>NC_087363.1:50202186-50818019 GCF_030014295.1 Loxodonta africana | reverse complement strand
AGGTGATCAGCTAGCAACTGGTGGCAAGTTGATTATATTGGACCACTTATGTGATGGAAAGGGCAGCATTTCGTCCTTAGTGGAATAGACACTTACTCTGGATATGGATTTGCCTTTCGTGCACTTAATCCTTCTGCCAAAAGTACCATCTGTGGACTGACAGAATGCCTTATCCACCATCATGGTAGCACACACAGCATTGCCTTGGATCAGGGGACTCAATTCACACGTCTTACTATGTTCCTCATCATCCTGAAGCAGCTGGTTTGATAGAACAATAGAATAGCCTTCTAAAGACACAATTATGGTACCAGCTAGGTGGCAGTACCTTGCAGGGTTGGGGCAGTGTTTACCAGGAGGCTGTATATGCTCTAAACCAGCATCCAATATATGGTGTTGTTTCTCTCATAGCCAGGATTCATCGGTTCAGGAATCAAGGGGTGGAAATGGGATTGGCACCACTCACTATTACCCCTAGTGACCCACTCGCAAGATTTTGGCTTCCTGTCCCCATGACCTTATGCTCTGTGGGTCTAGAGGTCTTAGTTCTAAAGGGAGGCATGCTTCCAACTGTAGACACATCACTGATTCTATTGAACTGGAAACTGGCCACTTTGGGCTCTTTATGCCTCTGGATTAACAGGCAAAGAAAGGAGTTACTATGCTGGCTGATGTGATTGATCCAGATTACCAAGAGGAAATCGGATTGATATTCCATAATGGAGGTAAAGAGGAGTATGTCTGGAATGCAGGAGATCCCTTAGGGTGTCTCTTAGTACTGCCATGCCCTGTGTTTAAAGTCAATGGAAAACTACAGCAACACAATTTTGACATGACTACTAATAGCTCAGACCCTTCAAGAATGAAAGTTTGGGATGACTTTCCTGACAGCAAACACAACAAAGAACCCCTGAGGGTGCAGGAGAGCAGTGGGATGCAGATCCCAAATTCTTGTAAAGAGACCAGACTTAATGGTCTGACTGAGACTAGAATGACCCTGGAGGTCATGTTCCCCAGACCTTCAGTTATCCCAAAACAGGAAGCATTCCCAAAGCCAACTCTTCATCCATGGATTGGACTGGACTATAGATAGACAGTGATACTGGTGAAGAATGAGCTTCTTGGATCAAGTAGACTTGTGAGACTATGTTGACATCTCCTGTCTGAATGGGAGATGAGAGGATAGAGGGGGTCAGAAGCTGGCTGAATGGACATGAAAAGAGAGTGGAGGGAAGGAGTGTGCTGTCTCATTAGGGGGAGAGCAATTGGGAGTATATAGCAAAGTGCTTATAAATTTTTGTATGACTCTGACTTGATTTGTAAACTTTCACTTAAAGTACAATAAAATTAAAAAAAAAAAAAACAAAGAAAGAAAGCTTGGGTCACCCCACCAGGCAATTAATCACAGCCAGATGAGGTGCTTGCTGAGGGCAAAGGGAATACAGAACGGGTGGTAGTAGAATCACATGACCAGTTGTAGAAACGAGGACTATGATCGTTATCAGTATTCCTGCTTTGTATGTGTGCCTCAAATGTTTTTGTTTTCTTCACTTATAAGATATTAGATATAAACAGGGCTTGTGCATTTTTGGTTGTGTGTTTGTTGTATCATGTTCGGCATAAGTATGGCTTTATAATTGTCTTTATTCAGAGATTATGTATGGTTTGGGGATGTGTACAGGTGCCAAGTTGACAAGGGGTGGCCTGTGATGGTTAAGGTTGTGTGTCCAGCTCGTCTGGGCCATGATTCTCAGTGGTTTGGCAGTCATGTGATGTGATGATCACATTCATGATGGAATATGCTGTGAGTAGCTGGTTAGTTGAAAGGAGTTTCCTTGGGCATGTGGCCTGCTTTGAATGTAAGTGGATATTCTGACAAGGCTTCTGGTCTTTTTGCCCACACTGGATCCTGCAGCTGGCTCCTGTTTGTCTGATCTCTGGTTCTTGGGACTTGAGCTAGCAGCTTACCTGTGGTCTTGCCTGCTGATCTTGGGATTCATTGATCCTCACAGCCTGTGAGCAAGAGCCCTGCTCTCTGACCTGCTGACCTTGGGTTCGCCAGCCCCTGATGCTGTGTGAATCAGGAGAAGCCTCTATCCTGAACCACGGACTCGGGATGCTGCAGCCTCTACAACTGCATGAGCCATTTCCTTGATATAAATCTCTCTGTATATGTGCGCTACTGCTGTTGCTCCTCTAGAGAACCCAGCCTGAGACACTCATCTAGTATGTGATACAGTCTGAATTAGATTTTATGAGACATTTCAATTTTAAATCTAGAATTCTTACTACTCCATCATCATATTGTTCTTTGGAAAATGTATGTGCGTAGGTTTAGTTACCTGTATGGGTTTCAAGTAGAGATCCATAGAATTGTCTATTGGACCCCTTAAATGCACATTGTTCCTTTTTCAAATTCCTCAAATCAAACACCTTTGATTCCTATTATGCGTTAACAGTGGTTTTGAATGAGGCTTTATGGTAGACATAGGATTACGAATGTAATAATTTAATTTCTCACTGCTACTGCAGAAACCCCATGTATTAGTTTTCTATTGCTACTATAATAAATTACCACAAATTTAGCAGTTTAAAACTACATCCAGCTGACAAATTTCATGGGTCAGAAATATGGACCCTGCATAAATAGTGAGGCTGAAATCAAGAAGTCAGCAGACTTTTTTTTTTTTTTATCCTAGAGCTCTAGGGGAAAATCTAGCAACCCCTTGGTGGTGCAAATGGTTAAGTACTTGAGTACTAACTGAAAGGTTGGAAGTTCGAATCTACCCAGTGGTGACTCAGAAGAAAGCCTGGCTAGGTACTTCCAAAAGATCATCACCATGAAGAACCCTGCGGAGCATAGTTCTACTCTGACACACATGGGGTCATCATTAGTTGGAATTAATTTGACAACTGGTTGAGGAGAAAATCTGTTTTCAGGCTCATTCAGATTGTTGACAGAATTCAGTTACATGCGATTGCAGGATTGAGGTCCCTGTGTTCTTGCTGGCTGTTGGGTGGAGGCCATACTCAGCTTCTAGTATCTGCCCACACACCCTAGCTTGTGGCTGTCTTCAAGGCCAGCAACAGTGGTCAAGTCCCCATCACACCTCTCTCTGACCTCCCCTCCTGCCTCATCTCTCCTGCTCTACCTTCTCCTCCACAGGTCTCTGAAGGACTCTTCTACCTTCTTCTTCTGCCTCTAAGGAATTATGTAATTCCATTAGCCCCACTTGGGCAATCCAGAATGATCTCCTGACCTTAAAGTCAGTTGATTAACAACCTGAATTCCACCTGCAAATTCCCTTCACAGCAGTATCTAGATTAGTGTTTGATGGAATAACCAGCGGATACGATTCTTGGAAGGACATCTTTAGAATTCTGCCGACCGCACACCAGTAATTGTATTTATCATTGACCTATTGACCAGCACCGTACTCAAAAAATCATGCATTTTAAAGTTTATGAAATGCTTTCACATTTATTATCTTAGCTTATCATGACATCTCTTTGAGGTAGAAGCATTCTTCCCCACTTCGTAGATAAGGAAGGAAAGACACAGACCCTAAGAGTTTTTCTCAGATGCCCTAAGCTTAGAATTTAAAATATATTAGAGTTTCTGCCAGTGCAAAGAACATCTGCTGGTTTTTAACCTAATAAAAGAAAAACAGGCCCTTATTTGATTTCTTCTTCTGTTTTAATTATTTTTATAATTACCTTATTCTTTCTTTATTCCTTCCTGATTTGTGAATCCTAACAGATTACAAACCAATTTCTGGGCAGGAAAGAGATTGTTTGGGGTCGGGGGTGGTGGTGAAAATACCTGGATCAAAAGTCTGGCTCTTGGTTACTATTGTTGTTTGTTGCTATCAAGTCAGCTATGACTCAGGGAAACCCTTATGTACAACAGAATGGAACACTATCCAGTCCTGCATCATCTTCCAGTCACCAATGTGTTTGAGTTCATTGTTGTGGCCACTGTACCAAACCAGCTCACCTAGGTTCTCCCTCGCCCTTGCTGGCCCTCTGCTCTGCCAATCATGATGCTGTCCTCCAGCCATTAATCCCTCCTGATGATGTGTCCAAAGCAAGTGAGTCAATGTTCTGTTGTGATCCGCAAGGTTTTTATTGGCTAATTTTCAGATGTAGATTGCCAGGCCTTTCTTCCTAGTCCATCTTAGCCTGGAAGCTCCACTGACACTTGTTCACCATGGGAGACCCTGCTGGTATTTGAAACACTGGTGGCATAACTGCCAGCATTATAGCAATACGCAAGCCACCGTAGTAGAACAAATTGACAGACAAATGGTGGTTGGTCAGTACATATACATAATATTTCCAAGCCTTGATTTTCTAAAGGGCCTAAAAGCAATGAGTACACCTAGTACAGATTTTTGAATACCATCCTCCAAAGACTGCTTGGAGAAGTGGCTGATTCCAAGGGTGGGGCAGGGAAAATGCAAGATGATCCTGGAGCGTCTTTGCCATCCACAAATAGGGAAGAGCTCAAAAAGTTTGGGGCGTGTCAGATGACACAGGTACCAGTGTGAAAGAGCTCTTCATGGCAAAGCTGAAAAACTGGAGCAACCCAATTTTTTCAAATTTAACTGTAATATTGGATTGTAGTCCACAAAGTATAATAAATACCCACAAGCCCATACTGATTTAAATAAATAATTGAATAGATAAATGAGAAAGAAGTGACGGTTCTTCCTTATAGAAAAAATTCCACCTAATTGATGTAGAAGAAATGAAGGAAATAGATAATCATTATTAGAAAACCACAGTAATAATTGTTGCAGGCAAGATTCACCAATGAATGCTAAAACTAGTGGGTGAAATTGAAGGAAAACAAACATTTCATACTCCTAAGCTATTTTCGGCAAAATGGTATTAAAGGGGAAAATAGTAATGTTATAGTGGAAAAACTCAGCAGACATCCCTTTAATCAAGTGATCAAGGTTAACATTACCAAGGATGAGATATTTAAAAAAAAAGTTGCTGTCAATTCTGACTCAGGACGACCCCATGTGCCATAGAGTAGAACTGCGGCATAGAATTTTATTGGCTGTAATCCTTACAGAAGCAGTTCTCCAGGACTTTCTTTGAAGGTTCCACTGGGTGGGTTCAGACTGCCAACCTGTAGTTTAGTAGTGGAGCGCAAACTGTTTGTGCCACCCAAGGAACTTTGTGATGAGATATATCAACATCTCATTCCCCGGATAAGACATACCAAGAAGGGCATGTCATTTCTGTGACGTTATTTGAAACATGTATACTTTAATCACAAGAAAACATCAGACAAACTCAAACTGAAGAACATTCTACAAAATATTTTACCAGTCCTCTTCATTATATTGCTGTATCATGGAACAGGAAAAAAATAATTAGTGAAAAACCTGTTAAAATTCAAATAAAATTTATAGTTTATTTCATGTTTTGGTAATTGCTATTTTTGATGTTAACATTGGGGAAGATAGGTGAAGAGTGTATAAGAATTCTCTGTACTATTTTAGTAATTATTTTGTAAGCCTAGAATTATTTTTAAAACTCTGGCTTACCTATTAACTATGTTTGTAATATTGGACAACTCATTTAACCTCATTGAGCCTCATTTTCCTTATCCATGAAATAGGCCTAGTAATACACAGTCAGCTACAGAAAAGACATGTGAAATTTAATTTAAAGAGACAGAACAGTGTAATAACTAAAATGACAAAACTAAATAGATAATAAATGTAATAAGACATAATAAATTAAAATAATTAAAAACAAATGCTTTGAGGTCATACAAATGAGGAAAGCCATTGGTTCTGCTACTTAAGACTATGAGGTAACGCAATTTCCCCATTTTTAATACTTAAAGGCTGACTGTAGAGATTTAAATATGATACTGCAGGTGAAGCACTTATCAGAGCCTTTGATATATTGCAAATGGCCAAAAACTCGCTATTATTATTATGTATGTATGTATAAAAATCTTGTTGAATTAGTAGGCTTCAATTATTACATGTTAACCTGAATGCAGCTTTTTACTTGAGCCTTAGTTCTGTATTCACTGCTCTAAACAGTATTTTTCTTTACTTGCATTATTTGGGCAATCAGGAAAGTATTTTGTTAAATATATTGCTAAAAGTTAGCAAATGAAAACATTATTTGATAGCTACTAGCATGGGGAGGGAGGGAAGGGGAATTCACTAACTAGATAATAAACAAGAATTATCTTAGGTGAGGGGATGGACAACATACAATACGGGGGAAATCAGCACAACTGGACTAAACAAAAGCTAAGAAGTTTCCTGAGCCCAAGCAAACACTTCAAGGGAAAGAGTAGCAGGGGTGGGGGTCTGGGGACCATGGTTTTGGGGGACATCTAGGTCAATTGGCATAACAAAGTTTATTAAGAAAATGTTTTGCATCCCACTTTGATGAGTGATGTCTGGGGTCTTAAAAACTTCTGACTGGCCATCTAAGATGCATCAATTGGTCCCAGCCTACCTGGAGCAAAGGAGAATGAAGAACACCAAATGAGGAAAATATTAGCCCAAGAGACAAAGGGGCCACATAAACCAGAGACTAAATCAGCCTGAGACCAGAGGAACTTGATGGTGCCCAGCTACCAGCAATGACTGCCCTGACAGGGAACACAACAGAGAGTCCCTGAGGGAGCAGGAGAAAAGTGGGGTGCAGAACTCAAATTTGTGTAAGAAGACCAGACTTAACGGTCTGACTGAGACTAGAGGAACCCCCAATGACATGGCTCCCAGACTCTCTGTTAACCCAGAGCAAAAACTATTCCTGAAGCCAACGCTTCAAACAAAGATTAGACTGGACTATAAAACATAAAATAATACTCATGAAGAGTATTTCTCTTAGTTCAAGTAGATAAAACTAAATGGGCAGTGCCTATCCAGAGTGGGATGAGAAGGCAGAAAGGGATAGGAGCTAGTTGAATGGACACGGGAAACCCAGGGTGGAAAGGGGGAGCGTGCTGTCACATCATAGGGATAGTGACTAGGGTCACGTAGCAATATGTGTATAAATTTTTATATGAGAAATTGAGCTGTAAACTTTCACCTAAAGTGCAAAAAAAAAAAAGAAATGAAAAACATAATTTGCCCATCTAATTTAAATAAACAGAGTTTCTGGCAAGAAATGATATGTATAGTTGTCCATTAAAATAATATTATTTATGTGAAAATAATAACCTAAATGTTCAATAATAATTGAATGGTTACAGTAAAGTTGTAAGAAATTACAAAAAATTGATGATTTCAGAATAGTAGGCTAACAGGTGAATTTTGATTTCTCTTTTATACATTTGTTACATTTACCATGTATTATTTTCCTAAGAGAAATATATAAAAGGAAGAACAAATTAATATTTAGTCAACTTTTATATATGTGTATATATAATTTGTATAGCCAATATCTGGGCTCAAAAGTTATGAGGAAATAGTGGCGTATCTAGGGTATTGCACCGGCCCTGGGCATATGGTGCCACAGAGCAGTTTCTATTAACCCGGTATGGCCCAACATCCTTCCTTAAGTGTGAGAATGTGTTAATTAAAACATTAATGAGCTTGACCTGTATTTTTCAGCTGATATTATGGTAAACTTATCTAAAACATAGGTGTCAGATGGTTGGACAGGGGGGCAATTTCAGTGCTTGCCATAGGCCCCACTTTCCGTAGATACTGCTCAGTGGCGCCACGCACCCAGGGCCAGTGCAATACCTGCCATACTTGCTGTATCCTATCTTACTCTGTGTTCCAGTCGTTCATATCAGGCATTTTTCCTTTTGCATAAAGCAGGTACTAAAATTTGTGCATCTAAAATATTTTTTTCTATTTCTCATTCACGGTGCATTGAGAAAATTTTATTTAAGGATTCTTTGTACAACAGTGGACTAGAGAAATTTTAGTTCATATATAATTATTTTGAAACTGGCAGGAACAAATTTATTTGATTAATAAGATTATAGGTATGTTTGCGTCTGCAGAAAACGTCCATAAAGAAGGAAGTTATTTTTACTTTTAACTTGTTTAGCTTGAAGCATAGAGGAAAAAGAAATTGAGATTAATCATTTGTCAAGTAGCTTCTGAGAAACCCAGTTACATTTAAAAAATCATGCTGAGATTTGACATATTTTAAGAATTTTTTTTTTTCAAATATCATTTTATGCAGTACTTGGCCTATAGATTGACCAAGATCTGATAACTCTCAGAACATAACTGCCATACATCTATCTCATTGTACTGAAGAATGCTTTAAAATATAGAAAAATGATAATATAGATGACTAAATATAAAGAACGCTGGAGTGGGATATGGGAAGTTTACCCATATCTTTAGCCGCATGCATCACTTACCAAATTTCTATACTTCCTCACCTTCCGTGGGGAATAGCACTCTTCCTTTGGGTCACGAGAAGGTGGAAGTACCTAGTGTGATATGTTAAAATTGATTCCCCATATCAATGAAAATGCCATTTTTGATGTCTAACAGATAAGCAATAAATGCACATTTATGGAAAATTTCCCCATCCTTACAAGGGAATGCCTTATGTTAAGAAAATCCAGTATTCAAAAATTGGTAAATTAAGGGATTAATCACTATATAAAAGGGATCTTCACTTTAGGAAATAATCCCTATGTGATACATCTGAATCGTTGGCAACCATACAATATATTCATGCAGATATGTACGTATCTGTGTACTTCTACACACGATATACATTTGTGACATAAATATTTAAATTTACTTCATAGACGAGCAGCAGGGTATTTCAAATGGACTATAATGGTCCTTCCATGTAAAATATTGTTTAAGGAAGAAAATACCTGGAATAAAGTAGCACTTATTGTTTGCTTTGTTTTTATTCTGAGCATTAGCAGCTGCAACTGTCTCATATAAACAGGGTATCACCAAGTAGATATTTTCGATACAGTCTAAGAAGTTTGGACTAGGGCATTTCTATATTGATATCCTGAGAGTTCCACATCCCTAGAGACCAATTACAAAGGTTCACAAGGTTGTTTTTATTTTGCTTTCTCTTGATGCCTTTTTAATGAGGCCTCCCGGTAAACAGCAAGCATGATGCTTTCCTGTTGGAGAACTGTCTGCCGCCTTCAAACATTTATTACTAATACAGCTGGGAAATGATTTATAAATTAAATATTAGGAAAATGTACTTTAGGAAAAAAAACGTAGTAAGGGGTGTAATTTATAATTCTCATTTAGGGGAAAATCATGCCAGCAATTCGCTAATGGAAGGACATTGAGAGTCACTCTTGGAAACACAGTCGTGGTTTATATAATAAATAGAGACGATAGATGAGGGAAGTTTTCAGTCGTGTGAATGTTTGGGCATGTGGTTCATTTTGATAAATTGTAAACATGAAAGTTCCCTACTTTTCCCGGAGTGACCACTTGGAAAATTGGGGAATAATAAAGAAGACAACTGACCTATCAATATGTGTTATTTCATAACCCCCCCACCTGTCAATACTAAATGATGTTAGCTTCATCATAGCATAAAATGTGATCATAGTCAATGTCAATGCTATCATGGGCTTGAACTAGCAGGGGTTTTAGAGGTTATGTTAGAACAATCTTCTCATTGTACAGATCAGACATATCAGTAAATATGCCATTTTTGATGTTTAATGATGTCTAATGAATTGAGGCTATCCCAAGGTCTCATAACTTTTGAAGTATTAAGCTTTGGAGATTATTTTCAAGTTTACTTTAAGATTCATTTTTGCACGTATGTGACAGATTTTAGATAATGGAAATCTGCTCTTCTGCAGCCCCCTGGACTTAGGTATGTGCATTATGGAAATATCTTTCATGCCTGTATTGTTAAAGGAAGACAAACAGTAGCTCAGTTCATATACCCTGAATTTAAGAGGAAGAAAATGATAACTCTGGAATCATCTTCCAAAATGTTATGAATTCTAGGCAATTAAAACACTCATCTTGCAGGTTTATTAAAAAACACTTAAATAAAACCATTTGTTCCTTTTTAAAAAGCCTGAGTAATTTCCATCTGTCTTCATTACTGCTATAATGGCTACATATAATAATTTTAAGGATAAAAGAAGTGAAATCGTAACTTAGAAATCATTAGTTTGTGGTCAGCATTTAAGATTCCATTTCAATCTTTTTGTTTCATTTATTTTAAGAATGGTTAGGGTACATTTCAGTGTATCATATCATGCTATTTATTCTCTTTATCTGAGAGAAGACATCCACATATATCATGTATATATATATACTATGCAGATATATGCATGTATTTATAAAATTATGTATTTATATATAATTTTAAAGTATGTATATACATACACGTTGCTATAATGATATTGTTTATTTGCTACTTTAACCTCTGAGTTGATCGTCTTTGGTGAAAACAACTCACTCTCATGGCTTTGTTGGTGTCCATTGGGTCACTGATAAAATTTTTAGTACGTGGATAGTTAGCAATATGATATTTAAGCATTATGTAGTTTCATTCAGAGGTAATAATGTGAGTGATGTGTACTTATGGAGGGAAAAGTACCATCAGAAATCAGTGAGGCACATTTAATTGTTCCTCTTTAGTTCATTTAAGTCAAGTTCATTTTGATAAATACCGTTTCTGCAAGTGTGAGAAGATAAAAAAAAACCTCAGGTGAACTTTGTGGGGGAGACATTGAAAATCTGTGTTGACAGCCTATCTCTAAATCAAGCTTCTGACAACATTTACAGTAGGAAGAGAACATAGTATTCTGTAAGAGTCATAGATTTTAGAGAAAGATTGTTACACAGGCATGATTCTGAAAGTTTTCCATCTTCTAACAGTCTCTTAAATTAATGTACAAAGACAGTGACCTTCTTCTCATTCAACTTCACCACATCAGGTGGTAGGAATAGAAAATGATATAAAATTAAACCCTACTCTTGACAGTTGTAAAATGGTAATCCTCCATTTTTATCCTCTCAGAGGATATTTGAAGATAGCTTTTTTATTCTCCTATTTTCATATTCTGTCTTATAGCCTAGCCAGTTTCATTGTTGGTGGCCATAATAAGACTGCTGTAGAAAGCCAGGTCCAGGTTACTAGGGTCCTGAAGAACATATCAACACTGAAAACCAATTTCAGATGTATTTTCAATGTTACTGCTTTAGAATACGTGTCCTTTACTGAGATACCAAAAATCAAAGACTAGATCAGCTCATTCATGTGAGTAAGCTTAAGAAGAAATTACCTTTTATTTCTTCATTTTTAAAAAAGCAGTGGTACAGTCAGTTTGACTGTAGAATCTTGGTCAAAGAAAGCTAAACGTTGTTTTTACTAATTTTTATATTAATCGATTGCCAGGGCTATTCCTTAGGCACTTTATTAGTTTTGCTTTACTTGTGTAGTCCTGTGTATGCAGAGTGAGCCCCAGCCAACCACAGGTGCAATGTCTGTATTTCAAATGGACTCTTACCTTAAAAATGACGGTGTTAATGCAGTCACTTTCTTCCTTGGCTATTATTTCATTGACTTACAATGCGTGTTGCATGCTTATTTCTTCAAAAGTATTGAACTGTGTATTTAATACAATCCACGGAGGTGTCTGAAATCTAATGAAAGAAGTCCTAATTAAATGCATTTATTGGGAAGAAGGTAGACTATTAATATAGAAGATTTGAAGTTGCAGCTCTAGATGATTTCCCTGTTTAGCTTCCTGAAAAGGTTTTTCAAAACGAAGTTTGATTTTTCAAACTATTTCCACAAAGCCCTGTTGTTTTATTCAGGGATTAATTTCTTTCTTTTCTTTTCCTCTGCTCCCCTCCTCTCTTTCTTTCTTCCTCCTTTCCGTCTTTTAGAAGGAAAAAATAAGTCACTGGGAAAAAGTATTGACTTCTTTCCTCTGAGCATATCTTATTACTTAAATTCCATTTCTTTTTGCCTCTTTTCGTTTTATTCTATGGTTATTGCATTTTGAAGCACATTTCCCCTTTTTAAATTGAAATATTGTTTGCATACACTGGAAAACACAAATCTTAAGTGCAGTTTTATATATACACATACACACATATATTCATGGAACCATCACCCAGATTAAGATATAGAATATTTTCATTACCTCAGTAAGTTATTTTATAACTCTTCCAGTCAGCTCCCCCACCCTTTGCAAAAATTATTGCTCTTCCAACTTCTGTTAAAAAAAAAAAAAAAACATAGATTAATTTTGCCTTTGTTTGAAATTCACATACATGGAATCAGAAAGTATGCACTTTCTTGCATCTGGCTTTTCTTTTTTTTTTTTTTTTGCTCAACCTAATGTTTTTTGAGATTCATCTATGTTGTTACATGTTTCAGGTGTGTTTCCTTTTCATTGTTGCATAGTATTCCATGGTATGAACATATGCTCTCCTTACTCATCCTTCCATTGATGGGCATATCTGAAGAATATTTACATGTGTATTTGTCCGTGTTTTCTTGTCAGTTGTGTATACCCATATGAGGTAGTAGTTTTAGGTGCTTTATAGAGATGTGTTCTCATTAAACATGTAGCAAAAATATTATTATTGTTTTAGTGTCATAAAGAATGGTAATATAATTAAGCTTTTTTATTAAGAGAAAGGAGTTAAATATGAAGAATCCCTTTTCAAAGGATCAAAACTGAACTTAATAGTTTTAGAAGAAAGCATTTCTAAAATGAACTGTATGCTTGCATACCTTCCCAACCAAGTATGTGATGATATTTATGATTAAACTGGAAACATTGATTATGTCATTGTATTGTCTTAACTTTTATAGTTTTCTGTTGTTGTTGCTTTCCTCTCAGGCTATTATCATATCTCATTATTTTAACTCAACTATCTGCTCTTTCCTACCACTCAAACCTCCTGATTTTCTGCTTCTAATCAATCTTCTTTGTTACATCAACCAAATAGGGAGGTTAGAATAAGCATGAAATTTTAGCTTTGCTGACAGTGAAAGAATCAAGTTCATGAGCTTTAGTTCATGGGCTGTGTAAGTTTTGTTTAGGAGACCTTTCTTAGTGAACTGAGATTGGGGGGCACTTCTCAGATATTTAATTGGAACTTTGAACTTGGAGTAACCAACTTGTTTGGGCAAAGAATAACCAACCTATTCAGGTATGGCTAGCATTTTGCAGCTTCCCATGCAGTGAAGTTTAGAAAGGGCATTGTTGTTGTTGATGTGTGTAGTCAAGTCTATTCCAACTCATAGAGACCCCGTGTGATAGAGTAGAACTGCTTCACAGGGTTTCCTATGCTGTCATCTTTACAGGAACAGATCACGATGTCCTTTCTCCCGGAGCCACTAGTGAGTTCGAACCACCAACCTCTTGGTTAGCAGCCCAACACTTAACCACTGCACCACCAGGGCTCCTTAGAAAGAGCGTTAGTGTTTACTAAATAGTCTCTTATTATTGCAGTTCTCTGGAACCTCCATTTTAGAGGACAGTGCCTGTATAACATACATGTTGTTCCTCTAGAAATCTCTTTGCATTTCCAAATCCTGATGTTTTTATTAGAAGCATGTGTTCTACTCTAGATTCTTCTGTTCTTGGTCTTTTTGTCCCATCTTTTATTTTATCCATTTATCCTGATTTTGAAATTTTATATTATTATTTGCTCCTTAGGCCATTTTTAATTGAACATATTTTATTTCATTTTTATTTTACTTTATGCATTTATCCATTCTTTGAATATTTCATATTATTCTTTGCTCCTTAAGTCATGATTTTAATATCTCCTATTTTATTACTTCATTTTCAATATAGATTTTTTATTCCATTTTCATATCTCTATATCTATATTGATTTTTTTTTATTTCACCATGTGTTATGCAGTAGGTCCTTACTAAACTGATATGTATGCCTAGAAATGAATCTGCAATGTTTGGGTCATAGGCTGCCTGCGTTAACATGAGAGCATTGCACTTCTCTCACTGCTTACCCATACAGCAAAGTTTGACACAGTGCAACTGAATTGATGCAACTTTTGGTAACATTTATTTACTGTATTATGCATCGCAAGTATGAACCTTTACAACTGAAAACAAAAGGCAGAATTACATAATATTTGAGAGAAAGGTCTAAAATCAGACTGCCTGTATTTGAATCACAGATATTCTTCTTGTGATTGCGTGACTTGAGGCGATTTACTTGACTTACTAGGTCTTGATTTATTCACTTTTAGACAGGATAATATTGGAGCCTACCTCATAAAGTTATTATGATGATTAAGTTAGACTACACCTTCAGAGTAGATAGTAACCACTCAATAAATGTTAGCTATTATTACTATTGTATGAACAACCCAAATCATTTTTATTCAAAATATACAGATGAAAGGAGCCCAGGTGGTGCAAAAGATTAAGCGCTCAGCTGCTAACTGAAAGGTTGGCAGCTTGAACCCACCCGGTGGCTCAGTAGGAGAAAGACCTGGCAATCTGCTTCCTTAAAGATTACAACCAGGAAAGCTCTATGGGGCAGTTCCACTCCACTGCATGGGGTCACTGTGAATGGGAATCGACTGGACAGCACCTAACAATAACGACAGGTAACTCTATCGAAAATCTAAGGCAGAATTGATCCCAGTTTTTCAGAAAGGAGACAAAGGCAAAATGCGTACAAAACTCCACGTGGTCCTATGTACATACACAAATTAAAAAAAGGTCATATGTGAATTAATCTATTGACTTTTTTGTTACTGAAATTGCCAGAGGGCTAAATCTTTTCACTTACTTGGCTCTTGTATCTACTTTTGCTGAACCAAAGTGAATAATACCCGTAGAGAGATTGCTTCTTGACTACAAATAATGAGATCCTCCAGTTTAAATTACTTCAACAATAGTCTTGATTGAATCATTCTCAACTGCGTATTTTCAGAATCTAGATATTACTGCTAAGAATAACAAAAGGAAACTCAAATCTCCCTTTTGAAACACTGACATTTTTGATACAGGGAGAATACTTTGGGTGCAAAAGAAAGATTAACATCACAATTTGTTTAACTTATAGATGTGACACCCTTAATTCTTTAGCTTTACAAAATAAACTTCTCTTAATATGTTTCTCATCCTATAACAATTTCTATATAAAACCCTGAATTAAAAAAATGTTATATGTAAATTATTGTTCTGACTACCTACTATTCGTGACTACAATTATGAATTTTTTTCAGTGAAACGGTTCACATGTTTGGTGCTAACAACTCATTGTTTAGCCTAATCCCTACATTGACATCTGAGGTCTATATCGTTGGCATTAGTTGAGTGAGTGCCAAGGATGACACAGCCCTAAACCTCCCTCTCAACATGAACACTAGGGACAGCATCTCCCGAATGAGGAAGAAGGAAGGCATGCAGATATGACTGGGAAAATGCTAGAAATAAGACTGTCCTGACCTGTGGGGTTTCACATCTTTCAAACAATGTAGGATGGCCAAAAAAAGTTGCTGTTGAGCTGATTCCAACTCAAGGTGATCCCATGTGTGTCACCGTAGAATTGTGCTCTGTAGGGTTTTTAATGGATGATTTTTTGTAAGTAGGTTGCCAGCCTTTTCTTCCAAGGCACCTCTGAGTGGATTTGAACCTCCAGCCTTTTGGTTAGTAGCCAAGCTGTTAACCATTTTTATCACCCAGCAACTTGTTGAATGGCTGGTGGTTGCCAAGTGTCCCTGCCTTTCATACATCCAAGATGTTACCTGAACTATTTATGTAGGTGTTTCATCCTGTCTATTAGACTGTAACCTCTTTGGGGGCACATTTTTAGGTGTTGATTTGGCCCTTCTACATCACTTAGCACAGTGCCTTGCACTTAGTAGGACCAATAAAAATATTTATCACAACGAAACAAGCATATTAGCCTTAAAAAAGTAAATTAAAAAGGGTATTTTAAAAGAACATGACAGTAAAAATGAGATATATATGTATTAAAGAAATACATACAAAGAGTCTCACTAAAGTGTTACTGGGTGGTTATATCTGGCTGTGAATTCAAGTGATTAAAACTTTTTTTTCTTTATGTGTCTCATGTTTTACAATGATATGTGTTATCTACATAATCAGAAATAAAATAATATGCTCATAGTAGATTAAAAAAGAAAACCTAGACAAACCATTAGCTGTAGAAGAAATCAATGATGTTTTCAAAAAAATACTTAGCTCAACATTGTCACACCTAGACCTTCAAGGAATAGATTTATTTTTTGACATTTAAATTTTACTAGAGCCTGGAGAGAGAAGGAAACCTTCAAAATTATTATTTTTTTATAAAGCTGCAATTGCATTAATACAAATAACTGCCAAAAACAGTACAAAAAAAGAACACTTCAGATCAATCACACTTATCAATATAGGTTCAGGATCCCTAATTAAAATCAGCAAATACTTTATTCATACGTTAAAAGAATAATTCACAAAAAGGGAAAATGATAAACATCAAGTGAACTCTGTTGGAAAACTTATCCAATGTTTCAAAATTGAGAGCAGTTTCCTCCACATACAAATTGCTATTTCTGTTATATTAGATATAATGCAAGTATATTAATCGCTTTCTGTTCTGGTAACTCATTTAAGAATGCCACTATTTTTATCCTGTGGATAAAGTATTCTGACTTAAGAGTGCCACCTAGTCACACGTTATGGGGTTAAATGTACTCCTCTGTCTTGCATTCATGCTAAGAAAGCTGACTGTCTGTTAAGTGGCCCTTAGCCTTAGCCTTGTCAGCATGAATGACCATTCCAGGAGGAACTGTATTTTGTAACAGTATTGATTGTGGTGGTTTGTAAAGGACGCATAATGTTTTACCCACATCGAGCTGGAGCTCTCTGAATGAGAGAACCATGATAGCCAGAGCCTCGTGGTAATCTATACAAATTTTATAGAATTGCAGTTTATGGATCAACTTTGTAATAGTGCAGAGTTTCATTGAGCTTAACCAAGTGTGGGAAATTATAGGGTGCCTTTATAAAGTTGTGATATTTTCAAGGACAGAGATGCGATTATAAGAAAGAAGAAAATGAATTAAATATATCACATGATTTTTAGTCTAATAGTAAGTTAAGAGGAGAGATAGTTTTGGTTGGTTTACATTTCTGGGTAACACAGAGTTTGCCTTGGTCTGCTAGAGCAATTTCCTTTTTCTGTCTTTTTTTTTTTTCTTCTATTATTCTATCAATAACATAATTTCTGTGGATTTCAGAAGCTTCCTAAGCACTAACATGCACTATTCATATGCTGCTGTTGTTGGCTTATTTATTCTCACCTCTTATTTAAGATTTGTTTTAAATTTATGTTGGTGCTGTCTCATTAAAATTCTGGCTTTCACCACAGCCTTTTCCTTCAGTACCAACTCTGGTAGCTTAGTATCCAAAGTTGTAACCTACACGCGTAGGTACTCAAATGTTCTTACCTACTGGGTGGATTTCAATAAAAGGCGAGTTCAGGGTGAGTAGTTATTTAATAGTTACTTGATATTAATTAGGTTGCATGCATTGGTGTTTTTAAGACACATGTTAGATAGCAGTGTGCCCTGTCCTTACAAAATGAGCAATCTAATGGGGAGAGAAACATAAAAAATACAGTAAGCAAATAATGATTTTAAATAATAAAAGAAAGTTTTTCTGTGTTGGGAGCTGATTCAGTCATAAGGGAATTTCATATTATGGATGACCTGTATCCTCCAAAAATAATAGGTAGGTAGGTAGATGGATGCCGTGGAGTCAACTCTGACTCATGGTGACCTTATATGCAACAGAAAGAAACATTGCCCAGTCACGCATCATCATCATTATCTCTAGTATGTTCGAGTTCATCATTGCAGTTATCATGTCTATCCATCTCATCAAGGATCTTCTGTGCTGCTGCTAGCCCTCCACTTCACCAGAGATGATGTCCTCCTCAATGATTGATCCCTCCTGATAATATGTCCACATCAGGCAAGCCGGACAGTGTTCTATTGTGATCCAACAGGTTTCTATTGGCTGGTTTTCGGGAGCAGAACACCAGCCCCCTTTTTTTTCCTAGAAGCTCTGCGGATACCTGTCCACCGTGGGTGACCCTGCTGGTATTTGAAATACTGGTGGAATAGCTTCCAGCATCATAGCAACACACAAGCCACCACAGTATAACAGGTGGAATAGCTTCCAGCATCATAGCAACACACAAGCCACCACAGTATAACAAACTGTCAGATGGGTGGTGGCCAAAAATAATAGGATCATTAAATTTGAGGCTTTATATATATTGTCACTTTATAATCTGACTCTGCCATGTCCTAATTTGTGATCTTGGGAAATTTTCTTAATGTGTGTATGGCTTTAGTTTTTCATCTATAAATGAAGATAGTAGGCCTTATATGATATACATGAAATCATGTATGACTCATTTATGATAGTTGGCAGATGATCCAAACATCTTGTATTATAAATGAGAAAATGAACATACCCGAGTTAGAAGGCTTCCCCCAACTGGTGATCAGCCCAGGTCCAGACAGGGGCACATTTAGCTTTCATGAAACTTACTCTTCATTTCTTCATTTCCTCTCTCTTATCAGCATTAAAGTGTTAAATGATGAGATATGCAGGTTTGGGGATGTATGAGACTAAGTACATCAGAATGAATGGTGACTGTAAGCTGTTACTTGTCCCTAGGCAAATGGACAGTTGGTGGCAAATTCAGGACTAGAATCCAGTCCCTTCAATCTCATTTACTTTGTACTGTATCGTGAGCAAACCAAGATCATTAAGGACTACATTTTTGAACTGGCTTTGAGGACAGTAACCTCAATCCCGCAGTCTCATCCAGTTTTGGATTTGGAAATACTGAGTTAGCACTGAGCTCTTCCCTCTAACACTCTGGGGTCTTGAGCAAGGCACTGAACTTCAGAAGCTCCCTTCTCATACCCTCATATTAATAACCTGCCAACAGGTTCCAGGGGAGTGTTTGAAAAAAAAAAAAAAAAACTAATAAAAAGAGATAAGAACCCCTTGAAAATAATATATAAATTGTATTTACAAATGCTAACTAAGACACACAGTTCACAACACAAAACTGCTTACATGGCATGTATTAAAATTACCACTAAATCATTAGCTACAATTGAATTTTCCCCCAGTGGCAAATGTTTACTTCCTATCCCAGTTGTATACTACTTAACGTGGTCCAGTTTCAACATAAAGCTATGATTTGACAATTGTAGTTGTATATTTAATAACTGTTGCTAAAGCTGGAATAAAGAATCAGTGCAAAGACTCCATTTTTGAAAAACACATCGAGGGTTGGAGCCAAAGGAAATCATTCAGCATTCTGATATATAGAAGATAGGAGGTACTATATTAAGATGAAATAACACATGAAATGGTGGCTGGAACATCAAACTGATTAAAATAATCAATATAATTTTTAATCAGTGTTAGCTTGCATTGTGAAGGAAGGGAATCATTTAAAGTGCATGTTTGTATCACAGTGTTTAGAGAATCCCAGAAGACGAAAGATGCCTTAGAGCCATAGGATGAAAGAAGTCTTGAATCTTATTGCTGGACAAGGACATGAGGCACAAAAAGATAAAGGACTTTTTCTAGGTCTTGTGGTAAAAGTTGATTTGTTTAAATTTGCTCTAGAGTTTAAGAGCTGGCTTAATAGGCAGAAGTTAAATGGGTGCCTGGTTCAGTTTTTAAAAAGAATTTCTAGAAATTAGATACTCCCAACAATGGAAAAAATAAACTGCTTTGAATAATAGTGAATGTTCCATTATTGCAAGTAATCAATTATATAATAGGTAACCTACTGACATGAATTATGTAGCAAAAATCACTTTGCATGAAAAGCCTGAATAGATATTACCTAATTTCATTCTAGCCCCTGAGTGGTGCAAATGGTTAGTGCGCTTGGCTGCTAACCTTAAGGTTGGAGGTTCGAGTCCACCCAGAGGTCCCTCAAAAGAAAGCCCTAGTGATCTCCTCCTGAAAAACCAGTCACTGGAAACCATACGGAGCACAGTTTTACTCTGACGCACATAGGGATGCTATGAGTTGGAACTGACTCATCGGCGACTAGAGCTGGTACTACTGATAAATTCCATTCGAATAAGCTTTCTGTATCTTAAAATATACAACTTTATTGTTGTGCTTTTGTGTTGTTGTTAGCTGCTGTTGAGTTGGCCCCTGACTCATGGTGACCCCGTGCATTACAGATTAGAACTGCCTCCTGGGATTTTCTTGGCTGTAATCTTTTTTTTTTCCATAAAACATATTTTCTGTAAAAACATATACAGATTTTTTTAACAGAAAAGAAAAAGTATAGCCCTTTACAGTTAAAAAATTTACAATATTTGGACAAAAAGTAAAACATTTTCTTGAAATACAAGAATTCAAATGTAACATAAAAAAGAATGAAAACTCCAAAAAATCAAACCTATTGTCATTGAGTCAATTCTGACTCACAGTGACCCTATAGGACAGAGAAGAGCTGCCCCATGAGGTTTCCAAGAAGCAGCTGGTGGATTCAAACTGTTGACCTTTTGGGTAGCAGCCAAGCTCTTAACTATTGCACCATCAAGGCTCCCAAATGTAACACACTACCATAAACTACATATTTAACTAAAATTGGATCTAGTTGTCTTCAAGACCTAACTTCAAATTATACATATATGAATTTATACAACTGATTTTTAGAAGCTCTTCAAAATCTGTCTGTAAATTAAAAACTTGAACAAAGTTGCCTTTGCCTCTGCAGCTTATAGCTGTAGCTGACCAACTGGCAGTACCTGACTGCAGGCAGCTCGTTCTCAGTAGCCTTCATCTGCAATGTGGACCTGAAGTAGGGGCTGCTGTTTGTGTTACTACTTCCTGTTGACTGCTTACTGTGTTAGGTGCTCTGTCTTAGCCAGGAGAGATCCATCTCCTTGAAGTCTCTGAAAAGTGAAGAGACTGAAGTCGCAGAGCTGTGCTTGTACTGAAGCAATGCTGCTCATCCAGAAGGACTCGCCAGGCTGATCTGTAAAGCATTTCATTTTTGGTTTAGGATTTGGCTTCATCATCGTCACTTTCATCATCATTGTCATTCTCTTCCTCCTTGTCTTCTTCCCTCTTCTTCTCTTTAAGGATTTTCAGGTATTCACTAACCAAAATCTTCTTTGGTAATACATCTGCAAGAAATCGAAGTTTCTGATTCCTCTGCTGTGTCTGATGAATCACAGTAAGTCAGTGCTTTCTTTTCTTGCCCACTGCCATGTTTGTAGGAGCAGGTAGCTAGATACTGAACCAAGAGTTCCATGGTCTTGGCCATGAACACCGATGACTCCTGGTTAATATAATGCTGGGCACCTTGAGGGAGCTTTTCATGATGACCCGGATTTGGGACAAAGGTAGCAACACCATCCACTGCTCCCTGCCTTGCCTTTCTCTTTTCCAACGACCAAGTCTACGATCTCTCCACCTCCTGCCCCAGTGCGGCAGCAGCAGACCAAACCACTAGCTTGCCATCACCTACTCCTGCCAACAGAGTTGGTACTGGAGAGCTCTTGGCTGTAATCTTTACAAAAGCAGATCACCAGGCCTTTTCTTCCATAGAGCTGTTGGGTATGTTCAAGCCGCCAACCTCTCTGGTAGCAGCCGATGGCAAACTTTCAACTTTATTAAAATCTTGTCATTTTTAGGAATAACTAGAGTTAACAGATAAAAAAGAAATATCTGGAGATACCCATTTGTTCAGGATATGTCCTGCATTTATTTGTTACTAAGCAGGGAACTGGAAAAACTGATCTCCTTAAGTCCCTTCCAGCTCAGTGATTCAAGATGCTGGCATTTTAGTGAAATATAATATAACATAGCAAATAGAGAAGTCTGCAACTGAAAGATAAAGCACTTATATGTCAAATGGCATTGTGTGAATAAATCTTAAATGTAATTTTGGACCAGGTTTTAAAACTTCCACTAACAGAAAAAAAAAAAAAAAAAACATGGTGTAATATAGAAGATGATGAGGAGGCAAGGGAAATAGTAAGGTAACGAAATGTCTTCTTGCATTAAATGAATTTACCAAATCTTTAAAGGAGTAATCACGTGTATATGAATGTGAGTGTGTTTTCCAGGATCTGTAGGTCTACTTCCCTCTCCTTCCCCAAACACATAAACACACACATCAGCTCAAAGATTTATTTACATTCTGGTTTCAGACTATTGACTGTTTGTAATCACTGAGCTTGATGTCTTTAATTTTTCGTTCCAGGTTTAATGGTCCCAAGGTTTTGATTCTCCCAGAAGTCATGGCCGCTGGGTGTCTTGTCTGAGATCTCTAGAAAAGCAAAACCAGTGAAGCACATATATATAGAGAAAGAGAGAGAGATTTATCTCAAGGAAATGCCTCACATGGCGTAGAGGCAGGTGTCTTAGTTATCTAGTGCTATTTTTTTACTATAACAGAAATACCACAAGTGGGTGATTTTAACAAAGAAAATTTTATTCTCTCACAGTCTAGGAGGCCAGAAGTCCAGATTCAGGATGCTAGCTCCAGGGGAAGGCTTTCTCTCTCTGTCCACCCTGTGGGAAGGTCCTTGTCATCAATCTTCCCCTGATCCAGGAGCTCCTCAGTGCAGGAACCCCAGGTTCAAAGGACACGTTATTCTCCTGGCTCTTGTTTCTTGGTGGAAAAAGGTCCCCATGTCTCTCTGCTTGTTTCTTCTGTTTCATATCTCAAAAGAGGTTAGTTTAAGACACAACCTAATCTTATAGATTGAGTCCTGCCTCATTAACATAACTGCCTCTAATCCTGCCTCATTAACATCATAGAGGTAGGATTTACAACACACAGGAAAAGCACATCAGATGACAAAATCATGGACACACACAACACTGGGAATCATGGCCTAGACAAGTTGACAGACGTTTTTAGGGGACACAATTCAATCCATAACAGTGGGCAAGTCCCAAGTCTGTGGGTCAGGTGTCATGATGGAGGGTTCTCTTGACTCACATAGCTGCAAGGGCTGATGAACCCAAGATAGGCAGATCAGATGGCAGGCCACTGGCTCATGGGCTGTGGAGGCTGACAAATCCAAGATTGGCAGGCCACTGGCTCAAGTCCACGAACAGGAGGTCAGATGGTAATGAGCCAGATGCAGAGCCCAGAGCAAGCAAGCAAACTTTGCCAGAACATCCATATATATATTAGACACAGGACACACCCCTGAGGAAACTCCCTTTACAGCTGATTGGCTGATCACATCAGATCACCTCATGGGAGATGACTACATCATTACATGTCTGCCAAATTACACTGTTACACAACTGCCAAACTACATCATTACCTAACTTTCAAACCACTGAGAATCATGGCCCAGCTGAGTTGAGAAACGACCTTAACCATCACACTGGGCAATGTGATGACCCGAAGACAGCCTGCTATGTAGAGTCTCAGAGTATTTGCTGGAATTTATGATGCACCACCACTGTACAAGTAGGCATTATGACCCCTATAGCTGGTGCTGTCAGTACCCTGCTCGTGTGCCTCAGACATTCAATTGTGTTTCTGAGGACTTCTAGCTCCTAGTATCTGCCTCTCTTTCTCAGGATTTTCTTTCTTTTTTTTTTTTTAAACTAGAACTGTAAAAAGTTGCACTGTCCCTGTATATAGCTGAGCTTTAAATGCTAAGAATTAACATCCCCTGTAAGTAGCCCTCAAGTGGTGACTTATAAAAGGTGTGCTTTTAGCCATCAGGTAGGATAACTCTGAGAGGTGTTTTATATCACTTCCCAGAATTTTGAGGCAGGATTGCCCACTGTGTTAGCTGGTTTAATAGATCATCTCGTATTGGATGCCTTCACTTCCTTATATCATTTCCTTACTTCCTTTCTGGTGTTACCCACACTTCTTAAATAAATTAGTTATACTCTACTACTACTACTTCTGGGAGGACCCAAATTAAAACACACGTCAAACTCAGCTGGGGAGAATGAGCTATCTTGAAAGTATTTGTAGACCCAGCTCTTGCTTCAGGGTACATTTTTCAAATTCCAGTCCTAGTTCAGCATTCTTTCATTCCTCTAATAAGCAACATCACACACTAAGCAATGCTTTTGTTATCAAGAGGTGGCTAGAAGTGAGCTTTAGGGTATTCTTAAGGGAGGTTCATATGTTGATATTCATTTCCTTTTTCTTGTGTGCTCTAGTGGGAAGGAGCCCTAGTGGTGCAGCCTTTAAGCACTTGACTGCTTAATAGAAAGGTCAGCATTCGAATTTACCAGCTGCTGCATGAGAGAAAGATGTGGCAATCTGCTTCTGTAGAAAATACAGCCTTGGAAACCCTATGGGGCAGTTCTACTCTGTTCTGCTCCTATGGGGTGACTATGGGTCAAAATCAACTTGACAGCAATGCGTTTTAATGTGCTGCATTGGGAAGCACTCGGCAGTGTTCCCCAAAGTCCAACATCTGTGTGCAAAGTAAACCTGTGCTCCATAGGTGTAAAAATGATGTGGCAGAGACATCTAACCTCCTCTGACTTCAAGATTAACAGCCTAAGGCTATTCTTATGAGGCAGAGGTCAGACATACCTTCTCTCTCCAACCTTTTTGCCAATTTTGACACAACTGTCCCTCCCATGGCACTCTCTACTTCTCTGCTGGGTTCAATAATTCATTGCAGTGGTCACACAGAACTCATAGACAATGCTCAAGATTAAGGGGTTCATTAGGGAATTAACAGGTTCAGGTTCAGGAATTTCAGGGTACAGCTCTTCCATCAGGACAGCCTCTTCTCAGCCATGTCCGCAGGCAGGCCTCTCTCTGGCCCTGGGCACCTCAACCCCTTGACCTGGCCTCTACCTGCTCAGGCAAGTGTTAGAAAGCTCTTTAGCTTTGCCAGTAAGTACCTGGAGATACCCCACTCTGCCAGTAAGCCTCAACCTAAGGGCACTCAGCTCTCTTGCCCTGTTGTTCCCGACGTCCCCAGAGGCACCCCACTCTCCCAGCAAGCCTCCTGCCCGAAGGCACTCAGCTTCCTCACTCCATGGACCAGGAACCCCGTTACACTGTCTCCTGGTTCTGCTGCCTCTGCTATTGCTATTTCACTCTTGCTGCTTCTCACCATCCCCAGTGTTACAGCCCTCTCTCTTTGCCTCCTGGGTCTAGGAGGTTTTCAGGATAGGAATCTCTGGTCCAAAGGACAGGCTGTACTCCTAGCTGTTTCTTCTTGGTGGTAGTGAGGTTCTCTCTCCTCCCCTCCTCATCCACATCTGCCTGTGGAATGGCTCATTTTAAGCCTAGGTGGCTGGCAAAACTGATAAAGTGCCTTGCTGGTTCTCATACACCTTATTTACATGGTTCCACCGCACAAGGGGGGCATGCACTTTATTGGCATTTTTAACAAGCTATGCAACCCCCTTGGAGGGCCACAAGCACCTTATTTGCATAGTCCCATCTAGTTTTTTGGTGGGAGTTATGAGACCATGGTGAGAAAGGCCACATAAAAGTGATCCGTTGCACTGCAATAGGATTTTCAAGTCTGTGACCTTTCAGAAACAGATTGCCAGCCCTGTCTTTCAGTGCGCCGCTGGATGGGTTTGAACTACCGAGCTTTCTTTAAGTAATAGAGTGCTTAACCATTGGTGCCAACCAGGGATTCCACATTAAAGATAAGAACACCAAGATCACTTATAATATCCCTGCTGAATATTGAACACTTAACTTCGTTAGGCAAAATGCTAAGTGCTTTGCAAACTATATCTCACATAATACTCAAAGCAACCCATTGAGGTAGTAGTTTTATTCCCGTTTTACAAAGGAGGAACCTTAGTCAAGGAGAGATTAAGTAAAATGCTCAGCAGCATGCTAGCAAGTAAGTGGCTGAGAAGGGATTTAGACTTTTACCTTCCTTTGTAATGGAGTCTATAAAGCTTGGGATTTGAACATTGGTGTATTTAATTTTACACACCTAACCATATCTAATTCTGCATCTGTAACTAGCTTTTGGAAACCCTGGTGGCATAGTGGTTAAGTGCTGTGGCTGCTAAGCAAGAGGTCAGCAGTTCGAATCCACCAGGCACTCCTTGGAAACTCTATGGGGCAGTTCTACTCTGTCCCATAGGGTTGCTATGAGTCGGAATCGACTCGACAGCACTGGGTTTGGTTTTTTTGGTTTAACTAGCTTTTATGGGCGATGTTATTTTGTATCCTGAACATGAAAAAAAATAAAAAGTGCAGGGTATTACTCGATGGATTTCATCAGGTACAAGTTTATACAAAGTTACCGGGTGCTGTCAAGCCGATTGTGACTCATGGTAACTCCATGTGTGTCAGAGTAAAACTGTCCTCCATACGTTTTCAGTGGCTGGTTTTTCAGAAGTACATCACTAGGGCGTTCTTCTGAGATGCCTCTGGGTGGCCTCCAACCGCCAATCTTTTGGTTAGTAACCAAGTGCATCAGCTGTTTGACCTCCCACAGGCTCTTATACAGAGGTGGAGAAGGGATATCAGCCACGTTAAGATCACTGTCAAGAACAGAAAGATAGAGAAATGAGAACCAAATTTTTTAGTTTTTTTTTGTATTATCCACTGCACTCCTCTACCCCTTTACCCAGGCACCAGCACAAATTCCATTTGTGTACACCCATTTCAAACCTCTCCCACATAGAAAGAGTGGTAGCCCAGGGGTCAGGAGACCTGGGCTTTAGTTTCAGTTCTGCTAACTCTGTGAGTTTTTATAAAATGGGAAGACTGGATCTGATCCTGTCTGAGGTCCCTTCTGGAAACCCTGGTGTCGTGGTGGTTAAGAGCTATGGCTGCTATCCAAAAGGTCAGCAGTTCGAATCCCCCAGTTGCCCCTTGGAAACCCTATGGAGCAGTTCTGCTTTGTCCTAGAGGGTCGCTATGAGTCAGAATTGACTCAATGGCAGTAGGTTTTTTTTTTTTTTTTTGTAGGAGATCTCTTCCAGCCCCGAAACAGGTATTGTCTTTTTTACTGCCCCTGAAAAACAAACACATCTTTTCAATTATAAATTCTAAATGCATTGTAATATTGAGTTCATTTGGGTTCCTGATTCTCTATATCAAGAAAATAACCAAAAATTTTAGATCAATTACTTATATCTAAAGCCATTGTTCTACAAACTGGTTTCCACTGCCATCTTCCTGATAGACTATTGGTGTTTCCGGTCTGTAATGGGATATAAAATTTACTTTTGCATTTTCTGGAACCTCTGTACATGCTTAGCTTTATTCAGAATTTTCGAGGGATGAATATAGCTCATTATCACAAAGTGTTCAGATCTTTTGACATAAGGGAAAACTGTTAATATCCTGTTATTCTCACGTCTGAAACTGACATGGTTTCAAAGGGGTGCTTCATCATGTATAGGGATGAAGTGACCATCAGGTAATGAGATATAGCATTTCCTGAAAATTAGTCAGTGCGATGTTGTCCAGGATCTAAATTCCTTTCATCTTTGTTTGCCACCTGTCCTAGATTTCTGGTACTGAATCAGAGTTTCTCTGCCAAACTGAAATAGCAGCGTTGGCTTTGGTTGCCCTCTTTTTCACATCAGCTTTGGTTTTTAGCATGTAAGGTGATGCTGCTGTTTTTAGTGAAATGAACTTTGAATGAATTCCAACAGTAATGAACTGATAACCAATAAAATAAATAATTGATTCATCTCAGAAAAATCTGACTCCTAGAAGTGACGTTCCTGAGAAACTTGTGTATAACTGCCCTGTAGAAAGCTTCCCAAGTTTTTGCCTTTATTTATTTATTTATTGTTTGTTTTTTCTAGACAGACTATTTTTGACAAACAGACTTCTAAGGGCAGTCAAGTGTCAAATACAAAGTTATGGCTGGTGCAGCTGCCGTTGGGATCACTCGCTCCATTTATTCATTATGGAAAGCTCAGATGCACAAACATGTGGTGCCATTTTGTGCACCTGTCAGTTTAGTGCATCTAATGAACATTGATCATGCTCATTCAGATAAATTTCTTGGTGCCACAAACAAGAAATTGGTAGTTGCTGAAAGACATGGCAAAAACTTTCCTTTGTTTATACATTGCCTCAGTGGAATCCGTTTTGCCATTAAAAAAAAAACTAAAATGTACCTTAAACTTTGCAACAAAGAGAAAATACATTAATGTAAAATTTATTCTCGTTTTGCAAAAATAAATCTAGTGTTTGCTTAAAATAGAGATTTTAATGACTTAGATAGTCATAAGATTTTGCTCTATGAATGTTTTAAGTTTTGCTCCAAAAATCACTTTTGCTCTTTCTTATTATACTTTCCATTACCAAACCTCCTACTGGGTAGTGTCACCATTCATGAATTGCATTGAGTACCTGTTCTGATTAATTGGTGCCGGATTTACTGTTCTCCATTATAGTAAGGAAAATACTTATTTCCTTACCATTTGATTTTTGCGTCCTGTCAAAAATCTCATAAAAGGAGTGGTTTAGGTTCTTATAATTGGGTGGCATCATTTTTTATGAATGATTCTTTTTGTTTGCTGTCTCAGTTATTATCAGGAGCAAATTTAAAAAAAGAAAAAGAAAGCAAACAAGCAAAAGGTGTGTGAATTAGTTTGTCCCAGCTAGAGATGCATTATATTGAGCGACAATTTACTCATAACTGTTTGTGTCAGGAGAAAATCCTAATCAGGTTTTGGGAAGGGCTAAGTACATTTAAATTGTTCTACTTGTGTTGTTATTTCAGGAGCCCTGGTGGAACAGTGGTTAAGTGCTCAGTTGCTAACTGAAAGGTAGGCGATTGAGCCCACCAGCTGCTCTGTGGGAGAAAGATGTGGCAGTCTGCTTCCCTAAAGATTTAAAGCCTCGGAAACCTTATGGGGCAGTTCTACTCTGTCCTGCAGGGTCCGTATGAGTCAGAATCAACAGGACGGCAACAGATTTTTTTTGGTTGTTATTTCTTTGTGTACATTTCTTTCAACTGATATTCTTTTATTCACTCTGTGGCACAAAATAACTGAAAAAGACAGATGCACTCAAATTATACTACAGGATCATTGAAACCACTTGTGGGCTTTCCAAGTTGCCGATGAAAGTTAGAAATGGATCCTGATACGAAGTGTCTCAGTTGAGCATCCCATTCAGAATGTAGCACACCTTTAGAAAATATGTTGACCTAGCATTGTTTTCTTTTTTTCCCTAGAAGTCTATCATTCAAAAATATTAAATGTGTGGATAAAGAAACATATTCATGGGTGTTCATTGCAGCTTTGTTATAAAAAAAAAAAACGTAGGTATCAATAGGGAGAAGGTTCTAAAAGTTGGGTTCCATACTTGCAGTGGAATATTATAAGCTTATTAAAATGATAAGGTAGAAGAATATGTTCTGATATGAAGGAATGTATGTCCATGAAAAAAGCATCATACAGAGCAATATGCATATTACAATGCTCTTTATTAAATAAGTGAGATTAAAAAATATAAACAGCTCTTTACATATATTGTTGTGTACATAAACACAAAGATGTAGAAAGACCTGGTTGTCTACATATGAAAAATCAGTCCCTGAAAATGCTACGGAGCACAGTTTACTCTGACTCACATGGGGTTGCCATGTGTCAGAATTGACTCCATAGCAACTGGTTTCGTGTTTCTGGTTAAATGTTCTGAAGGAGAATTCTTCTATGAAAAGAATGGAGTGTGGAATATTTAAAGGGAGATTTTGATACATGCATCTCTATTCTTCAATATTTTATGAAAATAATGTATTCAACCAAACTTTGTGTAATGGGTTGTAATTTATTGTTAAGTAAAAAAGAGGAAGCCTGTGAAACTGGTAAGAGGAGCTAAGACAAGGAACAGAGGGGCCCCCAAATCTGCAAAGTACAGGAAATGGGCCAGGGCACAGAAACAAAGCCATTCCTCAGAACAGTGGGGCATAGTATCAGAAAATAGCCTGCAAACTTCTTTAAAGTTGTCTTTCAGAAGCAACTGGATAAAACCAGCCCCTGTGTGGCCTTCCACCAGGGGCAGTGAAGGGCCGCAGCAGTGGCCGGAGAATCGAACTTGGGGAACGAGAGACTGTGCAGGCGTGACACCCAGTAATAAGTCCTGCTACGAATCCCAGAGGCCTCTAGGACAGGAGCCATCTTGGGAAGCTGCCGTGCATGCGCCGTAGTTAACATATCCCGTCCTATGCCTATGAATAAACATGAATCTTTTCCCACCCAAGAACTTTTAAAAACCCAAGCAAATCTTTTGTTCTGCGAGATAGGGTATGTGTTGCTTAGGACCTCCTCATCTCTGCTTGCAAACCTCTTCAATAAAGCTTTGCTTGTGTGGAAAACTCTGTGTGCGTTACCTGCACCAGTGGGAGGCAAAAACCTCATTCAATTCCAGCAACAGAACCACAATGAAACCAATCAACAGATATGTATTGGATACATATGATGTGCCAGTCACTACCTTTGTCACTGGAGATACAATGGAGGGGAAAGACATACACTGAGCTCAGGGATATATAAATTGATGTATGTTTTTAAGGCATACAACTTTATTATTATTTAGGAAAAATACAAGGAGTTAGAAGAGCTTATCATGATCTGGTCAGTGAAGGCTTCCTGAAGAAGGGATATTTGTGCCTTGAATCAGGGTTAACTAAGCAAAGAAATTATTTCAGAAGTCGAAACAGTGGGAGCACTAAAGAAAGTCAGATGAATAAAAATATAGATATAACTGGGCTGGATATAAACCTTAAACAGGCCAGAATACTCAGTCTCTCAGATTGGCTACAGCTAATCTGCAATGATTTGCAAATGGCAGACCACCCAGAAAGATCAGTTGCTGTAACTCTCACTGCATAGGCAATAAGTCAAATAGTATTGAGGCCAGTATGTCTTCATTTGTTTGTTTGTGGTGCACTTATGCAGACCTAGCCCAGCTGAGCTTCAGCTCACTGTCACTGGCATTATTTGGGTAACTGAACATCTGCCATTGGCCAAACCATACCTCTTAGTCACCTGACCTAAATCTCTGCTCTTTTTTCCTGTTCCTTTCCATCCTTCCGTCTATGTACTCGTGAATTCACACATCCAATAAAAATTTGTCAAGCACCTTGTATATGCCAGATATTGGGGAAAACAAACATGATCCTAACCCTATGAGTTCATGTTCTATGGGAAGAAACAGACAAAAATCTAATTAATAATAATCATAAATAGTGATTAATGTGAATGCAACTATTGGAGTGCTGAAATAGAGAATAAAGAAAGAACCTACTTTAGATGGTATGTTCCATGAAGGTCTGTCTGGGAGATGGCACTGAGTTGAGACTTAAGCATGAGAAAGAGCCAGACATGGAAAGAGTAAAGGGACAACCACGTGCAAAATCTTGATTTAGGAAAGAAATTGGAGGATTCAAGCAACTGAAGTAAGGCAAATGTAACTGGAAAACAGCTTCAGTTGAACAAGGATCCCTGCCCTTGATTGGTGCAGTAAAAAAAAAATACTGAAGGCACTTATTCAGACAGTGCAAGATCAAGATCTGTTTGGTGATTTCCAGGATTAGTACTCTTTTTCTTGGAATCATTAAAACTTAGGTATGGAAGAAACTCTAAAGGTATTCTAAGTAAATCATTTCTCCCATTGAATGTACTTCTAGCAGAAATTTGAATTGCTGAAATTCTCCATCACTACACATTATTTTTTTTCTCAGCTGATACTGTTATTAACTCAGGGCCTATCATCTATTCCCTCCACAAAGGTGATAGTGAATACGTTTGGAGCACCACTCCCATTTCCCCCATATACTTTTAGTTCATGCTTCTAATGCCCTCCCACCCGCAAAGCCCTCTTCATACCCAAGGACTGACTCTTTGTGATAGGATGCATTTGAAACTGTCATTATTTTATGCGGAGCTCTCTCAAACCTTGTGTTATGGATGGAATTGTGTCCCCCAAAAATGTGCATCAAGTTGGTGACGATGTGATTCACAGTATTGTGTGGTTATCCACAATTTTTGTGATCTGATGTAATCATCCTATGTGCTGTAAATCCTAATCTCTTTGATGTTAAAACTGGAGCCCTGGTGATACAGTGGTTAAGAGTTTGGCTGCTAATTAAAAGTTCAGTAGTTGAAATCTGCCAGCTGCTCCTTGGAACCCCTATGGTGCAGTTCTACTTTGTCCTGTAATAGTAATGGGTTTTATTTTGGTTTTATGATATTAATGAGGCAGGATTAGAGGTAGTTATGTTAATGAGGCAGGAATCAATCTATAGGATTAGTTTGTATCTTGAGTCAATCTCTTTTGAGATGTAAAAGAGAGAATCAAGCAGGGAGGACAGAGGTGTGGTACCACCAAGGAAGTAGGGCCAGGAGCCAGTGTGCCCTTTGTGCTCAGAGTCCCTAGGTTGAGAAGCTCCTAGACCAGGGGAAGATTGATGGCAAGGACCTTCTCCCAGAGCCAGCACAGAAAGAAAGCATTCCCCTGGAGCTGGTGCCCTGAATTTGGACTTTTGGCTTCCTAAATTGTGAGAGAATACATTGCTCTTTGTTAAAGCCATCCACTTGTGGTATTTCTGTTATAGCAACACTAGATAACTAAGACACTTTGAGACAGTGAAGAAGTTAACCCTCTGTCCTAAACCATCTCAAGGAAGGAGATTTCCCAATAGTTCCCTCTGATCTAGTAACTAAGATGTGTTCAGTGCAGAGTTGAGCCAATTATCTAAATAATTCAAATCAAAGATACTAAAGAGAATCTCCCAAATTATACCATGGTTTGTTTATATTGTTAAACAGCATTAATTGCATCAATTAATTACCAATTCAGTAAGTTATGAAAAATATTATATATAATTATATGGCTATATACAATCTGGGATAGAGACACTGGTAGCCTTTCTTAATTGGGATTCCTCATCTGAACCACAGAACACAGAAGAAGACTTGAGTGGCTATGTTCTCAGTTCTCTCAAGGAATACTAGTGCAATTCTATTCTGGATGCATAGCAAAAAACATTCATTATGTGCAGTAGATGTGCCTCATTTGAGAAAGCCCACTTAAGAAAGGTGTAAGAATCCTGTACATGGGTCATAAAAGATCCTATGCGTAAATACATACCAATATAGATACAGAAACCCAGGTGGTATAGTGGTTAAGAGCTACAGCTGCTAACCAAAAGGTTGGCAGTTCAAATCCACCGGACGCTCCTTGGAAACCCTATGGGACATTTCTACTCTGTCCTATAGGGTTGCCATGAATTGGAATTGACTCGATGGCAATGGTTTTCTTTTTTGGTTTATATATAGAACCACTATGAATTCCTAGAGAAGACAATTTATATCTATTTCCTCGTATTTTCTTCCTACAAAAGTTAGAACAACACTATGATTTCTATCCCTTATAATTAATTTCTGGTTGTCAACCTAGACTGTGGTTTTATTGGCAAAGTAAAGTGTTAAGGCAATTGAAGAGATAATGCAGGTCAAAAACCTGTTTATATCTCTATTTAGAGACAAAGGCTAGGCCCTTAGTAAATGTCTGCAGAGTAAAGTTGAATTGAATTATTTTGAATTGAATTGAATTGAATTGCTCTGAGAGCTATAGCTGGAGCCAATTATTGCTTCATCCTTTGTCCAATGTTTTCTCCCAAATATTTCAACAGTTACTCATTCAATCGTTTTATTGAGTGCATACCTATTATGAGCCAGGAAGAAACTCAGTTCAGGCTATGGATACACAGATTAAATAAACATGGACCCTAGTTCCCAGTGGTTCACAATATACAGAGGAAGACAAGGTACAAAGTGCCATCAGTGATGTAAGTAAAAGGCTGTAGGCAGCACTCTCAGGGATAGGTAAATGAGCTGGGAAGGGTGGTGGATGGAATCAGAGGAAGCATCCTGGAGAAATCGTGCCTGGTTAGAGTTCTTAAAGTATGACTTTTCTATACAGATGAGGTAGGGGATATTCTGTTTAGCAGGCAAGATATCATTTTAGTGTTTCCTCATGGGTTTTCCCCATGCTTTTTATCATTTTATTGAATTCCTCTAGAATAACTTTTGATTGGCCTCTGGCATGAATTTGGACATGGGGTATCATAAGGGTAATCTTTGTGATCTCAAGAGCTTGGTGGAGATATTAACTGCAAATATTGCCTTGAACACTTGTAGCTAATTATATTTTTATATATACCCACTATAGTTTTTAATCTTTGGTCTACAGTTTAATGTGTCATATATCTTTTACACATTTACACAGCTTCAGGTATTTTTTCCCATTTCGTAAATACATATGGCCATAAATTGTCAGATTATAAATAAAATTTGTGTATTAAACTGAGAATGTTTTTTGGAATCATTCTTTCCCTCTCTTTGAAATTGGTTAGATGATTTTTAAGATTCGTTTTGAGGAAGTATAAACTAATGGACATGGAGTCCATAGGTCCTCTTGTAAAACTCCATTTTCATCAAGTAGTAGAATAAAGCCTTGTTCAGACTAATTTTTTATTTTATACATTAAGAGGAGGAAAGTGATCTGTGTAAACCTTTGAATTAAGTTATGCAGAATGTTTGCTTCATGTGTAGATCGCTTGAGATATGATGATAAGTATTTCATCTTTCAATTTTGCTTGATTTTCCTCTGGTTTTCACATCAGTGACACCTGTTAGTTACTGAAGTGCTGAAACATATTTTAAGAATTGTAGACTTTTGCGAGGGGAGGGGAGACCCTGATTTACTTCTCAGAGATTTTGATTGAATACTTCATAGCCCCACCCCGCCCCCCGGAAATCACTTGAGCATAAGAAAAAGTCGATATAAATCCATAACAACCGGTTGTTCTGGAAGAAGAGTTTCCAGAAATACATTCCATTAAAGTTCCTTAAAATAAGGTAATGTAAAATCAAATCATATCCATTCAAAGACCCAATTATTTAAATTCTTTTTTTAACGATCTGATGAATGACAGTTTTTTGCTGCCAAAAAAAGTACATTTTATGTCAAACCCTTTACATTGTGAAACTTAAAACATATCATTACAATCAAATCCAGAATTTCCAAATCCATATATTTTATTCCAGAGGGCCAAACCACTTAAAAGCAACTGAAGAAAAAAAATAAAGAAAATTCTAACAGAGAAAGTTCTGAAAAATGTAATGTACATGAGTGCTACCTGTATATTGATTAAAATACAAGTATCTGGGCCCAGTCCCAAACATTCTGACTGAAAAGCCTTCACCAGGTGGCCTGAAAAGTTGTTAAAACGGACATCCTGAATGACTATGATGCGGATGGTTCCTAGTGCACACTCTTAGAAATTTTGAAGCATGAAGCTTAAACACCTCTATCTTTGAAGATTCAAGAAATTTATATTGGTGAGTGGGGTATAGGGATTGGGGTGTCAGGGTAGAGTCAGTGTAAATGTGTGGAGCTAATGGCATGCTTCGTTTCCTGGTGGGGGTATGCATTCCTGGAAATACCTCACCATCCAAAGGGAGCTTTATGGTTTAGTCTCTGGGTATTAATAGAGCCATTCCCAGCATCAAAATTGCATTATATTTAGAGCCTATGAAGTCATGACATGCCTCTAGACAGTTTGTTTTGCCCATCTTACATTCTATTTATTTCTCCTTTTTTGCAGTTTAAGTTTATATTGACCTTCAAAAGTCAAAGACGTTCTTCCCTTTCTTAGGTGCTTGCTCACCTTTACCCTATATTTCTTCACTAGTTTCTTAAAGGTGACCGGAGTTGTAAAAGTTTCAAGATATTCTTTTTTTAAATTTCAGTTCAGTTTTTTTGTTTGTTTCCTGGCAGGTTCAAACATTGTCTTTCATTCAAACCCCTGGTGAAAATTGTTTGGCAAAAAAAGAAATAAAGGCAGAAAGTGAGGACTCTGTGATGTAAATAATACATTTCAGAAGACACCTGCTCAGCAGTTACACAATGGCAGGCTAAGGAATGTAGGCTATGGTCCACGATCCTGGCTCTCAACTGTTGGGGCAGGGTGATAACGGGTATTCGGGTATAAGCCATATACTGATTTGATGAACCTCTACAGAAGTTTATGGCTCTCAAGGTATGATACACAGACAGGATAAACATGTACTTTATCTTTAATTCTACTTTTTAGGTGAGAAGGGGTACTTGCCAGGTGAGACACAGAGCCAGCAGGGTTAAACTAGGCTAGTGCAAGGGTTGTCTTAGTCATCTAGTGCTGCTATAACAGAAAAAAAGTATATGGCTTTAACAAAGAGAAATTTATTCCCTCATAGTTGATTAGGCTACAAGTCCAAATCAAGGGCATCAGCTCCAGGGGAAGGCTTTGTCTCTCTGTCGGTTCTGGAGGAAGGTCCTTGTCATCTGTCTTCTCTTGGTCTGGGAGCATCTCAGTGCAGAAACCTCAGGTCCAAAGGACACGCTCTGCTCTTGGCACTGCTTTCTTGGTGGTATGAGTTCCCCATGTGTCTCTGCTTGCTTTTCTCTTTTATATCTCAAAAGAGATTGGCTTAAGACACTACCTAATCTTGTAGACCTCATCAATATAATTGTCGCTAATCCATTTTATTATATCATAGTGATAGGACTTACAACATATAGGAAAATCACATAAAATGGTGGACAGTCACACAATACCGAGAATCATGGCCCAGCTAAGTTGACAGATATTTTGGGGGGACACAACTCAATCCATGTCAAAGGTAGAATGTGGCAATGTTCATTCTGTTTGGAGACCACCTTCCCTAGAATCACTTGGGATGTTTGTTAAAATTACAGATTCTTAAAATTTCCGGGAAGTAGGGTGAGAATCTACAGTTCATCATATTCCAAGGATGTTTAAATCAGCGCATTAGAGCAGCGATTCCCAAAGGCCAGGCCCCAGACTAGCAACATCTCATCATTTGTTAGAAATGCAGATCTCTGGGCCCCACCCCAGACCTATTGAATCTGAAACTGGGGAGGGGGCCAGACCATCTGTTTTAGCTAACTCTCCAGGTTATCCTGAGGCATGCTGAAATTTGAGAACCAGTGCTCTAAAGGATCTGGCAAAACAGGGCCTTTTTGATTTGCTGTTTTTATTACTTAGTATTACAACGTAAATATTTTTATATGGCTGCATCTCCCACTTAGTTTTCCTCATGGGAGTGATGACAGAATTTTAGGCATCAGTGAAAGAACTGTAAAGGAGGTATAAATGTCTTAATTTAAATTGTAGTCGTCTGTCTCTTTATAAGATTTGGGGTGTGTGTGTGTGTGTGTGTAATTCTTTTAAAGGAAGAAGACCTGTCTGGCTTGGATAGCTAGTGAAGGGAGTGGATGAGATGTGAGAAGTAGAGGATAATCAGACAGGGCACAGATTGAAGTAGTTCTCCTACAGGGCCTGGTTATCTTCCATTTCCAGTGCCTGAGGCGTTCAGCTGGATTGTGAGCACTAAGACCCTCAAGTTCTTCTGCTCTTTAGCACAACAAGCTGACTGCTTTATAAGCAGTGCCTTTTGAAAAAGTCTTTGTAAGTAAATTTTTTAGTTTTAGCCTTGGGAGTGTCAAAACTAGTGCTTGCGAAAGCCTCTGGCAAAAGGTAAATGAGATTAGCAAAATAAAGCTCGAAAAAATACACAGAAGTTTTACAAACCTGAAAGGCAGTTTTTCTTTCTTACCAAAAATGCTCTCTTTTCAGAAATATACTTGGTATTCAGTCATATTTGTCCATTGCCCAGCTCACTTTTTAGTTTGTTGTTGGCAAAGGTACTTGTTGAATGATTCAGAAGCGCGTACCACAGAGCCATTTACTGGATGATACGTGAAAGTCACTCACATATATTCAAATTCCAGTAAATGATATTTTGTGACATTGTTTAATTAGAGACAGCTTTAATAAATATTCTGAGCAGATAATTTGTGAATTACCCATAATTCTGCACAGCTGCACTTCCTCAGTTTACTTTTAACATAAGGAAGTCAGAATGAGTTATGCTAAGGCGGCTAATTGATGTATGTATATGAGTATATATGTATATGTATGAGTGTATTTTTTTATATGAGTGTATTTTTTTATATGAGTGTATTTTTTTATATGAGTGTATTTGAGCATTGAGTTGTATGTCTCTGAATAACTGGGTGTCTGAGCATTAAAAAACTAAATATTCTGAGTTTTTTTTTTAAATTCAGTCATTCATTCAACAGATATAAAAGGTTAAGTGACTTGTCCAAGGCCCTGTCCATGATTAATAGTCAGTTGGTGATTGGAATTGATGCCTTATGATACAGTGGATCTACTCTACATTCCAGGCACCATTCACTGTCTGCCTGCTTGTTTGCTCTTCAATTCACTTATAAAATGTTCCCACTGCCCTCATAGCGACCCTAGAGGACAGAGTGAAACTGCCCCATAGGGTTTCCAAGGAGCGCCTGATGCATTCGAACTGCCGACCTTTTGGTTAGCAGCCATAGCTCTTAACCACACCACCACCAGGGTTTCCAAAGTGTTACTACTGAAGTCAAAATAAGTTGCTATGTTTTATATCCAGTAATTACTAAGTAAGAGGAGTGAGAACATTTGGATGCACTCAAGGGAGCCGCCAGGAAGCCCATTATTATGATGAGTGGAATAGATATGCGTTAATAAGCACATGCGTTAGTCGTGATTTAAAAGTAACATTCGAGAAAGGAAAGGTATCTTATTTAAGAAAAGAAAAAATAAAAAAGCTTCCCAAATATGCGTGACCTGATTGAATCAGGATTGCTTACAACAGGGCCCAAAAGAAATACAGCTTTATCTTCCAATATTTTTGGTTCCCAAATGAAAGTCTTCCTTATGGGGAAATAGTCTATCAGACCGAAGATAATGTATAACCTTTGAGGGCCTCTCCTCCACATATTCTGTCCTAGAGAGTGGTGGGTAATGAATAAGGTATTAGATTAGATTTTTAGCGCAAAGTTAATTTTGATTCCTGCAGTGGCTTTCAGCTGTGGCATTCAAGCATAGTTTTTGCAGGTGCAGAGAGAGAGTTACTTAGCCCTGCAGTGTGACTAATTCCTGGTAATTGCCTATAGGAAGGGGATTAGGAAGGCCTGTTTCCAAATCGCCATCATATTTTGTTCAGGGGACTTGGCAACATGGGAAGGCAGCAGGGACCAGTATGTTGTTGTGTGCTGTCATTCCAACTCATAGCAACTCCATATGACAGAGTAGAATTGTCCCCAAAGAGTTTTCTAGGCTGTAATCTTTATGGAAGCAGATCATCAGGTCTTTCTCCCTTGAAGCAACTGGGTAGGTTTGAACCACCAATCTTTCAGGTGGCAGCCAAGTGCTTAACTATTGTACTGCTAGGGACCAGTATAAACCCCCCCTTAAAAAAAATAAAAAACATTGCCATCAAGTCACTTCCGACTCATAGTAGTCCTACAGGACAGGGTAGAACTGCCCCATGATTTTCCAAGCAGTGCTTGGTAGACTTGAACTGCCAACCTCTTGGTTAGCAGCCATAGCACTTAACCACTATACCACCAGGGTTTCCCGGGACCAATATAGCCATTGAGAAGTCATCAGCAAGTATGTAATACACAAACAGGGGGATCTAAGTTTTAAGTAAAACTGTTGTGTAAAGTAAATTTTTGTATAAGTAGAACACTTTATGAAAACATGATCTTTTAAAGAATGGTTTATTTTTTATTTGGAATCAGTTCTTACCCGTATAGTACTTCCTATCTCTTGATTTTTTTTTCACCTTTCCAGTAACTAATATTCTGTAATCTAGTATTTGAACAAGCTGTTTAAAGGAATATCAGGAATTTAGGAATGAGATGAAAAATGTATTTATAATGAAAATACATGGTGGGGAAAATTTTATAAAATAGGAATTTAATATATCCTTAAATCAGATCTTTCTGCATCCTTGTGAAAATATACAATTTCTGTATCATTTTTAATCATGTATTTTTTTTTTTTAGCCTCCTTCTGTCAAATTACCATGACCTTATCATTTACTTCCTTCCTCACTCCGCACATACAAAGTTTATCTCCGGACCTTTGTGAATTAGTCCAAAAAAGGAAAGGTACTATAATTTAGGACGTTTAGGAATCCCAGAGTAGTGCAAACAATTAATGTCACTTGGCTGCTAACTGAAAGGTTGGCAGTTCAAGTCTACCTAGGGGTGCCTCAGAAGAAAGGCCTGGTGATTTGTTTTTGAAAAATCCGCCATTGAAAACCCTGTGGGGCACAGTACTACTCTGACACACATGGAATCACCATGAGTTGAAGTAAACTCAATGGCGACCATTTTTAATATTCAACTTGGTTAATTTTATTCTATTATATGGATTTCAAACTACTTGGCTCTTCAATTCACTTATAAAGTATTACTCCTGAAAGTCAAAATGAGTTGATATATTTTATATCCAGTAATTACTAAATAGCGACACGAAGAAAATATGTCCACTACTACTATTTCCTTGATAGATGAGGTTCAGAAACTTACTTCTAGGTGTGACTGATGTGCATCCTAAATTAACAAATATCTTTGAAATGATTAAGGAGAGTGCACTTCTTTATTCCAAGTTTAATTCCCAACTGGATATCTACACTTCATCTCTGAAGAAATACATCTTAAAGGAGGAAATCCCTTTTGACTCTTTATTAAATAATTAACAGAAGCAATTTACATAGAAGTAGTAACTATTTAAGAAAAGCAATTAAGAGATTTAAGTAAGAGAGAGAGGTTTGTAAAGGAACCCCAGTGGAAGTGTCGCAGGTATGAGTTTCCTTTGACAAACCTGGTCTCTTCAGTATAATTGATGGGTTGGTTCCATTCTGGTTCCCGGTGACCCATCCAGCACTGTGTAGGAAATGATGCAGGAAATGAATGTTCTGGTCTCATTTGTCAGACAGGGGCACTAGTTTCCTGCAGGTCACTGGAGTTGCCTTCCATTCTCTTCTCACACTTACCCATCCTTTTCTCTCTCAGTGCTTTCCTCTCCCATTAACCACAGGGTGACTGCCCTTTTAACAGCATCTTCACATTGGTTCTTAAGGGTTCGGTGGCTTCATCTATGTTCAGCATTGGTCTTCTAGAGCAAAGAATATAAATCATCAGACATCACAATCGTGTGATAAGAAGAAATATTTCCATAGGTAAGATTGTTTCAAAGTAACTTCAGTCATGTAACACTGAGCTTGATTTTAAGTATGTATCTCAGTGTTTTTTTTTTTTAACTCAGTGTTTACCTAACCAACTCTCTAAGGCTGGGTCTCTGATCGGCTGAGGACCTATCCTGTCTCTACAGACTACTGCTGAGCCCCAAGCATCTGTAGGAGAGACGCAAAGGTGGTTCAACGTATAGTGTTTTATTTTTTTTCTTTGCATTTAGTTAAGCAGTCAGTTTTAATTTCACTAACCACTTTAATTTGTATACAAGTTGGTTCATTTGTAGCTTATCTTGTTTCCTTCTAGGCCTTAGGCTATGAAGGATCATATCGATTTACATAGTGGATCTGATAAACAAACATGTATGATTAAGTTTGACTATCATTTCCTGAGGAAGCATAGGTTTTAGGCTCTTCCAGGAGAGCTCCAATCTCCTTATTTTATACTCCTGTAGGGCCATTTATCTTTCCTTCATGGCTTTGAATTTTATATGGATTTGTATACCCTCTTTTAGTTTTTTCATTGAGTATTTTTTGGACAACTGTTTATTCCAGGCACTGTTACCTCAGTGAAATACTCTGAATGAAATGAATAAAAACTTCTGCCTTGTGGAGCTTATATTCTAGTAAGAGGCATCATGTTAACAATGTGTGTTGTAATGTCAGGTAATGAAAAGCCAGAACCAAAGCCCTTGTCATCAAGTTGATTCCAGCACATGGCAACCCTATGTGTTACAAAGTAGCACTGCTCCATGGGGTTTTCTTGGCTGTAATCTTTATAAAGGAGTCCCTGAGTGGCACAGATAGTTAAACGCTTGACTGGTAGCTGAAAGGTGGGCAGTCGAAACCCACCCAGGGGCACCTCAGAAGACAGGCCTGGTGATCTGCTTCTGAAAGGTCACAGCCTTGAAAACCCTATGGGGCAGTTCTACTCTGTAACACATGGGGTCCCCATGAGTTGGAATTATCTCAACAACAACTAATAATAGCAGTCTTTACAGAAACGGATTGCTGGACCTTTCTTCCATGGCACTGCTAGGTGGGTTTGAATCCTTGACTTTCAGGCTAGCGGTTGAGTGCAAACCGAGAATAACCTAGAGGGAAAGGATTTAGATAATGTAAGGTATGTGGAGGAGGCAATGTAGGCCTGAAGCCTGAATGACCTGGAGCTGCCAATCCTGGGAATATCAGCAGGAAGAGCTCTTCAGGCATAAAGAGAAGTTGGCAGGGACCAAGACCACATAGAGCCTTGTATGACTGACACAAGAAGTTAGGAAGTGGTTCTAAGCTCAGGAGATTAATTTGTATCTCACCTGCTAGACTGTTTCATTCTTCTTAGGAGAGAATCGGTGGTTACCATTGAAGCCCCAAAGCCTACATATAATAAATATTAGGTGGGTGGATGGATGGATGGTCAGATGAATGAATTTATGTCCCGCCGACCCTTGTTGCTCTTTTACTTAAGTAATTCTATTGAAAATAAAGTTTTGTTTTTTTGTTTGTTTGTTTTTCTTTGTGTTTTTAATATCAGAATTAAATATATTGCTAATTGGTATCGCATTTGTATCCCTGGTTAAAAGTACGTTTAAAATGTGTTACATCTAGATAATCAGTACCTCCTACCTCCCATGTCCTTTTCCCTCATCTCCTGGGTAAAAATCGAATCGGCTTAGAGCTTGAACATGATTGAGTATCCACTTAAGTTTACTGGTATTTCTGTCTGATCACTAATCCTAACAGATAATGTTAAGTCACATTCCTCAGCCCAGAGGTCAGAGGATTGAATGTCAGCTCCGCTAAAATGATGGGGGGGGTAGATAGAACGATCACAGCCTAGTTGCTCTCCTTCCAGGAGGACCCTGCAGTCAGGATTTGTGTTTGAGGGCTTTTAACAGCCTCTCTGCAGAGCAGCAGAGAGCATGGAGGTTTTTGGGATTCCCCTTTAACAAGACATCACTATACGTCCAGGTGCTACAACCCAGTGGTATAGAGAGGACAGCCATTTACAGCTCTTAAAAAATCTGGAAAATCGAGGGGAAATCAAGAATGATTGAGAGTAACATTATTTTTTAAGTGTCTACCATCATTGTCAACACATGGAAAAACTGAGATAAAAAGTGAAATTGAAACATCTAAGAAATGTTTGACTAGTGCCATTGAAGTAACATGGAACTCCATATTATTTAAAGACAGTATATTTAAATTTTTAAAAATACAAGAGTCATGGTCAACTTCTACTATAAGAGGTCCATATAATACTTTCAAAAGTAAAATAATATGGTTGTGGAGCACAACACAGATATTGCCTAAATATTCCTCTTTTTAAAATACTACTTAACTCTATAGACTGTTTTTACCAAAAGAATTCTATGTTTGGATGCCTGAACTTTTTTATTATTTATAGAAAAGCAGAAGGTGTTTTCTTATGGTTTTATAACTCTCTTTACTTTGCTTGAATTAGCTCAAAAAATTAAGTATATTCTTTCAAATATAAACCCCAACAAAGACTTGGATGTTACCATAGATTTTGCTAAATTCTTTATGAGAAGTAACAATAATAATAAATGACTTTTTGTCATTTGCCTTTCTTTTTGCCAGACTCTAATTTTTAACCTCTGTTCCTTGAACCTGTTCATTCTAAAATTAACACCTTTCTTCCTACCGCAAGCCCCCTCCCCCACCTCCACTGATACCCCTCAGCAGATTCCATCATGGGGGTGAGCACGTATCAAATTTCAACAGGGAAGTGATGACAACATTATACCACTGACAAAACACTGAGAATTATGGCCCAGCCAAGTTGACACACAATCTCAACCATCAGGGCACCTGACAACAATATAGCACACAGCAGAGACTCTGCTATGTAGGACACAATCAGCTGTTTGATGACTGGATGGAAAAATGAATGGTTGAAAATTTTATTTCCCATTTTGATTTTGCTTGGGTTCTGAAATCCATAATTTCCTAATTTGCCAGCTCTGCTTGGAGATATGGAAACCTGGTGGTGCAGTGGTAAAGAGCTTGGCTACTAACCAAAAGGTCAGCAGTTCAAATCCACCAGCCATTCCTTGGAAACCCAATGGGGCAGTTCTCCTCTGCCCTATAGGGTCGTTATGAGTTGAAATCAACTGATGGCAAAGGTCCTCTCCCCCGCCCCCCGCCCCAGGGGAGGGGGTGGGGCTTGGAGATATGACTCTCAAAATGCCTTGTGACCTGGGAGAGACCCTATGAACGGACAGCGTTAGTTAGCCAAGAAAGGGAGAGACATTTGATCGATGGGAGGTGTTTTTTCCTGGGCTTTTTCACCTCTTAGAGAGAAGCCCCTAGTTTTCTGCTGTGACACAGTCCTGTTTTTATTAGTGTATCCAACCAGACCACAGTACAGATGTTAAAAAGAGCCATGGCACACTGGTGCAAAGATAAACAAATGTGATGTTAATATGACTTGAATGCAGAATCTGTTTTTTTCTTCTGTTGCCTCCAGAGCTTTAGGGAGTTTTGCTGCTGTCCCATTTAACTGGCATCTTTCTTAAAGAACTGATTTTATTCATACCAATTATTTTCTCATTCTCTCCCTGATACCTTGCACTCAAATTCAGTAAACTCTCATCTTCCAGTCCGTTATGCTCCGGCTCATTCATACCTTCACCGTCACTTGAATTGAATGCAGAATCTGATTTAAAGCTTGTTTCTCTGAGTGTAAAACACCTCCTGCTATAAATAAACACAGCGAGTATACTTAGGTTTGATACTTCGATGAGTCACATAAGCATATGTTTTGCTTCATGCTATCAGCACCTTGTGGGTTGAGCTGGCATCATTTTTTTTTTGCTGAAAATGACAGTGCTAAATGTGTCTTGAAGGTAAGACAGGTGGAGGAAATTCTCTGTAGCTGTTGGAAACAGCCCAGTTAACACTGACCTATGCTGGCCTAAGGAAAGAAGTATAATTTTTCTCTTTCTTTCTAAATCCTTTTACCTGTGACGGTCATAGGTTAGTAGAGTGGTATGTCATAAGTAAGCAAGGAATATTTAGGGAGAGAATAACATCAACAGTAAGGCTGCAGTCTCATGCTGTTTTACAAATGAGAACCTGAGGCTCCAAGAAGTAAATGATTTGTCCCTAGTCATAAAGCAAATGAGTGGTTGGGCCAGAATTTGAATTCAGGCTTTCAGACTGTGAGTCCAGTGCTTACGCTCTCCAGGAGGCTCTGTCACTTGGCTTAAGAGGAGTAAGCTCTCCCGTTAGCTACAGTATAGTAAGGGCAGGAGTGAATGCCCAGTGCACCGACATCTCCCAGTGAGGAAATCTGCAGAAAAGCCCCTGGCAGCAATTTGGCCAGAAGTGGCAGAACCTGTTTAGGGCTTATTCATCTGCAAGTCCTTCAGGAATGCTCTAGCACCTGGTTTTGGAATATAAAGATTCATTTCTGTTACTTTTAATTTGAGGGTTCCATCCAAAACTCCAGGACAGGAAGAAAAACTAAAAACCAAACCCATTTCCATTGAGGCAGTTCCTACTCATGGTGACCCCATGTGCTACACAGTAGAACTGTTTCATAGGGTTTTCTTGGCTGTAAACTTTATGGAAGCAGATTGCCAGGCCTTTCTTTTGTGGCACCCCTGGGTGGGTTCTAACTGCCAACATTTAAGTTAGTAGCCAAGTAAAAACTGTTTTGTGCCACCCAAGGCTCTTGGACAATAAGAATGCTACTTTATTGTCAACCACAATAAAATGTATTTGAGTGCTCGTTATGTGCTGATTACAGTATTAAGCATCTTTACTTCTAATTGCTCACTTAATCCTTGTTACAACCTGTATGAGGCAGGTCCTACTAGAGACATTTTACAAGTTCAGAGGTCAAGGTACTTGTTCAAGGTCACACAGATAGTGAAGAAAGGATCCATGTGCAATCTGGCATCAGAGCCTCTGCTGTCATGTACTACACTACAGCACTGCTAAGGCTCAGAGGAGTTAAGTAGCTAATGCAAGGTCATATATCTGGTCAGAGGTGGCCTTAACCAGTTCCGCATGATTCCTGAGCCTGTTCACCACCACCAAATACATGAAGCTGAATAAACCTCTTCTCTGTATATCACTTTGCTTATGTCACTGTTTATTATCACATTGTTCTTTACTGGAGGTGTTTGTCCTGATGTCTTTTCACTGCTCAGTTGGATATCTATGAAAGGCAGAGACTCTGTCTTCTCTGAGGTTATATTCTCACACTTCCTCAATTATTATCAACACTAGTGTCATCCAGCCTTTGTTACTTAACCTAGAGAGAAGCTATTGCTTAATAGGGACAATCAAACCTAGAACCTTACATCTTTCTTGTTCACGGAAAATGACTGATTATTGTATTATCTTCAGTTTCCCCAGGATCACACAGCAAGACAGTAATAATAACAATGAAAATAGTGGCAGAAATAATTATTTCATGTCTATGACATAACAGGCACGTTCTAACCAGTTTTGATAAATTAACACACAAAAGTGTATCATATAACAATTTGCACTTGACTACTAATCTAGGGGTTGGCAGTTCGAACCTACCCTGCAGCACCATGGAAGAAAGGCCTGGCAATCTGCTAATTAACATTACATTAAAAAAAAACCCTGCCATCGAGTTGATTCCGACTCATAGCGACCCTGTAGGACAGAGTAGAACTGCCCCATACAGTTTCCAAGGAGCGCCTGGCAGATTTGAACTGCTGACCTCTTGGTTAGCAGCCATAGCACTTAACTACTATGCCACCAGGGTTTCCGCTTGTTAACATACAATATATAATTATCATATTTATATTATGTGTACATGTTATCCTCATTGAAAAAAGAGAACATTTAGGTGAGGAATTTAAGAAACTTTCCCAGCTCATTAGGAAGTGGAACCAGGACTCAAAGCCAGGCAGTCTGGCTCCAGTGTATGTTTTTAAACACTAGATTAACTAGAATCGACTTGACAGTAACGGGTAGTGTGTTGGCACAGAGGTTCAGAGCTACAGCTTCTAACCAAAAGGTTGGCAGTTCGAATCCACCAGCCACTCCTTGGAAACTCTATAGGATAGTTCTACTCTGTCCTACAGAGTTTCTTTGAGCCAGAATTGACTTGACAACAATGGGTTTTTTAGTGTTTTTTTTTTTTTTTTTTACTGTGTGGTCAGTTGTATTTAATTACAGCAGGAGGAGGCCACTGCTGGTGTTTCATTTACAAGGAGATCCAGAAGACACTAAAAATATGGTAGGGTCAATTAAACGATGGCATGTAATTAAAAAAAAAAAAAATACTATACCCATTGTCGATAAGTTGATTCTGACTCATAGCAACCCTGTAGGACAGAGTAGAATTACCCCACAGGGTGTCCAAGGAGCGGCTGGTGGATTCGAATTGCTGACCTTTTGGTTGGCAGCCAAACACTTAATTGCTGTGCCATCAGGGCTCCAGCATGTGTTAATGATATTTTTATTTTGAGCAGTCATGGCCAGCTTCTACTATATAGCAGAAATATGGTTTTACCTCGAAGGGCCGGTAACATTTAAAGGCAGTTTATAGCTTTATTAAACAATACAGAAGAGAGTATCAAACCCCTGAAAGAATACTTCTGTCTCTGTGTGTGCATACTACGTATGCATTATTCAATAAACAGGAGAATTTAAGTACCGCAGTGAAAGCCATATGTCTTCCTAGAACATAATGTTCACAAAACATTGTGATTATATTCTTGTTACTTGCTCTGTATGTCTGAATGCCTGTGTGTATATTTTCTTTGTGTATATTTAAATGCATCCGTATGTAGGTATATATACCCAGGTATGTAAGGAAATTATGCACTAAAATTGACTCCCAAATAATTATTTTGTGCTATTTTGTATTCAGTTTATCACAGCTATGGTTTCTTAAAAAGTAAAAACACTTTATGTTGTTCATTTATCAACAACTTGAAAACCCTTTCAACTCTAAGAAAAAGTTTGAAAAAACTATCTCTTCCCCCTTCTGTACTACTATTATCACTATCTGGATTTAGGACCTCATAATTTACTCCTGAACTGTTGCAGTCCATCTCCTAATTATTCTCTCTGCCTTCAGTATCTTGCTCCTAAAGTTCATTTCCAATATCAGGGCTTTTGTGTAACACAAGCTGAATCTTGTTTGTGATTCTCTGTTGGCCGCAGAATGAAGCCCAAATTCGTTGCGTTGACGGCAACTGGTTAGTTCATCTTCCTTGCTTACCATATGGAGGCTAGAAACATGAGCTCAGCCTTCAAGTTGTCTCAGAAAGAGAGAGAAAGAGATTACAGAGGTGTTCCTGCTCTAGGACAAGCAAGGAAGGGAGAAAGTAGAGGGGCCGAGATGTTAATTCTACCCCCAAATTGGGAAGGTGACTTAATCTCTTTTCCCAGGCCTCAAAGAAGAATAGGGAGATAGAAGAGAAGCGATTAAGTTTTCCCCTTCATGATTAATCAATTATATTCATGAGAAAGGAGAAGAAATATCCTTAAGTAAGGAAATAAGAGTGACCTTGAAACCAGATATATTATTATCCAGATATGGATATAGTCTGAATTTAATTTTTATTAGTGTAGATGATAGCTTACAAGGGCCTTATGGTGACATTACTAGCACTCTAAAATTTAATTAGATTTTTAGAGCTTCTGTTAATGTCTTTTATAGGATTATACAATCTGGGACATCACCAGCAAGCTTTATGTGTTTTATTTTCATTATGATTTGAAATAAGCAGGAATGAATGAGGTATTTCATGTATTAAACACACAATTTTTGTGTCTTTACTTAAAATTAACCCCAGAGGGTTGAAATCAGTATTCTTTTGTACCAAACTCTGTGTATATATATGTGTGTGTGTGTCTAACTTACATGTATTTATTAACTCATATCAAAGAACTTTTTCTTTATGGATGTTGATTTTTTTCATAATTACTATACTATAACCATATAAATGTATATATTCTCATAATTGTTTTTAAATTCCCTTTTTGGTCAACATGTTTTCTTTAGTACGTATGTTTTCCTGAGTTTTTTGTGCTGATGAAATGGCTTATTTTTATTGCCCCTTAGTTATTGCTCCCTGACTACATATGCAAGATGCCTTCCAACTCCACTAATTTATATCCTTTAAATTAGTGGAAAAACCTGCTCAGTCTTTTTTAGACTTACCACAGCAGTGTGCCGGCTACTATTGTAAAAATTAACTCATTTATCTTCCTTCAAGTACAGGAATTCTGGGCAAGAAGTTCTCAAAATTCAAATACAGGTGTTATGAACAAGAATTCAATCCCAGTTTTACCTAGGACGTGTAAAAAAGCATATACTCTTGATTGTAAATGGCAGTCTCTCAGTTATCAGTAAACAAACTCTTAATTTTAGGCAGCGAACAAATCAGGTACATGATTAGTGCTGCTGTCAGAGTCTGAGATTGTAAAACCTATGAAGCATTCAAACAAAGTAAAGAGCAGTCAGTGGGAACAGGAAACAAAAAGCTTATGTGCGAGCTCTGCTATTTATTAGTGGTTTTATCTGGAAAAGTCATTTTACTTGCTTTGGCCTGAGGTTTCTTCTCTGTAAAATGAGGGCGTTCAGCAGGATGGCCCCAGGATCCCTTTGAGCTCTAGCAATATACAGAGTTAATGATTGTAGGAGTGCCTAGCACTACTCTGTGCATCACGTGAATCTGCCCAGCCTTCGTGCAGCCATCCTCTGCTGTAACAGCCGTGTCCTGGTTTGCCTTTTGGTGGCTTTAGAGAAAGATGCTGCTTGGGAAGGGATGGAGGCTGGCATGACTAAAGCCTAGTAATTACAAAAGTACCAATTGGTCCTCTTCTGTAATTATAGTATAAGCTTGTAATTCATTTCCCCTTGTCCATAATTTTTTTTGGGGAGGGTAACCCACCACAACCCAGTGCCATTGAGTCGGAATGGTTCCTAAAAAGGAAATATGTTTTGTCTTATTTTTTTTTTTTTTACTTAACTGATATTGTATTTCGTGATTGTCAGGCTTCTACTCCTTTGAAATCAATCAGATCTGTTTACGCACTTGATGAGTGAAAGGGGAGCGGGACTAGAGCATGTTGTTACTATTTTTGTTAGTTTGAGTCAACTTCATTTCATGGTGACCCCGTGTACAACAGAATGAAGCATTGCCTGGTTCTGCTCAATTTTAACACTCATTGTTATTCTTCAGTCCATTGTTGCAGCCACTGTGTAGTGCCTTCCAATCTAGGGGGCTCTTCTGCCAGAACTATATCTGATAATATTCCATTGTGATCCATAGGGTTTTCACTGGATAATTTTTAGAAGTAGGCCTTTCTTCTAGCCTACCTTAGCCTGGGAGCTCCACTGAAACCTGTCCATCATGAGTGTCTCTGCTGGTACTTGCTCCTGGTCATGCTGGTGGCATACCTTCCAACCCCATAGCAACACACAAGCCACCACAGTATGACAAACTGATGGGTAGTAGAAAGCATAGAAAAGTGTGTAAGAAACCATCTCTAATAAAACAGCTTATTTTCTCACACCAGTATGATGATATGATTAATAAATATGAAACAGTGGCAGAAAAGGGTAATATGAAGTCCCAGCTTGTCAGAGAGTCGTGACCCCAGATAAGTCTATGCCCCTCTTCTCAAGAAAGCCCTTTATAAAAAACTACCATTTTTTGTTGTTGTTATACTGGCCTTAATCATTGCAGATATGCTTAAGTTGTACTTTACAATGAATTTTAATTTTTTTTTCCTGATTACGTCTTTGCAATTATTCATAATGTTCATTTGAGTGAAATGAAATGATATATACTGAGGCATGTGTTAACAGGTTGTAAAATTTGATATGTTTTGAAAAGAAATGGTAATGATAAATGACAGTGACCTAATTTGTCAAACAATATTCTTGCATAAAATAATCTACTAGTTTGTAATTGTGTGATTAATTCCCCAAGGGGGAAAAAGTCAGTCAAGTCAGAATCAAGTTATAGATTCAAAGTATATCTGCAACTTTTCAAATTAATGTTACCTACAGTGATCTTTGATGTCAATTACAAACAAAAACACTGTTTTAAAATATTTTTAGGAGAAAAGTATTCATTTATTTGCTTCTAAAATTAAAAAATATATATTCAAGAAAAAATAGCAAAAATCTCAAAAAAGAGTAACGGCAACTGCTTGTTGTCCATTGCTAATGTTCCTAGAGCACTTTCACATACATAAAACCTGATCTCAAAATGAACAAGTGAGGCAAAGTATATTAAGCCAGTTCTAAAGATGGGGGAACTGAGGCTTAGAGATGAAATGCCATGTTCATGGTCACATAGCTTTTCAGAGGCAGAGCTAAGAAGCCTGTGGTAGAGTTCATGTTCTATTGACAATACCAGAGAAAACAAAAATGAAACATCTAAGGGATGTGGGTACTAAAAAGTTGTGAGTCCATTTGATTATGAATTAGATCATAGAAGACTAAATAGAAAGTTGGAAGCATAAAATAGCCAAGGCTACAGTAAATACAGGGTGAATTATAGTTTGTTAATATGCAAGATCATTGAGATGATTTGACTTGAACCCAATGATTTATGAAAATATATCCACTAAACTCCAAAATCTTGGATTTACTTGGAAAGAAGAATTGCATTTTCATATAGTGAATATGAAATATATTGAAGTGATTTATGTGCAAGTGTTTCTATAGCCTACAACTACCTTAGAAGGTAAATGTAATCAACCCCATTTTATATACAAGGAACCTACCTGAGGCCCAAGGAAGTTAACTTCTCCATTGTCACAGGCCAGCAAATGGTGTAGCCAGAGTTCAAGTCCAGGTCTTTCTCGTTCCAAAATCAATTTACTTGTTCTCTCCTCCATTTATGATCTTACCTCTACTCCAAGTTATTTTTCATATTAACTTGATACTCAGTAAACATTTCATGACCGAATGGCCAAATACTTGAATGTGTGGCATTTAAGATTTTTTTTTGCTCATGTTTATAGTGGAGTGAGATTAAAATATAATTGTTATACTTAGGAGTGTTAATAGTGGGCCAGTAATTAAAAGACACCATAAGCCTTTTGGAGGTAGAGAAAAAAGGATTTGGGTGTATTTGATTATAAGTAACTAAAAGTGGTGGGTAAATCACTAAATAAGAGGCGTATCTGTCAGTGGCCTTAAAACCAGTAACTATGGTGTGGAAGCAACTCATCATCACTGAATTGCCCAGGAGAGGTTATGCATAAGACTAATAATAATAGGGTGGACTTGTGAGTTCTTCCAGGAAAGGCTGCAGCTGAGTGCAGCAAGGGCAGTAGCAGACAGGTACGCAGGAAGCATAGGCAAATTTAACATCAGTAAGGGAGGATCAGCAACCTGTGTTTGGCTGTATAATAACCATTACTCTTCATTTGGGGTTATCGATTGTGCTAAAGGCTAGGACAACAAGTGTAATGAACTGTTACGGCCACTCTGGGTGAATGCCGGCCCTCCAAGATGATCATTATCCAGAGAGGACAATATAAATAGTTAACGTGTTGAAAGAACAGCACAAAAACAGAGGTAGAATAGTGTTATGGATTGAATTATGTCCCCCCAAAATATGTGTTGTAAATTCTAACCTCTGTATGGGGTTATAATCCCATTTGGAAATAGATTGTTTTTGTTAATGAGAAAGGATTAAAGTAGGGTGTATTTTGAGTCAGTCTCTCTTGAGATTAAAAGAAAAGAGGTTATACAAAGGAGCAGAGAGAGAGATGGGGTAAGATAGATGCCAAGACACTTGGAGATCTTCAAGGAACCAGGAAGCAGGAGCCCAGGAGACAAGGACACTCCTCCGGAGCCAACACAGAGAGAAAGCCTTCCCTTACACCTGGCGCTCTGAATTTACACCTCTAGCCTCCTGAACTGTGAGAAAACAGATTTCTGTTTGTTAAAGCCACCACCCATTTATGTTATTTCTGATAACTTGCTTCTCAAAGATACTCTCATTTTGGTTTGTTGTTTAAGGGGAGCTACGTTTGCATCTGTACTTTCCATAACCCGGAATCTCTGTAGTAATTTTTACTGCTGTGGTAGTAGATGAGGAGAAGAGGATGTGTTTACTGTTAAAAGTTTACTGTTTTGCCAGTGATTGAGAAAGAGCACCTCCAAAAGTACAGAAATTTAAATTAAGTGTTCCAGTAAATTATGGTTTAGCCAGGCATGTCTGTGCCTGTTTGTTACCTCTTCTAGTAGTTGTTCATGAATGATGTCCTTTTGGACAAGGATTACATTACTGTGTGGCCCTGGAGGATGAACTAGAACCAAGTTAGGGGACAAGACAATTGGTACACAGCTCAACAAAGTTAACTGTTAGTGACAAAACCTAGACTTGGAAGATGTTCAAAATTTACTGCTCTTCCTCTCTTCTCCAAACAAAAATACCAAACCCAGTGCCATCGAGTCAATTCTGACTCATAGCGACCCTATAGGACAGAGTAGAACTGCCCCATAGAGTTTCCAAGGAGCGCCTGGCGGACTTGAACTGCCAACCCTTTGGTTAGCAGCCGTAGCACTTAACTACTATGCCACCAGGGTTTCCCAGTCCCCCCAAAATCAGGGTCAACACTCAGATCCATTAAATTCAGATTGTATTTGTTCCTGGTTAGAACCTACTGTCTACAGGTATAAGCTACTTAACATCCATGATACATTCTATGAAATAGGATATTATGTGATTTGGACATTTATGCAAATACCATATTATATACAGGAGAGGGATGCACAGGACAATCATTGGGCCCCTTGGGACCTGTGTTGCCACTTCCATTCCTGCATGGTCACTACCCAGTCTCTGAGATCTATGCCTGGCCACTCCCACCTGCCCACACACCGAGGCTCACTCACCATACAGCTGGCTGCCTCCTGGCCCACCTGCCACCAGCTTCCTTCCCTTGCTTCTTCCCTGCCAGTCTTCCCTGCCCCACCTAATGGGCTTCAAACTCTTCCAGCCCCACCAGGCCCTCCTCCGCCTCTGCCTCCTCCCCTAGCTGCCTTTCCTGCTCTTCCTCCAGCTACTGCCACAGCCTGGACCACTAGGTGGCTGCCACCGTAGGAGGAGCCACAGCCTTGGGACTGGGTGTCACGCTCAGGGGACCCAGGCCAAGTGGAGCAGAGGCCTCAGCGGGGCATCCTGCCTGGCTGCTCTAGCAGTGTCTGCATGGTCCCTGCCTAAGGTGAGCGTGATGGGACAAGCAGCCAAGGATGGGCACCAAGACACCCTCCCCCAGGGCTGATGGGGGACTTGGAGAGCTAGTGAGAGATGGGTCAGCTATTCATACTTAGCAAAGTACATCTGTTCCGTCCCGTTCTCCCTTCAGAATTTCTGAACTCTGTTATTACCTTGTGGGACCACAGACATACATGTGGTTGGACGTTGTCCAAATGAACTTTAAGCAATGCATACCTGTACTGGCCATTTTGATAGGCACAGTGTGTGGATTCCAACTCATAGCAGCCCTATAGAACAGAGTAGAACTGTCCGTATGGTTTCCTAGGCTGCAGTCTTTATGGGAGCAGATCACCAGGTCTTTTCTCCCGTGGAGCAGCTGGTGGGTTCAAACCACCAGCCATTTGGTTAGCAGCTGAGCACCTAACCATTGCACTACCAGGGCTTCTTAGGCACAGTGTAGATTACTTTATCCATACTATATGGCTATTTTATATATCAGTCATTGAGGAAGAAAGAGATGGGGTAACTTGCCAAGGTTGCATAGTTAATATCAGAACGAAGATTTGGGCTAGAGTCTGACTACATTCAAAGCTCATGATCTTTTACTACACCAAACCTGCCTGGATGTGGAGTGGGGTTGCCTTCTGAGATCACTGAAGCAGTAATCGTAATGATGATGACAGATGGGTGCGCAGGAAGTGGGTTGGCTGGGAAGGGAAACCAGGTCTTCCACATGGAAGGTGAGAATTCTACCACTGAGCCACCACTGCGTCCTGCCCCCTCCTCCCCTGTTGCCTTTAGTCATGCATTTAACACTACCATCTGGGAGAAGATTTTGATAACCTTAAGCTACACTTAGAAGCATGTCTGCTTTGTACTTCTGAAAGATGCTTGCTCGGACTAAACATTTAGTGTAACAAGGTTCTAGTTGCAGGACCAGAACTTCATTTGCAGGGATGTGCTATGGATGGATAGAGAGACAGCATAGCATTTAGAGGTGTAGTATTCCTTTGCAGTTCTCAGTTTCAGCATCGAATTGCGCAGTCTCTTGCTCAGTATAATTTATTATCTGAGAGATTTGGCAACATTAATAGTATTTGACCCCATTTTTATCTCACCAAGCTGCTATGAATTAAACCTAAAAGTATAACGTATGACCCCATTTTTATATCAATATAACTTAATATTAACGATATTAACAAATAAAATGAAATGTGTAAAAAAAAATTAACACTGACGTACACATTTTACTTGTATGTAATAGACCTATGGTGTAATTCAAGCTAAGCCTTTTCCTTTTCTAATAAAATATTTGTATTAGAATCCCCAAAAAAACCCAGTGCCATCGAGTTGAGTATTAGAACTCCCTAATTATCAGGGGTATATACTTGGGTTTTGATGTCTTTATTAAGTCAAATGATATTAATTAGGCATTACCTATTCATTCCCTCTTATAAAATATTGATAATGATCATTTGGGGTGGACATGTTTGTTAAAACTATGCGATTTACTAATAAGTACTTTCAAAAATGGATTTTTTCCCACCAAATCCTAGTCCATAAATGTATGACATTTCTTTATTCAGGGATAAAGGCAAGTCAAATGATCTTCTTGTTTATATTAGATTATTATATGAAATATGAAAACAGAGATTCTTCTTGGGTGCCTTTCTAAAATGGATTTTGTGATATGAAAAAAATGCAAATGAAGTATCAGCAGCAGTGCCCATAAATTTCCACCCTGGTGACCATCATGCAGGGCATAGGCTTTGCTTTCAAACCTCCCCAGACACATTTTCTTTGTGTTAGTGACTTATGCAATATTGGATCTTTTACCTGTATACTAGACTGTGTAATTCTTCGTTTCTGCCTGGTGTACTTTGTGTACCCCCACATATATCTACACACACACATAGATATACATTTACACATACATACATGTGTAAGTACAGTATTTTTTCTTACCTGAAGCTAAAAAGTGTCATCATCATCAGATTTTCCCTTGACATTTCAAATCTGATAAAATGGATACCCTGTGGTTATGAAAACCACACACCTAATACCAAGGCAGTGGCTTGCAGCCTCAGCAAATGCTTAAGTAATGATCTGCCCCTTGATGAAAAGTGATGCTAACACTTTCCTAGGGGAGGTCATGAATGAGGACTGCTCTCTTTGGAGGTTTAAATGTACCACCATCCTTTGTCAACATTTCTTTTTCCTCTTACTTAACAAATTTTATGTGTGCTACTTGGTGGCAAAGTGGTTAAAGTGCTCAGCTGCTAACTGGAAAGGCTGGTGGTTGGAACTCACTAGCCACTCCTCAGGAGAAAGATGCTGCAGTCTGCTACTGTAAAGGTTACAGCCTTGGAAACCTATGGGGCGGTTCTACTCTGTCCTACGGGATGGCTGTGATCAATGGCAGTGGGTTTAGGTTTGGTTTATCCATCTACAAAAGGAAACGTTCATTTAGATTTATCCACATATGGAGACGTGCCACGAAGTCTCTGAAGACAGTCAAAAAGAACTTGAAAACTAGAAAAATGCAGAGTTGACACGATAATCACTCACAGATGCCCTTACTGTTCACATTGCATTTGCAGCCCCATCGTTATTCCATCCTCAGTGCATCTCCCAAGCAAAATATATTCCAAACAAGTTATCTGTTATATTTCCAAAAAAAGAGTGAAAAAAAAAATGTGCTCGATGCAGAGCTCCCCTCACAGTATGGCCAATCAAGCTTTTCTTCTTGGCCTTGCCTTTTAGGATGACTTTGTGATGTTGGTGGCCAGGTGGCAAGCAGAGAGAAAAGGAGATGCCTTCCAGAGATGATGCTAAAAACAGCTCAAAGCTATGAAAAGTGTTAAGCCTTTTATTAGACCACTCTATCTTCTACAAAAGGCTAACTGAGTTCTTTTTTTTCCCCCCTGAGTACATAAACCTAACCATTTGGTCCACAGGGGAACATGGCTATAAGGAGATAGATCTAATTTTTATAGGTTAACTTCAATTTCTGAACCAAGCATAGCAAAGGTATAGTTTATTGTTAGTTTGTTATCACTCCTTGTGCTGTATTGAATTGTGTCCCCCCAAAATACCTGTCAGCTTGGCTAGGTCATGATTCCCAGTATTGTGTGATTGTCTACCATTTTGTCATCTGATTGGATTTCCATATGTGTTGTAAATACTATCACTATGATGTGATGAGATAGATTAGTGGCAGTAAGATTGATGAGATCTATAAGATTAGACAGTGTCTTAAGCCAATCTCTTTTGAGATATAAAAAAGAGAAGCGAGCAGAGAGACATGGGGACCTCATACCACCAAGAAAGCAGTGCCGGGATCAGTGCGCATCCTTTGAACCTGAGGTTCCTGCCCTGAGATACTCCCTGACCAAGGGAATACTGATGATGAGGACCTTTCTCCAGAGCCGACAAAGAGAGAAAGCCTTCTCGTGGAGTCAGTGTCCTGAATTCAGACTTCTCGCCTACTGGCCTGTGAGAGGATAAGCTTCTGTTTGTTGAAGCTATCCACTTGTGGTATTTTTTATAGCAGCCCTAGATAACCAAGACACTCCTCTACCCCTGTGTTTATGACAGTCATCACTAATTCGTTGTGGTACTTTTTCCTGATAAACCCAGAAATGGCTTCATGATCTTTCTCAACATAGCACTTCAGAAAACTCCTGTTGCTGCATCAGAATTGTCATATGAGAGGCAACTGATCTGGCTCTGGAGTGAGTTATAACCACAGTGCTCCCCAACGAATCTCCAATATGGCAGGTAGGGTTGGAGGTCTCTGACTCTTTTTGGTAGGTAATACAAATACCCTGGGTTTCCTATACTATGTATAGTTTTTCACAGCAGACACTCATTGTCTTTCCTGATAGTCCCAGTTCAACACTAACATTGGCCTTCATTGCCTCTCCAGTTTGCAGTTACCTTATAACTGACGCTGTTCCAAAAATCATTCTTGGAGCCAATCTGGAAGTTTCTAATTTCAGGCATCCTACCATGTCACTAGAGATGAAAATGTGTATTGAAACTTCTGAACACTTGCTACCCCCATTATTATAGTTTGGAACTTCGCTATGCCTGTAGCCACTTTATGGCTTATAGTAAGAGGGTAGGGGCGGTTTGGGGCCTTTAATTAATACTTCTATGCTGCCCACGACTGCTTTATCATCTCTACTTTTCTGGTGCTCCCAGGAGTTGCCGTGAGTGATGATAATGGTTTTTATCAAGTGAAAAAAGATCCATGATTAGCTCTGGGTAGACTGGCTTCCGAGGGTTACAGGTAAGGATAGTTTCCCACAAGAGGTCTTAAGGAAAATGTCCTCCTATAAATTAGAGTAATAAATGTGCTTGGCATCTCTACTGGCGACTTTGGCAGACATTGAAACACTGGTCCTGAAATCACCAGTCAGTAAATATTTATGGAGTACCTACTGTGTTCTGAGCCCTTTGCCAGTCATTGGAAATATAGCAGGAGATGGATGAGAGGGAGAGAGCTCTTCATGGAACTTTCAGCTGTAAAGGAAGATAGGCATTAAGTTGACAACTCTGCTTCTTGATGGTCCTGACCAGGGAATGTCCTTATTAGACCTAGTGAGCCTCTGCCATTCTTTGTGATGAGTGAAATTCATCTAGACAGTCCTATAATTGTCCTAAAATGATAGTGACCCACCTTTGTCATATTTCTGGGAACTAGAGACTCATTCCAAATGGTCTTTATCTTTGCCCTTTGAGGTACCTGGAGTCCCTGGGTGGTACAGTTAAAAAGCTGAACTGCTAACCTAAAGGTTTGAGTCCACCCAGAGGTGTCTTGGAAGAAAATCCTGGAGATCTACTTCCAAAAAATGAGCCATCAAGACCCTCTGGAGCACAGTTCTACTCTGATACACATGAGGTCTCCACAAGTTGAAGTCAACTTAATGACATCTGTTCTTTTTTAGGTATCTAGCTAAATGTCTTTCTCTTTTTGCTGTTGGCCAATCAGATCTAACAAGAACTAACCTGCTGCCATAGAGTAGAACTGCCCCATAGGGTTTCCAAGGGTGTTATCTTCCCAAAGCAGACTACCACATCTTTCTCCTATGGAGCAGCTGGTGAGTTCCAGCCGTTGACCTTTTGCACCACTAGGGCTCCTTTGACAAGAACTTTTTTTTTGACAAGAACTAAAGCTATGTAAATACAAATGAATCAATCATTTCCCCTTCTGCATTCTCCACTGAGGCTACTCTTTTAAATGATGTTTCTCCTTCTTTTATAGAAATAGTTATTTCAAAAGCTAGAATGATTAATAGTAATAACAATGGCTATCATATATTAAACATTACTGTGTTATTGGATACTCTGCTAAGATTTTATCTTATCATCCTAGTTAATTCTCACAATTACCTTATGAAGTTCGGTTTTTGTTCTTCAGGTTTATGGATTCAGAAAACAAAGTTTAGACAAGTTCAGTAATTTGTCCAGGGCCAAACTGCTCTAGTGGGTCCAGGACTCCCACTCAGGCAGTCAGATTCTAGAGTCCCAGTTCTTAAACACTGTACTATAGTGCATAACTAGCAAATGTTTCGTTTGATCCTTTCCTTTATTAACGAGAAAGCTGAAACCCAGGCTGTTAGTGACTTGCCAACTTGACGTACTAATTAGTGAGAAGCTTAGACTTAAAACCTAAATCTTATGTCTTCATTTTAATATAATATAAATAATAATTATAATAGGTAAATATTTTCTAGTCCTCACTATATGCCAGACACTCTCACAACTTCCTTGAGGGAAGTACTATTATAATTGTTTTACCCATCAGGAAGCTGGGGCATGAGGAGGCAAAATAAGTGCCTAAGGTCACGTAGCTTCAAAGTTAAGGATCTAGGATTCTAACGCAGTCAGTCTGGTACTAGAGTTTATATTCTAACTCAATAGTTCTCAACCATGGGAGTGACTTTGCCCCCCCTCCTGGGGGCATTTGGCAATGTCTGGAGACATTTTTGGTTGTCACAGGCTGAAGAGCGGCACTACTGGAAGCTGGTGAGTAGAGGCCAGGGGTGCTGTGAAACATCCTGCAACAAAGATTACCTGACCCAAGATGTCAGTTGTGTTCTAATCACTACAGTATACTCTATGCCACCAAATGCTCTGGAAACAAGCATACATTGTAATATATCCTAGCCAAATCAGGAAACCAGAGAGTAGCCTCTAGTGTACATGCTTAGTTTAATGTATCTTTTATCATGACTGCAATTCTGGGTTGGAATATTACAGTTTAGCAGGTACCTCATAAGGATAAAAACTAGCATGGTGCCCAGCAAGAACCTTTGGGAGTTCATCAATTATTACAATGGAAGCACAAATTGGTGTGTTTAGATTTAGGATTAAAGAATGGCTACCCAGTTGGAGAAGATGATAAAAGTTGCACTCTGATAACTAGTGCTGATTTTGGCTTCAATAAAGTAGCCACATTGTTATTCAAAAAACGTGTTATTTTGGAAAGGAAGAAAGCCGATGTCTCAGGCATTTTCTTTTCATTAAAACAAACCTGTTTTGCAGATTTAGTATGCCTTTCATCAATAATGCAGCTCAATTATAGCTTGGGCAGCAACTTTGGACAAAATTAAAAAAAAGAAATAAAAATATTTTTATACCTATATTGTATATTTCTTGAAAGAGTTTCCAAGTGTAATTATCTGTGAATCCCATCCAAATATCTTCTAGTGTGTGAATCTTATATTTGGTTACTGGCTGCTGAGGATTGGGCAGAAGTCCAGTGTATGTGTTACTTAAAGAGGTAAGACATACATTGCAAGCAAAAGGAAATTTCCATATTACTTCTACCAAGATGTTATCTGGTTTATTGTCATCCAGGGAATCAAACACAGGCCCTCTTGCCTACTTACCCAGCCCCTCTTTCTCCCTGTGTTTTTGTTTAATTAATATTTTGGTCTATTTACTATGAGCTAGCTTTTGTGGAAAATATAGAAGAAATGAGACAGTCTCTGCCTTCACAAAACTGATAAATCAGACACAATTAACATACCTGACACAAATAAAAATCCATGAACCCTCGGGCTAGGGTTTTGGATCATAGGAATTTCAGAGCATGGCATACTCACATGAACTAAAGCTGCATCTTGAAAGAGAAGGTGGGTATGAGTAGGCAAATGGGAATAAGGAATTTAATAGTAAATGCGGAGAATAGTGTGGTAAAACATAGAAGCTTTATATGGGAATAGACCAGAAATAGGCTTTGTTGACTGAGATTTTCTCTTATGGTTAAAAGTCTGGGTCCTAGAGTCAGAACCCTGATCCTACCATATACTAGCTGTGTGACTTTTGGAAAATTATTTAACTTCTCAGCTTTCTCATTTGTAAACCAAGCATAATAGAGTCATTCTGATTATAAAATAAGAGAATTCATGTAAAGCATTCAGCGTGCTTATTTCTTGGCCATTGTTACTATTGTTATCTCTTTATACTCTATACTCTGAAGTCTATGCGAGATACTTCTAAATTTACTCATGAACCTGCATAGGAAAAACCCATTGCTTCCGAGTCAATTCTGACCTGTGGCAACCCTAGAATACAGAGTAGAGCTGCCCCATAGGGTTTCCAAGGAGCAGCTGGTGGATTTGAGCTTCCCACCTTTTGGTTAGCAGCCGTATGTATCACTTATCCACTGCGCCACCAGCGCTCCTGAATCTGCATAATTACCTATAAACACAAAAACAGTTGCCCTCCAGTCAACTCCCACTCAGGGTAACTTACAAGTAGCCACACCCACTGTTCTCCCACATGTCTACTTAAGTGTTTATAGCAATGCTGCCCAATAACAATAAAATGAGATGTCCATTATATTTCAATTTAGAATTTTTTAGTTAGCCACATTAGAATGAGGAAGAAGATATAGGTGTAATTAATTTCAGTAATCTATTCAACCCAACAATGCAAAAGTATTACTGTATTTTCACACAACGTGCACCCTCTCAGTTTGCCAGCTGCACCCTCTCCCTGAAGGACACCCTCACAAGTGCTGCCATGCCAATCCTGTCCCACATGTTGCTGTAAAAAAAGAAAAAAAAATTAGCATAGCTCTCTTAGTAAAATACCGTGGGGGGCGTGGCCAGCAAACAAACGCAAAAGGGGCTAATTTTTTTTTTTTCTACGTAAAAATACGGTATCCCTACATGGAAACAATATAAAAATATCAATGAGATACTTTGCATTCTTTTTTTATACTAAATATTTTACACTTACATGTATCTCAGCTTGTATTAGGCACATTAGTGTTTTTGAGACTCACCGTATTTAAAAGCCATTGCTTTATTCCATGCTTTTATGAATGAAATTGTTGACCTCACGTGTCCTTTTTAACTTTAGTCACAGATGATGACTACTAAAACTGCCTTGTTTGAATACAGATGTCAAAAGGCAGGAGACAAAGACATAATAAGAGAAATAAATGATCATAACTATTAAACAGGTAATTTTTTTTTTAAGTGAGAGTGTGGTTGGTTATGAAATAAAAATGCATCATACAAAATAAATGGAAAATTCAGCTCCCGTGTGCCTCAGGCTGGGATGAAAGCTTTTGCGAAGATCTACCGATTTCTATTATCAGAGTTAAATGAACACAGGTCATCTTTAGGGTACTGGATACCGTTTTAGCAAGAAACAGCTTTCCTTTGTATAAAAAGGTACTGTGTGGTGTATGTGAAAATATTTTTCGTAGGAATCAGTCACTTTTTGTTTAAGCCCATTTCTGTGTGTCAGGTCAGGCCATGCTCTGGTACATGAGTAAGGTGCATTTATGTGTGAAGCTGATACTTAAAACCGAGAACTCGGAAAAGGTCCATTGGTGGTTCATTGGTAGGATTCTCAGCCTCCATGCAGGAGACTAGGGTTTGATCTTCAGCCAGTGAACCTCATGTGCAGCTACCATCCATCTGTTAGTGGCAGTTTGTGTGTTGCTATGATGCTGAACGGGTTTCAGTGGAGCTTCCAGATTAAGACAGACTAGAAAAAAAGGCTTGGTGATCTACTTCTAAAAACTAGCCAGCAAAGTCCTTATGAATCACAGTATTTCTGATCCACAACCAATCACAAGATGGCTCATGACTGCAAAACACTTTGTTGGCATGGGGTGACTGTAAGTCAGGGACCCGCTAGAGGGTAGCTAACAACAGCAACAGCAACAAAACCAGAGGAACATGTGTGTTTGTCTTCGGTTTCCAAGCCCAACAGTGGAATGCGTTCTACTGTTCATTTCCCTGTCCAACCTTTTTAGAAACTTTTTTTGTACCCCTAACTGTAGGCAGTGGGTTTATACTTCTCAATCCATGGCACAAAGTTTGATTTCTATGTGAAGTTAAGTATCATTAACTGATACTGAACCACTTATAGCAACCTCATTTGTACTCTGCCCTGACTGTCTTAGCTAGCCAACCAACACCCTGGGTATACCAGTTTGATTTTGTCTTTTAGTTTATAAGGTAAACATTGTAATTAACTGCCTTACTGTATACCTGTTCTTAAAAGAAACACCCCATCATATTATTAGAACTGAAAATTAAATTCACCAACCAAGCCCCTGCTTGTACACTCAACATAACTTTCAAAAGGGTGAGTTGCCTCTTTTAGCCTGTATTCTGTAACTGGAAAGACACACATACCCCTTACATTCAATAAATATTGGGTGCTATTGAATAGTCATAAAGAAATGCGTACCACATTTTTTCTTGCCTACCTACCCAAAAGGTTAACCACCCAAGAAATAAGCATTCAAGTTATAACCGTCCACAGATGACCACATAAACTACTTCACTGCACCTAAAAGAGGAGTTCTTAGTTATTCCTGAAATAGCTTCTATAATTAAGTAACTTGTGTAATGCAAGAAGGAAAATTAAAGATCAACAGTAAAGGTCAAAATCAAATGATCTACTGTACTGTATGTTTTGTTTAGTTTTATTAACCTCAAACATTTTTTATTCCCTAAATGCATTTTGTAAATGGGGTTTTATCTGACACACACACACACACCTTTAAAAATAGTTAATTTGCACAATAATGTTATCCATTCTTCTTCTTCCAGAAGTCAATAGCATATTACTAGAATTCCTTTAAAAATATTCTTCAAATTCAGATAACATCAACTTAGACATAAAGCTATCAAACAAAAATAAAATATACCTGATATGGTGGTATAGTGTCTAAGTGCTATGGCTGCTAACCAAAAGGTCGACAGATCGAATCCACCAGGTGCTCTTTGGAAACTCTATGGGGGTGTTGTACTTTGTCCTATAGGTCCGCTATGAGTAGGAATCAACTCAACACCAACGGGTTTGCTTTTGGTTTGGCTTTTATTTAAAAAAATAATAATAATAATTGAATAAGCATTCTATTTTGCATTCAGGGTAATGAGGAATTAACAGCATTGCTTCTAGGAGTAATAATTTGGTACCTTTATTTTTATTATAGTTTTTACTTCACTCTGTCTTATAACTCAGATGGTTAGAGCAAGGTTCAAGTTATGGGCCTTAGTACTTGAGACAAGAAGTCTTCTTCCTTTTTTTGTCTTCTTTTCCTAAGTTCTTAGTGTTTCCATTCTTCTATCATCGAGTGTGTTTTTGCCTAATGGCTACAGAAGATACGTAGCACACGATTCTAACGTTCTAATATAGTCTGACAAGGTAGATAAAGCATAAACGTTAGATCTTACAAAAAAGCTATGGATCACAGAGGGGAGAGATTGTGATTGTGCACATCTATAGTATCCATAGTATGTTTTAATATCCTGGAAATGTATTTCCTACCGAATACCCTGAGGTTTTCAACCTACAAGATTATTGGAAAGTACAGCATAGTTGGAAAGTTCTATACTTTGGGAATTTCAAAGTTCACCTTATCCGATATTCAGAAAGTGAAAACTTTTTACTTCCTTGTGCACCCCAAGCAGTTACATTATGTGTGAATTATGCCAAATGTAAGTCACTATTGGGGGAAAAAAAAAAAACTATTATGCATATATTATTCTTTTTTGTCAGGATTATTGTCATCTTGGCAAGCAAGATAATTCAGTTAGTTCTTCCTTTGGCCAGTTACTTTTAAATATTATTGTGGTAGTGGATGAAGGAGCCCTGGTGGCTCAGTAGATAAGTGCTCAGCTGCTAGCCAAGAGGACAGTGGTTGGAACTCACCAACAACTCCCAGGGAGAAAGATGTGGCAATCTATGTCCATAAAGATTATAGCCTTGGAAACTGTATGGAGCAGATCTTCTCTGTCCTATAGGGTCACTATACGGCCTCTATGAGTCCAGATTGACTTGCTGGCAATGGGTTTGATTTTGTATTTGGTAAGTAGTGCATTAAGAACTAGTCTTTTGGGTTTGTATTGAGACTAAAACTAGCATAGCTTCCTTTACTTGAACCATTACTTCTCTTATCAGTCAAAATGGCTTAAAGAAATGTTTAAGAAAGAAAACATGGCAGGAAGGTATTGTACATGTTGTTAGGGGGTGACCAGAAGAAGAGCCAGAGGCAGTCAAGCAGTATATATCAAATCAATTTTTCCTTTCTCCCAAAGTGGGGGATGGAGCAGATGGTGACTTGGTCCTTTTCTGACATGAAGCTCCATAGGCTATGGTTTACTCAAGTCAGTTGTTTAGCTTTTTCATAGGGATTATCTCACCTAAAATGGAGTGTGTTATTTATATTTGGGAATTTTTTTGCGGGGAAGGGTGTTTCATTGTTATCTGAAGGTGACTTGGTGCATCTGTTCAAATTGTGTTATGGTCAAGGTCAAGAATATTATTTGTGAGAGTACTTCGTAATTGGCTGTCTGTCAGAGACACCAGGGAATTGACTGTATTATTTGCACTTCGGTGCACTAAACCACCACTACAGGAAGACATCAGAGCATAGGATGGCCTCTCTAATCCCACCTCGGTAATTACTGCAGGTGGATCCTGATCTGTTGAAAGTGGACATTCATATTAGGTTGCATTTTTCTGGTTCAAATATTAAGGCCATTAGAGCACATGATAAGAGAAATTCATTTTGTGTTTTTGAAATAAAAGATGAAATGCTTGTCTAAAAATTCTGGGTACCTGAAATTGTGTTCTTGGAACAAAAGCATATATATGTGGAACAAAATGTGAGGTTTTAGTGCTGCTCTTAACTTGTATTTGTATCTTTTACAGAGATCCACTGAAATCATGTAAAGAGATGAGGACCCATTCAAATCATTAAATAATATTGGGAATTCAAAATGAAAGAAATATTCATACGGGCTGGGAACTGATAGTAATTTTGAAAAGGAGTGGAGTGGGGTTGGGGTACAAAGTCAGAATAGAGAATTTCTCCTTTCAGCTTGTGGCTGTGAGTCTACTGGCATAGCAGAAAGACTCTTGTTGCCATGGTATGTCTAAGCAACACATGTAGTGTTGCCTGTCATAGCTTTGACTGGTCATTTAAAGTCACATTATACAGACATTTTGATTATCGTTTCCATGTGCAAGCCGGATTGTTTTGACATGTGTTCTATTTACATATTAAAGTATTATTTACTTAATGCAGCACTCTACTAAAAATGAATCTATTAAGTGAACAAAACAGCATTTACGTGATACTGTTTTAATACCAGGAAGGAGTAACTATTTTCATTCCAGTTGTTATATTCATGAATGGAAATGGAGGGTCCTTCATTCTTTCAACAGAGTCTTTAAAACTTTGTTCCTTCCTTGCCTTTGAAAAAAAAAAAAAAATTTTTTTTTTTTCTTTTCCAGCTGCCACTGCTCTCAGTCACTGATCTAATTTTAGTATTCGCATATGGAGTAGATGCCAGTCTTGCCTTATTTGAAAGTCTTACAGTATTGCTAATACATTTTCCCCCACTGGATGATGTGCTTAAGTTATCTTATTTTTGAGGAAAAAAAAAAAAGTCCTGATCAGGCCCTGGCTACCAAAAATACCAAGAAAATGAATATTGATAAGATTTGTAAATTGGCACAGTTTTACTAATACATTTACTGTTTGAATAATAAATTTAGTTTCCAGTCAGCATTTCCATTGGTCTTCTCTGCAGGTTGGCATCTAGGTGCAAGGACTGGGAAATCATGGATGCTAATTTTATTTCCCTTTGAGCAGTTAATAATTCCACCTCCCAACCATCTCCAACATACTTTTTAGCTAGGTCATACAGAAATTGAATTATATGTGTGAGATGCATTTTAACATAGTAACAAGAGAATAGTTTCCATGGTAGAATAGACTTGGGTCCAAATTCTAGTATATGTGTGTGTATTTGTAAGTCTCTAAATTATTTTGATCCTCTGTTTCCTCAATTGTGGACAGTAGTATCTGCCTTGTGATAATAACATAAACTAATACATGTAAGAGTCTTGATAGAATGCCTGGGAAACGGTAGCTGCACAGTAATTAGTAACTGTTACTATTGTTATCCCACCACCTGTCTGTCAGTTTGTCCTACTGTGGTAGCTTGCATGTTGCTGTGATGCTGGAAGCTATACCACCAGTATTTCAAATACTGGCAGGGTCACGCATGGTAGACAGGCTTCAGTGGAATTTCCAGACTAAGACAGAGTGGTAACAAAGGCCTGGTTATCTATTTCTAAAAAGCTAACCACTGGAAACTATATGGATTACAAAAGGGTATTGTCTGATAAAGTACTGGAAGATGAGCCCCCTAGGCTGGAAGACGCTCTACCAATAGACCATCAATTGCTCACGTAGTGTGACAGTGGACTCAGGCATGCCGACGATCAAAAGAATGGCACAGGACTGGGCAACGTTTTGTTCTGTTAAACATGGGGCCTCATGGTGTTGGAGCTGACTTGACAGCAGCTAAAAATAACCATATTATTATTATCATTGATTACTTTATACATAAATGAGCCTCATTTAAGTAGAGATTAAAGCAGAATGGAATCATCTTTTTTTTTTTTTAATCAATACCAGCAATGGCAGAAGCATACCTGGACTTGATCTTGCAGTGTCCTGGTTCCTTCTGCATGTAGAGACTAAGCTTAATGGTGAAAACTCTACCTTACATTTGCCATTCAAACAACACACACACATGTCACCTCATTTTACCCCATTTTTACATTTAAGGAATTCAGACTCTTCTGGTGGGCTCCCATGACTGGGATCGGTATATCAGTTAGGAATGTGTTAGGCTGTACGATACCTGCCTTAAACGATATATTTTTTCTCACTTTATTGGAAGAATGTAGGCAAGGTGATTCCCAGGTTAGTTCAGAGGCTCATTGGTGTTCGCAAGGATTTAGGCTTGTTTTTCTTTCTTCTCTGCTCTCTTTAGCTTGACAACTTATGTTCTCTAGATGGGTGTCATTGCTCTAGGATTCATATCAGGGTTGAAAGTAGGAAAAAAGGGAGAGGGGCACGAACCATTTGGCTCTCTCTTATCCCTGTCATTTTTATAAAGAATCAAAAGTTTTCCTAGAATGCCCCTCCCTCATAAGATGTTCTTTATAACTCATTAGCCGAAACTGGCTCAAGTGGCTATTCCTAGCTTCAGTGAATCTAGATACAAAAATATTTGGCAAAGAGAAATAATTAAGATAGTCTTAATTGGCCTAGTCCAATCATAGTTCATCCCTGGGGCTAAGTTTATTGCTGCTTTGAAGAGAAACAGGGATCTTTTGTCACAGAAAAAGGGAAGACTGGCTGCCATGTCTCTCTTTTCTGTGATAATTTCTCACAAATCTAGATAAATTGACTGATTTCACTTTTTTTTCTAAATTGAGAAACACTTTATCATTCTTAAAATATCCAGTGTGTTAATAGTCATTTACTTAGTTCTTTGCCTCTTGAATATGGCAATTATTTCTAACATTTTACTTTTAAAGTTGGAGTTATTCAGACTAAGGAAACAGTGAGTGATGGGATGAAATAAATGGCAAACTTAGATAAAGCCTGTAAGTGATCATTTTATTTCCAGGTAGGTGTTCATCCCATTGCATGCTGATACTAAGTGTCATTGGTGAACATATGTCTCAAGTAATAGACTCTCAATTTTCTGGACTCTTAGTCTTACAATATCTTAAATTTTTAGATTGCCTTTTAACAGGAAGAACACACCAGATAATTCTCAATACTTCTTTATTTAATCATTCTGATCTTTTGCACAATTAGAAGTCTATTCTAATAATTAATAGATTTAGAACCTCATCTGGAGGTTTGTCAAGATATGCAATCTGTTTTTTAGAGGTAATGGCCTTTTTTCAAGCTGTTTTTCAAATATAACTGTGATACCCAGTTTGTTTAAAAAAAAAAAAAACGAGGTGCATTCTGGGCATATGCAGATATAGACCTTCCATTCTGTTGATCCATAGTGTTTCCTACCTGTGGGTGATGAACCTAGTAGAAAAATCTAATGTTTGAATTCCTGACTTGTGATAATTTTCTCTCTCATCTTACCGAAAAACAAAAATTAAATAATTTTGCTCTAGTAGAAAAATCTAATGTTTGAATTCCTGACTTGTGATAATTTTCTCTCTCATCTTACTGCAAAACAAAAATTAAATAATTTTGCTCTATCTGACGTTATTAAACTAAAGTCTATTTTTCAACCAAGAGGAAGGAAGTGCAAGACTATTAGTGCTTCTAAATGGGATGAAATTGTTGACTCAAAATACCTGAAAGAAATGTTTTATACAGATACTCGCTAGTATAAGTGTATAGTATGGGAAGGACATTGCTTTTGAAAGTACTCTAAACTTTTTTTTTTGATTAAATGAATGTTGCTTATTTTTAGAGAACATGGTTATTGTCCCTTTTGACAATGTATGTATGGTCTGTGATAAAATAGTACAGCTTACTCTATTCTTGCTTTCTTTTGTCATCTGCAAAATTCTGTTCATCCTGGAGTTGGGTTGTAAATTCTCTTCCTAGCTTTACATGTAGTCTCAGTTCTGATTCCATCTTAATACTATGACTTCGCTCAAATAGTCTTATTCTGCTACCATGAGAGCCCAACTATAACATATTTTCCCTTTATGCTCTTCTGAAAGGCTCTACTCATAAGAAGGAGTGCTACTTCTTGCCCACTTGAGACTGTGAGAAAAGCAAACCCGACCTGGCTTTCTTTTTAGAAATATAGCACGTATAGAGTCAAGCTTGTTTATATAGCCTCCTAAGTAGAACATGGGAAAAAAGTTTACGAAATCCAGCAATGCGTTAATGAGCAGGTATTTATGAGGCTTCTGATATGTGTAATACTTGCTGCTAGATGGTTTGAGAAATGCAAAGAGGATAAAGTACAGCCTTCATCTTCAAGGCAATACCACTTTTGCAAGGGAAAATAATGGCATGTGTATGTGAAAAATTAATCATTAGTCTAAGGCTGTCTATACATTATTGGTTATATTACTTTTTAGTGAATAAATGTGGTACCAGTAACAAAAGCGATGGTAATTCACATAAGTGACAGATCATTGTTAGCCAGAGAGACAAAAACATCACAGACCATTTGAACTGGAAGAGCTTATCTTATTCCCCCATCTTGCAGATAAGTAAACTGTACTGTGCTAAGTGCCACAGAGTGATTATGATTTTCATTATCACTTGTTATGGACAGAACCAGGATTTGTTGCTAGGGACTTGGTTAGACTATGTTCATTCAGGAAGGAATAGAGAAAAATCCCAAGTGGGAAAATGTGCAAAAGTATGTTGTTGTTAGGTGCTATCGAGTTGGTTCCTACTCATAGTGACCCTACATACAACAGAATAAAACACAGTCCAGACCTGTGCCATCCTCACAATCACTGCTATGTTTGAGACCATTGTTATAGCCACTGTGTCAGTCCATCTCATTTAGGGTCTTCCTCTTTTTTGCTGACCCTCTACTTTACCAAGCATGTCCTTCTCCAGATGAGATGAAGTCTCACCATCCTTGCTTCTAAGGGGCATTCTGTCTGTACTTCTTTCAAGACAGATTTGCTTTTCTGGCAGTCCATGATATATTCAATATTCTTTGCCAGCACCATAATCCAAAAATCATGAACCTGTTTATTTTCCAAGTATATTTGCAGAAAAATGAGCATACGTCTATTGTGGGAAGAGAGTTGTGGAAGATAGTAGAGTGAGCGTCTTGCCCTCCCACTTTATTTTCCCCAAAGTGATGGAATGCTCTAGAACCAGAGGAGTACTTTTTTTTTTCTTAGAAGTGAGTGACATGTGTTTTCTCTTTTTAATGAGGAAAAATTATCATTTCCTTTCTGAAATCTAGGAATAATATGCTCCTTTAATCTTGTAATTGTGCTCCTTAAATGTTATACTTGTAAATCATCTGGCTTTGCTAAATTGGAGACCATCTGTCCCTGCAGAGGTGTATTGGTTCACAGTATTCCAAAATGAGGTGATCATGGCCTATGCCAGCATGGCAAATTAAGAAATCTCTCCTAAGTGTTCTAAGCATTAGCTAGGTCATGCTATCAAAATCATTTGCCAATGAACTTTTCATTAACCTTACCTGCATCTTGTATTAGAATCTTGGGTTTTACCTACTCAGAACATTCATAAATGCCTTATTTTAGGCAAAGCTGGATGCGATACACATTGTAAAGCCTCGTTAAGATGCTCAGATGTGGTACAAAATGTGCTCTGAGTAATTTTGACACCAAGAATCTTACAGATGTAAACTATTTCTTCAGCCACTTAGAATTTAAATAAGGAAAGGAATCATGAGTTTAAAATTTCCTCCCTATCTTTCCAACAAAATATTTAAGGGCAAGTTTTACTTAAATGGTCAGAGATATTATTTTGGAAATAGCAGCGTGCAGTAGAGGTGGTTATATGGTTAAACTACCATTTGAAAGAAAGTCGAAAAACAAAGGAAGCAGTAAATAAAATATGAATTAATAAATTAAATAGGCTCAATTGCATAAAAGGTTCAAGATTTCTCCCAAAACATAATTGACATTAAGATCATCTAATTCCAGTGTAAGAAAGATGGTGTAGAAAGAAGTATAGAATTTTAGAGGTGGAAGTAAAATTTAAGATTACCTGTTTTGATCCTTTCATTTTCCTTATAATACACTTGTACTTTGTATTTGTTAATAATATAGTATTTATTTTACCTACAGCACTTGGAACATTTGTGCATGGGAGGGTGCAGTGGAAGATAGCAGATCCTTAAAAATTGTTTAAAGCAAATTGAATTGAAAGCATTGCTTAGACAGGTACTTGAGGGAGAAAACTTTATAATACCTTGACCAATAATAATTGATAAATTTTATTGAATATTTGTTACGTGCTATTTAATTAATTCAATAAATGTTTATAGAGCATACTTTTGGGCTCTCAGCACACATCAATGAACAAAACAAATGTTCCTGCAAGATGAGCCAGGGCCATGTTGTCATACCAGAAAGCAAGGAAGCTCTCAAAGACTGATGAGGTCATGACAAAAGGAAACAGGAGAAAACGTGAAAGGCTACCCACTGAATTAAAATCAGAGAATATGAGCATCAATAAGAATAATGACTGCAGTTGACTGAAAAATGTTAAATGTATAGCAAAAGCTGAGTTCATAAATAATATAATAGGATACAAAATAAATAGGTAACCTGTTGCTGCCAGGTCAACTCCAACTCATAGTGACTCTATAGGGTAAAGCAGATCCACCTCATAGAGGTTGGAAGGCTGTACTGTTTATGGAAGCAGACTGCCGTTCTCCCGAAGAGCAATTGGTAGGCTCGAACCACTGACCTTTTAGTTAGTAAATGAGCGCTTTAACCAGTGTGCCATTAGGGCTCCTTAAAATAGATGCCAAAAAACCAAACCTGTTGCTGTTGGGTCAGTTCGGATGTACGGCGACCCTATAGTATGGAGAGGAACTGCACCATAGGCCCCAAGGCTGTAATCTTTATGGAAGTTGACTGCCACATCTTTCTCCTGCAGAATAACTGGTGGGTTTGAACCACCGACCTTTTAGATAGAAGCCAAGTGCTTAACCACTGTGCTACCAGGGCTCCTTAGATAGCTAGATAGATGGACAGATATATACATACATATATACAACATACATACACAATAACCTGATAAGATAGAATCTTTTTTATTCCCATTTAATAGATAAGAAGAATGAGACTTTAAAAGGGTGGAAAATTTACCCCAGATTCATTGATAGAACTGGAAATCCAAACCCAGAGAGATTAGGCTCTCAGCCATAGCTGCTGACAGTGTTATCCTGTATCTGCATGCTTAATTAATCACATATACCCACTCTTCACTTAACAACATGGTTGAGCTCCAAAGACCAAGTTGTTATGTGAAAACTGGTGATAGGTGAAAATGGAGGATGACCACGTAGGACACAAAACGGAGGACGAGTATATCATTACGTAACTACCAAATCACCTCATTACGTAAGTGCCAAATTGTATCATTACATAACTACCAAGTTGCATCATTACATAACTGCCAAACACTGGGAATCATGGCCCAGCCAAGTTGACACATAACCTTAACTACCATACACGGCGTTACTCAGCCTCGCACCTCAGCATTTATCACTGCCAGACATACCTTCTCAATGCACAAAATAACTAGATAGTAGATTTTTACTATTGTCGTAAATGCAAAATGTCAGATAACAAGAGAGTTGGTAAGTAAGGAGTAGGTGTATAATGTAATTGTAAGCGCTGGGCTTGATGTCCTTCTTGTGGTTGAAAAAAAAAAAAGGGCATGGATTCATTTATTGTTGCCTTACCAGTTTTTGGAGTCCTGGTGGCTCAGTTGTTGAGTGCTACATCTGTTAACCAAAAGGTCAGCAGTTCGAATCCACCAGCCACTCCGTGGGGCAGTTCTACTCTATCCTAAAGGGTCATTATGAGTCGGAATTGACTCCATGGCGATGGGTTTGGTTTGGGCTTGGTATCTGCTTTTGGAAGACTCATTCTGAACTTCTCCAGTGAAGAATTTTAGGGCTTCTGATGTTGACTAGAAAGCATCTAAATAAAAATAATAGGGATCACTCTATAGTTATTTTTATCCATTCAGCTTTAAATGAAGCTCATGCCACCCTTGTGTGTGTGTGTGTGTGTTTCCTACTTCCTGCTTCTATTCTTGAAACTTGTTCTCTCAGATAAGTGATGAAGGATGTAGCTCAGATTGAATTTAAAGTAACGATCCTATGACTACGATGGACTATAAGTATCTTTGTGAAAATTGATCAATTCTGTTTGATTTGAAATATGTTTTAATCAAAGTAGACATTATTATCACTACTTAAGGAAAAATAAATACAGAATATGTATAAAACATTACCACCAAGGGAGGGCTTTGACAATAGACCATCATCTTTGTAATTTCTTGTCTCTGAAGCTTCCACAATATATTATTGAACATAATGTTATGTATCATCATATGTAAGAATGTACCCCCAAATTTGTGTATATATGTGTCTTCAGTCTAGCTGTGTAATTGGCATATCAAATTACCAATAAATGGAATCATATAATCCCACTGACGGTCAAAATAAAGATTTGAATGAGGAGAGATGGCACATAATATTATTTTCAATGATTAGTATTTCTGAAAACAAGTTATCTTTAATACAAGTGTTTGGTAATAAAAATAAATATCCTTGGAGATGTACTTTTTTTACTTTTACAGTCAGGTGGAACAGATCTTCCCAAACACTCCAGCAACCTTCTTGTTTGACAGATGAGGGACAGAGCCACAAGAAGTTAAGAACCAGGAGGGTACTGGGGTGATTGAGTATGTTCCTTTTGCCAAGCCTCCTTGGCTTACCTGACTCCTGCTTCCCATTCTGCTTTCTGCTTTGATATAACTTCTTCTGAGATGCTGGAATTTCTTCTTCTCTTCCTTCCCAATTCCACCAGCCTTGGTAATATTCCCTTTATATGTAGTTTTTTTGTATGTGGGGTTTCCCTTACCATAGCATTTTATCATATACGTTGCAATTGTGTTTATTTTTCTCTATATTCCACTAGACTCTAAACCCGGGTTTCTTGCTCATCCTCTTGTTTGGGGCACCTAGCTCAGTGCCTGGTACTTTGCAAGCAATCAGTAAACATTTGATTAATGAATGGGTTAATTAAAAATTTTTACTGTATTTGAAATGAACAGGCACATTTAATAGAATAAATGTATTTATAATTTTCCACAAACTTGATTTTTGATTATTTGTCTTCCATTATTAAACTAAGGATACATTTCCCCTGACGTTGATTTTAAGACAATAACTCTGAAGAATGTCTAAGTTATTTTATAAATATTTATCACTAAACCATACAATGAGGTTGACGGTGGTGGTAATCATCATCATAATAATAGGAAAACTAAGGAAAAATAACGCACAATCTCAATTAAGAAGAGGGAAACTGCATTTAGCACAAGCCAAGAAATGTGAGAAGCCCATTGTTTAATGTAATTAGAACAAATCAGATGTTTTCATTTTTCTATGTTGCCGTCTAACCTTTGACTATATGAATACATAATTTTACAGTTGCCTTCATATCTCAGGTAGTTTCTATTTTTATCTTTAGTGTTAGTGTTTCATCATAAGTATCCAGCATGGGCAGTGTAATTATTTTTAATGGCTTCACAATATTCTATCCAATTATGACGGTGTAATTTTGTGAGAAATTCTCTTACTTTTGGGCGGCTAGATTGTTTTCAGTGTTTTGTATTTCAAAGAGAACGCATTGTTGAATATTTTCATGTAAACAGTTTTTTTCTTATCTCCAGAGAGAGGTATTTTACCTTAGGCCAGATTCCTAAAGTATGAAAATCTGTAGATTTGATGCCAGTGGCATCAGTAGGGGGGGTGTGAAGGGTGCAGAAAGTACCAGGTGACACTCTCCGAGCGGGTGACAAAAAAATGACTGCCTATAAAATTTCTATGCAGTGTTTTTAGCAGAAATTTATTATTTTTTTATAAAAATATCCCTGTAGTTGTAACGACAAAAAATTTTTCATAAGCCCAGCGTACATGTATCAATATGCCTACAAGGCTAAAACTCTATGCTAATTTACTTTTTGAGCTTTCTAATATGCTGTGGTCAGAGCTGTCGTTATTGTAGTTGTTAGGTGCCTTCGAGTCCACTCCAACTCGTAGCAACCCTATGTACAAGAAAACAAAACACTGCCTGGTCCTGTACCATCCTTGCAATTGTTGCTCTGTTTGAGCCCATTGTTGCAGTCACTGTGTCAGTCCATCTCGTCGAGGGTCTTCCTCTTTTTCCCTGACCCTCTACCTTACCAAGCATGTTGTCCTTTTCCAGGGACTGGTCACTCCCGATAACATGTCCAAAGTGTGTGAGATGAAATCTCTCCATCCTCGCTTTCAAGGAACAATGTGGCTGTACTTATTCCAAGACAGACGTGTTCATTCTTTAGGCAGTCCATGGTATATTTCTCCTTTGCCAATACCATAAGTCAAAGGCATCATTATTACCCAATTACAATGAGGCCTTGAATCACGTGGTTTCACCTGCATGTACTAAAAAGCATATGCTGTTCTTTTTGTTATAGCCAGTGATTTTATAGTCATTGATTTTTGTGGTGATTAGTATTTGTGAGCTTGTATCAATAACTTTTTTGAGAACAAAGTAGTAATTAAAGGAAAAGAAGGGATGAGATAGGGGAATTACTATTTATGAGTAACATTAGTACAAAGTACATTACTAAGGATCCTGTATGGTCTGCTACAGGAGCAAGTCCGTGGGGGGAAGGGTGACAACCTGAGATACCACACAGGGTGACACCAACCCTTGTAACACTACCGGCTGATGGTATTCAAAATGTTTTGCCAAGTATTCCGCCTTGAGTTTGGGTGTATTGTCATCATGAGTTGGAACTGACATGACAGAAACTGGTTTGATATGTTTTTTTTTTTTTTTAAAGGCCAGGAATGATTTTAAAGTTGAAGGGTAGAAAATGTTATTTTTTCTCAAGACACTACAGTGCCCTTTTAGATAACCACTGTCACATTGGGATAGAATTAATTCAAGGAAGAAAAAGATGCCATGTGTTTAACTCAGTTCTTTAAACTAAATCACTAGCCTCTTATTGCTATGTTGTTGTGAGGTACCCACAAGTTGGTTCTGACTCATAGCGACCCTATGTACAACAGAATGAAACACTGCCCAGTCCTGCGTCATCCTCACAATCATTGCTATGTTTGAGCCCATTTTTGCAGCCACTGTGTCAATCCACTGCATTGAGGGTCTTCCTCTTTTTTGCCCACCCTCTGCATTACCAAGCACGATGTCCTTCTCTAAGCACTGGTGCCTCCTGATAACATGTCCAGAATACTTGAGATGAAGTCTCGCCATCCTCACTTCTAAGGAGCATTCGGGCTGTACTTCTTCCATGACAGATTTGTTCGTTCTTTTGGCAGTCCCTGGTATATTCAATATTCTTCGCCAACGCCATAATTCAAATGCATCGATTCTTCTGTGGTCTTCCTTATTCATTGTCCAGCTTTCACATGCTATTCAAAATTAATCCTTTTTTAAAAAATATATATTTTAAGAAGATACCAATGAAATTCTGAAATACTGACTACAAAATGTAGCAAGAGTGTTCCTGAGGACTAATTATGTAATTAAATTTTGGAGTATTGCCAAATCTCCACAAAGTCTGTGTTTGGGAAACACAGGTAGTAAATACCCTGAGAACCAGTCTGGATTTACTCTAACTACCAGTTAGTTGAACCAAACCACTTACCATCAAGTCAGTTCTGACTCATAGCAACCCTCATGTATGTCAGGGTAGAATCGTGTTCCATAGGGTTTTCAGTGGCTCAGTTTTCAGAAGTAGATCACCAGGCCATTCTTCTGAGGTGCCTCTGGATGAACTGGAACCTTCAACCTTTGGGTTAGCAGCCAAGCGTGTTAACTGTTTGCACCACTCAGGGACTGCAAATAACTCACAGAAAATTAATCTCTTTTTACATCGTGTCCGGTACACCAGAGGACTGTTTTAGAGCAGGACAGCTGACATTTAGCACGTTATTGGGCAGCAACTTTTATGTTATCCTTGCGGGTAATGTGGGTAATAAGGAGTAGTTCAGCTGATATTCTGGCCCGTGCTGAATCATTCTCATGATACTGGAGGCAGGATGCTTTAGGTGCATCGATGTGGAGTCAGCAGTCTGGGCTCAGGTTTTGACTTTGCTTCTGCGGGCCCTTCAATAAGTTTCTTAATTTCTCTGATCCTCGAAGTCTTCATCTTTGCCATAGGGATGAATATGTGTCACAACCACGTCATGAGCTTACGGCTTTAAAATGTATAGTGTTTGCCTAGTATGTTTATACCATGGGACACTATTCAGTAACGAAAAATGAACAAGCTACTGATACATGCTACGACATGAATGAATCTCAAAAACGTCATGCTAAGTGAAACCCAGATGCATTGTATGATTCCATTTACATGTAATTTCCAGAAAAGGCCGATCTGTAGAGACAGAAAGTAAATTAGTGATTCCCTGGAGCTAGGGATGGGCATAAAGATTGACTGCAGTTGGGCACAAGGGATCTCTTTGGGGTGACATAAAGGTTGTTAGGGTGGGCTGTGGTGATGGCTATGCAACTCTGTAAATTTATTAAAAACCATTGAATTGTACACTTAAAATAGGCAAATGTTATACTCCGTAAATTATACCTCGATAACCCATTGCCGTTAAAAAATGTAAAAATAAATTTGGTGTAAAAATAAATTTGGCACAGTCAATGATTCTGAGTCTCTTTTTATTTCTTGATTATTTTTTTGTTTTTTTACTATGCATGTTGTTGCTGTTAGCTGCTGTCCAGTTGGGCCCTGATTCATGGTGACCCCACGCACAAAGAAAGAAAATGCTGCCCAGTCCTTCGACACTTCCATTATCAGTTGCTAATTGGACTGTTGTGATCCATAGTGTTTTCATTTGCTGACTTTCAGTTGTAGATGGCTAAGCCTTTTTTCTTAGTTATTGTTAGTCTGGAGGCTCCAGGGAATTCTGTTCAGCATCAAAGCAACACTCAAGCTTTCACCAACAGACAGGCAGTGGCTGTGCATGAGGTACCTTGACTGGGAATTGAACCCAGGTCTTTCACATGGAAAGTGAGAATTCTTCCAGTGAGCTATCACTTCCCTCTTATTATCCATATTATTGGGTCTTAATTATACATACTGTGTATAGTGAGATATTCCGGGGGTATGCCAGAGGGTCTTGTAACTTTTCTGTTTTTTGACAACATTTTATCAACTTTTTGGATGAAGACACGCTTTCAAGTTTGTGAATGAAACAGTGGAAGGATAACTAATCAAATAGAACCGAGAATGAAGATTTGGAATTGTTTTGACAGCCCAAAAAGCTGGATGGAGACCAAGAAAATGAAATTTAACACAAAATTAATGCAAAGCCTGGCACAGGCTGGCTTCCCCAGGCAGGCAAAAGGAGGTATAAGCAGTTGGCTTCTAACGTAGCTATTACCCTGTAAAAAATGTGCTTGCCTTGTAGAAAGGGAATCCCAGAAAATCTAGATGGGAACCAGGCCAAATATGGAGGCTCCAAATTTAAACGTACCGTTTGATTTTTGGTAGATGCTGGAGGAGTACCCATCTGGATATCCCAAGATTTATGTTCATATGATAATAGTAATTGTTGTTATTTTATTTATAATTATAAAGTATGGTGCTTACACTGTCATAATTCTGTGCTTTAAGTGTTTTATATACATTATCCTGTTTCATAGGGGGCATTGGTGATTTACTCGTAGAATTCTTGCTTTCTGTGCAGGAGACTTGGGTTCGAGTCTTAGCTCTTAGCCAGTGTAGCTCCTGTGCAGCCACCACATATCTTTCAGCAGAGGCTTGTGTGTTGGTATGATGCTGAACAAGTTCCAGTGGAGCATCCAGGCAAAGAGAGACTAGGAAGAAATGCCTGGCACTCTACTGCCAAAAATCAGCTAGTGAAAATTCTATGGATCACAACATTCTAATTAATCATGGGGATGGCACAGGACTAGGCAGCATTTTGTTCCGTTGTTCTTGTGGTCTCTACAAGTTGGGAACCAACCCAATGTCAGCTAACAACAAAAACAATCATTTTTGGTGCACAACAACCCTTCAAATAGAGATTACTTTTACCCCATTTTATAGCTGGGGAACTGAGTCTCAGTGAAACTGAGTCACACAGCTAGTGAGTGAAAGACCCACTTATGAAGCACTTAGTCAGAATCCAGGGCCTACATTTTCAACACCTGGGCTCTATGATCTACCCTTAAAATTCGTTACAAATAGAATATACGTCTTGAACTCTGTAAAGTGATAGTTAACAAGCAAAGAGAGATACAACCTGTGCATTTTCTTTGATAATCACTGATGGTTTGACCAATGCCAGGATTGGTTTGTTTTAGCTCTAATCCTTTGCGAGGGACTAATTTCCATCACTGTGTTCTGAACTGTGCTGTATCTAATGAGCTGTGTGAAAATGCTGAGGTATCATGGGCTAAGGCCATTCAAGCAAGAAGTCAGTAAACTCAGTAGGAACAGCTGCTTAATAAAAGGCTATTAGTAGGCCAGAAAACAAACAGGAGATTTTGCTGAAACATGTAATCTATTTTTAAATTACTTCGAAATAATCCCTTGGGCATTCATATGGAAGAGGATTCGCAACAGTCACATGTTTTAGGGAAAGTCCTCTACCTTGAAATATACTTTTGGATATTGTTTCCTAGTTTATGTTCAATAATCTGAAGAGGGGGAAAGGGCAGTCACCATGTATTTATGAAAAAGAGGATAGATGATGTATTGAGCTGAAACCCTTTCATTTTAAAGAAGGAGAATGCATTGGACAAAGTCAAAAAGCACATCATTGATGCTTTCTTATTTCAGAGGGTCGTACACACAGAGATCTAAGTTACTCTGAAGTGTAATGTAGAGCTGAAGATCAGGGAATTGGAAGTTTGCCTTCTAGCTTTTTTAGTGTTTGTTCATGATGTAAAAATAACTAATCAATGAAAAATGTAAGTGCCTTGTCATATAGGTGTCTTTTTGTATATAGCTCTTATTCCTTTTGAATCCTGTATTTCTCTTGCATAAAACTCTGATCACTGCTTTAGCCAGAGACTTTATTATTATTTTTTCTCCATACCAATAAGTGAAGCTTATCTTAACTGCATCTTCTCTCCTTTAGGTCTTTTTTTTTTTTTTTTCTTCCCGGTAGGTTTTTCATCTCTCATTCTGTCCATCTTCCTAGTACCTTGGCACCAGTTTGTGTCTAGAAAGTCTCGGCCATTTCTGTAATATTTCCTTTGTCTCTCCCTTTAAGTATCCAAAAAGAACATAGGTTTCCTTTTCCTTTTAAGAAGGACAAAAGCTAATATTCAAATAATTTTACCTAATGTTGCCATTTCCTTTGACTTTTCTCTTTTTGACCCAGGAAACGAGTTACATTTAAACCTTCCCAATTTAACAAATTAGCATTTTAAAAATTTCAGTTTGGCCAGTTATCCCTAACAACTGCTGACTGTAAGTAAAGCCTAAGGTATGCTTAAAATTTACAGATTTTAGAAGAGGCACAAAGCCTTTAACTTGCGGCATGTGCTTATAGAAGCTGATTAGTTAGCGTAGTGTTCTCAGTTCTTTCTGCTGTTTTCAGTTCTCAGTTCTTAGCTGGCGTCTAGTACCTTATCCTGGACAATCTGGCACATATGGGTTTGGATGACTGGGGTGTCGATCAAATTTTTGTTGATGTCTAATGGATGTTAATAGAATGGGGAAATGGGATTTCTAAAATAAGCCATCAGTAGCATAACATTTGATGGTGGTATCTGTCAATGCTGAGGTTATTGCCCTAAATTCTTAACCTAATAGAAGAATAACATACTTGAAGTGGCTGTTATCAAAATGTCCATCTCAGAGCAAAAGTTGAACAAAACCTTTTCTCTTCTACGTATAAATTTGGCCTTCCATTAACTCCAGTTGTTTTAACCTGCTAACCTGATAAGACAGCAAGTTCAATTCTATTGCTAGGCAACATTCTTTCCATCAAAATAATTCCTGGTTTGTAAATTGCACCTGGGCTAGGAGGAACTGTAAATGGTCTGCAAATACCAGATCGGACTGTCTTGCTTCACGCTTCCCTGAATGCAGACTCTTATAACTGGTGCACCCCTTGTGGAGACCCTGGAAGCTCTTTCTATGGAATTCTTAAAGGAGATGTTGGCTCCTGTGAGACATGAAACTTTTAAACTAGAGTCACTCCAGCGCTTCCCAGTGTGACTCTTGTCTCTTTGCACCCAAACGTCACCTGGGGAGGAGATTGTTCCTAGGAAGCTATGTAAAGTTCTGCAAGGACGCCCACAGAAAGGAACTGCTGCAGCCCACTGGCCTGCTGAGCTCCTCAACTCTATCCTCCTGTGTAGCCTATGTCAAACGTGGCCTGTGATAGCCTTGTGAGTCTAAATGTTTTAAGTGAGTATAAGAAGACCCCCTGGTAGATATTAAGACATTTGATTAGAAGCTTATGCTCAAACTAGTGAAACACTTGGATTTTGTAACTATTTGATATGATGATAAAAAGCAGTTTGTATATACTTCTCTAATCATAACCACTAATATAGTGAGCACAGAAGCTAACTCACTTCTCGTGGATAAATGGAATCTTTCTTTAGGCCAATAGTTTTACTCTGAAGTCATGGATAATTTTTTTTTTTTTTTAATTTATAAAGCACCCAAAATCTAGTTTAAAAAGTGAAATGCGTATCTGACAAGTATTTCTTTTGTTTAAGTACTAATTTGCCTGACTTTTTTGTTGCTGTTTCCATGAATTTTATGTTACTTTTTCCCAAGTAACACTTTGCCATGAGATTTAGTCGTAAAAATACAGAATTCTTGACATCAGGAAGCTCTTAGTCAATTGTATTACCCTAGAATATCAGCACATTCAGATGCAGTTTACCGTGGATTAATTTTCAAACCAGTACAACATCTGTGTGTGTATCTGTGTATATTTATGGTGCAAAAACTTTTAAAAAATTGTTAGTGTTTGATGAAAGTTTTTTTCACAGAAGACATTCTGTGACTTCCAAAAGTTGAAAAGCCTTTGGCTACATACTACATTGATATTGATCTCTGTTTGCGTATGTCTTTCTAATTTCAGAAATTTATGAGAAACTGTCATTTATATTCTTTCCTCTTTGTTTCCAGTCTACTATGGGATTTGCCACATATAGAAAGTAGGAAAGAAACAGTATCAGGATTTGGCAGCAAATTAATTTTTGCAAAAGCAAATGACATGTATCAATAGGTTATGTTGGATCATGAAAATAAATTTAGAGTTTTGAATTATGACTCAGTGAATTTTAAGAGTAAACACAGGGAATAGGCTTATAATTAGCAAACCTGTGGACCAGCACAGACCAAAAGATGCTTCTAGTTTTTCCCTGTTTCCCTTCTTGTGTATGCCTTGCCAATTAACACTATCCGTAATACAGACATATTTTCTTGGGCATTAGCCAGACTGCACATTTTACAGTCACTTAGCCTTTGAGGACAACTATTGGTAATTATCAAAGACATTTAGAGGCAGAGGCTTAACAGTTAACAATCCAAGTTCATGTTTTCTAGGAAAATGTACAAAACATGCCCAACTTTCAGAGGATGTATAGCATCTGTAAGTGGCAATATCTATATTCTTCCCTATGTATTGTTGTTGTTGTTAGGTGCCATTGAGTTGGTTCTGAGTTATAGTGACCCTATATATGACAGAACCAGACACTGCCTAGCCCTGTGCCGTTCTCATGATCATTGTTATGCTTGAAGCCATTGTTGCAGCCCCTGTGTCAATCCATCTATGTGTTATTACGTTAACGTATTTGGGTTTTTATTATTATATTAATATTTCCTTCAATTGAAATGAATGCTTACAAGTGAGAAAAGCAACTAATATAATCTTATGTAAATTGAATGTAGTGCTCATTTTTAATAATAGATAATCTGGAATCATAGATAAAAAGAAACGATAAATAATACAGTAGACTCCATATCATTCATCTTTGTGTTGTTCTAGAGAGACATGCTGATTTCCAGCAGATATTTTCCTGGCATCAAGCTTTGCTGTGTTTTTGCAAAAATTTTTTTTCTGTGAGTTTTATGTTGAAATATTTTCCACATTAGCATGTATTGACTTATTTATTTTTGATGAAATACTTAAATAGCTCAGTTGAACGAATCATTTGGGAGTTTTGCCAATCTTGAGAGTATAAGAAACTTGTTGAAAATTATTTTTGCCCTCTCAATAAGAGACATTAGATCTTTAAGCACCCCCAGAATTATCATATTGTATCTAATAGATGTTGCTCTGATGATTAAGACTGTACCCAGGCCCCTACCAAGATTTGGGGAACAAATGAAAGAGAGGAGTTATATCATCCACCCTTTTACCTCACTTGAATGAAACTACAAGGGGGGAGGCTAAAGGAAGGAAACCCCCATCCCTACGCTCCCTAAATCCCCCCACATCCACCTTTTTTTTCTCACCCTTTTATACTAAACCTTGGCCTCCCTGCTGGATGAAATGAGAAACCACAGCTGAAATGAAGAGAAACACCAACATTAATTTTTAACTCCCAAAGTACCATGTTGTGAGGAATTGAGGGAGTTTGAAGAGTAAGCTGCAAATAGGCACTTTTGGGGGGATTAGCTACCACTTTTAGAACCTCTCCACTCTAAAGTAATGGTAGCCATATTAGTCAGTCATATGAATGCCTTTTCAACCTGTTGCTAAGTTTTAAATGTGTTTTCCCATCTATCTTATCTAGTTGCTGTTGAATCACCCTGACTCAGGGTGACCCCGTGTGTGTCAGGGTAGAACTGTTCTCCACAGGGTTTATAGTGGCTGACTTTTTGGAATTAGTTCACCAGGCCTTTCTTCTGAGTTGCATCTGGGTGGACTCAAACCTCCAGCTTTTCAGTTAACAGCCAAGTGCATTAACTGTACCACCCAGGGACTCCCTTAAAGGTGTCGCTGTAGGGTATAAAGTCTATGTCTAGAAAAAGCTACCTAGGCAGATGTTAGAAATATGGTGGAATTTCTTTTTTTTCTCCCTCATTCTCCATCCCTTTCTCCCGTCTGTCTGCCTACATTTGTTTTCTTCATTTCCTCTAAGGAATACTAGTGAGAGTTCCAATCATCTTGCCTATTTGATCTTTACAGTAAAAAGGATGTGTGTGTGTAAAATATACAGTCTGTTCTATATCACATGTGTCTAGGACCACAACAGTCTGATCCATAACCAGTCATGGGGATGGTGCAGAACTGGGCAGTGTTTCATTCTGTTTTGCATGGGGTTGCCACGCATCAGAGCCTGACTTGAGGCTAGCTAATGACAACAACATAAACACCAATAATGTCATATGCAAATGGTAAAAAAGGGAATGTAGATGTCGTATTAGATCATACAGTATATTCCTAGGCAGAGATTCCTTTAATAGGAGAATTAGAATTACTACCTTCACCAGGAAAGGTAAAAGCCTTCAACTCACAACTACATAGGCAAAAGCATTTTCAACTATTTACAGAAAAAAATATACTGAATGACTATGCCAGGGGCTTCTTCCCTAGAAAGGTACATTCCCACCTCAGCAGAACTTTCTGCCTGTATCAGGTGACACTTCTTCCTGGGCCCATCTCAACAGCAGCTCTATTGATCCAATGACTACTGCCTTTGAATCTTCTCTGCAAGAAACCATCGTGTCCACTCTCGTGTTCTTGTACATTTTGAAATATTACCTGGGGCATTCTCCAACCATGCTTGGCTTCCTACCTAGCCACCCAAGATATTTTCTGAGAGAGGCACCAATATTTATTTTTGTAATGTTTCCATTGCTGGATTTTGAGTGGTCTATCCCAAATTCGATTTTTCCCATAAGAAATATTTTTTAGTACATGATTTTACAGAAAGAGATCTTTCAAAAATGCATGCATTCTGGTATGGCAGAAATGCATGCTTTATCAAAATCCCTTAACACAAATACAGAGCTCCCTTAGGGTTCTGTATTTATACACCAAAGAACGATTTTCAACACAGAAAATAGCTCGAACACTGGCATATGTTTCAGTTATAAGTCATCTATCTACTGTGTATGTATTACTAAGTAAAAAATAGTACTTTAAAGGACAAATATAACATTAAAACAGGCACATGAACTAAGGACACGTTCAACTTTCAAACCACTGATCTAGAGAACAAGATATTGCCTTCCGTTAAACTGTGTTGTTGGCAAAATTTATTGCGTATTATATTGAATAAATCCATCTTAGAAGAAATACAACCAGGATGTTCTTAAGAAGCAATGAAGATGAGCCTTTGACTTGCCTACTTTGGGCATATTATCAGGAAAAACCAATTGCTAGAAAAAGACAATATGTCTCACATACTTTGGACATGTTATCAGAAGGGATCCTTCCCTGGAGAAGGGCATCATGCTTGGTAAGGTAGAGGCCCAGAGAAAAAGAGGAAGACCACCCTCAACGAGATGGATTGACATAATGGCTGCAACAATGGACTCAAGCATAGCAATGATTGTGAGGATGGCACCAGGCCAGGCGGTGTTTCGTTCTGTTGTATGTAGGGTCGCTATGAGTTGGAACCAACTCAACAGCACATAACAACAACTAAACGTTGAAGAAATATTTTAGAAAAGAATAACAGATTTAAAAATCTTCCAAATCACTTTCAAATATTATATCATTTAGATTGAACTAACCTATCCAACCTGCCTTTCTATGTGTGGTTAAAACCTTTCTAATTATGGCTTTGGTATTTATAGCCTCTGAGATATAATGGCAATGCCTCAAAAGACATTTATATTACCGTAATTTAAATTATTTTGTGGGGCTGGAAATTCACTCTTTGCTGAAGAATAAGGAGGTGAATTTTTCATCATGGAGTAGACTGCCTGCCAGTTTTATTGCACTTGGGTGTTTTGCACCATTTCTTCTCTGTGATTATTTGCAAGTCATTTCACGAGTTTTTATTTGTATCACAAATCTACACTGCAGACTTCTCAGATGAGGATTCTTTTTAAAGTTTTTGGTATCTATGGATCAAAAAATTGGCAATTTACATTGTATCATGTTGTTTGGGTGTTGTTTTTCAAAAAAAAAATCTCTGAACACCGTTATAAGATAATCTAACAATAACTGGGTTGAAAGCCCCCTGAAGGCAGGAAATATTGCCTTTTGGGTTCCTAGCATAGTGCCATGCAACTGGTGCTTAAAAAATACTACTTGGTTTTGATGAGGGAGGTGGCCCATATATTTTGCAGATATTTTATATCCTCATTTATCATAGTACCTCTTTTGTAGCCTTTGTGAGTCCTTTCTTCTAAACATGTTCCAGATTTCTATATAGATGGTAGGTTAGGATGGTGGGTGAGGTTGCTGGGCTTGGATCTTAGAGGCTTAACTTGGTTCTGCAGAAGCAATCTGAAGTCTCTGAAACTGAGATGTCGTGCTCAGTTGAGAAACTGGGAATTTTATTCTGGGCTCCAAGTTAGAAGAATGAGAGAGCAGGTATATTGTTTCCAGGTATATTGTGTTGGAGATCCCAGAGCTGACAGCAGCCATTCCTTCTTCTGCTTTCCCTTATTTTGAAACCAGTTGCTCTCAAGTGGCTTCCAACTCATGGTGACCTCATATGTGTCTGAGTAGAACTGTGCTCTATAAGGTTTCCAATGGCCGATTTTTCAGAAGTAGATCGCAATGCCTTTCTTCAGAGGCATCTCTGGGTGGACCTCCAACTTTCTGGTTAGCAGCCAAAAGCATTAACCCTTTGTACCACTTGGGGACTCAAAAGGTAACCATATGGTCCTTAATAGATATTTTTTCCTCATTGGTGCAATAATTAAAAAGAAACAGCTCAGTGACATGGCTTATTATTACATTTTCTACTCAGGTCATCATTTTTTAAGAATATTTTATTGTGTTTTAGGTAAAAGTATACATAGTTAATTAAGTTACCATTGAATACTTTTTATATACATTGTTGTATGACATTGGTTACAATTTTCACAATGTGCCAGCATTCTCATTATTTCCATTCTGTTTGTTCTGTTTCCATTTATCTAGCTTCCTTGCCCCTCCTTGCTTTCTCATCTTTGTTTTTGGGAAAATGTTGACCATTTTGTCTTGTACAGTTGATTGTTTAAAGGAGCACAATTACTTAGGTTACTACTTAATTCTTTTTTTTTTTTCATAACTTTTATTAAGCTTCAAGTGAACGTTTACAAATCCAATCAGTCTGTCACATATAAGTTTACATACATCTCACTCCCTACTCCCACTTGCTCTCCCCCTCTTGAGTCAGCCCTTTCAGTCTCTCCTTTCTTGACAATTTTGCCGGCTTCCCTCTCTCTCTATCCTCCCATCCCCCCTCCAGACAAGAGTTGCCAACACAATCTCAAGTATCCACCTGATATAATTAGCTCACTCTTCATCAGCGTCTCTCTCCCACCCGCTGACCAGTCCCTTTCATGTCTGATGAGTTGTCTTCGGGGATGGTTCCTGTCCTGTGTCAACTGAAGGTCTGGGGAGCATGGCCGCCGGGATTCCTCTAGTCTCAGTCAGACCATTAAGTTTGGTCTTTTTATGAGAATTTGGGGTCTGTATCCCACTGATCTCCTGCTCCCTCAGGGGTCCTCTGCTGTGCTCCCTGTCAGGGCAGTCATCAGTTGTGGCCGGGTACCAAGTAGTTCTTCTGGTCTCAGGATGATGTAGGTCTCTGGTTCATGTGGCCCTTTCTGTCTCTTGGGCTCTTAGTTGTCGTGTGGCCTTGGTGTTCTTCATTTTCCTTTGCTCCAGGTGGGTTGAGACCAATTGATGCATCTTAGATGGCTGCTTGTTAGCATTTAAGACCCCAGACGCCACATTTCAAAGTGGGATGCAGAATGATTTCATAATAGAATTATTTTGCCAATTGACTTAGAAGTCCCCGCAAACCATGTTCCCCAGTCCCCCGCGCTTGCTCCGCTGACCTTTGAAGCATTCGTTTTATCCCGGAAACTTCTCTGCTTTTGGTCCAGTCCAATTGAGCTGACCTTCCATGTATTGAGTGTTGTCTTTCCCTTCACCTAAAGCAGTTCTTATCTACTGATTAATCAATAAAAAAAACCCTCTCCCCCCCCCTCCCCCCCTCATAACCACAAAAGTATGTGTTCTTCTCAGGTTTACTATTACTCAAGATCTTATAATAGTGGTCTTATACAATATTTGTCCTTTTGCCTCTGACTCATTTCGCTCAGCATAATGCCTTCCAGGTTCCTCCATGTTATGAAATGTTTCAGAGATTCGTCACTGTTCTTTATCGATGCGTAGTATTCCATTGTGTGAATATACCACAATTTATTTACCCATTCATCCGTTGATGGACACCTTGGTTGCTTCCAACTTTTTGCTATTGTAAACAGAGCTGCAATAAACATTGGTATGCATATATCTGTTTGTATGAAGGCTCTTGTATCTCTAGGGTATATTCCGAGGAGTGGGATTTCTGGGTTGTATGGTAGTTCTATTTCTAACTGTTTAAGATAACGCCAGATAGATTTCCAAAGTGGTTGTACCATTTTACATTCCCACCAGCAGTGTATGAGAGTTCCAATCTCTCCGCAGCCTCTCCAACATTTATTATTTTGTGTTTTTTGGATTAATGCCAGCCTTGCTGGTGTGAGATGGAATCTCATCGTAGTTTTAATTTGCATTTCTCTAATGGCTAATGATCGAGAGCATTTTCGCATGTATCTGTTGGCTGCCTGAATATCTTCTTTAGTGAAATGTGTGTTCATATCCTTTGCCCACTTCTTGATTGGGTTGTTTGTCTTTTTGTGGTTGAGTTTTGACAGAATCATGTAGATTTTAGAGATCAGGCACTGGTTGGACATGTCATAGCTGAAAATTCTTTCCCAATCTGTAGGTGGTCTTTTTACTCTTTTGGAGAAGTCTTTAGATGAGCATAGGTGTTTGATTTTTAGGAGCTCCCAGTTATCGGGTTTCTCTTCATCATTTTTGGTAATATTTTGTATTCTGTTTATACCTTGTATTAGGGCTCCTAGGGTTGTCCCAATTTTTTCTTCCATGATCTTTATCGTTTTAGTCTTTATGTTTAGGTCTTTGATCCACTTGGAGTTAGTTTTTGTGCATGGTGTGAGGTATGGGTCCTGTTTCATTTTTTTGCAAATGGATATCCAGTTATGCCAGCACCATTTGTTAAAAAGGCTATCTTTTCCCCAATTAATTGACACTGGTCCTTTGTCAAATATCAGCTGCTCATACGTGGATGGATCTATGTCTGGGTTCTCAATCCTGTTCCATTGGTCTGTGTGCCTGTTGTTGTACCAGTACCAGGCTGTTTTGACTACTGTGGCTGTGTAATAGGTTCTGAAGTCAGGTAAAGTGAGGCCTCCCACTTTCTTCTTCTTTTTCAGTAGTGCTTTGCTTATCCGGGGCTTCTTTCCCTTCCATATGAAATTGGTGATTTGTTTCTCTATCCCCTTAAAATATGACATTGGAATTTGGATCGGAAGTGCGTTAAATGTATAGATGGCTTTTGGTAGAATAGACATTTTTACTATGTTAAGTCTTCCTATCCATTAGCAAGGTATGTTTTTCCACTTAAGTATGTCCTTTTGAATTTCTTATAGTAGAGCTTTGTAGTTTTCTTTGTATAGGTCTTTTACGTCCTTGGTAAGATTTATTCCTAAGTATCTTATCTTCTTGGGGGCTACTGTGAATGGTATTGATTTGGTTATTTCCTCTTCAGTGTTCTTTTTGTTGATGTAGAGGAATCCAAGTGATTTTTGTATGTTTATTTTATAACCTGAGACTCTGCCAAACTCTTCTATTAGTTTCAGTAGTTTTCTGGAGGATTCCTTAGGGTTTTCTGTGTATATAATCATGTCATCTGCAAAGAGTGATAACTTTACTTCTTCCTTGCCAATCCGGATACCTTTTATTTCTTTGTCTAGCCTAATTGCCCTGGCTAGGACTTCTAGCACGATGTTGAATAAGAGCGGTGATAAAGGGCATCCTTGTCTGGTTCCCGTTCTCAAGGGAAATGCTTTCAGGTTCTCTCCATTTAGAGTGATATTGGCTGTTGGCTTTGCATAGATGCCCTTTATTATGTTGAGGAATTTTCCTTCAATTCCTATTTTGGTAAGAGTTTTTATCATAAATGGGTGTTGGACTTTGTCAAATGCCTTTTCTGCATCAATTGATAAGATCATGTGGTTTTTGTCTTTTGTTTTATTTATGTGGTGGATTACATTAATGGTTTTTCTGATATTAAACCAGCCTTGCATACCTGGTATAAATCCCACTTGATCAGGGTGAATTATTTTTTTGATGTGTTGTTGGATTCTATTGGCTAGAATTTTGTTGAGGATTTTTGCATCAATGTTCATGAGGGATATAGGTCTATAATTTTTTTTTTTTTGTAATGTCTTTACCTGGTTTTGGTATCAGGGAGATGGTGGCTTCACGGAATGAGTTGGGTAGTATTCCGTCATTTTCTATGCTTTGGAATACCTTCAGAAGTAGTGGTGTTAACTCTTCTCTGAAAGTTTGGTAGAACTCTGCAGTGAAGCCGTCCGGGCCAGGGCTTTTTTTTTTGGGGAGTTTTTTGATTACCGTTTCAATCTCTTTTTTTGTTATGGGTCTATTTAGTTGTGCTACTTCTGAATGTGTTAGTTTAGGTAGGTAGTGTTTTTCCAGGAATTCATCCATTTCTTCTAGGTTTTCAAATTTGTTAGAGTACAATTTTTCATAATAATCTGAAATGATTCTTTCAATTTCATTTGGTTCTGTTGTGATGTGGTCCTTCTTGTTTCTTATTCGGGTTATTTGTTTCCTTTCCTGTATTTCTTTAGTCAGTCTAGCCAATGGTTTATCAATTTTGTTAATTTTTTCAAAGAACCAGCTTTTGGCTTTCTTAATTCTTTCAATTGTTTTTCTGTTCTCTAATTCATTTAGTTCAGCTCTAATTTTTATTATTTGTTTTCTTCTGGTGCCTGATGGATTCTTTTGTTGCTCACTTTCTATTTGTTCAAGTTGTAGGGACAGTTCTCTGATTTTGGCTCTTTCTTCTTTTTGTATGTGTGCATTTATCGATATAAATTGGCCTCTGAGCACTGCTTTTGCTGTGTCCCAGAGGTTTTGATAGGAAGTATTTTCATTCTCCTTGCTTTCTATGAATTTCCTTATTCCCTCCTTGATGTCTTCTATAACCCAGTCTTTTTTCAGGAGGGTATTGTTCATTTTCCAAGTATTTGATTTCTTTTCCCTAGTTTTTCTGTTATTGATTTCTAGTTTTATTGCCTTGTGGTCTGAGAAGATGCTTTGTAATATTTCGATGTTTTGGACTCTGCAAAGGTTTGTTATATGACCTAATATGTGGTCTATTCTAGAGAATGTTCCATGTGCGCTAGAAAAAAAAGTATATTTTGCAGCAGTTGGGTGGAGAGTTCTGTATAAGTCAATGAGGTCAAGTTGGTTGATTGTTGTAATTAGATCTTCCGTGTCTCTATTGAGCTTCCTACTAGACGTCCTGTCCTTCTCCGAAAGTGGTGTGTTGAAGTCTCCTACTATAATTGTGGAGGTATCTATCTCACTTTTCAATTCTGTTAAAATTTGATTTATGTATCTTGCAGCCCTGTCATTGGGTGCATAAATATTTAATATGGTTATGTCTTCCTGATCAATTGTCCCTTTTATCATTATATAGTGTCCTTCTTTATCCTTTGTGGTGGATTTAAGTCTAAAGTCTATTTTGTCAGAAATTAATATTGCTACTCCTCTTCTTTTTTGCTTATTGTTTGCTTGATATACTTTTTTCCATCCTTTGAGTTTTAGTTTGTTTGTGTCTCTAAGTCTAAGGTGTGTCTCTTGTAGGCAGCATATAGATGGATCGTGTTTCTTTATCCAGTCTGTGACTCTCTGTCTCTTTATTGGTGCATTTAGTCCATTTACATTCAGCGTAATTATAGATAAATAAGTTTTTAGTGCTGTCATTTTGATGCCTTTTTATGTGTGTTGTTGGCAATTTCATTTTTCCACATACTTTTTTGTGCTGAGGCGTTTTTCTTAGTAAATTGTGAGATCCTCATTTTCATAGTGTTTGACTTTATGTTAGTTGAGTCGTTACGTTTTTCTTGGCTTTTATCTTGAGTTATAGAGTTGTTATACCTTTTTGTGGTTACCTTATTATTTACCCCAATTTTTCTAAGTAAAAACCTGACTTGTATTGTTCTATATCGCCTTGTATCACTCTCCATATGGCAGTTCAATGCCTCCTGTATTTAGTCCCTCTTTTTGATTATTGTGATCTTTTACCTGTTGACTTCCATGATTCCCTGTTATGTGTATTTTTTTTTTTAATTAATCTTAATTTGTTTGTTTTTGTGATTTCCCTATTTGAGTTGATATCAGGACGTTCTGTTTTGTGACCTTGTGTTGTGCTGATATCTGATATTATTGGTTCTCTGACCAAACAATATCCTTTAGTATTTCTTGTAGCTTTGGTTTGGTTTTTGCAAATTCTCTCAACTTGTGTTTGTCTGTAAATATCTTAATTTCGCCTTAATATTTCAGAGAGAGTTTTGCTGGATACATGATCCTTGGCTGGCAGTTTTTCTCCTTCAGTGTTCTGTATATGTCGTCCCATTCCCTTCTTGCCTGCATGGTTTCTGCTGAGTAGTCTGAACTTATTCTTATTGATTCTCCCTTGAAGGAAACCTTTCTTTTCTCCCTGGCTGCTTTTAAAATTTTCTGTTTGTCTTTGGTTTTGGTGAGTTTGATGATAATATGTCTTGGTGTTTTTCTTTTTGGATCAATCTTAAATGGGGTTCGATGAGCATCTTGGATAGATATCCTTTCGTCTTTCATGATGTCAGGGAAGTTTTCTGTCAGGAATTCTTCAACTATTTTCTCTGTGTTTTCTGTCCCCCCTCCCTGTTCTGGGACTCCAATCACCCGCAGGTTATCCTTCTTGATAGAGTCCCACATGATTCTTAGGGTTTCTTCATTTTTTTTAGTTCTTTTATCTGATTTTTTTTCAGCTATGTTGGTGTTGATTCCCTGGTCCTCCAGATGTCCCAGTCTGCATTCTAATTGCTCGAGTCTGCTCCTCTGACTTCCTATTGCGTTGTCTAATTCTGTAATTTTATTGTTAATCTTTTGGATTTCTACATGTTGTCTCTCTATGGATTCTTGCAACTTATTAATTTTTCCACTATGTTCTTGAATAATCTTTTTGAGTTCTTCAACAGTTTTATCAGTGTGTTCCTTGGCTTTTTCTGCATTTATCCTAATTTCATTTGTGATATCTTTAAGCATTCTGTAAATTAGTTTTTTATATTCTGTATCTGATAATTCCAGGATTCTATCTTCATTTGGGAAATATTTTGATTCTTTTGTTTGGGGGATTGGAGAAGCTGTCATGGTCTGCTTCTTTAAGTGGTTTGATATGGATTGTTGTCTCCGAGCCATCACTGGGAAACTAGTTTTTCCAGAAAATCCGCTAAAAAAAAATGCAGTCAGACCCCTATCAGAGTTCTCCCTCTGGCTCAGGCTGTTCGGATGTTAATGAAGCCGCCTGGGGAGGGTGGGGGAGGGAACAGAGAGATAGGAGAGTAGCACCTCGGAATATAGCCAGAGTTGCTTGTCTTGCTTGGAATGACTGTTATATCTGAGATTCCCGCGGGCGCGTCGCCTATGTGTGCTGGCTGTGTGCTGATTGCCCCCGGGGGGTCTGGCCCACTGGAGTCACGGTCAGATCCTCCACTTCCAGCCCCACGCCCAACGTCAAGGCTCCCCTACTGGGATGGTGCACTCTCGACTCCAAAATCAGTCGCTGCCTCCCGGGGACTTCTCGTCCCTCCAGCCACGTGGCCGTGCCGCCCCGGCGAGCCAGGTGGGCCCCCTCCCGGGATTAGTTCAGATGGGTGGAGCAGCTCCCCATGCTTGTGCCGTGACCTAGTGTCCCGGCTGGGACGCTGTTCTCCCCGCTCCAATACCAGTCGCTGCCTCCCAGGGACTTCTCCTATCGGCTGCCTCCCACGCCGCCCGCGCGACCCGGCTGGGCCCCTTCCTGGGGTTAGTTCAGGGGGGTGGAGCAGCTCTCCGTGTTTATGCCGTACCTGCATCCAGTCCAAATCCCGGCGAGATGGTTCCCCGGCTGGGACGCTGCTCTTCCTGCTCCAAGACCAGTCACTGCCTCCCGGGGACTTCTCCTACCAGCTGCGTCCCACGCCGCCCGCGGAACCGGCTGGTCTTCCTCCCGGGGTTAGTTCAGGGGGGTGGAGCAGCTCTCTGTGCTTGTGCCGTACCTGACTGGTACGCTGGCTCCAGGCTCTGGAAACAATCACTGCTTCCCCGTATTAGTTCGTTCTCCGTCTCTAAATCTGTGTTTGTTGTTCAGGGTTCGTAGATTGTTATGTATGTGATCGATTCACTTGTTTTTCTGTGTCTTTGTTGTAAGAGGGATCCGAGGTAGCGTCTGCCTAGTCTGCCATCTTGGCTCCGCCCTCCCTTAATTCTCTTTTATGACACTTTGGGTCCTTCCATATAAGAAACTGCAATAAATGGGAGAGGAATGAAACAGATAAACTTGGATTAGCTGACTGAATTCCTTAATAATATGTGGAAAGATCCACATGCAGTACTCTAATAAACAAACCTGCAGTGTGGTGGCCATTTATAGTTCAAACAGTATTGTCTACAGCCTTTTCAATCTATCAGGTTTTATAGGAAGATGGTACAAAGACTTGATGGTTATATAGTTACATTTAATTCTATGAACGTAAGAAAAATTGATTACCCCAGGCACATTAAGAACTGTTTTTAGTGATTGAATATTTTACTTGCACAAATGGTAGTTCTTATAAACAGCTGCACATTTTACTGCTAGTATCTTAAAGTTCATAAATTGTAGGCGTACGTGTTTCATTTTCTTTGAGAATTTCCATCCCCCATGCCACGTATCAAGATGATAGTATCAGAGTGTCTTGCTTTCTATTGATTCAAGATGATGATAAAGTTGCTATCTTCACTCAAATCCCAAGAGAACTTTTTTCTTGTTTCCTTTTCTTTCATTTTCTCTCCCCCCTCCTTTTTAAATGAATACCTGTTCCAAAAATTGAATCAATAGGGCTAATCTGATATCCTTCCAGAATCTAAACTAGATCATTCCCAAACATTGGGATAGTTTACATTTTAGAAAGTTCCATTGCTAGTAATGTAAAGTGGTGAGGTAACAGTTTAGCTTCTTGAAGAAGTTATTATAAAGCTTCAGAGCTAGCCTAAACATTGTAGCCTCTTGCTTCCCTCATTTTATAGATCAGGAAGCCCAGACCACATGCGGCAGATCTAATTGGCATCTTCTCAACAATTGGAAATTCCATCTTCAGAATCCTCATTCAGTGAGTTTTCTCATTATAGTTTTATTATTGGTTTGAATATTTAGCGTTGGCAGCAACTATAGAAGGAACTGCTTACTGCCAACCAATATCTATTTTGCCTTTGTTCTTTAATAACAGAAGACCAATTTTATTTAGGGCAGCAATGTGCCCAGCTAAAGCTAACTGCTAACACTGTGACTAAGTTCTATCCAGTGAGATTCAAGTGGAAATATTTTAGGGGACTTCTGAAAAGTCTCTTTAAAGGGGGATGGTTCTACTGGGAATTGTGCTCTCTTGTCCTTCTACTTCCCTTCCTTTTGTCTGCTGCGTGGAATGTAGACTCAATGGCTGGAGCTCAGCACCTATCTTGGATCAAGTGGTGACCTTGAAGATAAAAGTAATATGCAACAGCAGAAGGAAAAGATAGAAAAAGCCTGGTTCCTTAATTAATGACTATGAAACTGATTTACCAGCCCTGGATTGCTTATTAGGAATTTACTTTTCTGAGTGAGAAATGAACTTGTCATTTATTTTGATTTTCCTTTTATATATGTAAGTGAACTAAATCTTGATAGTATGAAGTTTGATGTCATTGGCGCTAACAGAGTAGAGTTCCCGCAGATTAGGGAGGCATTACAGGAAACACTGGCCAGTCCCAGTAACCCCCAAAGAAATACATAATTTTTGGAAAATTCACTTAACGTCTCTGTATCTCACTTTTCTTATTTAAAAAATAGAGACAGTGATAACAATTTTAGCTATTTGAAAGTTCTTTTTGTATAACAATTTATGTAGTTATTTTTGAAATATAAAATACTGTATATATGGAATATGTTTTCCATTAATAGTTTTCTCTTGATCTAAATAGTTTTCTTAACCCAAGGTCCGTGAATTCCTTGAAATCTTATGGAAATTTGTACATGTAGATATAATACTTATTTCTGTAGAGGAGGTGTATTAAATTTTCAACAGAATCTAGATATCAGAGACAGTGCCCAAAATAGGAAGATGATATTTATATAGAAAAGGGCCTCTTCTACTGTAGGGTAATTAAACTAGATTATTTGAAATGCCCCCTTAAATGTTATCCAAACCCACTGCCGTTGAGTCGATTATGACTCACAGCAACTCTACAGGGCAGAGTAGAACTGCCCCCCAAGGGTTACCACAGTTGAAACCTTTATGGGAGCAGACTGTCTCATCTTTCTCCTGAGGAGCTGCTGGTGGGTTTGAACCACCAACCCTTAGGTTAGCGCCTGCGTACTTAACCACTGCACCACCAGGTCTCCTTTTGAACATCATAATCAGCATTGAATATACATCTCTGAATGTCTAAAAGTGATGGATCCTTCAAGTTCTCATTTCAAATACTGCTTTCTCTCCAAAGCATTTTTCCAAGTTCCAGGTAAAACATCCTATTTCCCTTTCTTAAATTCTCATGAGACTGTGATAAATACTCTCTTAAAACACTTACCTGTATATTTCATATTTCTCTGGGTTTCAAGTTCCTTGAAAGCAGGTATCATATATAATCCTGTATTAAACACCCGGCTGCTTATACATATGACTTATTCAATAAATACGTCTTGGATGAATAAATTCCTCAAAACATTTGTTTACTTTAGTTGTGAAACCACTTTAGTGGGTATATATTTTTATATATACCTCTGGTTTGGTCTAAAAAATAGCAAACTTCAGCCCCAAAAGTAATTTAATAAGAAAGGCTCCAAATTGGATCCAGCATTCAGCTGCTGGAACTTACTTGTCAGGGAGCAGGAACAGATGGTGTTTCATGGTGCATGGCTGCAATGCAGATGTCGTCGCTCGTCTTCTGTCCCTAACCAGCTAGATGACTGCAGAGTTAGATTTGTATGTGGGTTTGCTCCAAAAAGTTAGACTTAAAAAGATTAAACCAATTTTCTACCTGGGCTTTACCAGTTGCTAACCTACAACACGTTCTGAGTAGTAGTAGTTGTTTCAAAAAGGAATATTCATCAAATGTTCCCTTTTCATAGAAACTCCATGTTCTCATAATGTTATCTACCTGTTCTAAAACTTAAGAGCCAATATTTGTTCTTCTCAATCTTAGAACTCTTTTCGTTTCTTATAGATCACTTACAGATTCTGTAATTATTGAATTTATTTACTGATTACTTATCTGTTGTCTTTCTTCCTCCACAGAATATAAACTCTACAACTGTTGTCATCTTGTTTGTTTAGCCCATCAGCACCTAGCAAGTGACTGGTTGAGTGAATGCTCTCAGTTATTAACTTACTCACTTGTTCTGTCTTTCCCTCTCAACCTCTCTACTCCTGCCCATACAAAATGGTTTTTGGAATTAGAAAAATGAAGTAAGTTTAAATATATCATTATTAAGTCAGTATTGGTAAAAATAGTAATATCCAATGAATATGCAACCTATTCATTGGATATAACTATTCTGTTTTCATTTCTATGTATTTTAATTGACCATAAAACCTCAGTGAAATGTCCATGTTTTTTGCCCATCTTCTGGTTGGTTTATTTATTTATTTTTATTGTCACGCTTTAGGAGTCCTTTATATATTCTAAATACTAGTCATTTGTTTGCAAATATTTTCTTTCAATCTATACTTTGTCTTTTCAGCCTCTTGACAGAATATTTCTCAGAGAAAATGTATTTAATTTTGAGGTCTGGTTGATCAATTTTTCTTTTTATTGACTGTGCTTTCGGTGTCAAATTTAAGAACTCTTTTCCTAATCCTAGATCTGGAAGATTTTCTCTTATTTGTTTTGTAGAAAGATTCATAGTTCTATATTTTATATTTAAGTTTATGCTCTATAGTGAGTTAATGGTTGTGTAAGATGTGAGTTTTAGGCAGATGTGTTTTTTGTTTGTGGATGTCCAATAGCTCCAGCACAATTTGTCGAAAGACTACCTTTCCTCTGTTGGCTTGTTCTTGCACCTTTGTCAAAATTCAGTTGGCCTGCTAATGGGTATGGGATTTCATTTTGGGATGACGAAAATGTTCTGGAATTAGTGGTAGTGGTTTCACAACTCTGTGCATATACTAAAAGTCATTGAGTTGTATGATTTAAAAGGATAAATTTTATGATATGTGAATTACATTTCAATAAAGCTGTTAGTACAAAAACCAACTAGGCATATTTGTATGAATCTCTTTCTGGGTTCTCTATTCTTTTTCATTGATCTATGTGTCTGTCTCTCTGCCAATACCACACTGCCTTGATTAAGTGCGGCTATGAGGAAAACACTTAATACTGGGTAGAGAGGTTCCTCCCACTTTATTCTTTTTTTTATCAATATTGTTTTAGCTATTCTAGGGCATAAGTCTTGCCATGTAAATTTTAGAATAAGTTGTAAACATCTACAAAAAACCTTAATGAAAATTTGATAGGAGTTGCACTAAACCTATAGATCCATTTGGGGAGCATTGTTATCTTTCTTATGCTGAGTTGTCCAATTAGTGAACACAGCGTATTGCTCCATTTGTGTAGTTCTTTGATTTCTGTGAGTGGTATTTCGTACTTTTCAGCCTACAGATTCTTACATGGTTTGTTAAGTTTGTACCTAAGTATTTAGCTTCCTTTGGAGTGATTATAAATGGTATTGTGTTTTTAATTTCACTTTTTCATATTTTCATTTTTAGTATGTAGAAATGCAAGGATTAGGTGTGTTGACCTTTTATTCTATGTTATTGCTGAACTCAACCTTTAAATTTTTATGATTTATATATATTGTAATTTAAGTGTCTTATATGAATCAATATCTTTATCTTCTCTTGAATAATACCAGGACTTTAAAATGCTAACTGAAATCACCTTCTTCCTATATCTCATATTAATTTCAGTCTAGTCTTTTAGATTTGCCTTGTTTTAACCCTTAATAATCACTAATTATTATAAGTATTCTTATTGTTGTCTTTTGAATTAACAAATATTTAGAGTTCTCAAAATGCTTACCAGTGTAAACATTTTTCTATTGCTCCTTGAATACCATTTCTTCCTTTTGAGTACAAATATTCTTGCTATTTTTTTTTCTTGATTGTATTAAACATTATCAGTCTTTTTCAGGAAAATGTCTCTATTTCTTCATCACTCTTTAATAAAAGTTTAGCCAAATAATAGTTGAAAAGAGTAGAATTATAGCCTGACAGTTATTATTCCATTGTGTTCTGCTTCCTGCTTTCTGATGAGAAGTCTGTTTTCTGTCTAATTTTTATTTTTCACAGGTAACCTGCCTTTCTCTATGGTTGCTTTTAAAATTTTCTTTCCATCTTGGGGGTACTGCTGTTATAATGAAATGTGACAGGTTAGTTAAGGCTTTGTTTTTAATTGAGCCTTCTTAAGTTTCAGCATGCTTCTTTATTCTGCAGCCATATCTCAATCTAATCTAAGAAATTCTCATCTATTTAGATTAGAATATTGCCTCTCTTACATTTCCTGTATTCCCTTCTTCTGTAATCCCCATTATACATATATTGGACCTTCTCATTCTTGCCTACATTTTTCATGATATTCTTTTTATTATGTTCTTTTATCATTTTAGCTTAATCGTTTGTGGTCTGATATGGCTTCCTCTGATCTGACTTTAATTCACAATCTACTCTTAAACTGAATCTAATTTGATGCTTAATCTTTCATTGATATTGTTCTTTTTCTATTGAGGTATAATTTACAAATAGTCAAATGCACATATATTAAGTGTACAGTTTGATCAGTCTTAATGAATGTATGTACACCTGTTTTAGCATCATACCTATCAAGATTTAGAGCATTTCCATCAATGCAGTAACTTCCCTTATACCCTACTTTTTCAAATCCTCTTTTTCCCCATAAAGTGTATAAATTTTTAAAATTGTGTACTCTACTTTTTCATTTTTATGATCAATTTAAATATCTTTTTAATCATATCTTTCAGATTGTTCTATTTTTAATTCTTTGCATGTCAATTCTCAGTTGAAACTCTGCTTCTTGGGATGATTTATGTGATTTATTCTTCATACATTTTTTGCTAAGTATGGGAGATTCTGTGCTCAGGATGGCAGACATGTCCCTATTTAGAAAGTTTGACTTAATTTTTGCTATATCCTAAATGGGATTATAGGGTTTTGCCTGATTTTTTGTGTTAATATTTCATTTTGAGACTAATGAGTCAACATTGGACTGTGTAAATGTGGACTCTACACCTGTGCAGACTGAAGTTAAATTTGTTAATAGATTGTACCTCTTGTATTAATTTCCTATTGCTGCTGTAACAAGTTAACACCAGCAATAGCTTAAAACAACAAAAGTTTATTATCTCACCTTTCTTAAGTGTAAAAGAGGTGTGCATGGCTGAGTCCCTTCTGGAGGCTTTCAGGGAGAAAGTGTTTTCTTACTGTTTCCAGCTTCTAGAGGCCACCTGCATTCTTCAGCTTGTATCCCCTCCCTTGATCTGCAAAGCCTGCAGCATAACATCTTCTCTGCCTGGGTGGTCCTCTTGCCTCCCTCTTATATGGGCCCTTTCAATTACTTTGAACCCATCCACTCTTCCTATTTAAGATGTTTAATCAAATCTGCAAAGCCCCTTTTGCCATATAAAGTAAAATATTCATAGGTTCTCGGGATTAGGACTTGGACATCTTTGGGGACATTTTCAGCCTATCACACTCCTTTCCCTGAATTTTAGAGATAACATGCTTCATTAACACTGGCATGGGCTGAGGTGGTGTTTTTCTACTTTCTGGTTCTCACATGGTAAATCTCTCTTGTATCCCAACTTTAAGCAGGGGTTTACTTCCAGCTTTATTCTTCATCGGTCCTTGCAGGGTATTAAAACTCATTTCCCAGCCCCCAGAGATGCTGTCTTGCACAATTCTAAGAAGTGTGCTCATGCTATATTGCCTGTAAATGACACCTCTGGGGGATGTGCCATATGAAAGCCCACCCAGTTCCTAGGGCTCACGGCACTGGGCCATCAACCATCAGCTTAACTTTATTACTTTTTTTCTTTCAAGCTCAGCTATATACATGTACATATAGATTGCCTTGATATTTTTCTTTCCTGCTTTTTATCAGCATTTCTACGTGACTATAAAAAGAGGAGAGGTATGAAAGAGCCCACCATGTTGCTGAGACTTTCCCTTCATTTTATAGATGAAGAAAATGCTTCCCAGGAAACCAAACTGACTTATCTGAGGACACATGTCTCGTATAAGCCAAATGAGGACTAGAGCCTTAGTGTCCTGGTTTGGAGCCAAAAGTTCTTTCATAAACCTTAATAACTGGGCTTTTTAATAATTATTCACAGATTACTTCTGATATTGCTAATACTCATAATGGATTTGTCCATTTATACAAGAACTGCATAAAAACTATATGGCTGCATGACTTTGCAACTGTAACACATAGTGTGAAATTCACTCATTAATTCTTTAAACATTTATTGAGCTACACCACTGAGCTAGGTGGTAAGGATACAAAATAGAATGGGACATGATATTTTGCCCTCAGGAAGTCATAGTCTAGTAGAAGAAATTGGTGTATAAACAGATAATTATAATGCAGTATGACTGAGTATTATGGAAACTCAAAGTAGACACAGTGAGACTATCACGGAGGATGTGGGTGCTTGGATGGGGAGGAAAAAGGATGGATTCAGGAATGGCTTCATCTTAAAACAGTCATTATATTTATGGTTGGATAGAGGGTTGGATATATGGACAGTAAGGTGATAAAGCAAATACATAAAAGTATTAATTGTATAATCTAGTTAGAAGGTAAATGGTTGTTTACCATACATGTCATTCAACTTTTCTCTCTGTTTTAAATTTTTTAAAAAAACTTTATTGTGCATTTGGTGAAAGTTTACAGAGCAAATTAGTTTCCCATTTGATAGTCTATACATAAAGTATTCCATAACATTGGTTTCACTCTCCCCAATGTGTCAGCACTCTCCTCATTTCCATCCTAGGTTCCACATTATGTTTGAAAAATTTTATAAGAAAAGGTTGAGAAAGAATAGGCATCATATTTATCATAGCCATCATTCATTGCTTACTATACCAGGAATTTTTAAGGACTTAACATGATATAACTAATTTAATTTCTATAACAACTGTGCAGGATAGGCAATATCACTATCCTCATTTTATAGAAAGTCAGGCACAGAGAAGTTAAGTAACTCATTCAAGATCCAACAGCTGGTAAGTGGAGAATCTATGATAGCAGGTTGTTTGGATCCATAATATTTATGCTTAACTTTGATAGTTAGAGCTCCCTTTAAAAGAATGGAAGTATTTCCTGGATGAAGCAGTAAGGATGGAAAGCATTATAGTCAAAGGGGGGCATGAAGTGCAATGGAAATCATAAGAGAAGGGGGACTTTATGTGAATTGGTAGAGTTTGGGCTTTTCCAGATAGTTAATAGGGTCCACTGAAGGATTTTAAACAGGAGGATGATGTGTTCAGATTTCTGTTTTAGAAAGGGCACTCTGACATCAGTGTGGAGAATGGATTTTAGCTTGGGCTTTTCATTGTTTTTATTCATTTCCAGGAGAAAAATGCTTCCACAAAACAGAACAGTTTAGAGATCAATAAATGGCACAATTTAAAATGTCTGGAAGGAATTGTTTAGCTCTTTATATAGAATGCATTCTGCAGAAATTGAAAGTGACTTTAATCTGATAAGGGAAATATTTTTAGCATTAGTAGATATTAACAGGTACATCTCCTTATTCAACTTAAGACATCACTCAGAAGACCGATTTCCAGATTTCTCCTGGTAATCCCCCTCTCCCCTTTAAAGAACTGGTTAATTTCATTTTTTTCCTCTCCATGTTTTCTGTAACTGATAATAAATTCTCATAATTTGCTTGATGAGTTGTCATTGGCCTCTGCTTCTGAGAAAACTGCAGAAACTTAGTATTTTTTGAATGGCAAATATTATCACCACTCGCATTTGTGTGGCTTGAGGGAGTGTGTTGGAATCCTTTAGGAAATAAAATGGAGAAATGAGTTAACTATACTGGTTATCAAGATTTAAGAATGTCTAGGTATTTTGTAACCATTGCTGTAATAACAGATTCAGGCAAGCTTCGTCAATAGAAGTTAAAACTACTGTGTGAAAGGCTGTAGGAGAAAAAGATGTTTACACTGTCTCAGTGTTATCTCCCTGATATTATTTACTATTAGAAAAGTAAAACAGTACTTTTACATTTCCAAGAGTGAAATCTGGAGATCAAACTTAATATCACCAATCAAACTGACAATAAAAAAATAAAAATAAAAGCCAAACCAGTTACTGTGGAGTTGACTCCAACTCATGCTGATCCCATGTATTACAAAGTAGAACTGCATTCCATAGGGTATTCAAGGCTGTTACCTTTCAGACGCAGTTCACCGAGGCTTTCTTCCAAGGCACCTCAGGGTGGGTTTGAACCACCAACATTTTAGTTAGTAACCCAGTGTTTTACCATTCACACCACCCAGGGAATCCAGACTGACAATGTTGTTGTTGTTGTTAGGTGCCGTCGAGTTGGTTCTGATTCGTAGTGACCCTCTGTACAACAGAACAAAACACTGCCCTGTCCTGCACCATCCTAACAGTCGTTGTTATGATTGAGCCTGTTGTTGCAGACATTGCGTCAGTCCATCTCATTGAGGGTCTTCCTCTTTTTTACTGACCTTATACTTTACCAAGCATGATGTTCTTCTCCAGGGACTGATCCCTCCTGATAACATGTCCAAAGTATGTGAGACACAGTCTCGTCATCCTTGCTTTAAGGAGCATTTCAGCTGTACTTCATCCAGGACAGATTTGTACCTGCTATCTATTTTTTTATTTAATGTAATGCACTGAGGTTGCATTGTCATCTATACATAGTATTCTTGTCAAAAATTCTTGAATCTAATCATAAAGAAGCAATCATACACCTTCAAATGGAGGTATATAATGTAAAATAACTGACCAAGGCTCTTTAAAAATGTCGGTGTCATGAAAAGCACAATAAAAGGTGAGGGAACTGTTCTATATTAAAAGAAGGTGTCTCAGGCTGAGCTTTCTAGAGGAGCAAAACAAGTGAAATCTATATGTATATATATATATATGTGCGTATATATAGGGAGAGAGAGATTGATCTAATTCAAGGCAATGACTCACGCAGTTGTGGAGGCTGGAGACTTTTCCTGACTCACATGGTTGCAGGGGCTGACAACCCCAAAATTGACAGGCTGCTGGCTGAAGGGGCTGTGGGAGCTGACAAATACCTAAACCTGCAGGCCAGGTGGCAGGCAGATGGCTTATGTTCTAAGAACCAGAGGTCAGAGGATAACAAGTCAGGTGTAGGATGCAAACTGAGGGTGAGCATTTTTGGAACATCCATTTACATACAGGAGGTATGCCACACCCCCAAGGATACACCCGTTTCAACTGATTGGCTGCTCATCATAGAGGTGATTACATTATATTACATTATAGAAGAGTGATCAGTCCAATGTCTGCCAAACCACTGAGAATCATAGCCTAGCTGAGTTGATACACAAAATTCACTATCACAGAAGACATGACTACAAAAAATACTGTATGATCTTGTATTGCATCCTGGATCAGAGAAGAGGAAAGAAAAATAGGTATAAATGACATGACTGGGACAATTTGTAAAATTTTAGAATCGGATTCATGTAAATTGGTAGTTTTGTATCACTGTTAAATTTCTTGGGTTGGTTAATCATATTTTCATTATGTAGGTGAATATTCTTGCCCTCAAGATAAACATGTTGTTGTTGTTGTTGTTGTTAAGGTGCCGTCGAGTCAGTCCCGAATCATAGTGACCCTATGCACAACAGAACAAAACACTGCCCGGTCCTGCGCCATCCTTACAGTCGTTGAAACATACCTTGGTGTATTCTTAGGAGACTTATTTAGGGCTAAAGTGTCATGATATCTGCTACTTACTCTCAAATGATTCAGACCAATAATAATAATAAAAAAAGTATTACATAGAGAGAAAGTAGAAGAGAGGAGAGGGAGAGAGAATAAAAGCATTGGTTCTAGATCAAAAGCATAAGTATTTTCATTGTGCCATTCTTTCAAGTTTTCCATAACTTTGCAATAAAAAAAAAAGAAAATTAGAGGAGGTGGGGTGCAATTGGTCAAGTTGAAAGACTAAGTTGAGATTGAGTACTCCATAGTCTTATCTAACGTTAGGACATTCTGTATGTATTTCAGATCAACCCTGCCTGACAATTTTAAGTATATTTTTAAAGTACATCAAAGATATAGAACATTTAATTTGTTATACCAGACTATTTTATAATTACAAACTGCTTTAAAATTGCAGAACCCTGAATAAGTAGATCACTTAGCATAAGGATAGGCTTATACTTTACAGTTACACATGGTTATGTGGATTTATCATGTAAATTACATGAATTTTAGATTTCTGGAATAAAAAGATCAATTTCCCTATATTTGTCATTTGCCTGTGATATTTCTGCATCATACAGATGAAGAGAAATATATGCAACTACTTGAAAGTTTCCTAAAAAGAGCCCTCTCATTTTCTCAGAGAACCTTGATCTCTGCCCTAATCTATGATCTGCATATATTCTAAAATTGATATGATTTCTCTGTATCTGACAATCAATTAGAGGAGCAAAGGTTTTCCTATTTTCTCAAAGCATGTAGGAAGAAAAGCAGGTTATCTTATTCCTCTTTTCACCCCATATAAAATAAGTGTAAGGATAGGCTTTGCCCATCCCAATCACACATTCACTTTTTTTCTTCCCCCCTAATACAACACTGTGGTAATCTTAACAAATGTAGAACTTTTTTTGGTTTTAGCTCTACTTTTGCCAGAATCTTCCTGCTTTGGGCACCTTCTTTCTCATCTTTTCCATCTGAAGCAGATCTAAGGGGAGATAGTTTCCCTTTAAGAAACAAAGGTTAGCTGGGACTCCCCTCATGTAAAAGCCTGAACAAGGCTTTTTGTAGTTGATGGAAGGGATGCTAAAGAAGAAAATGAAAACCCTGCCATCTACCTAGCGCCTATACTCCCCAGAGCCGACAAAAAGAGCTCAGTACCAGAGCTGAAGAGTCCATGGAGTACTACATTAGTGATAAAGCCAATTATAAATAATAATGACCTTAGTGGATGAAGAGAAAAGCAGTGAAGTTTTTCAGAGCCAGGCAAGATGATGTAGGGGATGTGGTATAAATGTATAATGTCTGTAAGGGAAGTCGATGCCCAGGGATTCCATTTCTTTCTCTCTTAATATGAAATGACTATGAATTTAGTAGGTTTTCAATAAATATTTGTTGTAGAAGTGAACAAAAGAGGTCTAACATCTGCATTATGTGTGAAAGTCCATGACCTGAAGCATGTTTGTATTTAATACCAGCTCTTTGTTAAAGCCGTATTTACTTAGTGAGTAGTATCAGAACCCTGATGTAGGAACATAACAAAAAACTCTGCCCGTCTATGTAGTACCTTCCACAGAAATAGAAAGAAAATACATATATGGAATTACATGTAGCTCAACTTCCCTAAGAGTTGTGTTTACTGGCTCCCGTGGTGGAGGAGGGAGAGGAGATGAGAGGAGAGGGAGGATTGAGGTTCATTTTTCTCAGTTTTATTTCGTTTTGTGAGAAGCAGTCTTCTAGTGAGGAGAGGGACATATTGGCCTCTTGTTCTGACTTGACTTTTTTACTTAACAATCATGTCATTAGTCATTTGTCCTAAGGCTTATGTTTGCTTGCATCAGTAGACTTGGAATCTCAGTACTTCCTTGACTTTTGACCTAGGCTTTGCTATATGTGTTAATCTATGTGAAAACATACAGAAGAGTTTAAGAGCCTTCCAAAGTCAAACTACTAGGCAGATTAGTGTTGCTAATGCAGCTCCCCACCGCCTGTCTGCCAGTTTGTTATACTGTGGTGGCTTGAGTGTTGCTGTGATGCTGGAAGTTATGGCACTGATATTTCAAATACCATCAGTGTCACCTGTGGTAAATAGGCTTCAGGAAGAATGGCCTGGTGATATACTTCCAGAATTAGTCATTGAAAACCTTATGGATCCTAATAGAACACTGTCTGACTCACTTGCTTTGGGGACATCATTGAAAGGGATCATTTGCTAGAGGAGGGTGTCATGTTTGGTGGAGTAGAAGGCCAACAGAGGCGTGAGAAACCCTCAGTGAGATGGATTGATGCAGTAGCTGCAATGATGAACTCAAGCACGCTGGCTATGGTGAGGGTGAAGCAGGACCAGAGAGTGTTTTGTTCTGTTGGTCATAAGGTCACCAAGAGTCAGAGTTGACTTGACAGCAGCTAACAGCAACACAACAATGCAGGTATAGCCGGAGTAACATCATTTAAATTTGATCGGCTTTTAATATGATAAAATCTATCACACTTCTGAATTAGCAGGCATTCTAACTATGAGGACCACAACAAGCTTCTCTTAGGTCGGGGTTTCTCAAATGTAGCACCGCTGACATATGGAGTCCGATAATTCTTTGCTGTGAGGGGATGTCCTATGCACTGTAAGATGTTTAGCGCCATTCTTGGTCTCTGTCTACCTACTAGATGGTAGTAGCCCAGCCCACAGTTGTGATAATCAAGTGTCTCTAGACATTGACAGATGTCCTCTGGGGGACAAAATTGCCCCATACTTAAAACTACTGCCTTGGTTGATGGTGGAAATATCCACATCTTCAAAAGTATACATAACACACATGAATTGAACGTAACACTACTGTGAAAATTAGTCAATGAAAAGGCAAAGGATAACTGTAAAACCAGTCTTTGTCTGTTTTTATTGGAAGGAAAATCAAAATCTTCTGAAGAAAAATGTTTTTGTTTTCCTCTTGAATAAGAAAATTGGCTTGTATTCCTTAGACATTATCATAACGACAAGTCAGCTCTACCCCAAAAAAGTAAAGAGAAATAACACTTACAGAACAATCTATCTTCTCTCTTGCTCTACATGTATGTGTGCATGCAATACACACACATGCACACACACACGTGCATGCACACACACGCACACACATGATTAATAAACTTTTTTGGCTAATGATGACTCCAAGTTTCTTAGCAGTCAATGATAGATAAACTTGAAACGTTTTGCGCTCCATCTAGCTCATGGGTCGATTTGATGTAATTTTGACATAATTTTCGAATTGGGCTATTTTCTCCAGACTGTTTTCAGTTCATCACCTTTGTCTCTGGGGGTTGTTGTTATAGGGCTCTGACACTTCACTGAAAATGAGTATGGCCACGTGCTTTCCTGTGGGTCCTACTTCGGGCTGGCTTCTGGGTTGTCTGATAAACAATGTGTTACTGCTGCCATCGCTTTTAGTTGGAAAAGAAAGTCCAGTTGCTGCTGCATAGACTATCATTCCAGTGGGTGCCCTCGGTGGTGATTTCTGAACTGTCCATTCTTTTGAAATTTTGTTCCCAGCTGGAGGAATGTCCCAGTTGTCTCAGCTTCTGCCTTTGACTTCTAGTGAGAGAGGCAAGGAACAGGAAATATGAACACTTTCTGGAAGAAGCAATGAGCAGTTGTATGCACATCTGGTGACTTACTGATGAAGATTCCAAAGCATTTAAAAATATTGATTAAGCCTCAACCTGTTGGGAAATTGTTGCCATAACTTTTATCTTGCCACTAGATTTGCTGAGGCTCAGGGCTGTATTTAACTTGCTGAATCTTGTATTATGGCCAGAAAGAGATCTCAGGAGCCCAGTCCTCTACGTTCTTCTTAGCCTTGACAAGAGTGTGTTAAAATTGCAGACTCCTAACAGTTCCAAAGAGATGCAGTTTCTTGCAATTTCAATGCAAAGACTAAAACAATTTCTGTATATGTCTTGACTTTCTGATATGCATTCTGGGATAATACATCAGGGTCTACTCTTTGTGAAGACTCTTGTTTTCAGTTACTAATCAAGTTGGTCTTTTCCCCCTGTCATTGCTATGTTTGTTTTGACATTAATGTTGGCTTTGACCTTAAAAGAAAAAATCAGGCATTTACCAGATTTAGGCTTTTATTATAAACCACTTCATATATCAAATGGTATGTCTCTGGGGAGAAATGTATGAAGAATTGATGGAAGTTAGAAATTTTTAGTTGGTAATTATCACCTACGATTAGAAACAAGTGCAAATCACATGATGTCAAAGTGAATCTACCACATACCATAATCAAAGATGAATCAAAGTAATTACCAGGCAAAGAGGGACTGAATAGAACTTAAAACCAATTAAACTATTTATTTCAACTGTACCACTGAATAAACACTTTAGTATTTTAATTTGCTCCTCTTTTCATCCGCTTCAGCAATATATTTGCTAATATGATTGAGATGCACAATTGCTATTTAATTAACCTATTTTTGTCAGCAACTCACATGAGCTGCATGGAGTGGAGGTGCTAAAGTCTCAATAATAATGAGCCAGATAAAAATAACAAACATGAAATTCATGCCAGTTCATTTATCAGTTACACCAAATCACAGCGATACCCAACACAATAAAGAATCCTGGGTTACTTGAAAGAAATCAGATTGAAAACGTTTGTAGAAACATGTTGAAGCAACACAGATTACTCAGAAGTTTAGTTTTCTTTTTTTTCCAAAAGGTTTAATTACCAATTCTTGCCCCACTTTATGTATTGTTGCTGTTAACTCCTGATAATAAATCTACTTAAGGCCATGTATCTGGTTTGGAAAAATTGGCTTGGAAATGAACAGAAAGGTCCTGGTAGCATGCATCTTTGACAAAATCATTTAACCTCTGGGTAAGCTATTCCTCTAGTTATAGAGTGTCAGTTACTGTCATGTATTGTGACTTGTGGTGACTCTAAGTGTGTCAGAGTACAGCTGTGCTCCACAGGGTTTACAATGGCTGATTGTTTGGATAAGTGTGTCAGAGTAGAGCTGTGCTCCACTGGGTTTACAATGGCTGATTGTTTGGATAAGTGTGTTAGAGTAGAACTGTGCTCCACAGGGTTTTCAGTGGCTGATTTTTTGGAAATAGATCACCAGGCCTTTCTTCTGAGGTACCTGTGAGTGGACTAGAAAACCAACTTTTGATTAGCAGCCAGTGTGTTAACTATTTGCCCAACCTAGGGAGTCAAGGCATAAAACCAAAAAAAAAAAAAATCCATTGTCGCTCACAGCGACCCTATAGGACAGAGTAGAACTGCCCCGTAGGGTTTCCAAGGAATGCCTGGTGGATTCGAACTGCCATCCTTTTGGTTAGCAGCCGTAGCTCTTAATCACTATACTACCAGGGTTTCCAAGGCATAAAAGCGTTTATCTATTTTCTTTTTATCCCCTAAGATCAGTATTGAAGACAGTTTGGGTTGTCTTGACCTTGATAATGAAGCCCTGGAGGCACAGTAGTTAAGAGCTGTGGCTTCTAACGAAGAGGTCTACAGTTCGAATCTACCAGCTGCTCCTTTGGAAACCCTGTGGAGCAGTTCTACTCTGTCTATGAGTTGTAATAGACTCATCAGCAATGTTTTTTTTTTTTTTTTTTCCTTTGACCTTGATAATAGACATTTTTCCACAAGAGATTGTATAACTGACAATGGGAAGGTAAATACTACCTTTGTGTGTCTTTGGATAGAAAGAGTGTAAGAAAGTAAGATGGCCCAATCCCGTTTAAATGTAAAAGGGCCCTTTCCTCACAAATTTCAGTGTCTTGGTGATTGACAATGCGAAAGAATAGCATTCTGGTTGGACGTTTGGCTCTTCATTCAGATGTTTTACTCTCAGATAGACAGTTTGTGTACTATTAGATAAAGCCATTTTCTGGCCAACCTGTCTTTTTTCCCCTTTTCACACATTTATAATTTACTCAGACTTACTCAAGTTCTTTGAAACAGTTGCCTATTAGACAATTTATTAAGAACCACTCACTCAAAGGTTAGCTAGTTAAAATAAATAAATAAATGATAAGCATGCCATTATACCTTCCTGTTACTGTCACTGCTATTACCAGGTGCACGCACCCTTCTGATAGAGACCCACTTTCTAGTCCTTTGAATAATAATAAAATGTCCTGCCTGCAAGGCTCCTCAGAGGTTTGGACCAAGGCCGTTATTGTAGAAGTAAGAGAACTGAGGCTCAGAAAGGTGAAGTGCCCTATTGTAGATCACCTGGTTTTCGTAGCAGTGAGAGAGAACTCAGGTTTTCTGAGTCCCTAAATGTCCTCCCTTCTTTGTCACACGGGTTCATTAAATACTAGCTGCTTTGTGTGTGGTGCAACTTTAAATAATCAAATGAGCTGCTTAATCACAATCTTTTAGTGAGCGACATAGGAGAGGACCCTCCTTTCTCTAAAATGGAATGTTTTACATCTCTAACCCAAATATGCTTAACTAAGGACAAATTTACATAAACAAATGTCTTCGGGGCCAGTGGATAGCATATATGGGCAAAAGAGGGAGTGGTGCCTCTTTGGTGAAGTGCAGAACACATGTTCTGTTTAAAAATGCTCGCATTCCAATTCAGAAGTCTTAGTCTTGTGAAACCAAGCATGTCCACAGGCTACCGGTTTGTAACCTTTGACGGCATCACTATGCAGAAGGAGTAAAGAAAACTGTTCTCTCAATTATTCAAGCAGAATCAAAATCACCAGTTTTTAGAATACTGAATTTTTTGAGTACCATGCCAAACCTGTTTGGAAAACCCTGAAGATAAGCTCAGAGAAGAAGCATATCTTTGGGGATGTAAAATCCCTCCATAGAGACCAGTTTCAGTCCAACCAATTTCGTTAAAGACTAAACTTGAAAATAACCTACATTTACGTGACTCATAAGCTGGTGCTGCAGCTTATACACTTGCTTGGAGCTACAGAGAAACCATAGCAGACAGACCAAAATCACAGGGCAAAGCCCCCCATAGGTATCAAACAACCAGTGCAATTAGATCCTGTAGTTGAGGAATTACATTAATTGCCCATTGGGAAGGAAGCCTTAATCTCCACCTCTCCCCTTGAAATCTATAAACAGCTGTGCGGGTCTCTGTGTATTTTGGAAAGGTTTAACACATTGGATCAGGGAACCAACTTGATTTCCTAATCAGATTCGATGTGCGGAGAGCCAGTGAGAGACTGTGTGTGATGTTCCCAGGGTGCGTCTTTGATTCATGCGCTAATTATGTCGATCCTTTGGGGAATACAGCCACGAAGCTGGGTCCTCCTTGATTAATGCCGGCGGAGAGCCATGCAGCGCACAGCAGAGAGCAGTTCAGCTTCTCTAGTCCCAGCTGAGAATATGGTCCCATTATCTCCCAGCTGCCTGAGCAATCCATAAGGGCCTGTTCTGCTTGGATGATCAGTGTAGTCGAAGCAGGGACTTGCTGAGAGCTGAAATCTCTGTTTGATTTGCTGTAACATGTAAAGTGAAACTGGGACATTTTACTTTACAGTTCTGTAAGTACCAGGTCTTTTTTTTCCCCTTCTTTCTCTCTAAAGCTCCATGTGAATGTGACTTTGCAAGCTGCATTTGATTTTCTGTTTCATTGCTCTTTGTGGAATCAAGCTGGTGAGACAGAGTGTAATCTGTTTAGAGCTTGCTGTTTCCGTCAGATCTCTTATATAATTGATTCATACAAGGAAATAAGGGGCCTTCGGAATGTTTTTCTAGAAGTTAAAAACCATTGCCTTTGGTTTTTAATTTGGGGAGCATGGTTGCATTGTCTGCGGTGCTCAGGATGGTTAGAGCTTATATTTACCTTCCTCTTTACCTCTGGACATAGAAAGAAAAACGTAAGTAAAAGTAATGTCTGTGTATAAAGATCATCTTACATACACTTCTGTATAAAAGAAGCCTGTGACAGTATTTCCAGGATTTGTTTAAAATAGTTTCTTTTGCTGCTCTCTGCTGCTGCTAAGAAATGCAGAAAGAGGAAAGTTTCTCTTGTTTTCGGTTGCATGCTGTTCAGATACTTTGGGGAGTAACTGTTAGGAATATTTGCAAATATAAACTTCATATCTCCTTTTGCATTCTAAGGGGCAGTATTTAAAACTGAGAGTCTATGTTTAGCCCATTATTGCTTTTGAATGCACGGATTTTTTTAAAAAAAGCAATGTGAATTAAAAAGAGAAAAGAAAAAAAAAAAAAAAGAAACAGTAGATCCAGCTTCATTTATCTTTTATATATCCCCAAATGCAATCTATCAAATTCATATTTGCTATCCATGCAAGATGAATTGATCATAAAAATGCTATTAGAATTTAGTATTGTTAATAATGTTCACAAGGCATCTTTCAAATGACCAGTGCCCTAGTGAAATTAAAGATTGCTATCACTGTGGATTTTTTTTTTATCACTGTGGAGAGAATATGTGGATTTTTTTGCCTGGGTTTCCATAACTTAAATATAAGTCACAGTTATCTTCTAGGTTGAAAGTAGAACAAGCGAGGTATTGTAAGAATAATTTGATTAAAAGAGGCTTCAGCCACTAGAACCAATGGCCAAAGCTGATGTGGACCAAAGTTGACTTGTAATCATTCATACCTGCAAAGGGAAAGAGAAGAACCCACACTGAGTTTGAGACCGTGGAGCCGGAGCATACAGTAATTTCCAGAGTGCAAATACAATTTTCCTGAACAGACAGTCAGTCTCAAAGCAGAGAAAAACCACAGTCTGTGAAGTATGAAAGTGCCTCACAGCGAGGACAGAGTACGTTCTCATTAGATTCCGTTGAGGGGAACGATGCAAGTAAGAGAGGACTCAAAATAGATGGTTGTCTAGAGGAGCAAATAGGCTTTTCAGAACTTGATGTTTGGAGGGAAAAGATAGCAAACCAATAAAGACACTTAGCAACTGGCAACATGAAGCAAGAGGAGAATGGCTGTGGTATGTCTGTGTAGCCAACTGTCCCAGGGCTGTCCTTGCAGACAAGTCTGCTTCTCTGGAAAAAAGTCTTTTCAGAAGTCTGAAATACCAAAGTCTGACATCAAGGCAAGTGGTTTTGAGCCAGTTATATTGCATGTAACCATTTTCCTTAAAATAAAAAGAATAACCTATGCCTTCTTCCTGAACCAGGCTAACTTCTGTGAGTGATGGTTGCTGAGGAAGCCTTATGTATATTTTCAAATAATTTTGTTGTTTTTCTAATTAGTACAAATACATGATCTTGCATAAGATGTGATCTTGTTTAAGAGGATAATACATGGCCAGAAATAGTAGCTAAGTTCTGATCAAAATCATTTTTTTTACAAGTGTTTTTGTGTTTACCTAAGTTAGTAAATGCTGTTTTTCTTTTGAATTCTATTTTGTTTGACTCCAGAATTCCTTTTTATATTTAGCAGGAACTTTTGCCTTCTGTAGTGGAATATTTTTCTGAAACAGCTGTTTGGTTTTTATTTTCCTGTTTTTTTTATTTTTTAATTGTGCTTTAGGTGAAAGTTTACAGCTCAAGTTCATTTCTCATATAGAAATTTATACACATATTGTTAGGTGACATTAGTTGCAATCCTTATATAATGTGACGGCAAACTCCCCCTTTCCACCCCAGGCTTCTTGTGTCCTTTCAACTAGTTCCTGTCTCCTCCTGTCTTCTTATCCTGCCTCTGGATAGGAGCCACCCATTTGGTCTTGTGTATCTGATTGAACTAAGGAACATACTCTTCACAAGCATTATTTTATGTTTTATAGTTTAGTCTAATCTTTGTCTGAAAAGTGGGCTTCGGGAATGGCTTTAATTCTGGGTTAACAGAGTGTCTGGGGGCCATGGTTTCGGAGGTTTCTCCAAGTGTCAGTCAGACCCTGGCACCCTACCCTTTTTTATTGCAGCTGGTCACTGCAAAGCTCTGAGAAGCATTCGAAACATTAGAAACATTTTGATTCATTTCTGAAAATCGGGACACTGTCTCACCAGTTGTGCTTAATCTGTGCAAAGTGGGATTGGATGGCCCAGGGGTCAGTGTAGGGTCTGCCCCCTTGACAGATGGGGAAGCCAGATGGGTGTTACATGTACCTTGGAAGAGGTGCATTAAAGCCTTGGTGATTTGATTGGTCTTCAAAATAAATTTAAAGTGCTATAAACAAGAATGAGGAAAAGCTGCTGCATTTTATAGTTTGTGTATATGTTTGCATTCAGTCAATGCAGCTTTCAGCCTTCCAGACAATTTCTCTGCTACCCCAAGTAGAGTACTCTTTCAGCCCCAAGAAGGTGCTGGGGTTGGATAAAGTGAAAAGCATCCTGTGGCTATGGACGCATCAGAAGATAGAAAAGCCCTCTGGTGTTCTGCGCTTTTGGCCTTTGGCAAACTGTTTTGTCTGCCTGTAGAGCTGCTGGGCTAAACACAAAAGGGACGTCACAACAGCCCCTGCAGCAGCTGTGAACAGGTCCGCTTTGCAAGCAAATTGCACCCAAGCCATCCTTAATAACAAATGCCAGGTAGGAATGAAGCTCTGCAAACTGTCTTCACAGTAAGTTCAAAGTGAATATGGTTGAATGAGGAGGAAAAAAAAAGAAGATTTAATAACTCTAATAACTTTGTGTGATTTTAAATGTTGGCAAGGCTTGAATGTGCACTGATAAAGTCACTGATAAGTCATCACTAGTATTGTGGAAGCTTGAGTTTTAACTGCCTTTAAGTTGCTGTGCAAAATCTAACAAGCCACCTTACCTCTGTGCCTTAATGACCCTCTGTAAAATGGGGTATGATGTCCAGGAACTTTCTAGGTTCAGAAAATTTATGGTCTTATAACACTTCATGCTCACCTGGAACCCTTTTCAAATTGCCTGGAGACTGTGTGAAAAGTGAAGCAATTGTCTTCCTAAGTAAAATGTCACTAGGATACAGATTTCCTCCTTCCTTCCTTCCTTCCTTCCTTCCTTCCTTCCTTCCTTCCTTCCTTCCTTCCTTCCTTCCTTCCTTCCTTCCTTCCTTCCTTCCTTCCTTCCTTCCTTCCTCCCTCCCTCCCTCCCTCCCTCCCTCCCTCTCTTCCTTCCTTCTTTCCTCCCTTCCTCCCATCCTCCCTCTCTCCCTTCCTTCCTTCCTTCTTTCCTCCCTCCCTCCCTCCATTCATTCCTTCCTTCCTTTTTTCTTCCTCCTTTCCTTCCTTCTTTCTTCACTCCTTTCTTGCCCCTCTCCTTCTTCCTACCCTTCCTTCCTCTCTCTCTCTTCATCACTCCCTTTCCCTTTCTTCCTTCTCCTCCATCATCTTTTCCCCCTATTTTGTCAGTGAGTATATATTAATGTCAAAAAAAAAACGTAGTTGGGATTTTATGCTCTTTTGCATAACGTGTGTTTGCTACCTTGTCTTAGGAGGGTTTGTTAAGGTATAAATGATGTGCTGCTCAGTTGTGTATTATATTTACTTAATCCTAGGGACGTGTGTGCAGAAGGGACCCTAAAAGTTACAGTTGTGTGTGTGTGTGTATAGAATGCCCATGTAAATTTTTTTTTTTTTTTTTTAAGAAAGAATATTTTTTTTTCCTCATAGTCTAAGTGGAAAGTGATTTGGATTAATCCAATGTATTAAGTTGGTAACATTTAATTTAAAAATAAAGTTTCACAAACGAGAGTATTTCAATGTAGCAGTACTTTAAAGAGATTGATAAAAAAAGAAAAAAGTGCAACAAAGGATTTTATGTTATTTTTTGCCCATAAATGGTTGTCTTGTTAAACAGCCTGGAAAATAAAAGTCATAAATGATTTAATTAAGAAATTTATGCCTTACAACATAGTCAAATAAGCAACTGTGTGGAATCCAAGTGAGATAATTTTTTTTTTTCATGAAAAGCTTTCTTTACTGTTTATTTCTGGTAATCTGAGAGCTGTTATTGCTAGATAAGTTTTTTAATTGAAAACGATAAATGACAAAGTTACTAAACCCAGGACTTGTGATTCTGGAGTTTTGTTGTGCTCAAACCAAACTGTGAATAAACTTAACTGAGAATCTTCACTGCAGGAAACTAGAAGAAGGCAAATTAATCTCAGATTTTATGTTTATATTAAAAAAGATTGCAAGGCTTTTTGTTTCTTTCACTATTAGATGAAATAAAAATACACATGGGCTGGAGAACTGGAAAGGCTCCAAAAAATATATGCTAAGATATCAGTTAACTGTTGACGACATTTCACATTATTTGACATCTAGTTGCTCTAAGATGGATGAGAAGTGGCCATTTGATGACAGTAGTAGCTTGGATGGGGGCTTGTCTTATTCTAGAGATGGGTAATGTTATGATAGCTTCTAAACGTAAGCTAGAATATTCAGTTTTCTTTCAGTTCTTACTTTTAGGAAATTTCTGTCTATGTGACTTACTATCTGGAGTTTGAATATTAGTGTTATTTCCTTATTGAACTTGTAGACTGTATTTGATGTGATCCGTGCAGGGTATAAAATTAATTTTCCAAATCTCATAAAACCAGGTAGATATCTGGGCTTTTTAGGCAGCAGGCCTGGTTGTAAGGAGAATCAGTAATGTGAAATAATTCCTGTTTTATGGCTCTGCATCCTTCCATGACCAAAATGATTCTGTGCTTATGGACTATTTCTATGCAAAAAATATACTGGTGACAGGTATGTTTGATAATTTGTGGCTCTCACATCCTGGGTTGCAAAGTTACCAAGCAGCTTAAAGGGACGCTGCTTTTGGTTTTAAACCAGTGCATCCGATAACTTGAGATGTTCAATTCAATATTGCTGAATGAATGGCTCCAGTGGTTTATCAGACTGTTTTATGGTATAGTTAAACTGGTAAAATTGTACATTGGACATAGACACAGCTTTAGTTTCTGTACGTGGGTTCAGATGCCTTGGCCCCTATTCCAAGGTTGGAACATCACACCCTTCTGCATATTAGTGTGGAATCTGTCTGTTGTTACAAAGAAGGCATGGGGTGGTTTAATATGGAGAAGAACACGTCAGAAGGTGGTATGGGTGAATAAAGTATTTCTTGTAGTTAGATATAAAATGCAGAGCTACAGATCCTGGGGAATATGACACAATTTAGAGATACTGATTGTGCCAGGCAGTTGGCAAAAGGGACTACAGGAAACAGATTTAAGGCTTGCCAAGAGGAAACCCTTTATCATTGGATAGACATTTGAATGCCCTGCAAAAATGAGAAAAAAGAATGTAAATGAGAAAGTAGAGGAATGAATGTATTGTGGTTGAAAGAGATGTGGCTTCATGCTGCAAAGGAAAATTGTGGTGAGTGGGGGAAAATATCAAGGGAAACATCACTGGGACAAATTCCAAAACAGTCAGTGTAGGTACTGCTAAGTTACTGTGCAAAAGATTGAAAAATTGAAATCAGTGACTAGATACAGAGAGAAAGGATTGCTTTTGGCTCTTGGCTAAACTACCTGGCAAGTTTAAAATATAATTATCTATAAAGAAGTGGGTATTATGACACCAGAGATAGATTGTCCTATTTTAGTGAGCATTTCTGGAGTAGTGTATGTGGCTATTCAGTTTAGTTTGGTAGATATTGGTAAACAAGTGTGTATAGAAACAGTGTAGCAGTTGATATAATAGTGAACTGCCATTATTCTTCCAAGTTTTGTATTTCTGACCTTCCTTCCACATTTGGAAACTCTGGTGGCATAGTGGTTAAGTGCTATGGCTGCTAACCAGAAGGTCGGGAGTTTGAATCCACCAGGCCCTCCTTGGAAACTCTATGGGGCAGTTCTGCTCTGTCCTATAGTGTTGCTATGGTGTCACTATGAGTTGGAATTGACTCGAAGGCAGCTTCTTTTTTTCCCCGCACATTTTTCTGTAGTATTGTCTGTATATATATATATTTTTTATTGTCTGTATATAATAGTAGTAGTATACTGTATTATAGTATGTTACATATGTTGTTGTAAATGCCTCTTGTGGCATGTGACTACATTTAAAAGATGTGAAAGCCTTAAAAATGACTTTATTTTTAAACTTCGTTTCCTAAATTTTTAGAAGGAAATCAGTTTCTTATCCATGTATGTGTGTTCTTATCCATGGATGTGAAAGATAAAATTTTTGCAAACCTTTATTGTCCCAAATAGTCTCATAAGATGAGGTGGGATGACTGAGTCCCAAGAGGTTGATTTTTTTTAAATCAGTTTGACTGCCCAGGAAATATGAAGTTCTTACTGTAAGGTGAAATGTGCCACTATGTAAAGTGGCTTCATAAAATTATTTCACCCCTTTCTGCTCTACCAAGCCAGAGTAATGTGTTTAGGTCCCAAAAATTTTTCAATAAATATCCTTGTCTACTGGACACGAGCCTCTAAATGAGCCATGTCACTAATTGGACTCCGTCATTCTTAAGCACTTTATCTGCAAGCTGCTTAGAATGCAGTGGATTTGTGTCTTTCAGATTGGTAGAGCTGCTCACATGTAGGCATGATACTTGACACTGCAGCGCAAACAACCACTGTCTCCCAGAAAAGAACAAATCATGCGTTCAAACATGGTCTCTGGCATCTTTATGATATGTGTGTTAAGTGTGAATCTGGTAATTTAAGGTGTGTGACTTCTGCTTCCACCCAGCTGTCTGGCTGTGCTCAGAGAGAACAGCAACGGATTTAGACTGACACAACCCTTCCTCCAGGCCCCCGTCCTACGTCTCCCTGCAGGAATCCACAAGGGTATAAAGCTGATTGATGTAGTTAACTTCCCTTGTAGTATTGTTTCTTGTTCAAAGTACAGACTGTGGCATGTGACTACATTTAAGGGATGTGAAAGCCTTAAAAATGACCTTACTTTTAAATTTTCTTTTTCAAATTGTTAGGGGGAAAATAGTTCCTTAGGCTAATTTATGTGTGTGGAGTGTGTAGTATGTCAGTGGGTGTTAACGTGTCTGTGTGCATGTTAGCTAAACTTACTGAATGATATGTTGGTTACAATGAGTTTTTTTTTTTCCTCAAATCATTTTTAAAATATGTAATTAATATTAAAGATGTCCATATAAAGTGATAAACTGAAATCTTTCATTTGAGAAACATTCTTGATTTTATATATGATAATTTTCAATCTCAATGAAGTCTGGAGGAGAGAATTAGGAGCCTGATTGAAGATTTGGATCAGGATTGGTAATTTCTCTAAAGTATCTGTTTTGTGAACTTTGGGCTTCACATGGGACAGTTTTTTTTCCCAATGTGTGAAGTGAATACCTCTAGTGAGTGTTTGATGGCATTAGGTAGCACCCAGATAGGCATTTCTAATAGATATGCAGATGACACAACCTTGCTTACTGAAAGTGATGAGGACTTGAAGCATTTGTTAATGAAGATCAAAGACTACAGCCTTCAGTATGGAGTACACCTCAACATAAAGAAAACAAAAATCCTCACAACTGGACCAATAAGCAACATCATGACAAATGGAGAAAAGATTGAAGTTGTCAAGGATTTCATTTTACTTGGATCCACAATCAACACCATGGAAACAGCAGTCAAGAAATCAAATGCCATATTTCATTGAGCAAATCTGTTGAAAGAGGACTCTTTAAAGTGTTAAAAATTAAAGATGTCACCTTGAGGATTAAGGTATGCTTGACCCAAGCCAGGGTGTTTCAGTTGCCTCATGTTCATGTGAAAGCTGAACAAAGAATAAGGAAGACCAAAGAAGAATTGATGCCTTTGAATTGTGGTGTTGGTGAAGAATATTGAATATACCATGTGACCTTCTGGAGGAACAAACAAATCTGTCTTGGAAGAAATACAGCCAGAATGCTCTTTAGAAGCGAGAACGGTGAGACTTTGTCTTACATACTTTGGACATGTTATCAAGAGGGACTAGTCCCTGGAGAAGGAGACCATGATTGGTAAAGTAGAGGGTCAGCAAAAGAGAGAAAGACCCTCAATGAGATGGATTGACACAGTGGCTGCAACAGTGGGCTCAAACATAACAATCGTGAGGATGGCACACGAGCAGGCAGTGTTTTGTTCTGTTGTACATAGGGTCCCTATGAGTTGGAACTGACGCGATGGCACCTAACAACAACATATTGAAAGGAAAAAAATCTATAAATACTAAGTAAAATACATGATTTTACAGATATACTTGCATAAGACAGGCTAAATTAATGAACTATTTTAAAAAATTGATAAGCCGTTTTAGAGATGATTCTTGAACTTAGCAGAACTTGTGGTGGTGGAATGGCAGTGACCCTTTCATAGGTCATTTCCTGTTTGTCCAAGGATGGCCACCCTAGCAAATGGGAAAACAGTGACATAAAATCATGACATTTTGAGGTCTGAAGTCAATCTCTACAGGTTGTCTTCTTGGATCCCCTTAAAATAAAGCCAGAGGCTTACATAGGATGGATGAACATCTAGTGGTATGACTAGGACTGGAGCCTAGAGTTTCTGGAGCCCCATAGTGATACTCTTTACCTGGCAGTAGAGTCACTCTTGCATTTCTGTTCAGGTTATATGCACATGCCATGATGCTAGAACTCTACTTAGAGCCAGGAAACTCAAAAACGAAGACCTCCAGAAGCCATACTGATAACATGAATGAGGGAGGTAGACCAAGAGTCAGAGAACAAGGAGTCCACAGGGTCTGTTCAAAATGGTGCATGAGTGTTTTTTCTAAATATTATTGCCACATAAGATGGTAGGCCCACTATTGCCATATATCGTAAATTTTCAATATTGCTATATATTTTTTTAAAAAAACATTTGAATGCTAAACAAACCCATAAACATCTACTTCAAGATCTTTTTTAAGTTACATGAGGGTCTCTCACTGGTGGGGGGGAAATATGGGTATTCACACATGGGATGGCATGTCCTCTACCGAAAAGTGGAAAAGTGCAATAACAATCTAGTCTGTGTGCTTTCAGAGAGAAACTTAAGGCAGAATGAAGCAAAGCACATTAAGATTCCTGCAAAGGTTGTTTGAGACCCTAATATGTCACATGAATTGTCAATTTATAAGTGTCAGATTTAAGAACTCATATGTGAGAGACGTAAGTATAAAGTTAATGGCGCAGGATTCAATAAATAAATTTATATTTTGTTACACCTGAGTAATTCCATTTAATAGATTACTGTTTTATTTACTGGTTTTATTAAAATTTTTAGTATTTTTATTTTCAATTGGGCCCTAAAGTTACCATTAATAATTTTTACAAATGTTGAAAGGGATTGGTTGGTGATTGTTTTTCTTTTAATTCACTATAGATACGTATGGCTCAAGTAACAAATCAGGAAAGTAAAGGAAATCTGCAGATATTTTCATTGTATTTGTGGAGCGGAGAAGATGGTCTGTTTTGCACTTGTTTTTGACCACAAGATCTAGCCTGAATGTTATTTAATTTTGTATTAGGCAATTTAGTAGTTGTATCAGATAAAAGAACAAGGAACACAATGCTTTGATGTCTTAGGCATAAACACATTCCATAGCTGACAAAGTTAGCAGGAGGTGCCTCTTCAGAACTGCTGGCCTATATCCATTAATTCATATTCATTCCTTCAAAAAGTTTATTAAGTGCCTACTAGTTACCTGTCTCTGTTTTAGGATGTAGGGATACAGCAATGAACAATATAAAACAAATTGCTGCCCTTATGAATGCATATACATTATAATTGGTTATATAGCTGTGAAAAATAGGAAGAAGGAAATGCTCTACCGGCCACCCTTGGGACCTGTTATGTCTTTTCTGTCTTTGAATCTTCACTGCTTCCTTTGGCTCTTTCAGCCAAGTTCCCCAGATAAGATTACTTCTGCTAATTTTAATTTGATCCTATATGGATAGATAGCTGCCATGTAGTTGACCTCAACTCATGGTGACCTTATGTACAACAGAGTGAAATGTTGCCTAATCCTGTATAATCTTCAAGACCTCCAGTATGTTTGAGTCCATTGTTGCAGCTACTGTGCCAGTCCATCTCACCAATGGACACCCTCATCCTTGCTGGCCCTCCACTTCACCAAATACAGTGTTCCCCAGAAATTGATCCCTCTTGATGATGTGTACAAAGCAAGCAAGTTAGACAGTGTTCTGTTGTGATCCGTAAGGTTTTCATTGGCTAATTTTCAAAAGTAGATCATCAGACCCTTCTTTCTAGTCTTTCTTAGTCTAGAAGCTCTGCTGAAACCTGTTCATCATTGGTGACCCTGCTGGTATTTGAAATACTGGTGTCATAGCTTCCAGCATCACAGAAACATGAAGCCACCACAGTAGGACAAACTGACAGCAGGGTGTAGTAGTTGATCGTATTTAGAACATATGAAATAGAGGAACAAAACAGTTTTCCACATATTTTTGTGAGTGCAAGATTACATATGTAATCTGAAATAACTAATCTTGGATTCATACCCTTCTGTCAGTTTGTCCTACTGTGGTGGCTTCATGTGTCTGTGATTACATAGGCCTAAAATAACTAAAACTCTATAGGGCAGTTCTACTCTGTCCTATAGGATCACTATGAGTCAGAATCAACTCAATGGCAATGGGTTTGGTTTCTTTTTTTTTTAATAACTAAGGAAAACCATTTTGTTTGTTTGAGGGTGGGTTTTTGTAACTAACCCGCCAAACTAATAAGGCAGATCTCTCCACCTTTTCGTCTCTCCAAACAAAGCTATCTATTCACCAAGCCACTCATGTCTTAGGTGTTTCCTTCCCACCTACCTTAAATGGTTGAGTTGACCAAATTGACTATTTGAAACCCATTTATAACTCTCTAGCTTTGGCTTCAGTCATCCCTCCCAAGAATATGGTCTTAAGTAGAGTTAAATTAATAGGTGGGAGAACATTTTGAGTTTTTTTGGAACAAAATGTTTTATAACTGCATAGTGCTATTACTATTAAAGATAATAATTTAGAGGTAAATATTATAGCAGCTAGTGCAGAGCATCTCTCAGTGCACTATTTCCATTTCAATGTGTAAAAAGAAAATAGGTGCTAAAATACATAGTGTCTGTCTGCCTTGTAATTTCTTTCCTAAAGCCTATTGACTTTTCTTTTCCTTCCAGCTTCCCTTTGGTTAACTCAGGAGCTTACCTAAGTTTTGAAGTAGCCAGTTAGATTTACTGAGTAGATGGCAGCTTTGTCTTTTTTCTGATATCTGAGGGCTGAGCACTGTGGGGCGATTAATTGTGCAGGCGTCTGATGTCTTTTTTTTTTTTTTTTAACAGAGGCACAAAAGTAGCAGTGCTTATCACCACACAGAGTTAGCTCTGAGCTTTGGTAAAGTGGTCCTGCCCCCTTGTGATCCTAGGAAATGATGAGAGGAATGATCGTTAATCATTGGAGCCTACAGACTCAGTGGTCTTTCATCTCTGTTCCGTTAATTAAACACAGAGCGCTCAGGGGTTTAGTTCACCTTCATTGGGCAGGCAAATCTTCTCCTGACATCATGGGGTTTGGCATGCGGGTTAGCTGTCTAAGCAGTTATTTTATTATTATTATTATTTGTAATATGATCCACCCCACTAGCCAGTTCAGTGTATATTACATTACCTACCAGCATAACACAAGATCCTTTCATAGTCTACAAAGACCACCTTTTTATGCAAAGTCACAGTGTGCTTCAGCATCAAATTGATGTAGTATTTCAAAGTCAAAGATCTATACTCAGTATTAACAAAGTTGTTGCATTTTCCACAGAGACTCTAACAAATGATGTAGTCTTAAATATCAATTGATTTAGAGTATCTCTTAACCTGACATCAATATTAAGGCTTTAGCATAGCCCTCACATGAGAAATCTGATGTTCTGAATCTGGATTACAATTAATTTTGCAGTACAGTATTACTGGGCTGTATTACATTTCTTTTCTCATGTTAACGTGGCTTAATAGTTGTTAATGGTAGAAATCTATTATTTCAGCGGCTCAAGAGTTCAAGCATTGAATATTGAGACCAATGGAAAAAATGCTGTAGGACAAAAAACACAAAACTACTCAAACTTTAACGTGTGAAAATCCAGACTCTGATTCAGTAGGGCTGGGGCTGGGGCTTGAGAGTCTAGACGTCTAGTTAGTTTCAGATGATGCTGGCGTTTGCGCTGTGCGTGTTCCACCTGAATAATAAGGAGAAGATCAGCTTGAATTTCTTACTTAGTCCTTAACTGGATTTTATAACTAAGGAATTCAGTTTTTTGGCATCTTTTTTTCACGACAGTGTTATTTGAAACCAGAGAAGGAGATGTGAACAATTCTATCTGCCCGTCAGGTTAAAAGTCCATGTCTCATTTTATATGACATAGCTTATCCCCTAAATATTTTCTTTCTGTCCTAAATTGATCTAGTACATCTTTTGCCTGACACCTGAGTCTTGTGGTTAGTTATTTAAAGACATGTGAAGTAAAAGATTTTTGAATGTTTTAGCTGGTTTTTTTTTTTTTTTTTTTTTTTAGATGCTTTGTCCAGCACCTCTTAGGAATTAGGTCTATTTGGAGACCGAGCAGATGTGCTCCGTTTGGAATGTTCTGGAAAATTATGAACAATTCTCTTGCTTGTTTGTTTTTTCTTTTACCCTGTGGTTTATGTGAGTGAAATACGAGGTTTTCTAATATATGCATTCTCGAGTTTCTAATACAGTGTTTATTTCCCCTTAGTAACATTACATATTATGTTGCTGCTGGTGGTGACAACTCTTGGGAAAGCGAGAAGCCTTTTTTTAAAACTTTTCTCCATTTGTGACATGATGACAGCTGTCTTGGGAATGGGGAAAGATAGAGCAATTTTTCAGAGTCCGTCAAATGAAGGTACATTTGTTGCTGTAACTTAATGAAAGTTGCTTCATTGTGACATCTGTCACAGTCTTTGGTGATGCAAGTGTGGAAGGATCTTTTCTGAATGATTTATGCCTCCAGTCTGGATTTGAGCTGAAGGGACATGACCTTGGCTTTGAACTTACAAAAGGTTACCCCCTGTAATAAAATCCAGAGTCAGTGTAATGAGGATTTCAGATCGGGAAGGCGACAGAGAGTAAACAACAGCACAGAGATTCTCTCTGAGAGGTGCAAATATCACTACCAGGATAGTTCTCCTTAGATTTATTTTACCTAGAATCCTCAGATAGTAAGTGGATAATTTAGCCGGTCATGTGGGAGCTTGGAAATCAAAATGAGTAACTGCCTTTTTCAATTTTCATCAAAGCAACCCTTTTCTTATAACTACAAAATAGCATTTCTCCTTATATGAAATGTCTGTTGCAAAGCCCATTGTGAATGTGTGTGGGGTTGAAAGATTGGTGAAAATTAAAAATATATATATAATTCTGAACATTATGATTTTTAATAAATTTTATTGAGTTATAATTCTTAAAAGATACTGTTCACACATTTAAAATATGCAATTTGTTGGGTTTTTGTTTTGTTTTTTGGTATAGTCACAGAGTTGTGCACCATCATCATATTTAAGTGTGGAACAGAGTCATCATTTCAAAAAGAAATCCCATACCCACTAGCAGCCACTTCACGTTTTTCCCCCAAACCCCCAGCCCCAGGTTACCTCTAATCTGATTTCTGCCCTATGGATTTGCCTATTCTGGACATGTCATATAAATAGAGCCATAAATATATGTTCATTGGTGACTGACTTCTTTCACTCCACATAATGCTTTCAAGATTCATCCAAGTCATGACATGTGTCAGTACTTCCTTCCTTTTTTTATTCCTAAATGCTATTCCATTGTGTTTATATATATATATGTGTGTGTGTATATATATAGGTGTATATGTATGTGTGTGTGTGTATATATATATATACACACACACACACTACATTTTACTTATCCTGGTGATTTAGGAGTGAAATTAGTAGAATAGCAGAGTAAAGTTTTTAACCAAAACATATCTCTAACCAAATTGTTTAATGTGTTTTTTTTTAGATAAAAACCGAATGTGTAAAAAGCTGTGAGAAAATGATTCTCAATGAATAGATTTATTTATCTAAAGGATGGAACTCTCCTAGTTTTCAGCTTGTATAAATCGAAGGTTCTTTAAGTCTTTACTCCCTGTATTCCAACCCAATAGTGACACACTCTCCAAGGATTAAGGATTTGAATACTAGGCAGGCAGTTGAACTGTTTGTTCTGTGGAAAGTAAAACATAGAATGTGCCCTTGCTACTTGTTAGGCGCAAGATAACATGCAACTTACATAAAGGGGATTTGCAAACTAGTTAGTAGACTAGAAACAAAAAAAATCTAATTGAATCATAGCTCAGCATTTTGGAGGCTCATGAGTAGTTAGTTATATGACTAGTTAGGACATCATAGGTAAGCTTTGTAAAACAGTCTGAAAATTGAAAGGTTGCAAATGCGAGAAGGTTTGGATTTTGTCATCCCTGAAAGTCCCAACTGAGATCATAAAACTTAGAGCCAGCCCATATTGGAGTTAGAGCTTTACTGTGTGTCATTGAGTATGACGACCTGGGTAAAGACGCCCATTAGGGAGGAGGCAGGATCAGTGCACAGAGGGTAATGATGTTATTCATGTAGTGTGCACCTCAGAAGGCTGCTTAGATTGCATTTGATTACCACTCCTGTGTATTCGATGTTTTGCAGGTATTCTGTGGGGACTGTCTTTTCTTTTTCCAATTGAAAACAGGTTGGAGGAAGGATATAAACATATTAGTGCTCTGAAAAAATTAAGATATTAAGATATTTCCATAAAACCTATCCTCCTGAATCATGTAAGGTAGTGTGAAACTAGCCATTGGCTGAATATTGTTTAAGTTGTCAGGAAATTTATGGTTAGTTGAAGTTATATATATCTGTAAAAGATATGGTTCTAAACTGCATTTAATGGGCTTAAAAATCAAACATGCAAATATTTTGCTTAAAATACAAGTTACTGACATATTGTTATTGTACATTATATATTATTTTAATTTTGTTCTAAACCAGGCACAAGGAAACACTGATTTTCATTTTGAGGAATCTTGTCGCTACTGTTTTGTTTGCTTTTCATTTTGGAAGGGCCAAGGGTTATCCATTTAATGAGTATTGTTACCAACAAATGCTCACATGATCTGAAACACAATTAGTGTCAAGGGGAGATTTTGTAAAAGATTTGAAAATGTATATACAGAGGTGAATATGTGAATATAGCAGATAAACTGAGTAGCGAAGGAAAAGGTTGATAAAATATCAGTCATATATATGGCAGTGATGGTTCAGTGGTAGAATTCTCACATTCCATGCAGACCACTTGGGTTGGATTCCTAGCCAACGCACCTCATGCACTGCCACCACCCATCTGTCACTGGAGGCTTGCGTGTTTCTATGATGCTAAACAGACTTCAGCAGAGCTTCCAGACTAAGACAGACTAGGAAGAAAAGCCTGAGGATCTACTTCCAAAAGTCAGCCAGTGGAAACCCTGTGGATCACAGTGGCCCAGTCTGGAGTGATCATGGGAATGGCACAGAACCAGGCAGCATCTCATTCCATCATACATGGGATTACCATGAGCGAGGGAGGAACTGACTCAACAGCAGCTAACATTTCTATATATCTGTTTTACCTACCTGCCTACCTGCCTGATCTATCTACCTACTTGCCTGATCTACCTACCTACCTGCCTGATCTACCTACCTACCTGCCTGATCTACATAACTACCTGCCTAATCTACCTACTTAGTTATATGGAAGTAGAAATTAATACTATTCCTCTCCCTCATTGCTATTCTAAGTAAGGGTCTTAACAAGGTAGGTTTCTTATAACATGTCTTATAATACACCAATTTATATTGAATTAAGGCCAGCCCTAGAAAAAACTTGCTGCCATTGAGTCAATTCCAATTCGTAGTGACCCTATAGAACTGAGTAGAACTGCTCCATAAAGTTTCCAAGGAGCAGCTGGTGGATTCAAACTGCTGACCTTCTGGTTAGTGTCTGTAGCTCTTAACCTCTGTGTCACCAGGGCTCCCACAAAACTGTGTAGTATATATTATTTATTTTAGTGAGTTTTTTATTTATCGTCTCATCCACTCCTTTGACAAACTCTGCCCATGCCTTGAACTGTAGCTCTCCATTACTCAGTTACCATGCCCTTCTTCCCTCCTTACCCTCCTCTCTTGTCTCTCCGTCTTCTCAGTTCTCAACCACAACTTAGTCTTAGTGAAAACTGAAGATGTTTGATTTCCAGGGGACATTTGGCAATGTCTGGAGACAGCTTTTGCTTGTCAAAACTGGGGGTGGGGGGGCTGGGGGGGTGTGGTGTGCTAATGACATTTACTGGGTAGAGGCCAGGGATGCTGTTAAACAACCAGTAATGCACAGGATAAGCCCTGCAGAAAGAATTAGCCAACCTACAATTTCAATAGTGCTGAAACCTTGCATTTACGTTATTAACTTACTAAATGGATGACTTGTAATGAAGTTATCTATATTTTAATGAGAGACAAATCTCCCAATTGGGAACTTAGAGTTTCTACATATTGGAATTATATTTTGATTATATATCATTGAATATGTCAGATATTGGCATCAGGCCCACCCACAAAAGTAGGCATATCAGCCATATTATGCTACAATGATATTAATTCCAAATAGCACTGATAAAACCATGCTATGGCATGAATATAATTCAATCTGACAGTAAAACCAAAACTGATTTGTCTGAGATTATAGTCCCAATTGGCTCATTTCAGACATATCCCAGTACACTTTTATTATTGTTGTCATTATTCAGTTCCAACTCATAGCAACCCCATGGACAACAGAACGAAACACTGACCAGTCCTGCACCATCCTCACAATCACCGTCATGCTTGAGCCCATTGTTGCATCCACTGTGTCAGTCCATCTTCTTCTTTTTTGCTAACCCTCTGCTTTACCAAGCATGATGTCCTTCTGCAGGGACTGATCTCTCCTGATAACATGCCCAAAATATGTGAGACATAATCTTGCCATCCCTAATACACATAATGTACTTTTATGGGGTAGATAATATGGTAGATTGTAAAGAGACTTAGGTGGTAGTTGAAGTTCTGCCATTAAGTAACTGTGCTACCTTGGGAAAATCTTTTCATCTCTCTGGTAGAGTCTGAACCAAGATTTCTTTCAATATTAATCTTTCAAAAATTCTACTATGATAGTTTGTATCATAAGCTATTTATTGGCTTTGTTTTTTGCATAGAGTAGAGAATTTATAATATAAAATATATATTATAACTTATAATGGATTAATCTCCTACTACATGCAAACAACAAAGCCAATAAAACAATACAACCAATCATACTACTCTGTCAAGAAAACAACATATGAGAAGGGACATTGTCGGTCTAAGCGATCTGCCTTCTAAGGTATGTGGGCTACTTGTTGGCTGGGCTAAATTGGTCACATCCTGCTTACCTGGCTCAGTTGTCTTGACTGTTGTTTGAATGACTTGGTGTTAGTGACAACCACGTGATGATGATGATGATGTTGATCACAATGATAGCGTAACTGAGAATAGGCAATACCAGAATATCTTGAAACGTTTGTCCCTTAACAAGAGCTACTGATTTGGTTCCTGTTAGGCTGCTGCTTTCCTGGCCACAATGCAGTACAAGAGTTACTTGCAGTTGATATATTTTCATCACCAAACAGTGAAAGGTGGAGGTGGTGTGCTTTAAATTTCTCTCATGTGCTGCCTGGGTGCTATCATCACACTTCTTCCCTGGCAGTGGAATCATTACCCTCCCCTGTCACCAAAGTAGTTGCTCATAAATCTTGTATTAAATCCACTGGCTTGAGAGCAGCCATAGCTTCTCTTTCCAAATTTGTTCCTGCGACTCCAATATTTTCGTCGGGATATGCACGGGCTTAGAATTCATCCAAAATTAATAAATACAATCCTGGTCTATCACAGCCTTCCAAATGAAATACATTGCCTATATACTTCTTTATCTCACTATATGTTGTTTCCGTCTTAAAAACCTCAGGCCTCAAATTTTCTCGTAATCAACACACACACACGCACACACACACACACACACATATATATAAACATCATCCTATATGTGTTATTTACATTTTCCACTTGTTATTTACTACCATCACCAGTTGCAGTCAAGTTGGTTCTGACTCATAGCAACCCCATGAGTATCAGAGTGGAGCTGTGTTCCACAGAGTTTTCAGTGGCTGATATTTTGGAAGGAGATTGGCAGGCTTTTCTTCCAAGGCACCTCTGGGAGAAAACATTTATTAAACAGTTTTTTTTTTTCTCCTTGTGAAAATGTTTTAAAGAGTGTCATATTATTATAGTAATGTGGTTTATTCCAGGAGTTATTCCAAGTTTAACCTCTGAACTAATTTGTAATTCATCCTCTTAAATTTTTGGACTGAAAGGAAATATGGCATAGTGATGTATTGGGTTGTTTTTAACCATGTCTTAAACCTTTCCTGGTCTTTTGAGTCTTTTTAAAATTACATTAACATGGAAGTTTAAAAAAAAATTGTGCCATCTTCACATATGCTTGTATGTGAAGGGAATAGATTATCTTTACTGACAGAAGTGATTAGTGACATACAGAAATGGCTGCTGTGTCTAGGAAAATGAATCTCTATGTAAAAAAGAGTAAAAATGTGGCTAATAACATTAACCTGAGCCCTGACATCTGTCGATATCATCACTTATGATATGGAAAACAGTTGTAGGACTTGAGATTCTACTTCTTTCTATGTTGACCCAATAGAGGAGGTAAATTGTTGCGTCTAGGTTGTTTTCCCTTCGCCATGGGTCACTATGGATCAGAAAAAGAAAGGAAGAGGAATAAATCCGTTGGTTAGGGCTGAGAAAAGAGGCACGTGTTGCTCAATTTTGCTCAGGATAGTCAGGAGTCAATAAGTAGCAGTAGACTCAAGGGAAGAGTGGGAAAAAATGAGGGACATTCTCCATCTTCATGGCCTCTCCATCCCTCCAAACTTTGGAGTCAATAAATCCTAAGAGATCCAAACTGTTACCTATTGCTTGTGGAAAATTAATTACTGTTGTTACTGTTGGGTGCTGTCAAGTAGGTTCCAACTCATAGCAAACCTGTAGGACATGATAGAACTGCCCTACAGGGTTTCCGAGGCTGTGATCTTTACAGGAGAAGATCTCAGGGTCTTTTCTCCTGTGGTGTGGCTGGTGGGTTTGAACCACTGAACGTTGGTGAGCAGGCGAGCACTTAACCATTGCACTACCAGTGCTCCTTCGATTAGTTACTGCACTACCTAAATAACATCTTTGTACCCTTTGTATTGGTCCTGCCCTCAAAAATGAGAATAGTATAATGACTCTTTGTTGGATGTCCATTAACTCTTTAAGCCATTGACTCTTTTGTTCCCTTAAAAAGAAAAATACTGACTCTCTTCTGAATCTTGTAAAGAGGCTCTTGACCTTTCTTGATTCCTTTGGTATTGTTCCTAAAATGAAGTGATCTATTCATTCTGATGGTGGGATCATCTCCCCGGTGTTAATGGACATGAATGCTCTAGAAAGAGGTTAATATGTACATTTTTACAAATTCAGACTCAAGTAAAAAAAAAAAAAAATCCATCTTGATATTCAAAATGAGAATTTATGTGATATTCCCTGACATCCACCAGAAATAACCTGTGGCAGTGTTAGCTCCAACACTTGATCTTATAAGAGACCACTCAGCCTTATGCTAATTAACACTGGGCCAGCCTTACAGTGAAGAGGATGAGAAACTTCTGTATTGCTGTTTCTAAATGTGCCAGAAGCCATGTTTTGTGAGTAACTGACTTGTTAACTCACACTGAACTTTTTTGCATCTTCAGTTTCAACAGCGTATATTCTTCTTGCCAGTTTAGTTCCAGATACTTATAAATCTCCTGCTTATCACAAAATCATATATTTAGAGTTAAGAGAAGTAACAGAGGCTGGTATTTCTGCAGTATGTCAGATAGTTGCTCCTAAGCATTATGGCAAGTTTAAAGAACAATTTCATTCTTTTGGCTAAAATTTCCCTACTTAGGAAAGAAATTACCAAGTAATAGTCATTCCTGGCATCTGTATTTTTAAAAATCAAAGTTTTCAAGTCTACCAGTGAAGGAAATAGAGTTTTATTTAAAAAAAAAAAAAAAAGTCTTTCTTTATAACTAGGTAACTAGGAGAAGCAAGTTTCAGAGGCTTTTCTGACATCCATTTTGGTCTTTTCTTTCTTTCCTGTCTTTTAATGACCTTTTGCTTTCTTCATATTTGATGTCCTTTACATCATTCTACAACTCATCTGGTCTATGGTCATTAGTATTCAATGTGTCAAATCTATTCTTGAGATGGTCTCTAAATTCAGGTGGGATATATGCTCAAGGTCATACTTTGGCTCTTGTAGGCTTGTTTTAATTTTCTTCACCTTCAGCTTGAAGTTGCCTATGAGCAATTGGTGGTCTGTTCCACAGTCAACACCTAGGCTTGTTCTGACTGTTGGTACTGAGCTTTGCCACTGTCTCTTTCCACAGATTTAGTCGATTTGATTCCTTTGTATACCTCTGGCAAGGCCTGCGTGTATAGTCGCTGTTTATGTTGTTATAAAAAGATATTGCTTATGAATAAGTCATTGGTTTTGCAAAATTCTATCATGCAATCCCTGGCGTCATTCCTATCACCAAGAGCATATTTTCCAACTACCGGTCTTCTTTGTTTCCAGCTTTTGCATTCCAATCACCAGTAGTTATCAATGCATCGTGACTGCATATTTGATCAATTTCAGATTGCAGAAGTTGGTAAAAATCTTCAATTTTTTCATGTTTGGCATTAGTGGTTGGTGCATAAATTTGGATAATAGCCGTATTAACTGGTCGTCCTTGTAGGTGTATGAATATTATCCTGTCACTGATAGTGTTGCTCTTCAGGGTAAATCTCTTGAAATATTCTTTTTAACAATGAATGCAACACCATTCCTCTTCATTTTGTCATTTCCAGCATAGTAGACCGTATGATTGACCATATGAAGAGGACTTGAAGCACTTACTGGTAAATATCAAAGACTACAGGCTTCATTTAGTATTACATCTCAACATAAAATCTTCATAACTGGACCAATAAGCAACTTCGTGATAAATGGAGAAAATATTGAGGTTTTCAAGAATTTTATTTTACTTGGATCCACTATCAACACACATGGAAGCAACAGTTAAGAAATCGTTTTTGGCAAGTCTCCTGCAAAAGACGTCTTGAAAGTGTTAAAAAACAGAGATGTTGCCTTGAGAACTAAGGTGCACCTGACCCAACCCATGGTATTTTCGATTGTCTCATATTCATGCAAAAGCTGGACAATGAATAAGGAAGGCCAAAGAAGAATTGATGCATTTGAATTATGGTGTTGGCAAAGAATATTGAATATACCATGGACTTCCAGAAAAACAAACAAATCTATTTGGAAGTAGCACAGGCAGAATACTCCTTAGAAGCATGGGTGGCAAGTCTTTGTCTCCTGTATTTTGGACATGGCTAATTAGGAGGGATGAATCCCTAGAGAAGGACATCATGCTTGGTAAAGTAGGAGGTTAGCAAAAAAGAGGAAGACGCTCAAAGAGATAGATTGACACCTTGACTACAACAATGGGCTCAAACACAGCAATGAGTGTGAGGATGGTGCATGACTGGACAATGTTTTGTTCTATTGTGCATGGGGTCACTACGAGTCAGAACTGATTCAACAGCACAAAATAACAGCTACAACAACAATAACAACCAGAAGGAAAGTAAAGCAAGCACAAATATATTCCAGTCTCAAAAAATTTGATTTACCAAAAAACTCAAGTATAAATCGAAGTATTACTGATTGAAAATAGTAGTGGTTTACTTTATTAAAAGAGTAACCACAGCAGTCTCCATACTATTTCCCTATTACGTTCATAAGCTATAGCTTAATCTTTTGAAATAGAAAATTCAAGTTCTCTTGAAGTTTGTCTTCTTAAATATTTGCTTAGATACGCACATACGCATAATGGTATATGTTTATGGGAACAGAGATCATATTATTTTCTGAAAACAAAAAACCGAGGAATCAAGATCTACCAACATTACTGATGGCGTTACAGAGTAGAACTGTGTTCCATAGGGTTTTCAATGGCTGATTTTTTTAGAAGGAGGCTGCCGGGCCGTTTTTCCAAGGCTCCTTTGGGTGGGTTTGAACTGCCAACCTTTCAGTTAGTAACCAGTTGCGTAACCATTTATGACATCCAGGGGCCCCCGCAAACGGGGCAGAATGCCTGAAATAAGCACAATTCTTGAAAATTGACTTAACCACTGTACAAAAAAGATTTGAATCCTGATTTCACTGCTGACTTTCTTTGTGACCTTGTCCATGTGACATTAACTTCTCAGAATCTCAGTTTCTTTCTCAGAAAACTTAAGAGAGAAGAGTGGCTAATCTTAACAGTTGTTCTGGTTCTCAGATTCTCTGAGAATGAAGTTGCTTCCAGCTGCAGCATGGGTGAACTACAGGACGACGCCTTTTCCAAGAAACTGTTGAAGAGAGATCTTAGCCGTGCATTGTTGATGTGAACTCATGATTCCTTCCGGTCATTACAAGTCCCTTGGCATTGGTTTGTAGCTGAGGGCAGTGACCTAAGATCCTTGGTCCTTTTTCTTCCTTTTATCTAAATTTCCTCTGATGTTTTAATTGGTTACACTGTCCTTCTTTGCTTCCTGCCCTGTCACCTTAGAAGTGTTTGTGAAAAGCTGCCATTTTATTCTTGAAGGACTGGAACTAGATGAGGAAGACTTTTTTTTGTCATCTCCTTCTTAGAAACATATTTAGAACTGGATGGGATGGGGTTAGTTGTTGCGGGGACATGCGTACAAAGGTTCTGGGTAGTATCTTAGATGAGAAACGGTGTTGGGGAGATGGGTCTTTTCATATCATGGCTTATTCTGTCTTTTCAAGTGATTTGTACTCTCAAAGCCTTGCCTCATCTATAAAGCACTTTATCTATATAATAACAGGAGTTGGAGCTGGACATTTCAGATATCTTTTCTGGCTCTTTTCCTGGGATTGTTTTAAATAGGAATAGCTGCCAAATATTTAATGATAAGTTTTGTCAGTGTGTCTTCCTGAGAATTTGTTGCCTAAAAGATGCCTTTTCATCTTGGACTTCAGCAAAAAAAGAGCAACGTATTAGTATTCCTGATGGCATATCCTCCCCCACAGTTGGATACTTTATCCTCCTCTTTTAAATCCACCCACAGTTCTTTCTATAGCTATCTCTTTCTGAGCAAGAGTTGCTGCTTTCCCTGTTTCCAAATATGTATCTCTTCCTGGTACTTCACCTCACTTCCAGGCTTCAGTTTTGAATTCTCTTTCGTTTGATCCTAGGCTCCTTCTGTGCTCTTCCTAAAACAGTGCATTTTCAACTATTCATTCTTTTCTCACCCATTGCCTGAGCTAGGCAGTTGTACAGATTGTATGTGAAGCCACTGAGCTTCCTTGTCTCTCCAGAGAGGTTCTTACTTCTTGTTACCAGTACTTAGTAATTATGTCACGTCCCAGTTCATATGTTGATTGGATTGTCCCCTTCCACTACCACGTTCTAATCTACTCCTAAATGGTGTTGTTAAGGAGAGCCCTACTTTGTTAGATCTCAGAAAGGGAACCCATACAATTTAGTATTTTACATTTTGATATCATTTCTTTTATGTTTTTGAGTATCTGAATGAGATGTGAAAGCCTTTGTGTGTCCACGGACATCCAAGGGACCTCCCTCCAAGATAGATTGAGTCAAAATAAGCCTTTTATCAACCTACTTGCAGAATTATTGGAAACAGACCTAAGAAAGGGCTGGTCTGTCGCCTGAAGAAACCCTCTTTGCTCCCAAGGCTATGTTTTTGAAGACCCTTCTTCAAAGAGCAGGCCTACTGTTCTGCTGTTAGTGCCAGGCAAGAACAATGAGTGGGTTTTCTGTGTCATGAGGAAAAGCAGTAGATGAAAGACCTGAGTGGTAACAGCTTGCACATGTGTAAAAATGGTGTGATGGAGACACCTGACCTTCTCTAACTTTACAAGGAGGAAGGAGAATCATTATCAACATTAGCAGCCCAAGCCTGATTCCTGTGAGGTGGAGGTCAGATGTACCTCTTCTCTCTGACCTTTTTACCAATTCTGATACCAACAGTACTTCCCATAGCACTCTCTACTTCTTTGTTGGGTTCAATAATTCATTGCAGTAACCACACAGAACTCACAGACAATACTCACTATTATGGGGTTTGTTAGGGAAGTATCCGTTTACAATTCAGGTTACGGTTCTTTGATTAGGACAGCCTCTTCTCAGCCCTGCTGCAGGCAGGCTTTTCTGTGCCCCTCGGTCCCTTTGCCCCTCAGAACTCTTGGGCCCGTCTGACCTCTGCCCTTCTCGAGCAAGTGTTACAAAGCTCTTTTAGCTCTTTTAATAAGCACCTAGAGGCACCCCACTCTGCCAGTAAGCCTCAGCCCAAAGGCACTCAGCTCTCTCATTCCGTACGTCAGTGAGCCTAGCTCCTCCATGTGCCTGTAGGCTTCCTACTCTGCCAGCAAGTCTCCTGCCTGAAGGTGCTCAGATTTCTTGCTCTGTGGGCCAGGAAACTCACTGTGCTGTCTCCTGCCAGTGTCCTGGTTCTGCCACCCCTGCTCCACTGTTTCTCTGCAGCTGCTTCTCGCCATCTTGCTATCTTTGGTGTTACAACTCTGTCTCTCTGTGTCCTAGGTCTAGGAGGGTTTCAGCACAGGGATCCCAGGTCCAAAGGATGCTCTCTGCTCCCATCTCTTCTTGGTGGTAGTCAGGTCACTCTCTGTTCTGGGATTGGCTGTCTTATGATGGCAAAACTGACCAATCCCCTTGTCAGGATTCCATACACCTTATTTGCATGATTCCACCCCCACAAAGGTGCCATGCACCTTATATGTATTATTAACAAGCTGTCCAATCCCCTTGGTGGGCCACAAACACCTTATTTGCATAGTCCCTTTCAGTCATTGAGTGGGAGTTAAAAGGACTATGGCTAAAAGGGCCATATTAAGTAATTTACAGCACCACAACTTAAAATCTCATTTTCTCTAGAGAACTGTCCAGAGGACTCTTAGGTAGGCAGGGTTTTAAGGGTGAAGCAGTTCAGATCCACAATACTACCACATAGCTCAAAGGTGACATTTGTATATCTAGAGAACTTTTTAAAAACCATCTAGATCTCTGGGTAAATTTCAAATCTACAAGGTTCAACAGGGTTAAAAGTTTACTCAAATGCATTCTTTCATTCCTGTTTTTAAGTCTAACCCTTCTGCTTTTAGGCTGACTCAGATTCGTAGAGCTGAAATCATTACCATTCTTCCCCAGTGACTGGTGGTGATATTTGATTTTAGATGTTAAGACCAATTTTTATTTAATTCACTGTTTTTAAAGAGCTTGACCTGAAAGTCAGTGTCCAATGCTGAAAATATTAAATTAGTGTTCTCAAATACATATTATAAAATGGTTGACCCCCATTGAGGTAAGGTCATATCAAAGTAGTACACTGAGTTTGAGCCCTGAAACTTTAAAAGGGAATATATTTTCATGATGTCAAAGCCTAGCATTTTTTTTTTTTAGGTCGGGGAATATACTGTCTTCATTCTCTGTCCCAGAAGTACAACATTTGATATCATTTAAGTAGAAGTTGTAGAACATAAAGCTGAGGATGCCAGGCTCTAGAATTCTACCATATAGTTAAAATATTGGCTCCAGTGCTCAGTCCATTGTGACCTTAGGAAATTACTTAACCTCTCTACACATCACTTTTCTCACCCATATAATTAGGGAGAAATAATATCTACCATGTGGGGTTATTACGAGTATTTAGAGAGTAGTATAGAATTAAGTCCTATCAACCAACTGGAGCCTGTGATGAGAGTGCATGAAAAGATGTAATGAATTTCTAAATTTGAGGAAAGAATTAGGCTTTATGTACATGCACTCTGAATGGGAAATTTAGAAAGCCGTATACTGCGTATTTCCATACATTATATTGGTACTGGTATCGTGGCCACTGATGACCATGGAATACTGTTTCAAAGATATATGATTGCTTAAGTTATGGAAGCCCCCTGAATTCAACAGGACAGGACATTTAGACTAGAGTTGTTAGCTCTAAGATAGTGCCTGGGAAGTCTGCAGAGTAATGTCAGTGTATAGAGCCCATTATCAAAGGATACAGAGCACTCTGAGTCCTTGCACTTGGGAGAGATCTAAGTCTGTAATTTGTCCATTGGTCACTGGGTTATTTTTTTCTACCTTTTAAGTGTAGCTTCTTGTTCATCTCTACCTTGCCTCATATTTCTCTCTGGATGTAAAGATTTAGCTTATATCTGATAAAAAGTGTTTACTGTTCAAATTATTTGGCAAAGGTATCAGCTTGTACTTCCAGGGGAATTTGAGCACCTAATGACCCAGGATATCAGATTCATCTTTACCACTCTAGCTATTCCCCTGGTATTTGAGCAGTGCCTTGGTCTCAGGGACCAAGATTATGAGACTATTTGGAAAGATAAATTTATAATTGCCACCCATCCATCCATTTATCCATCTATCTACCATAGCTGTTACTACATATAAAGCTCTTCTAATACTGTGTGACCTAAAGTAAGTACTAAGTAAACTGTTGTTACTATTATTGGCTAGTCTGAATTGACTCAATGGCAATTTTTTTTAATGTGTTTATATAGTATATGTGTGGAGGGGGAAGCTAGATCTTGCTTTTCTATTGTGATTTAGGTGAAAGCCTACAGAGCATATTAGTTTCTTGTTAAACAGTTAATACACAAATTGTTTTGTGACATTGGTTGCCAACCCCATGATGTATCAACACTTTCCTCCTCTTCACCCCAGCTTCTCTGTTTCTATCTGTCCAGTTTTCCTTTTGCTTCCTGTCCTCTGGTCTTTGCTTTTAGGCTGGTGTGCCCATTAGTCTCATATACATGATTGAACTATGAAACACGTCCATCATGTGTGTTATTGGGGCCCTTTAGACCTATCTACTCTTTGGCTTAACAGTGAACCTCAGAAGTGACTTCAATACTGAGTTTAAAGAGTGTCCAGGGGCCATACTCTTGAGGCTTCTCCAGTCTCTATCAGACCAGTAAACCTGGTCTTTTTTTTTTTTTTTTAATTTTGTTCTATATTTTTCACCTGTTCTGTCCAGGACCCTCTATTGTGATCCCTGCCAGAGCAGTTAGTGGTGGTAACCAGGTAGCGTCTAGTTGTTCTGGGCTCAGTCTGGTGGAGGTTGTGGTAGTTGTGGTCCATTAGTCCTTTGGACCAATCTTTCCAATGTGTCTTTGGTCTTCTTCATTCTCCTTTGCTCCAGCTGGGATGAGACCAGTAGATGTATCATAGATGGCTGCTTGCAGGCTTTCAAGACCCCAGTTAGTACTCACCATAGTCAGATGTAGAACATTTTCTTTATAGACTGTGTTATGCCAATTGAGCTAGATGTCCCCCAAGACCATGTTCCCTAGCCCTCAGCCGAGTAGCGTGGTCTCTCAGGACATTTGGATGTGTCTGTGAAGCTTCTATGGCTTTCCCCTGGTCAAGAAGTGCTGACTTTCCCAGTATTGTGTACTGTCTTACCTTCACCAAAGTTAACACTTTAATTTAAGATTATGCAAGTATAAAAGAACAACAAATGGGTGCATTGTAAAAAATACAAATAAACAAAAATAAATAATCACAAATGTTGCTACCACCCAAATTAAATATAGTTAATATTTTGGCATGTATTTTAGCAGTTGACATTGGTTTATTTTTCTTTCTTCCATCCTTCCTTCCTTTCTTCCTTCACTTCTTTCCTTCATTTTCTTCCTTCTTTAGTTTCCTTTCTTCCTTTCTCTTTCTTCCTTCCTTGCTCCCCCCCCATTTCTTCCCTCCTTTCCTTCCTTTACCCATCTGTCCATCCATCCATCCGCCTATCCGTCCATCCACCTATCCATCCATCCATCCACCCATCTACCCATCCACCCATGCATCCATCCATCTGTATTTTTACCTCAAAGGGAGACCGCTTAAGGACCTGAGAGCAAGCCAACTGAAAAGTGAAAGAGAGCCAAAGGAGGGCACACTTCATGTTCTGTTCCTGGATTCACTATTCAGCTAGGTTATTTCTCCTGCAGAAGTAAGGAAGCTAAGCAAAAAATAAACTTGGGAGTTCATGTCCAATAGCACCCTTCTGGAGGCAATATGAAAGTTCTTCCTTTCCCTCCCTTCTCTCTCTGTAAGTAAACGATAGGGTTAGTCCCCTCCCCAACATTAGGTGAACTATTCCAGAGCTACGTAGCACTACATTTTGAATATTTTTTCTAAGTCAATAAATGTTTCTATATTATTTTTTGACAGTTTTAGTATATGCATTTTTTCCAATTTTTAAAAAAATATTAAATCTCTTCACAAAATTATGGGTTTGTATACTAACTTGTCTCTAACATTTATTAATAATTTAAAATCTTGCAGAATGGTTTTGTAATTTAGATTTGAAGCTATCTGTTATCCTTGTTAATTTTCATAATTGCTACTTTATGTATTTCTATTTTATGTTACAGGTAAATTATTAAATTGGCAATTTTTTTTTTTAAAAAAAGCACTAAATAATTAAACAGAGACATTGCATATTATCCATATTATGGATTAAAATAATTTCCCCCAATAGAAATGTTGAAGCCCTAACCCCTGGCACCTGTAAACATGACCTTGTTTGGAAATAGGATCTTTGAAGTTAGTATCATTAAGTTAACATGAGTTCATACTAGGGTAGCGTTTGTCCTAATACAATGTGTGTGGTGCCTTATAAAAAAAGGAGAAGACACATAGAGACACAGACACAGAGAGTAGTTAGCCATGTGAAAGACAAAGGCAGAAATTAATCTATAAACCAAGGAACACCAAGGATCACCAGTTATCACCAAATGCTAGGAGAGAGAACAAATTCATCCTTAGAACAGATTAACCCTCGTAGTCCTTGGAAGGAATCAACGCACTCAGCACCCTGATTTCAGACTCTGAACTTATTAACATCTTTATAAATGATAAAAAAAAAAAAAATGAAATTATCAAGGATTTTATTTTACTTCGATTCAACAATCAGCATCCATGGAAGTTGCAAGAAATCAGATGACGTATTGCAAATTGAGCAAATCTGTGACAAAAGACCTCTTGAAAGTTCTTAAAAGCAAAAATGTCATTTTGGTGAGTGAGGTGCACCTGACCCAAGCCATAGTATTTTCAATCGTCTAACACACCAGAAGAATGAACAAATCAGTTTTAGAAGAAGTACAAATTGAATGTTCTTTAGAAGTAAGAATGGGGAGACTTCATCTTGCTTACTTTGTACATGTCATCAGGAGAGACCAATCACAAGAATATCATGTTTGTAAAATAGTGAAGATAAAGGAAACCGTCAATCAGATGGATTGACACAATAGCCACAACCATGGTCCCAAACATATCAAAGATCATGGAGATGGCACGGGAACTGACAGCATTTTATCCTGTTATACATGAGATTGCCATGAGTTGGAGCTGACCGGACAACAACAAAGCCTTTTTAAATGTAAAACAATAAAGTTTTGTTCTTATAAGCCACCCAGTTTGTGGTATTTGGTTACAGCAGCCCTAGGAAACGAATATGATACCTAATGGTAGTTATTTTCGTTTTTGTGTATTCACACCTATCTTTTGCCCATATGCGCATGTAGTTGACATGTTTCTAATTCTAATGTTCATATATGTATGTGTATAATGCTCTATAACTTGATTTATTATTTAATATGTTATAAACATCTTCTGTTTTTTATTACCTTCTTTAAATATTATGAATGACCATACAATATCTCATCAGATTTATATACCCTAAATATTATTGACCTATTCCCCATTATTGAACACTGAGTTCCCTTACAGCTTTAATCCACTAAAATTTGTGTTGTACTACTAATGATTATTCTAAAAGTAGGAAGAATAGGTCAAAGGTTATGAAATTTTGTTTTCTTTCAGGTAATTATTTCCATAAGTATTATCCACAAGAAAGATATTGGTGAAAATGACTAATTTAGGATGACAATTTATTCTGGAAATGAACTTAAACCAGTGATATAGAAAATAGTAATATAAGGTTAAGATTTAATTCTGATACTGAATTTTAGTGCTTAGAATTCTCATTTTCAGAATATATTATATTCTTGATTAGGTGAATGTTTTGGCTGTTCATATGAACCTCAGATTGCCCCATACCTGCAACGTACATATGTACCTTGACAGTCTTCAGAATCCTACCTGTTGATATGTGTCTTGGAAAAAATAAGTATATTTTTCTTAGTTTACCAACCTCATTATTTTCATCTTATTCTCTACCTAAGATGATAATCTTAAAAATGAAAGTATTTGGAAATGCCCTAGGTATAAATCCCCAAAGAGATTCAATGTAAGAATCCCATGTTATTTTCACTTAGAAAATAAACTTTGACTCCTTGTCGTTCACCACATAGGCCTAATGCAAAAATCAATGAGGTGTTCTACTTTCATGAGCATGATTTCTTTTAATCTACTTCACAATAAAGGAGAGTGTATGAAGTGAGTGCTATGAGTAAACAGATTCCCAAGGTTTGCTCCCTTATGTGGAATACCTACATGCTACAAAGACTATGTATAATCTTTGAGATACAGTTTGTTTTCCTCTGATAGCTGATATTTCAGAATGGGAAACAGTTTGCATCAAGGGGTGCTCTTTGGTATACCATGACCTGCCATTGATCACTTTGCCTTTACGGGTTTAGAGCTAGGAAGGAACCCAGAGTCATTCCTAAGTTTTTTCCTTGCAGGGTTCAATAACGATGTTGATAGAATGTCTTTAAAATATACAGTTCATCTATTAAAAAGAAAGTGGTAGAGAAAGAAAAAATATGCCATCATATGCATCATCGATGGTGTATCAGCAAATATGTTTTGAGTAAACTAATAGATGATTAGGAAAATTCAGGAAAAGCCATACAAAGAAGCCAATATAATTTACCAGCCATGCTATTTCTTTGTCTCCCTTTTAGAAGTTTATTTCTTTTTGTGATTGGTAGTGGACTTGAGGGATGATGTGTTTACATTTTAAAATGTACCAAATCATAGTTTGATTGCATGGACTTGCATCATACTGCTTGACATTACTCTTTGGATTGCCAGATAATGAGTTTGGAGCCATATGTCTCATGGGTACTGAATATTAATTTCTCTTACAACAAAACAGAAAGTAGTCATTTGAGAGGGTAGAGGTGAGAAGGAGAAAGTAGAGCAGAAAAGAGAAAATAGAGTAGGGGATAAAATTTTACTTGTCCTGCTTTCATTCTAGATATTGGATGTCATAAGTTATTTCCTCCTACTGTAGCTGGCCTCACTAGTCTTACAAACATGAAAGATGTTTCGATATGATTTATCCACTCTAGAAATTTGAAATATAGATTATTTTCAGACATGAAATAGTGATATAGTTATTAATGTAATGAATTCCATAAACACTGTTGTTGTTAGGTGCCATCGAGTTGGTTCCAACTCATAATGACCCTGCATGACTGAGTAGAACTGCCACATAGGGTTCCCAAGGCTGTAGTCTTTATGGAAGCAGACTGCCCCATCTTTCTCCCCCAGTGGCTGGTGCGTTTGAACTGCCAACCTTTTGGTTAGCAGCTGAGCACTTAACCAATGCGCCACCAGGGCTCCCCTCATAAACACTGCAGTTAAATAATTACTTGTCAAAAATATTCAGGGCCAGTTACTGGGAAAAGTAAATTTTTCGTAACAATGTTTTACACGTTTCATTTGTCTTGATCCAAGGTTGATTAAATAATTTGTAATCCATGCTTACTGAACATTTGTTTAATTTGACTGTTAATAGAGGAGAAGTAGATGAAAAGGATAAAGTGCAAAGATTTTGTCAATTAATGATTGTATTCATAATAATTTACTGGGAAATGCAGGGATATTGAAATAATAAATTAGGGTCACAAAGCATCTCTTTTACAGATGGAGAAATTGAGGCTTATGAGATTTCTTGACTCATTACATAGCTAGAACTTGAACCCATATCTTTGTCCCCTACTCAAGTCTCCTGACTGTCTATGGATATACGCTGGGACTCAGGGCTAGATTCAGGGTGTTTGGACAATTATTTGTTTGCACACTTAAGCTCAACTGAATTTTGAAAATTCTCAAATATAGTACTTCTACATTAGCTGTTGTTTGTGACAACCTTGACAAGATGAATTTTGAAAATATGGAGTTGGGGTGTCACATGGCACTTTCCTTGAATGTTTCTTTGTAGTGATGAGGTAGGGGTTTAATAAATAGATAATATTAAACCATATGGTCATTTTTGTTTATTTATTTTTATTGTGCTCTAAGTGGAAGTTTATAATTCAAGTCAGTTTCTCATACAAAAACTTATACACACATTGTTATGTGACCCTAGTTGCACTCCCTACAATGTGACAGCATACTCCTTTTCTCCACCCTGTATTTCCTGTGTCCATTCAACCAGCTCCTGTCCCCCTCTGCCTTCTCATCTCACCTCCAGACAGGAGCTGCCTGCATAGTCTCATGTATCTACTTGAGCTAAGAAGCACACTCCTCAGCAGTATCATTTTATGTCTTATAGCCCAGTCAAATCTTTGTCTGAAGAGTTGACTTTGAGAATGGTTTTAATTTTGGCCTAATAGAGAGTCCGGGGACCATGACCTCTGGGGTCCCTCCAGTCTCAGTCAGACCATTAAGTCTGGTCTTTTTACTAGAATTTGAGGTCTGCATCCCACCTTTCTCCTGCTCCATCAGAGATTCTCTGCTTGTTCCCTGTCATGGCAGTCATTGGTGGTAGCCAGGCACCATCTCGTTCTTCCGGTCTCAGGCTCATGGAGTCTCTGGTTTATGTACCCCTTTCTTTCTCTTGGGCTCATGTTTTCCTTGTGTCTTTGGTGTTCTTCATTCTTCTTTGCTCCAGGTGGGTTGAAACTAATCGATGAATCTTGGATGGCCACTTGGTAGCTTTTAAGACACCAGCTGCCACTCACCAAAGTGGGATGCAGAACATTTTCTTAATACACTTTGTTATGCCAGTTGACCTAGATGTCCCCTGAAACCATAGTTCCCAGACCCTCGCCCCTGCTACTCTGTCCCTTGAAGTGTGTGGTTGCTTTCAGGAAACTTCTTAGCTTTTGGATTAGTCCAGTTGTGCTAACTTCCCCTGTATTGTGTGTTGTCCTTCCGTTCACCTAAAATAATCCTTGTCTACTATCTAATTAGTGAATACCCCTCTCCCTCCCTCCCTCTCCACACTCGTAACCTAAACTGTATGCTCATTTATGAATTCATCACTTTTCTCTTCTAACAGAACATCTTAGTGCACTATCATTAATCACATTTTGCAAATATTCAAGAGAAAAACACCTTTTCCATGTGAGGGAATCAGGATAAGCAGGGTTGGTATAGAATTCCCAAAGCACTTAGCATCTCTTCATTCTTTCTGGAATAGATACAGTAGAAGGTAAACTTTGGAATTTTAAGACTACTCACTGTTCATGACACTATTTAGCCTACATTTGTCACATATAGTTGTCTGAGGATACCTGATATAACCTCTCCAAGACATTTCATTTAAAATTAATTGACAGTCAGTGGTAAAGGGTAGAGTCACTTAAATTTGCTGAAGCAAGCACAGTGGTGTCTACCAGAGTATATGTCAGATTGTTCTCAGACCGCCAAGGGCAAAATATGTGCTGAGAGAGGCTGTGCTGGTGCCACTAAGTTGGAGGCCTCCTTCAACTCTTAATTAGCCTGCAGTGAGTGGAGACACCATCTTGACTGGCTATCTGGGATACCATTAGGCAGGGACACTGACCTTGGCAACTCTAATATTTATCTCTGCAGAACTGAGTTGTGAAATGAAAAGGCACTGCACAGGTGTTTCTAACTCTTTTAAAGCAGTAATGTGGGGCCAACATGTAGGTCATTAAAACTAACTACTGGTGTGTACTGTGACCAGCGCAGGACCAACTCGTTGCAGGTATCATCCTACCTTAGGGTCAGTAGCACAGTGCCCCTTGTTGTATACTGCCATTTTAGAAAAATTATTTTTATTTTTAGCCTGAACACAACAGCAAGTGAAATTATGTAGAGAGTAGTTGTTGATAAAATCAGCAAGGGTGCTAGAGGCAAGACTGGGTATGAAACAGCTGTAGCCAGCTGCCCTCTCAGCCACTACTTTTATCTCCTGGACAAATAAGAAGCCTGCAATTACATTTCGAGACTCTCGAACAGCCAGATAAGCAAAACAGGTCTTCTGCAGACCCAGGGTAAAAGGTTTGATAGTGAAATATGGTTTAAGGCCAAAGGAAGAGAAGTAGGAAAGAGAGAATAGCACAGGAAGGGAGACAGAGTCTCAGTAATGAACTAGCGGCAGAGGCTCTTTGGCAAAGAAAGGCTATAAACAAGAAGTAATCTCCCAAACACAGGTCTTAAGCTTCTGCAGTTTCTTTTTATTCCTAACGGCATGCCTAGCGACAGCTGATATAGCACAATTTCCCAGAATGTCAGATTGAGAGCTCCAGAAGGTTTATTTCTGCAGGAGATTAAGGTACAAATATTTTCAGATCAGTTTCAGGGTGGCAAGATCAACTCACAGCATGAGGCCTCTGCCATTATTGAGATCCTTTGTGGCAGTTTTTCTTCTCTCCTACCTAAAGTGGCAAAATTGCCTCTTGAGTCAAATGGAAGGAGTCAAATGTTGTCTCATTAGGTGTCCTGGGGAGAGAGTGGCATGCTTTCTGGGCTGGATCACAGGTCAAGATACAGGAAGAGGATTCAGGGCTCGCTGGTGGAACTGGAAGATCAGAAAGCACTTCACCGTTCTCTGTTGTGTCAACCGTGGCCTTGCAAAGAAGCATTTCCACCCACCCTGTTATTACTGATGTCCGTATGTACTAGGAGAGCTGGACTAGAAATCACCAGTGTTAACACAGTTAATCGTATGAGAAGTCACAGCTGGATTGTGTATACGCCCTGCCATAGGATGCACAAGATAAATCCCGACTATTTACTTTCGCCCCGATTGCTCTGGGAAACCTATTTTTTGTCAGTTGCACAAAATATATGGCTCACTGGCTACCATTAGTTTGAAAAATAAGGGAGGATATACTTTGGACTGAAAGGAGTAGAACTCTAATGGTACTGCAGCTGTAATAAAGAGCTAAGCACCTAACCTGATATTTGAGAAGTCACTGGGTGAAGACAGAGCTGTTCACTTAAAGCACTCAGATGCAGAAGCAACCTTTTAAAATAAAACCCAGAGGAAAACCATTTAATAAACAAAGAATAAAGCATGCTGGAGTGGCAGTTGTGGGAGTCCAAGTGTAATCAAGTGTTTTCGTCTTCACACCGTGCTCCATTCAGTGGGAGCCCTAGGTCACCTGGGATTTGGGACTCAGAGAACAAAGGGCTTGGTGCTGGACTTCAATATACATTCATCTTTGGAGATACCGAGGGGCAACTCGGAGTTCACTCACTTCACTGCTTCATCGATTTTCACTACAGAGGCCTGACATTGTAAGGGATGATAGGGAACCAAAACACAATTCCATTGCTTCACTCACTTCCAGCCCATTCCCTCATTCTCCAGTATGAATCCAGATGTTGCAGAGAGTTCGTGGGGCAGGGTAAGAAATCCCTTTGTTATGTTCCTTGTTATACAGTTGGTTTTGATTCATGGCAGCCCCCACTGTGTTCAGAGTAGAATTCTGCCCTGTAGAGTTTTTATGGCTGTGACCTTTTGGAAAGCAGATTGCCAGGCCTGTCTTCTGAGGCGCCTCTGGGCGAGTTCAGACCACAAACCCTTTCAGTTAGCAGCAAAGTGCCTAACCATTTGTGCCACCCAGTGACTGAAAGGTCACAGTCGTGAAAATCCTGTGGAGCACAGTTCTACTCTGTAACCCCTGAGGTTGTCATGAGTTAGAATTTAGTTGATGGCAACTGATTTTTTGTTTTGTTTTGCTTTGCTTTTTGCTGTTTTAACAGACTATCCCAAGACTGCCTCAAGGATCAGAATGGTGTTCTCTCTATAAGTGAATATATCTTTTACCAAGCTAATGTCCAATGTTTAAGGACTTGTTTTTCATTAAGTATTCTTTTACATACATCCATTAAGAAATGTTTCCTTGTTGATTTCTGCACAGGGGACGTGTGTGTGTGTGTGTGTGTGTGTGTGTGTATTTCTGTGTCAGTCAAAAGCTAGCTTGGTATGTAGGTGAGGAAGGGGCAAGCCTGTCTCTGCTAGGCATTTAACCTTGCTTGTTTTGTTTATATCTGCCCTGTTTTTTTTCACCTCTGAGAACACACAAGAGGACCCTTGTTGTCAATTTATTATTTATTCAGAAACCTTTTTTGATATAGCAGATACACTTTTTTATGAACTCAGATGAAAGAATCATGGTAGTTAAAATAAAACATTTCTAAGTCAAATTAAATCTTACTCTGAGATGCCAGTTGCCAAGAATCATGATCAGTCCTGTAACAAACAGCCATCAATGTTTCCCTTTTTGTGGAATTATTCATGGATTGGGCTTAAGTATTTCAGTAAATAAAGAGGACCACTCCTCAGTGCCTCAGTGCTCCTTCGGGAAGATGAGAAGAAAGGTGACCCCTTTACAATCATGAGCAGATTATGGGCATCCTTGTATATTTTTAGATAAGCTTGATCCTACCAAAAAAGTTGAAAAATATTGTTATTCGTCAAACCATCCAAAAAAAAAAAAGTTTTGAGCACTTTTAAATATGCTGTGCTAGGCATTTTGATGGAATATATGTATATATATATATATACACCCAGTGCCATCGAGTCGATTCCGACTCAAAGCGACCCTATAGGACAGAGTAGAACTGCCCCGTAGAGCTTCCAAGGAGTGCCTGGATTTGAACTGCTGACCCCTGCTGACCCTTTGGCTGGCAGCTTTAGTACTTAACCACTACGCCACCAGGCTTTTCCATATAAATATATATATATAAAGATACAGATCATATTCTATCCTTAACAAACTCCCTGTATAATTGGGAAAGGAATATAGATACGGAATGAACAAAATGCTACTATAAGAGACAAATTGCAATTCAATCACATACAGATGATGTCACAAAGGAACATTTGGTTGAATGAATAGTAGAAATAATAAATGGTGTAGGAAAGGAAAAGTAAGGGAAATGCCCGTGCACTATCCTGGTCTCAAAGGTAAATGGGAGAAAATGGATTTAAGCAGAATCCTCAAGGATTGTTAGGATTTACACAGCTTGTTCAAAGCAGAAAGGGCCTCCTAACATGCAGGAAACTATGAAGGCAGGAGACAGAAGTGTGCTAGGTCTGATAGTGATGATGACATTAGTTAACTTTTGTTGAATAATTATTTTTATAAATATGTTGGTGAGTTGCTTCCGACTCATGGTGACTCCATGTGTGTCAGAGTAAAACTGTGCTCCATAGGATTTTCAGTGGCTGATTTCCATTTTTTTTTTTTTTGGAAGTAGATTGCCAGTCCTTTTTTCCCAGGTACCTCAGGGTGAATTCAAACCTTTACCCTTTCAATTAGTGGCTGAGCAGGTTAGCCATTTGTACCACCCAGGGATTCCGAATACTTAGAAAGTTCCATGTAATATTAGGTAATCTTGACCACTGCATATAAGACAGATTTAAGAAATTCCAAAGGAAGATCTTAGTGGCTTATAGGATGTGGGCGATAGGAGTGTAGGGAATGAAGAATAAGCATTGGAAGAAATCAACAATGACCCCAATCCTCAAGCTTGGGCGACTGAAAGAGTAAGGTATAGGTTTAGCTGAAATATGGAAGTCTTTTGACAGAGCTGGTTATGGAGAAGAGATCAGATTTGTTTATGAGGTGGCTTTTAGTAAGTTAAATGGGATGATTCAAGGGGAAATACTCAGTAAGCAGTTAGAAATTTGGGGCCTGGAATTTCAGGGAGAGGCATTGTTAGAGAGATAGAGTTAAGAGTCACATGACTGGGCAAGGTAGCCGAAGTCACCAGGGTGTTTGTGGGAGGTTTTACATTTAGAGGACAGTGAGACAGTGTGGGCTTTCATTTTTGTTATGTGCGAAGATAACATTAATAATCAAGTTTCTCATGATACTGTCCAAAAGTCCACAAATCCAAAGAAATTATTTCCCTCTTTCTATATCATAGGGATATACAGATTAAGGCAAGCTAGGCATAGTAAAAATCAAAAACAAAGGAACAACCCCCCAAAAAAACAACCTATGTATGTGAGTTGTTAAGTGACAAGCAATGGAAGAATCTGGGGAAATCAAAAAGTGAATCTGCAAAGAGAATGCAAGGTATGGAACAAGCAGAACCTGCCAGCTCTCTTGATTCCAGAGGTCTGGGGAGCTCGCGGTGAGGTTTTGTGTTGATTCCTTAAGAAGCTGGGAAGGGCTTAACTTAATGGAGATCCTTATCGATAGAGAAATGGTGCATTTTTCTGAAGTCTGATGCAACTTTTCAAGTAGGGAAGGATGTCAACTGGAAAATCCAAAATGTGTGTGGATGGCAGAAGAAGGAAAGGGTTTGACTGTCTGTGTGCATGCGTACATGTATGTTTATATGTATCTGTATGAGTGTGTGTGTATGTGCTTGAGAGTGGGTAGGCCTCCATACACATGCACACGTGCACACACGCACACACATCTTCCTCCTTGTTGTTCGGCCAAAATTATAATAGAATAGTTTGAAATAGCCAAAGATGCACGAACTTAAAGTGATACCTAGACTTATAAAAAAAAAAAAAAAAAAAGACTTATGTTGGGACAAAAACGGTAAACTTATTTACATCACAATATTATTTTGAAATGATCATAGAAAAACATTTTTGAAAAAAAGAAAAAGAACTAACCATTTCTTTCATAGTGATTGCGGGGATAATACCATGGCACATTGGGGTCTTAGGCTGGAAGTGTTTTGAATGTAAAATGAACGCAACAACACACTTCTCTAATGGAGACGTACAGATATGCGTTGATCATCACCTCTCTCACTTTCTATTAGGTTATGTATGATACATTGTCAATAACCAACTTCAGTTGGAAAAATGCACCATTTCTCTATTGATAAGGATCTCCATTAAGTTAAGCCCTCCCCAGCTTCTTAAGGAATCAACACAAAACCTGACCGTGAGCTCCCCAGACCTCTGGAATCAAGAGAGCTGACAGTTTCTGCTTGTTTCATACCTTGTATTCTCTTTGAGGATTCACTTTTTGATTTCCCCAGATTCTTCCATTGCTATTGGAATTTCCATTGTTATTATTTTTGCCTTTACTTATTAATAGAACCTCTCATTTGCAACCTAAATACTACCTTTGTCTTGTTTAAAGAAACGGGAAAGCATCAGACAGGAAATGAAAATGGACTAAAATGGATACTCAGAATTTCTTGCTACCGGATTCGGTACTTAAAACAAGACACCCCTCCCTTCCAACCAAGGAGACAAAACAATCTGTCTTCACTGTCTTCTCTATCAAGAATGATTTTCTTAATTTATAAAATGGAAAAAAAAATGTATAAGGTGGAACTGAATCCTAAGATAAGTAAGGCCAGAGTCAAGGAGCACCAAGTCTCTCTTAAATGGATCTCTCCAGCTAGGCACCAATGGACGTAACTCACAGCACTTTTATAAACAAAGCAAAGGTGTTGCTGTAGAAACCATTTAGAATAGTTTTTCAAAAATTCTGGAAATCTGGGAGAGCTTCAGAGGACTGACAGAACAACAATTTCATTTGGACATTTAAACATAGATTAAAAAAATAAATTCTGGACAGTACAGATAAGGCAACACTTTGTTGGCCACCGGAAACACCTGCCGCACTAGTGATTTAGAGAACATAGGCTTAATATACATGGTGTACAAAGAAGGGTGCCAAGCACGCTGAGAGAGATGCAGAATTCAAAGGATATGGACTTTACCTACACTCAGAGATCTCACATACCAGTAAAGGAATTAATATGCAATTATAATACAAGTCAAGATTTTATAAGTACTGAAAGAAAGAGAGACGGTGCCTTATTATTCAGAGCAAAAGTGGTGACTTTGACCTCTGAGCATCGGTTGTAGTAAGTTGCCATCAAGTCAGTTCCGACTCATGGCAACCCCGTGTGTGCAGAGTAGAACTGCTCCATAGGGTTTTCAAGGCTGTGATCTTTCAGAACCAGATTGCCAGGCCTTATTTCTGAGGCCTTATTTCCAAGGCTCCACTGGATGGGTTTGAAATGCCAACCTTTCAGTTAGTAATCATTTTAAAAAGGAGTCATAGAATAGGGAGCCAGAATACAACCATGTAGGAGATATAATATACAGCAAACTAATGCATGGAAATAACAATTTGATTGGAGAACAGGTGCCTACTGGGGAGACTGGGAGATGTGGCTGGAAAAATCAGTTGGAATTTGACTGGAGATAGTCTTACAAGGAAGGTATAGTACTGTAGTGTGGTAGAAGGAGGGATGGAGTGGTAGTCCAAAGACTGAAGTTCCAGTCTTCTGTCTGCCACTCACTCATGCACAATGTGTTCTTGAGAGTCATTCAATCTCCTTGGCATGTGCACTTCTCACCTGGAAAATGATGGTGCCCAATTTGGGACTGATATGTAATCCCACAGTGAATACTATACGGTGAGTTTTCTTCCAAAGTTGGGGTAAATTGCCAAATTATTAGTTGAAAGCCAGCTGAAGTAGTTGACTAGAATTTAGGAACCCTATTTGTTAAAGGAGCCCTCGTGGCGCAGTGGTTAAGTGTTTGGCTGCTAACCAGAAGGTCAGCCATTTGAATCCACCAGCCACTCCTTAGAAGCCCTATGTGGCAGTTCTAGAGTTGGAAATGACTTATTGGCAATGGTTTGGGTTATTTTATGAAACTTTGGTGTTTTTAAATATAAGAATCATACTCAGCCTGTAGAGATACTTGAAAACTGAAATCTGTCATGGGACTAGGAATAGTGAATTGGACTTGTATATCTCAGCTAACACTCATTCTGGGACAGATACTATTTAAAACATTGTATCTCTATATGTTTGTTTTTGTATTGTTTTATTCTATTTCACAGCACATTCAGTTGAATTCATTTAAATTTATATGTATAATGCAGTTTAAGCATTTATTCCACAAAGAACAAGAAGTGGAAACCATACCAGTTGAGGGAAAATTGAGAGAACCTGGCGTGGCCAAAATTAGCAATATAAAAGTTGGTAGGATTAAGTGATAGCTCCTTTACTTAGATTCAAAGAAACTTAGTGCTCCAAAGTAGTGATGTCAAGATGACTTAATATAATTCCTAAACCCAGCACCAAAATTCCTAGGGAGGAAAAAAAAAATCCTCATTAGTTGACTTCACATTTGCAAGAGTCAAGAATGTATGAACTGACTGCCAGTAACAGTGAGGATATTTTTTCAGTTGTCTTTTGTATATTGAGAAGGAACTGAGAAATAAGAGTAGTGAAAGGTCTAAAGACAATGTCATGAATCACGTGGAGAAAAAGGAATTTAAAGACTTTACTGCGTTGAATAGTTTATTTCAAATATTTAAACTGTTCACATGGAAGAGAGATTAAACTTATTATAGTTTTCTGAATGTGCCTATAAAATGAAAAAGGGGATTATCCAGGTTTAAAAAAGTATATATGCATAGCCAATAAAATGGTAATAATTAAAACCAGTAGTAGAAAAGCCTGCCATGTGAAACAGGGAATTCCCTGTTATTGAACATACTCAATCTGTGACAGACAGGGTTCCTGTTATGATATATGCTAGAGACCCCTTCCAAATCGAAGATGCTGGAATCCTGAAATGTTGAATGATTTTTGAGTTTTTAGACACTTTAGACATATATATATGCATAACTTTAAAATAAAAAGAAAAAACTTAGGCACAGTTAATAACTATTAATTACTAAACCTCACACTAACCAGTTTTATATTTTCTCATTTATGTAGAAGGAAACTAAGGATGAGAAAAGCTTAACAACTTGCCAAGTAGGCAGAACCAAGAACAAAACCCAAGCCTTCTAGCTCTGCAGAAATATTCAAGGAGAATTTTATTTAGAGGAATCAGAGCCCCAGAATTAAACACTTGTTTAAAAATATTTTCCCATCAGCAATTATGTGTATTGAGAATGATAGAATTAGCTGTCTGTCAATGTATGGTCTTTAGTGTTATCCCGGAAAAGCATTGCCTAGTCAGTGACCTCATTAATACAAGCAATGTGCATTGATGAAAGACTATATATAAATTATTACTAATTACCAATAATTGGTTGGCTTGCACTCTTTTTATTTTTCTGAGAATAATGAAGTACTACTTTGCTATAACCTCAGTTTTTGTCTTTATAGGCCACTGTTTTACTTTGAAACTGTAGTCAAAGTACAAAATATCAAAGCCCCAAGACCAACTTTGGTTTCTAAAATGGGCCTAAAGGCATTTAACAGTTTCTCCCAAGGGATCAGATGTCAAATATGATGGTTACCAGCACACAGAGAGAAAGGGGCTAGAGCCAGAAACCGATAGCATTATCTGTCAAATGCTTTTGGAGATGTAAGCTCAAAATGATGCGGGAGAGGAAAACAGATGAACAATTTCCAGACTAATCCTGTTTAATTACAGAAATGGAGACAACTCTTTTTTCTGGAAGTACACGCATCACTAGTTTTTAGAAGCAACCATTCCGTGAGTAATTTCTTGCAATTTTATTGTTTCCTGTTGGACTAATGACCAAACAGGTTGATTCTATCAATTTAGGAAATAATGCTGAATGTGGCCTGAACCAAACTAATATTTGAGTTAGTTTAATTGTATAGATTAACAATTGAGGAAACAAAAAAAGTTCATTTTTACTAGGCATTAAACCTGTGTATTTTCTTGAACTACCAAAATGAAATAAAAAATTAGATCATTGGACTATTTTATGTACTGTACATGAATTGATATTTCATTTAGATCAAGTCCACCTCATAAACCTTGTTCAGTTCTAGTCCAGCATTGTCAAAATTAATATTTATCATGAAGATTCTATGGCACTTCAGGATACCAGCATGATTTTTTTTTCAAATTATCCGATAAAGGTTCAGTTGTCTTCAGTAAAACTTCCAGTATGTACAGTTTTTAATTAATTAATTAACTATCCATGAGTTATTTTAAGCAAATAGGATCTTAATTAATGTCAGACTTCTTTGGGATAAAGGTGTTTATATTTGTAAGCTTTTATGTGCAAGTTTAAGAACATGTATTAATTAGTTTCCAATTAGAATTTAAAGCAGAAAAATTCAAATCTATTTTGCTTAGTTTCCATTTCAGTTTTGAAAACGCTGCTGGTCAACTCTGTGTGTAGGAAAATGAAGCTTTCTCAAGTTTTGTAGATCACTTCATTTTGCATTTGGAAGCCCTCAACTTGTACGGTTTTGTATATGACATCAGCAATGGATTCAACTGATTCAGGTAGGGCTCGCTTATCATACCCCCTCAAAAAAAAAAAAAAAAAAAAACAGCTGTTGAGTCAAGCCTGATTCACGGTGATTCCGTGTGTGTCAGAGCAGACCTGTGCTCCATAGGTTTTCAATGGCTGATTTTTCCAAAGAAGGTCTTTAAATGATAGCTTCTGAAAAGAACAAAGCATTACTGTAAATCAAGTATCAACAAACTTTTTCTGTAAATGGCTAAGTAGTAATAATTTTGGGTTTTGCAAGCCATATGATCTCTGTTGCAGCTATTCACCTCTAGCATTATAGCATAAAAGCAGACATAGGCAATATCTGAATGAGCATGTATGGCTGTGTCCCAATAAAAATTTATTTACAAAACCAGGTATTGGTCTTATGCCATAGTTTGCCAGTCCTCACTGTAGATGACACACAGCTACATGTCCCAAAGTGAGGTAGTTTGGAGGAGCTTTAGTTCCATAATATGCTCACGGATAAAAGGGAACTTAAAGGCAAATAAATTACACAGAATACCTCTTCTTTTACACACTCAAATCCCATGTCATCCTAGTAAAATCTGTGAGAAGTCCTGCAGTAAAATGATCCATCTGTGCTGGGTAACGCAGTTTCTCAAACAGATGAGACCTTGGAATTATTTTTATCATATTAACTTTTAAAATGTATTGGGGAATCCTTTGATCTAGAAACAAGCTTCCAAACTGATAAGTTAGGTATCTTTATAGGCTAGCATATGCTTATCTTTAATGAAGTCTTTTTAAATATTCAAGCCAACTCACATACTCTCCGCAAGGTAGCCAGGGAAAATCCCAACCTTAAGTAGTCCTGAGTGATCTTCTGATTTTTCTTTTCTTGGGTTCTGACCATATTAGTTGTGTGCTGACAATTTGAGCTATTGGACTTACTCTGCTTTTTCTTCAGTAGTTAAATGCAGTATAGTTTAGTTCGATTCAGCATACATTCACTCTGCGCATACTTTCTAGGTACAGGGAAGGTACAGGAGGTGTACCAATGACTGAGACAGATTTTGTCTCTCGTTTCAGAACAAAAGTTGCAATGCCGTATGCTAAGGGTTCTAATAAGGAAAATTCTGGATGCTTTCACAGCACATACTAACCCAGAAAATTCTGGATGCTGCCACAGCACATGCTAAAAGTACTTAAACCACTATCAGGATGCCAAAGGAAGCTTTGCCATTGAGGGAAGGAGGCAGGGGGAGCAGCAGGTACAAAGAAGCAAGAAAAAATCTCCAGATGTATCCATCTAACACATAGTTCACAATGCTGTATTACGGATTTCCACCACCCACTTGTCAGTCTGTTGTACTGTGGTGGCTTGTGTGTTCCTGTGATTCTGGAAGTAATGTCCCTGGTATTTCAAATACCAGCAGGGTCATCCATGGTAGACAGGTTTCAGAGGAACTTCCAGACTAAGACAGACTAGGAAGAAAGGCCTGGTGATCCACTTCCAAAAATTAACCAGTGAAAACCTCTTGGATCACAACAAAACATTGTCTGACTCGCTTACTTCGGTCATGTCATCAGGAGGGATCAGTTACTGGAAAAGGACATCATGTTTGGTGAAGTAGAGAGCGCCAACGAGGACAAAGGAACCCTTGGTTGGATGGATTGATACAATAGCTGTAAGTGTGGACTCAAACATGCAGTGATTGTGAAGAGGGTGCAGGACAAGGCAGTGTTTCGTTCTGTTGTACAAAAGGTCACCATGAGTCGAAGTCAGCTCTATAGCAGCTATCTGACCATCTAATACGGATTTATGCTGGAGAAATGGTTGGGAGTTGGAGTAAGCAGGTCTTTGCTGGCTCTATGAAGGCGTTTAAGGCAGGTGGGAAGTTGGGGAGAGTGACAAAATCAGATTTGCACTGTGATGATACAGTTCTGGCTGGAGTATACAGAATGGATTGGAGGGGCTGGAATGCTCAGGCATGGGGCTCTTCTTAAGCTCCTACAAAGCTGTTTTGTTGGTGGCCCATCACTCCAGATTCTTCCTTCAGACAGGTAATGTGCTGCCAAGCCTCCTAGGCTATATTAGGAACCCAAAAGCTAGGTAGTTTTTTTTTTTTTCTTTTCTCTCTGAAACCATCTGCTTACTATTGTTGACATTAACATTAAAGGGTCTTTTGATTTGGAGGCTGTATGAAACTATAAAAAGTGTATGAACATTTTTTTTTTAATTTTCAAAAGAAGGAATCATTATGTATTTGTAGCTAGAAAAAAATGGCACAAAGAAACTAGCCTGATTGTTATACCTAAAGGAAATGATTGAATGTGAAGACAAACCTGGGCATTTTTTCCTTGGTAACAGTAATTAACCTGGAAGAGCCTTGTGTTAGCTCTGTTTTAAGACAACAGAACTCATGGGCATATAAATATAAAGAAGTATAATTACACACCCAGCCTGTCCTTGTGCACCTGCACCATGTACTTACTAATGCATGAGGTGTTTTTAGAAGTTACCCTCCAATAGATTGCAGCATAATGTTACATTAATTTAATAACAATATACGAAATGTGTCTATCATATCCAGCCTAGCACAGTGAAGCACTTAAATAGATCTAAGGTTTTTTAAATCCTTTCATTGTACAGAACAAATTATATTGTGTTAAGCACTGGACCCTGGTGGTATTGTGGGTTAAGCACACAGCTGCTAAGTGAAAGGTCTGCAGTTCAAACCCACGGGAGAAAGATGTGGCAGTTTACTTCCATAAAGATTACAACCTTGGAAACCCTATGGGGCAGTTCTGCTGTGTCCTATAGGGTCACTATGAGTTGGAATCAACACCACAGTAACAGGTTTGGTTTTAGTTTATATGTGTGTATATAGACATACACTCGCATATGTATAAAATTTCTAAGATTCAAACTTAAGGGTCTGTAGACTTTTTTCATTGGTACCTTTTGAGGTTGTAGTTGAAGGTTGAGGAGTGAATGTTATAAGGAAGTGGAGCAGTAGTTAAAGGTGGAAACAACCTAAATGTCCATCAAGAGATGAGCGGATAATCAAAATGTGGTATATACATATGATGGAATATTACTCAGCCATAAAGAGAAATGAAGTCCAGATACATGCTACAACATGGATGAACTTCAAAAACATTATGCTGAATGAAGCAAGTCAGTCACAAAATGACCAATAAGGCGTGACCTCACTTTTATGAAATACCTAGAATAGACAAATATATACAGATGAAAGTTTATTAGTGTTTACCAGGGGCAGGAGGAAGGGGTAAGAGGGAAGTATGGTTTAGGAAGCACTGAGTTTTAGTTTATTATGATGGAAAACTTGGCAATGGGTATTGGTCAAGGTATACAACATGATTGCTACAACTGGTGTCTCTGAATTATACATGTGAAAAATGTTGAATTGGCAAATGTTTCACATTTTAAATAATATAAAATGTGTACGTATATATATATATATATATATATATATATACACACAATTTTTTTAACAATAAAAAAAGAAATGAGACAAAGCCATTGTTAGGACTTGGGGATTTGGATGGAGGATGTGCTTCCTTAGAATCTATGTTGAAATCGACAAACAAGACAAGTAATACATTTCTTCTCTAGCATTTTTTCTGGCTTCTCTGAACATGCTCACCATGACTACCAGGCTCATTCCTCAAATGTGTGAGTTCAGGAAAAAGTAGAATCTCTCGAAAGGAGCTGATGCTAGAATGAATGTTATAAGAACAAGTCTGTTGTTATAGTATGAGCCGTTTTCATCACCATTGTCGCCATCCCAGTTGAGGGCTTACTATGCACCAAGAACATAGTTAGTATACATACAACAAGGAGCGCCTGGTGGATTCGAACTGCCAGCCTTCTGGTTAGCAACCGTAGCTCTTAACCACTGTGCCACTAGGGTTCCACTGAATTCTAGTTAGTAAAAAAAAAGAAAAGAAAAAATTGCCTTTGTGGCACTCAGCTGGACACTTGGAAACAATTTTATTTATGCAGGTTACTCTTCTCCTTCCACCAAGGTCACTATTTTCCAAAGGTTTTTCTGGTTTCCCTCTACTGGGTTTCATAAGTTAACCTTAGAAACAGTTTGAGCCTGAAATGTAATGCTGGAAAAAATCAGATAAGAGCTTGCGTATGTTAAGAAATAGATAAATAGAGGCACCAAGAGAACATTTTTAGCACGTTATTTTTCTACATTTGAAGATACTGTTCTGAAAGTTGCAGCTGAAAGGTAGTGAGACTGGTAAGCAATTAAAACAAACAAAAATTTTAGTTGTGTGTATTCAGGCACCTTTCAGAGAAGTCATAGAACTGGATTTTCCTAAAGTAAATTAAACTCCTTTTTTTTTTTTCTTTTGTCAGACCTCAAAGCTAGCCTCAGCCTCAAAACTGATGCTATCACTAATTAAAATTCTGTTTTCAAAAATGGTTTTGTAGATAATCCAACTATTTCTTGATCTCCACAGGTAATTGCATTACTACATTTCTCTTTCAAACATGTCCACCCTGCTAATGGAAGGAGGAATTTGGTGTCAGGATTAAAACCAAAACTATAATATTGTTGCTATTCCCGTTTTCATATTTTTATCCTATCTTTAGGTAGATCGCACATTTCAATGCAAAGAACTCACAGAGTAGTAGGAGATGAGAACTTTAGGGGAAACCTGTCTGCTGTATTTTTAGCAAGCAAAAAGTGGAGAATTCTGGCTTTATGCTTTTCTTTAAGACAGACAGGATAAATATGATACTTTTGGTACCTTAATTTGACTATTCATCAGTCTAATTAAATAGCAATGAAGTAACAAAATGGACAATGATGATTGCAGCCTGGACATGTAGACATTATTTCTTCTTGTAATTTTTTTTCTGACCATCTTGTCTTCTGTGGGCGGGCTCTTGTAATTCTTGTGCTTTCTCCGGAAAATGATGCCACAAATCATATATATACCATCTATACTGGTATGGTGAATACACGCTATTTTCATGGAGAATAGCCCCATTGCTGTAAAAGGCAAAATATATAAAAAGTCTGATTCTCAGGCTAGAAGGTGATTTGTGCAGCGTTAGCTTTATTTTGAAATAGTTATAGACTTGCAGAAAAGTTGCAAAAAATGTTAGAGTTCTTGTATGTCCTTCACCCAGTTTCTTCTAATGTTAACATCTTACATAAACCTCCAGGTACCCTCAGGTTGACTCCAACTCAGGAAGACTCCGTGTGTGTCAGAGTATAACTGTGCTCCGTAGGGTTTTCAATGGCTGATTTTTTGGAAATAGATCACCAGGCCTTTCTTCCAAGGTGCCTCTGGGTACACTTGAACTGCCACCATCTTACAGAATCATAGGAAAATGATCAAAACCAGGAAATTGACATTGGTACAAATCCTGTACAGGGATCTAATCCAGAATCTCACTCTGGATTAAATTGTCATTTCTCCTTAGTCTCCTTTAATCCATGACAGTTTCTCAGTCTTTTCTTATTTTTTTTGTCATCTTGACACTTTTGAAAAGTTCTGGTCAGTTATGCTGTAGCATGTTCATCAATTGTCTGATGTTTTTGCCTGATTAGATTGAAGTTATGCATTGTTTTTCAAGAATATCACAGAAAAGTAGTGTTCTCAGTGCATCATATCAGAGGGTACACGGATTTGACATGTCTGTTGCTGGTGATGCGAGCCTTAATTCCTTGGTTAAGATGATGTCTGCTGGCTTTCTCCACTGTCAATTTACTGTTTTACACTAGCATTAGCTTTAAACAAAAACTCACCTATTTCTTCTTAATTTACTTTTTTATGCCTCAGTTTCCCTGCCTAAGAAACTATTGCACTTGTACCTAACTCTCATCTCAGTCAGTATAGTAAGAATTACTATACTGTCCTTTGGCGAGTCTTAGATAAAAGCTACTTTATAGCTGGAAAGGATCACCATCGCATTTTAAGTAAGCACATAAATAGAGCAGTTAAAAGTAGATTGTCAGCAGGCGCTGATTTCACACCCAGGACTACAGGGACATCTGCTGTGTATGTGACATGGCAGGCCTGGAATCTGGTTCTCTCAGCACCAACCAGTGTTTGCCCAATTTGCCTCAGTCAGCCTGATTGAACAAAGAACACATTTATCACTTGCTACCTTCTCAGCTATTAAAATAACTAGATGGATAAGCACACATTGATAAGGGCAAAATATAACTTAAAAAAAAAAAAAAAAAAACTGCCACATTCACATTTTCTGCTGCTTATATAAGGGGGGAGTCCTTGGACATGCTAATGGCTCTCAATCCATATGCTGTCATTCAGTCTCATTGGTTTGTATCTGATAATGAAGAATCCCCACATATGCGGGGGAAGGCGGCCTTTGCAAAGTGCTTTACTGGCTTTCTCCTCTCTTTTTCTTTTTGGATGTCAGTGCTGTCTTCCCTGACACATTAGGCTGAGAGGAAATTGGCTGCTTACGGGTTGAAAGAAAGTAGGAAAAGGCATACTGAGGGAATAACTGGTCCACATACCTCCCCAAGCCCCACTCTCCTCTTTGACTAGTAGCAGTGATTATACATCTACCTCTCCAAGTGATTCTGAGGATTAAATTAGATAATCTATTCAAAACCATAGTAAGTACTCAAGAAAAACTAGTTTGTCATTTTAATCACTTTGCCATCTTTTGTTCCTGAAAAATAGATTTTGGGATATAAAAGATAAGAAAATGGAGGTAGGGACTTGTTTATAAAGTTTTGTTTAATTTGCAGTGAGTGTCTAGAAAACAGAAACCCTGGTGGCATAGTCATTAAGAGCTACGGCTGCTAACGAAAAGGTTGGCAGTTCAAATCCCCCAGGTGCTCCTTGGGAACTCTATGGGGGCAGTTCTACTCTGTTCTATAGGGTCGCTATGAGTCAGAATTGATTTGACAGCAAAAGGTTTGTTTTTGGGTCTTGTATACCAAATAAGAATTCAACAGAGTTTGTCAAATGATATGGAAACATTCATCATTTGCGTGCTGTCATGGACTAAAGCACAGTGACATGTGAGATTTGTTTCTCAAGAAATTAGCCTGTTTTTCAGTAAACTGGGTTCATGGACAAATAAGCCTAGAAATGTGCTAGAATGTAAGCCTAGAAAGTGTACTAGATGGCAGGGACTTCGTCAACTTTACTTTCAAACCCAGTGGCCAGCACAGCCCCTGACATACTGTAGTTGCTCAGTACCTACTTGTTAGTTGAATGCTCCAATATAATATGTATATCTATAAATAATAGCCCAGGGTCTGGAATGCTCAGTTAGTATACCATTGCATGAAATGGGAGGCTTTGAATAAGACCCTCACTTGGATCTTCTTCAGCTAATGAGGAGGGTGGTTTCATGTCCCCAAACTCCAATTACTGTGTGAGAGAGACTTCTAGCCTACGTCTAGATAAGACAAAACCCATATTAAGGTTATGTTGCATTTGCTTTATGGTGCTAACAATTTTACATGTAATATCTCGTATATTTCTCTATGGACTTCTGAAGTAGGTGGCAGTGTCTCCAGTTTATAGATGGGAAGATGGAAGCTCAGAAATAACTTATCCAAAACAATACAGGTAGCAGATATCAAAACCAAGATTTAAATTTATGTTTGCCTCCAAGGGCCATACATACTCTTGACTAATACTAGTGCACTTGACCACTGTTCCAACCCCGTTGGAGTACTATCTCCCTACTCCCACAGTAGAATAAGATTTGCTCCATGAGAGCAGAATGTGTCTGTCTTATTCATTGCTATATCATAGAATATGAGTTACTACAAGTTCAGTTAATAATTTGTGAATATATTCAGTGTAGCAAAAGACTGTAGCCCCTTTATTTTTTATAGCCTGTCATAATTTGTGCTTTATATGTGTGAAATCCCTGCTTCTGATTAAGTAGATACTGACCCTGTCTTAGGCCAGCAGGTATTCAGTAAGACTGTCCAGGCAATCGTCACACTGTGCATCATGATGAATGTACTAGTAAGCTTTATTTCCCCACCAAGTGCATCCAAGGAAAAGCTCTGAAAGTCATACGGTTCTTGCCACTTTAAATCTGACACCTGATATATTAGGCATTAGAGTGTTTTGTGCTTACCTTTAGCTCTTCTTTAGTTTAGGTGATTAAAAAATGCCTGTTGCTGTCTGTATGTGCAACATGCTTCATTAACAGTGATTTATTTGGGAGTTTAGCAGAATTGAAACTCTGAAGCACACCAGTGGGCAGAAGGAAAACAAACGTGAGATGATTGCTAAGAAATCTCCTTCCTGTTCTGATGGTAGGAGCCTTCAGAGTGTTCACAAAGTTTACATCCCAATACCCAGAAAGGAAGGCTGAGAGTAGGGTCTCTGGATAGTGTCATTCCCCCCAAGTTCCCTCCATCCACTTGCTCTGATGCTCAGGAGGGAACCCAGTGGAGTCATGGGTTTTCCCCTTCTGCACAGTGTTTTTCCTGCCTCCATTGTCTCCTCAAGGCCAGATGCTTCCATCGCCTGCCCATCTTGTTTTCCCAACAAATTCACCTACTCAAAGCCGTTCTTAACTTTTCTAGCAGAATCCAATTATAAAGGTTTTTCTATCATATTCCTTTCAACATCCCTGTATCATCACTGTTACTTTACCAGAGGAAAGAGGCTAACTGAGGTTAAATGCTTGCCCAAGGTCACCAGCTAAGTGGTAGAGCTGGGATTTAAACCAGACATATGATTCTGAAGCCAAGATTCTCAGCCACCACAGGGAAGGCAAAGAAAGTTTTATTTTCGTTGCAAAACTGATTGATTTTGTTGTGTCTACTTGAAATGCTGTGTTGAGAAGATCTGGGACTCCCCTTGGGCTAAGCAGAATAGAGTGCCGTAATCAATTAACATTGCTTTCCCTAGGAGTGGGAAGGAGGAGTGTAGGTGCCATGGATTTTCCTTTCTTGAACTACAATGTACTTTCTTCTTGTTTTTATTGTAGTGAGAGTATAATGTTACAAAAGTGGCATTGTAAAGGAAGGATGAAGTATCAGAGATGCAGCCTAAATATAAGAGCAGCCACAATATATTTTGTACATACTTCAGTTGCCTATTTTTCTAACTATACTATATATAGCTCTTTGAGAGGATTTCAACAAGAATGGTTTAAGTATCCATACTCTGGAGTCAGACTTTCAGGGCTTATTCTTGGGGTGATGGAAATAATGTGTATCTTGCTCATGGTGGTGGTTACATAAATGTATAAATTTTTCAAATCACTTCAGGCAATACACATTAAAAAGGTGAATGTTAGTGTACTTAAAATATACCTCAATAAACTTAGGGGAAAAAAAAAAGACTTCCAGAGTTCATTTATTAGCTCTAAGGGCAACTTAACCCATAAAATAAGAATAATATTAATGTCTACCTTAACAAGTTACTTTAACAATTATGTGGGTTAATACTTAGTATTACTCCATAATAATAAAAAAAAACTACTCAGTAAATACTATTATTTATTATCTACCTACTTATTTTTCATTATATGCTACCATTACATTGTTTCTGATATTGTTTAATAGTTTAACTACACATATATATTTTTTTATTTATTGTGCTTTAAGTGAAAGTTTACAAATCAAGTCAGTCTCTCGTACAAAAACTTATGCGCACCTTGCTATGTTCTCCTAGCTGCTTTTCCTCTAATAAGACAGCACACTCCTCCTCTCCACCCTGTATTCCCCGTATCCATTCGGCTATCTCCTGTCCCCCTTTAGCTTCTCATCTTTTCTCCAGACAGGAGCAGCCCACATAGTCTCATGTGTCTACTTGAGCCAAGAATCTCACTCCTCACCACTGTCATTTTCTGTCCCATAGTCCAGTCCAATCCCTGTCTGAAGAGTTGGCTTTGGGAATGGTTCCAGTCTTGAGCTAACAGAAGGTCTGGGAACCATGACCTTTGGTGTTCCTTCAGTCTCATTCAGACCATCAAGTCTGGTCTTTTTAAGAGAATTTGAGATATGCATCCCACTGTTCTCCTGCTCCATCAAGGATTTTCTGTTGTGTTCCCTTTTGGGGCAGTCATTGGTGGTAGCCGGGCACCATCTGGTTCTTCCAGTCTCACTCTGATGTAGTCTCTGGTTTATGTGGCCCTTTCTGTCTCTTGGAGTCATCTTTACTGTATGCCTTTGGTGTTCTTCATTCTCCTTTGCTCCAGGTGAGTTGAGATCTTAGATGGCTGTTTGCTAGATTGAAGACCCCAGATGCCACTCAGCAAAGTGGGATGCAGAACGTTTTCTTAATAAGCTTTGTTATGCCATTTGACCTAGATGTCCCCTGAAATCATGGTCCCCACACCCCCGCCCCTGCTACTCTGGCCTTTGAAGTGTTCAGTTATATTCAGGAAACTTCACTGCATTTGATTTAGTCCAGTTGTGCTGACCTCTCCTATATTGTGTTAACTGCATATATTTTTATGTTGTTTATTAATTTCCTGTGTTGTACTCAACACTCATAGACTATAAGCTTCAGATTTATGGATAATTATGAAGAAAATTATAGCTTTGAGTATATGGATTTTCTTTTTCAACTAAACAATTCCAGAGGACTTGGAAGATGCTTATTTGTTTTTCCACTAAATTATTAAAATGCCTAGTATCCATATAAGTCCTAAATGAATAATATTTTTTTTTAATTAATGGACTATATGGTATGTTTGAATATATTGAAAGGACTAGATACTGTGGAGTGTTTAGGGTGAATTGGTGATATATACATAGAAAACTGGAGTCCCTGGGTGATGCAAATGGTTAACAAGCTCCACTGCTAACTGAAAAGTTGGAAATTCGATTCCACTCGAGGACACCGTGGAAGAAAGTCCTGGTGATCTGGCTCTGAAAGATCACAGCCGTTGAAATTCCCATGGAGCAGAGTTCTACCCTGACACACATGGGGTTGCCATGAGTGGAAGTCAAATCAGTGGAAACTGATTTAGAAAACTAAACAATTAAAGAGAAAATTATTAGAACTGAGAAAAACAAAGTACTACAAGAAAGGAAGTATTCTGTATAAACTATGGAATTCAACTTAAAAATAACTAACCAAATTAAGTGATATAACTAAATGTGGGCAACAGTGGAGTACGGTATGTATGTATGCATTTGTGTTTGTCTATCTGTCATTGGAGGTGGTTATGTAAAAAAAAAAAAAAAAAAACTGAATTATCACCATCCATAGATTAATAATACATAAGACCCAAAAGTAAAGAAACAGTAGAATAAGGATGCTTTTGTCGGTATTAAGACACATATCAGAAAAACAGCTTGTTTCCCCTGGGAAGCAGTTCCCTCAGGACAGCAGGAATGAGCATTTAAATTAAATTTATATATTACTTTATAAAAGTAAATATTAAATAAAATTTTTAATTTTAAAAGTTGCATAATACATCGTTACTTAGTGCAGGTCGAGGATAGCAAATGCATATTTGGGGCTTGGAATTAAACTTCCAGTAACAGAATCATACGTAGAGTTTAAACGTAATGGATCTCGCTTAACTTTGATGGATGGGAAGATGATGTAATCTGAGAAACTGTTAGATTACTTAGATGGCTCTGGTGATGACAAACACATGGTGATGACCATTCATTTAATTAATTGAATGTCTTCCAAATATACAATGATTCTTTTGATAGAATGATGGAATTCAGAGTTTCAAGGATCCTTCAAAACGGTCTGGTCAAACCCCGTCTTTTATGGGTGAGGTAACTTGCTCAGCAAATAACAACACTTAGCCAGGAACCCAGGTGTTCTAAATCTCCAGTGACATTTTGAAATGCCACGCTATGCTTATTGGGATTACTTCAATATTTTGAAGATGACCTCCTCAATAGCAAAGTGTAAAGGTCCAACATCAAAGTAAAATAAAGATTTTATAAGAAGAAAGTAGCAGTGAATGTGTACTCTAAAAAACTTTTATAAAAGATTTTTTTTTAATTGACTGTAGAACTCTAGTGGCTCTCAGGCTGCATAAATGATATCCTTCAGCAACTAAAACGATGAGACCTTGGCTAGCTGGCTTTTATTCTGAAGAATTTCTGCCTAATATATTTATTATATTTCCGGCTAGGATTACAAGTGACCAATTTTAGCTAAAAAGCGTTTAAAAATGGGGGGAAACTGTCCACCTAGGCCTACCCTCCATCATTCGCCAAGGTCCTCTCTAATGTGGTCTGATAATGGAAAATCCACATCAGCCATTGTGTAGGTGAGTAGAATCTGAATACGGGATTCCGTCTTATATGTATCTACCTCTTGTTTAATAGACATAGGTTCTCAAATGTATTATGCAATCCCTTGATAGTTCATCTTCTTTTGTAATGTTCTTTTAGCACTTTTAGATGCTTGGGACAAGCCAATGAGAAAAAACAAGCTATACACATTTTCTTACCATTCCCTGTTGCTTTCTGCAGTGAAGTAGGGAAGACAATAGGGATAGGAATGGAAACTTGTCTCTTGTAGTTGATAAAGAAAAGGCCAGTACAAGGAGAAAACCTAGTAAGCTAATTTGTTTGGCTGATGTGATATGAATTTTCATTATCCAAGAAGAACCTGCTGTTCAGCTACCATAACCACAGGAAGTATAGAGTATCTGCAGTGCTTATTTGACATATAAACTAACATGTGTAGTCAATAATCTTTTCTACCCAGCTGAATCATTGTGTCTTTGTGGGCAAAGACCTTGACCCAAAATTCTTTGTATTCTGCACGTTACCATTTGAATAATGGCCACTCAATAAATATCCGTTAACTGATTGAGCATCAAGACTTGACTGTATGCCATTTTCCATTGAAACAATTGGCACGTCGCTTTCTGAGGAAGCTGATTTTCTCTTACTTCAGTCCTGTTCACTGCTTTCTTGCCATCATGATTGACTACACCCCTCATTAGCTAATTATAGAGGTAGAAAATGCTCAACTACACAAATGGGAAACTGTGGAGGATACTTTTTAAAATTCCTGCTGTAAGAATGGCAGTGCTCTAAGTAATAAACAGCAAGAAAATAAATGTGCATGTTGTTCTTATACTTAGGGGGTCGTGCTGTCACGAGAAGACTTCTGAATTAACACTCGTGAATTGCAGGCTTCTGACAAGGCCTCAGCTCTGAAACCTGTGCTATCTTCTGCTATGTCTATTATTAAATTCTGCACTTTTGCCTACTGGCATCTGGCTTTGCTTCTGCAGTAGCACAACATGAAAAGCAGAATTAGAGAGAGAGGAGTCATCATCAGAATTTTATGTCACACTTTAAAAGATGCATTGCTGTCAAAAAGTTTAACAACTGTGAAAATTTGAATTGGCAAAAGTTGTGTGATAGATATATTTACATCAAAGACCAAAAAAAAAAGTAGCAGCTAAGACTGCTGACATACAGCCAAACACCTCATGGAATTTGGTTCTTTGGTTTGGAGGTTTACGGTCACAGTTTCATGGGACATCCCAGTTAATTGATCTAATAGCTTGTTTAGTGCTCAGGTTCTACTTCCTAGTTTAATGAGTTGTGCCTGGGGGTCTTAAAAGCTTGCAAGCAGCCATCCAAGGCACAAAATATGGTTTTTATTCACCTAGAACAACAGAGGAAGAAGAAAAATCAGGACTAGGAGGAGGATATGGAATGTGTGGCTAATTGCCACCATGATCAGCTGCCATCTTTGCTGTGAGACCAGAAGAACTGGCTGGTGCCCGGCTACCATTACTGAACATTTGAATCAAAGATTCCATGGAAGAATCCTGATCAAAAGGGGAAACTGCAGAACAGAATTTCAAATTCTCATGGACTCCAGACTTCCTGGAGCCATGAAGGTTGGATGAATCCCTGAAACTATTGCCGGAGATAATCTTTAAACCTTATACCAAAAATATCCCCTGAAGTCTTCTGAAAACCGAACAATAGTTTAACTGGACAAAAATATCTGCCTTGAACATTATGCTATTTTAAGAACTATATGGGATCAAACTGATAACAGCAACTCCAAAAATTAGATAGGAACCTTAGGAAATAGTACATTTATGTTATGGGGGAGGAACAACTCAGAAAAGATGAGTGAGAATGATAGCACAACTCAAAGAATGTAATCAGTGTCACTAAATGGCACATGTAGAAGCTGTTGAATTGGTATATGTTTTGCTGTGTATATTTTCAACAACAACAAAATAAAATTATATATAACAAAGATGTATTGATTTATTTACATTTCTGTTGCTGTGGTAGAGAGTTTGATACTTGAAGTATGAAGACATAGTTTTGAATACTAACTCTACTGACATCTACGTGTTTGACCTTGGACAAGTTCTGGATCTTCTCATCTTCTAATTTCCAAGGTGACAGTTTTATAGAGGATGGTGATGCCTGGTTCCCAGGGTTGTTATGAAAGTTAAATGTGCAGTGAATATAAGAGCACATAGTAGGTCCACAAAAAAAAAAAGTTAGTTACATTTGTTCTTTTATGTACCAGTTATTTATTAACTGCTTACTCTGTGCCACTCACTGTTTTACATGCTTGGTATATACAGAGACTAAATAAAGTCCTGAAGTTTAAATTCTATTTGTGAGAGAGAGGATTGGAATCTGAGCCTAAATAATAATAATAAATAATACTCACTTTGAATCCATACATCATTTGACCTGTGTTGCCTGCTTGTAAGAACGATAGGGCTCATGGCATAATCCCCAGCCTTTAGAAAAGGAAATATGTTTACAGAGACTAAGTCTTTCGTAAAGTCAGATAACTTGTGGCAAACCCAGAAGAAAAACTCACTGTGCTTTATTCTAAATCCAGTATTTTTCCACTCTGCCTTGCTGCCATAAGGCTATGAGAATGTGTTGTATGTTGGAAGTGTACTTGGCCATTAGAGATATAGTTAGCTTGTTGCTGACCAGAAGAGAAAAGCACAGGGGGGAAATAGATAGTCTGGGTTTCTGGGGGATTGCATAATTGCATTTAAAGTAGATCCCCATGAAAAGAAATGAAATTTATTTAGCTTTCCCTGTTTAAAGTGATTCTCACCTCTTCCTACCTTTCTGAATCCAGTCCAAACTCTTTAACACACATTCAAGTCTGTTGGAGGATTCAGCTCCTGATTGACCTCTCCAGCCTTTTTTTTCTCTCATTGCCTAACTCCCAACGTCAGACTGTTGTGCTGTCTTTGATAATGATGGCTAAGAAGTGCCAGCTTTGTGCCAGGACCTGTGCTCAGTGCCTTCCATACAGTCTCACTAATCCTTACAATAACCCTGAAGGGTAGATATTCAATGGAGTATAATTTAATAATAATAATAATAATAAAAAGCTATCAAGCTACGAGAAGTTGTGGGGGAACAGTAAATGCATATGGTGAAGTGAAAGAAGCCAATCTGAAAAACTACATACTCTGTGACTCCAACTGTGTGACATTCTGGAAAAGGCAAAGCTAAAGATACAGTAAAAAGATCAGTGGTTTCCAGAGGTTCAAGAAGTGGGAAGGATGAATAGGTGGAGCACTGGGCATTTTTAGGGCAGGAAAACTGTTCTGTGTGATACTGTGATGGTAGACACATAATATTATGCATCTGTCAAAGCCCATAGGACTTAAAACACAAAAAGTGAACCATAATATAAACTATGGGCTTTTAGTTCATAACAGTGTCTCAATTTTGGTTCGCCTGTCAAAAATATACCACAGCAATGCAGGATGTTAATCATAGGAGAACCTGTGTGCAGGCAACAGAGTGAGTGTATGAGAACTCTCTGTACTTTCTACAGAATTTTTCTTTAACCTTAAAAACTGCTCTAAAACATAAAGCCTATTAAAAAAAAAAGTAGATATTAAAGTCCTCCAGTTAGGAAGGAGATCCATTCCTAAGTCTGTCTTTAAATTTGTAGGTAAATCGTAACAGGTACATAAGGTTCTTATTTAGGGTCTGCTTTTAAATCTTTGAAGGCTTCGAGCCTTTTCTTGCACTAAAGTAAGGCTGGTAAGCATATTACAGTGATTTGGGTCATCTAACCGAATTATCGATAGCCTTTCCATTTCAATAATTATATCACTGTGTTGCTTAGTATAATTGCAGCTTTCATGGGGCAGAGCCTTCACATGCTGCATTATTTTTACTTTATCCTTTAAAATTATTCTGATCGTTGACCGGCTGTAGGCTAAAGCTTTTCCAGTGACCAATGGTGTTTCACTTTTTCCCAGTCGCTTTATTATTTCCACTTTATTTTCAGTCATGATCATTTTCCTTTTCTTTAATGTATCACCAGCGGTTGCATTGCACTTACACTTTGGAGGCATGGGTACAAGGGTAAATGAGAGGAAAATTTAAGCCAAATACAAAGTTGTGCACTCAACACAGTGTTAACGGCAATGTCATCTGTCTTGAAAAGATGAAAGGTGTTCTTTCCTCGAGCCTTTGAAGAGCTGAACCCACGCAATGTCTTTATAAGCGCCACAAAGTGGAGCAGTGTGTTCGTTGTTATGAACCATTGTATTTAACTCAGATTTTTAATACAATAGGCTTTATGGCAGTCCATTCTTAAGTACGAGTTGTCCACAATTTGGACTTTCTTAACTCGGGGATTTATTATCATTATTTTTCATATGAGCTACACAGATGGAGAATGGTAGGCCTAAAATGAGAGCACAGGTCTGATCTGGCAGCCTTTGCTTTTTCGTTATTTTGTATTGTTGTAACTTGAACACTGTCTAAGTTCTCACACCTTCATGCCTGTTTGTTTTCTTGCCATTGGGCTTAGAATGCCCTTACTCCCTGGTATTTATCTTTTAACATTCAGTTAAAACTCTTAGCCCCTTTGGAAAGCTTTCTTGAAGCCCCTGCCTTCTCCCACACCCACCTGCCCCAGGTTCAGTTAGTTGATGCTCTTTTACTTCTTTAGCACCTTGAACTCCATAGACTTATCACACGAATTGCAATAAAGTGTAGTTACTGGTTTATTTGTCTCTCCTGCCAAGTAAACTACGAGTTCCTTGAGGACAAGCCCAAGTCTCTGTCACCTCTGTACACCCAGCACCTAGCATTGCCCTAACTTGGTAATAAGCAAGCTTATTTGTTTGTTGAACTGAGTAGGACTGTTTTGGATGCCAACAGAAAATGCCAAATAGGTAGATAGCTCTGAAAGATAGTAGCGGAAATCTTATTTCCACACTTTTACACAAATAACATGCATTTTCTACATTTGTTTGCCAACTGCGTCCTCCCCCTGTGAGGTATTTTCGTAAGCATATGGGTGGGGGGGTGCAGTTGACAAACGTAGAAGCTGTGTACTTTTTGTGTAAAAATACGGAAATTCTGCGTTCATTTAGCAGACTGCCAGAATAAAGAATATAGAATCAGGCACTACTTGTAGATTCTCTAAAACCAGTACTCTTAAAGGAGAGCTGGATCATGCTTTTCTCTTGTTACTAGTTGCCCTTTACGCTCTGACTCACGGTGACCCCATGTACAAGAGAATAAACACTGCCCAGTCCTGTACTGGCTTCACGGTTGCTGGTATGGTATATGTAAGTCCATTATTGTGGCCACTGTGTATTTTGAGCGCCTTCCAACCTAGGGGGCTCATCTTTCAGCACTATATAGGACAGTGTTCTGTTGTGATTTGTCGGGTTTTCATTGGCTAATTTTTAGAAGTAGATCACCAGGTTTTAATTCCTAGTCTGTCCTTAGTCTAGAAGCACCACTGACACCTCTCCACCATGGGGAACCCTACTAGTGTTTGAAATACCAGTGGCACAGCTTCCAGCATCATAGCAACATGCAAGCCAGCACAGTGTGACAAACAGACAGCAGTGGGCTTTTTGCCTTAGGTACTTTATACTGAGGTCTTCAGTATGACTTTTAGTATCAGAATTGAAAACTTGGGGGTGGTCTGCTCTGTGGAGGGGGGGCGGAATGTGTCAAAATAGCCTATAGAATTCTCAGTTATTCATCTCCCTCTGGCTTAGCCAGAGAAAACAACCAAGTCCTGAGTCTTTGTGTGGCCTCCTTCACAGGATTTACCAGTCTAATTCTTGGGAAAGTTCACAAAGTTAGCGCTGATTACACACCCTTTGCTACAGCTACCTTAGGACAAGCCAGAGAGAGCTGTACACTGCAGGGAGATCTGTTACCACCACAACTCTCTCAGCTCATCTGCCCCTCCCTTTCTTGCTCTGGCATAAAAATCCAAATTATGAAACTTTGTGTCCTGCACCACAGCCCTACAGGAGAATCACATATCTTCAGCTCCCTTCAGAAACCCGGTGTATTGGTTGCTACTACTCACTAGACAAATTTCTGTCAGTGACCCCATTATTTCTGATTAGTGAGGGTGAACCCTACCTACTTGAATGTAGATAAACACTGATAGGGTTCTTCACTTCCTTCATCCTTAAAAACCCACAGCTCTTAACAGGACGTGCATTGTAAATAGCATCATATCTCCAGTTAAATCTTTATCATCTAATTGGGTTCATTTCCTAAGCTAATTTTAATTGCTTCAAGAAACTGCTTAACATTGTAGATGAATCCCAAGGTCCATGATGACATTTCCCTTGCAAAATTAATTATTAATGTCCTGATCATTTGCTTAAGACATTAATAGTTCTCATTGATCAGCACATTCTGTTTATCTAAAATGGCCTCATCACCATGCATGTCACAGGAGTATCTGAACACATCCAATTAGAGGCATTGCCCAGGTTCAGCCACATCAGCAGATCGGAACTTAAGGGTCTCTTTTGTCTTCACAACATATTAAGTCTAGCTTTATCAGAAACTGAGCTGTTTAAGGGCACAAAAGAAAGACGACTCTCTAATGATGGTTCTTCACTTTCTATTAGCTTCCTGGTAAAACATAAAGCCTTCTCAATTACCACATGCTGGAAATTAACACGAAGAGCCCTTGATGAACTAGATTGTGTTGTTGCGTGTTTTCATGTCAGCCTACGTTTACTCTCGGTGATTTTCTTATGAATGGGAGTGAGAAGAGAGGCACTAGGTATTTACTGGCTTAAAAATATCGGAGTACATAATACCACCTGGCATTTGTATGGTGCTTTGTAGATTTCTGAGAGGTTCCATTTATTTAATCAGGAGGTTTTCCTTGAAAAGACCTTTAGAGAGGGGCAGGGTAGGGTAACTTAGCCAGGACTACATGATTAGTTATTGCCAAAGCTGTAAATAGAATGCATCTCCAAGTTCCCTAGATTTCTCACTTATTTGATGAACTGATGAGTCCGTAACCTCCTGCTCATCTTTGAAACCGCAGTGGGAACTCATCCCTTTTACAAAGTCTCCCAGGCCAGAAAGGAGCTTCCTCCTACCTTAAGAATGGCACATTCTGTTGCAATGATATGGCCTTGTGGAGAACCGCAAGACCCTTGAGGACAGAGATTGTGTCCTGCTCATTCTCGTGGGTCCAGTGCCTCACCTCGTGTTTGGGAGGCAGAAGGTGCTGTGTATATGCATTAATGTATGGCTGGCTGGCATCGAGAACGGGAGAAGGAATGGGTAGGTGAGAGGGAGCACAGGGATCTGCGTTTTACTATGGTCATGTTGCAAACCTTTGGCACCTGAGGAAAATCTAGTTTTGTTGGGCTCACTCCACGTTTAAAAAATATTTTCAGCTGATTTCGAGTATTTAAAACTTTATTTTAAATTTTCAAGATACAATATGGAATATTTTTAACTCCTCTTTAAAAAGTTGTGTATTCTCGTCTACAAGACTAGGCTGGTGGCTCCATACGCCATCCAGCAGCCCAAGCTGAGGGGCATGTGCCGCCTTCAGACAGGGCATGCCTGGGCTCTCCCAGATGCCACGTCCGCTGCTTGATTCACTCATGTGGTTACCTGCTGGGTAGCTTCTGGTACATAGAACAGGCATTCTCTCTATCACAGAATTCCCCTGTTTTAAGAGTCCTGGCTAATGGAAGAACCCCTTTTCTTTATTATGTCCTGCACCTATCCAAATGAACCTAGTAGGTGCTACTCCTAGTTGGTAAGATTTCTCAGTTAGCGCTGGAGCTGTGCACTTTTATTGTATTTTAGAAATGAAACATGGAGCATAGGGGAAAAAGTAGGTATTTGGACTGATGGAGTAGTTACACATTTGCTCACATAGCTGTATTCTAAAATAATTGGGAATTTCTACTTCAGGTCCACCAATATTTACCCTACCTATGGCAGTTCTTCCATATTGACTTTTTTTGGGTGTGTTATTAATTAGGAAATATATAAGAATAGGGACTGGAAGGGAACTTGGAAGGTATAATCCATTCCCCTGCCTTCAGGATGGTTCACTCATAATCAGAAGCTGTTCTTCTCTTCACTCAGGAGCCACAGGGACACACCAGCTTCAGTCCGTTGCCCATTTGTTCTTTGGAAGAGATGAATTAAAAAAAACAAAAAACAAAAAACCAGTTGCCCATGAGTCGATTCCGACTCATAGCGACCCCACAGGACAGAGTAGAACTGCCCCATAGGGTTTCCAAGGAGCGCCTGGTCAATTCGAACTGCCGACCTTTTGGCTAGCAGCTGTGGCTCTTAACCACTGCACCAGCAGGGTTTCAGGAAGAGATGAATAGGAGGCTTATTTGCTCTGTGTTCATAGTTTAGCATGCTTCTCTCTTTTCCTTCAATAGTAACTTTTCCGTAAGTGAACTTTATGTATATTCAGGTAACGATGAATTTGCAGAGACCACCAGGAGAAGTATTCCCAAGTCTCACTGTAATGTCTCTTCTTTCCTACAGATTAAAGGTTGTACAAAACTTAAAAGAAGCAGCAATTCTATTGTTATTGGACTTGAAGCTCCTTTGACCTCGGAAACTGAAGATGAGGTTGCCATGGGAACTGCTGGTACTGCAATCATTCATGTTGTGCCTGGCAGGTAGAGTGTCATTTTAAAACTTTTTGATTTAAAAATGCCACTGTCTTTCACACTAATTCAGAAGTGGGCCTTCACTTTAGATGGCAGTGTTAAAACCGTAAGAGTGCATGTGAGTAAGACTAGCATTCGCTGACACTGTGGAATACACCTTCCTAATGGTCTTTTAGAGGCTCTTTTCGTGGAGTTGTATCCAAAGCTAGACATTGATGTTTCACCTGTCTATCTGGTTCTTTTAGAGTCGTTTGAGCCGTTATTTAGTTTGAAAGTTGTTATTTTTGCTTATCCCTCTGCTCTATTGCACCGAGATATTGAGCAATAAAACTGATAGTACAGACTGGAGTATGGCATACTTTGACGTCAGTGGATGGATGTTTATCTGGGCAGTGCTGTCAATGTCTCTGTTCATCTCTCTCCGTCTTTGATACTGATTCCCTTTCGTGTTCATTTCAGTGCAGCTATAGTTTCACAGAAGCCAGAAAGCAAAAAGACAGCAGGTTTTCCTTACTAGAAAAAGTTCAAACATACTGTTTATTACTTTCTCAGTTTTCTGGAAGGTGTGAGCTTAGTAGTTGACATACATGATTCAAGTGCTCATGATGCCTTTTAGACCCAGTATGCACTGGGAGTTGGTCTCTAGGCTGGTTTGGTGGCTCTCTTTCCAGGTCTTTTTGAACTGAGTCTTTTGACCTGCTTTGTTATTCAGAGCATTAAGTCCAAGAGGAATACCTGGAATATATCTTCAGTTTTTATGTGAAACAAAAATGACATTTTGATCACCATTATTTTGATTCATACATTCATTCAGACAATATTATTGAGTGCCTTGCAATGTGCCAGCCCTGTTTTGGGATCTGGGAATATAATCCCAAGCAAGACAGACATAATCACAGCTCTCTTAGAGCAGTATTAGCTGAGATAACTGACAGCTTGTTGACAGCAGATCATTTGCAGTTGTTACAAAGTTAAAGGTAATAATGGGAGTAATGCGAGCACTAACGTGTATGGATCACTTACTCCATGCCAGGCGCTACACTCACTATGCTTGTTTCATTCTCCCATAACCCCTAGGAGGTAGGTATGTTTTATTTATTTCTACTCTTATAGTAATTATTATTATCAACTGAAGCATCAAGAAGTTTGGAAATTCACCTAAATTCACCAGGGTAGTAAGTGTAGAGCTAAGACACACACTCAAGCCGAATGTCTTATCTAGCGCTGCTGTAACAGAAATATCACAGTAAGTGGCTTTAATGAACAGAAATTTATTTTCTCACAGTTTAGAAGGTTAGAAGTCCAACTTCAGGGCGTTGTCTCTAGGGGAAGGCTTTCTCTGTCTGTTTGCTCTGGGGAAATGTCCTTGTCTCTTTTCAGTTTCTGCTCCTTGGTTGCTTGGTGAACTTCCCGTGACATGGCATCTATCTTTCCTAATCTCTTTTCCTAATCTCTGCTTGTGTTTCCTCTGTTGCTTGCTTAATCTGCTCTTTTATATCTCAAAAGAGATTGATTTAAGACACACCCTACACAAATACTGTCTCATTAACATAACAAAGGAAAGCCATTCCCAAATGGAATTATAACCACAGGTAGCGGGTAGTGGGGTTAGGATTTACAGCACATGTTTTTAAGGGACAGAATTCAGTCAGTAACACAGACTACTCTGGTTTTGACCATCATACTATGCAATCTTTTAGCTGTCTTGTCAGTTTGGCTAGTTCATGGTTGCAAATTTATTCTTGAAATTTTTGTTTTTAGTCCTCCTGGGTTTTTCTAAATTAAGCCCTCATAATTTTGGGTTTTAATTTATGACTCTTACAAAACCATGTCTTAAAATTCTGAGTTCCTTGCTTTAATTGAGTTCACAATACCCTCACCATTCCGTGACGGACATTTAGGCAGCTAGCCACCCCTTCGAGAGATGTTGTTGTTGTTAGGTGCTGTCAAGTTGGTTCCAACTCATAGCAACCTTGTGTACAATGGAACAAAACTCTGCCTGGTCCTGCACCAACCTCACAATCATTGCTAAGTTTGAGCCACCGTGTCCATCCATCTCAACAAGGGTCTTTGAGAGACATTGCTATTCTCCATCATCTGTTCTGAACCTAAAGTGTCCCTCCAGTTGTATGCCCCAGATTCTAGGACCTCAGTTGCTTTTCTGTTTTCATGCATCTTGCTCCTCCTAAAGGAACTCAACCAATACTCCCTGACTCTAACTTCTTATAGACTCTAGGATAATCATAGTCTTTAGACCATAATGTGCCAAATTGATTTTTCAGTATTTTACTACAGTCATGTGTTTATTTTCTCCCAGTGTGCTAAGTAGATATCAAAAAATTAAAGGGCTGAAGATCAAGAAAACCATTAATCTCTTCAATTGTGTTTTGAAAAACTTGGACTACTCACCTGAAGTGTATACATGTATCTCTTTTGTTCACTTCACTTTTTGTAGAGGATCAGTATATTGATAGTTTTTGTGAACCTTTTTTGTGAACCGTTTTACATGGCATTAATATTCCCTTACCATATGCCTCCTTCACTGTAGGTAAAGTCAAGTTTTAATTAATGTTTTTGTTTTCTTGCTGTTTTTCTTGATTTCATTAATTTACATTGTACTTAGCACTCTGCATTTTGAACAAGTTTCTTTAACTGATCATTCTTCCTTTTGTGTATCTTTCGTAACTTTTCTATATTTCCTTAGTCTTAGTTTTTTTTTTTTTTTTTGGTGAGTTTTTGGCAAGGAAAATATATATGTCTACTATCTTTACCATAATTTGTGAACCTTAAATAAGCTTTTTTCCCCAAATAAAACAGAAGATCCAAATGTACAAGCAGGCTAATCCTTCAAGGAATACACCTTGTAAGTCTGCTGATTATTAGACAGCATTGATTAGTAATTTGCAATGAAATGGAAATATTCTGCTATTTTGCCAAATGCTAAACCAGCCTCAGGCAATAATTTTCCAAAAAAGACTACTGATGCCTGTAGACTGAAAATTCAGTCTCTACAAAATGGGCTTTGTTATTCTCCCTCTTGCCCAATTTAAAGCAAGAGTGTCATAGATCCTGCTACCAACATAAGCAATGATGCTAACAGATGAGTGAAACACTATTAAAGAAGTAAAAGTGGCCCCTATCGTGTAACAGGGGATGCTGGTGACTCGTTAGACTAAGGTACCAACCACTGCCCAGCTATAGTCCTGGGTTGCTGCTCTTTTTTTTTTTTTTTTTAACGCAGAGATCTCCTAATTCTTTAGCCTTACTAACTATGCAAATTATTAGGGAAAAAGAAAAAAAAAGTTGAGACAAACCAAAATGATCTGCAAGCTGGATGCTGTTTATAGCTCACCAGTGTGCAAATTTAATTTTAAACATTTGGCTTCCCTTTGATGTTAGACATGGTGCCAACTACACTTTGGCCTTAGGGCTTTTGCACTAACCCTTTTACCTAGAATCCTCTTACCCTAAATGCTACCACGAGTCACTCTCTGACCTTCTGGTGCTGAAATGTCACCTAATTGGTGAGGATTTCAGATCACAATGATTAGAATAGCAATACTCCCTTCCACCGACAGTTACTACCCTTTTTACTGCCTTATTTTTCTCCAGAGCTCTAATCAGTATCTGAATAGTTTGTACTAACTGTCTCTCCCCACTGTATAGTGAGCTCTCTGAAGGCAAACATTTCTGTCTCTTTAGTTCCCAGCATCAGGAAAATGCCTGGCACATAAATAAACAAGTATTTGTCAAGTGAATGAATGTTGCATACTGGCTAGACATGAGAGAGGGGGTAGACCTCTGGTTGTAACCTGTAATATGAACCTAGAGCATGCTGGTACTCACTTCTCTGTTATCCCAATGAACTAGCCACAGATGAGGCTCATCCATATAAAAGTTTGGGTTTTTGTTTGTTTTAGTTAAATTGAAATATAAGTTATAACTTTATAAGTTATAAAGTTACTTTGTGTGCCTTGAACTCCCTCTATCCAAAGCTTTTGGTACAGCACTTCCTTGCCTGTTTCTGACTTCAACAAGAACTGGGGTGGACTCTTTCTCCTCTGGACTTTTCTGCCCCAGGAGTTTCTCTGAAATCACAAGCAAGCCTAACTACCAGAAGTTAACCTCTTCCCTGGGAGCAGTCCTCAGCCAATGGGGCAGGGCATCAGTAGATTAATGCTGCAGTCACCTGTCTTTTGGGAGGGCAATTCTTAGAGACATTCTACACATTTTTTTGGAGGTCCTCGACAGGACAGAGCCCCAGCTGCCCACAGTAACTTCCTGTATCTTTTCCTTCTTCACTGTTTCATTTATCCCACCCCTACACTCTTGTTTCTCAGGACCACCTCCCAAATAAACTGCTTCCAAGTCCTTCTCTCAAGATCTGCTTTTGGAGGAATCCAACCAAAGCATGCACTCACCAATTAATAGCAAAGCAGCAGCACTATATTGATCATGTCAGTAATTAGTGTGAAACCAGACTGGAAACAGCTTTGGCAGAGATAAGTGAAGCGTTGACTATCTGCATAAATGCATATGGATATATGTAGGCATGAAATTACATGTATTGAAACCAAACTCCTGCCCTTGAGTCAATTCCCACTCATGGTGACCCCATGTAATTACAGAGTAGAACTGTGCTCCATAGGGTTTTCTTGGCTATAATCTTTATGAAAGCAGATTGCCAGGGCTTTCTTCCATGGTGCTGCTGGGTGGTTTTGAATTTCCAAACCCTTTGCACCACCCAGGGACAGTAATTACATGTAGACATACCTCTATATAGTTATGTCCATAAACATTACATAGGTTCTATAAGTAGACAGTTCTGCTAATAACCAGATGTGAATTGTTGGGCAAATTGTTTTTCCTGAGATTCAGTTTATACCTCTTTACAATGAGAGGGTTGAGCAGATGGTCTCTAAATTCTCTTTTAATTCTAAAAATGTACAGTTCTATCAGTACACATGGTTTGAGATATGTACATTGATAGGGTTAGAGCTAAGCCTGAGACTTTTAGATTATTAGATTTTTAGATTATTAGGAAAACTAATAGGAGATTTTACACAGGTCATATGCCTTGCCATGTGTTACTGATTCTGGTCACACTGGCACAATTTGAAAGAAAGAATAAAGTGGCTGGTCCATATGTTCATATGTTGCAAAAGGCGTGAAGACATTTAAAAACCCTCTGTGAATGAGAGCAAAAATGTGTATTTGATATATTCTCAGTTGGTCTTGGTTTCAGGGAGGCTAAATTTATTCCCATCTATCTACGTGGTGCAGTTTACCAACTTCAGCAATTATCTCTTTTTGAGAAAGTGCATCCTTTCCAAATGCAAGTTTTTGTTGGTTGGTTCACAAAATCTATGCTGTTGTTGCAGCTGCATCTGGGGGTAGGCAGTGGAGGGTAGGCCCTGTGTAATTCAAGGAGACATGCTCTGAGACTGGCTAGTGCCTGCAGAAGCTAGCGCAACAGGAGCCCTGGTTGAACAGACTGTCAGAGGAGTGTGGCTTAAATCTGTGATAGTAAAAATTGCAAACCAAAGTCCGATACCTGCAAACAGAGAGCAAGGAAGGAGAGAATGTTCGGTGTGCTTCCCAAGGTGTTTCAGGCTTAGGAAGACTGTCATCACTAAGACTGAAAAACCAAAACCAGGTGCTATGGAGTCGATTCTGACTCATGGAGATCCCCTGTGTATCAGAGTAGAACTGTGCTCCATAAGGTTTTCGATGGCCAGCAAAGTAGATTGCCAGGCCTTTCTCCTCTCTGAGGAACCTCTTGGTGGATTCAAACCTCCAACTTTTCAGTTAGTAACTATGTGCATAACCGTTTGTTCCACCTAGGGACCCCTAAAGACTGAAGTAGGCTGGCTATTGTTTTGGCTTAATCTGGAGCCCTGAAAGCACAAACACACAATAGGAGTTCCCAGGTTATATGTTGAGGTTGATGGTAGAACTCAGTGACTACTGTGGACAACTGGGCCTCTTTCCACTTAACCAAAACACTCCAGCAAAGCTCAGGACCAGCCCTAACACATCTTTTTCCTTCTTCATGATACTCATATATCCATACCAGGAGAGTACCCAGAATTTAGTTACAAAGCTTGCCCACACAGTGCAGCCAGGTATAATATTTCAGTTGCCAAGACTCTTATACTTTCCCTCCAGAATAAACAGCAAAGCAGGAGACATTCAAATAACTCGCAGTTCTGGACAGATATTAAACCGAACACTGCCCCTGTTCTTGCAAAAGTACCAAGTATTCAATTAAGACTAAAAGAAAGTTGAGTAAATGTCAGTTTTCATATATTTCCTGCAAAGCATAGTGCTGTATTGATCTCTTATTTTATTGTTTCTCTTTCTAAGAAACTGCCTTGCCAACACATTCACAATCATGCTGACTGAAGCCAAACAATGGATTTCTTATTTCCTGTGAGCTCTCTCATACTCATGGCCATCAAATGAAGCCAAAAGTGGTAGAAAGATTTAGCAAGAAGAGAGCTAATAACTAGATTAAAAAGCAGTGATTGCAGTGATCAAAATTCAGGAAAAAATAGGGGAAGCATTTCCAGAAAATAACAAACAGCAAATGGAAAACTCTTTTTCAATATCAATTTAAGTATTAAATACATTCCATGGAGGCTAAATATTAACCAATAATGAAAATGTTGAGGTAAATACAGAAGCTGGCAACGATTTTATATTCCTACAGGCATGGACATAGAGTAGCATTCCCATAAACCATAAGTTATTAGAGATATTCTATTTAAGACCTCCCTGGAAGTAAAACCACTGAAGTCTTCATTAGATATGCTCAGTCAAGCCAGATGTCTTCACTATAAATAAAACTCCCCCCCCCCCCGCAACCCCCGCATAGAGTCTAAGGCATGTTGTATCTAGAAAAAAAAAAAAAAAAAGTGACTGAACTCTGTTGAATGCAACAAATTAGAAGAGGGGAGAAAGAACTAGTAAGTGAAAATCCAAACTAGAAGACAAGACTATGTGTGTTTTGATATCGGTGTGTGTGATAATCCTCTGTTGAGATGTGGGTTCAGTGGTGCTGGTTCCTAGCTTGAAGATGGTGGTTGCAGGAATAGCCCACGATATCTCTGACCAAGCTAAAAATGCCATCTGGTGGTTAAGAGCTACTAACTAGGTCTGTGGCTTACTAGCTATGTAATTAAGCTACTTATTTGTTTTTTAATCTGAAAAAATAGGCTAAGTAAAAGTGTATTTACTTTATTTGAGTACCTGTGAGGACTGAGATCATGTATACTTTTTTGTGTATTTGGCATAGTGCCTGATATTTAATAAGCACCAGTAAGTGTTAATATTTATCGGGAGTGCCTGGGTAATACAAATGGTTAACACCCTCAGCTGCTAGCCAAAAGATCAGAGGTTCCAGTCTACCCAGAGGCACCTTGGTAGAAAGGCCTGGAAACCTACTTCTGAAAAATCAGCCATTGAAAACGCTATGCAGCACAATTCTACTCTGTCACAAATGGGGTTGCCATGAGTTGAAATTCATTTGACTGCAGCTAGTTTTTATTATTCATTGAGTTGTTGAACACATACGAGGGCCTGCCAGGGCCAGGCTTTGTGCTGCACTCCAAGAATATAATTTAGTTCTAAATGAAACACAGTCCCTATCCTCATGACCCCAATGACGATGCTAATAGCCAGGCACCATCCATTCCTTCTGATCTCATGGCAAAGGTGGCAGTTGATGGTAGAGACAAGTAGCCACACATTCCGTATCCTCCTCCTAGTCCTGACTTTCCTTCTTCTTCTGTCAGTTAAGGCAAATAGAGACCAAGTGTTGTACCTTGAATGGCTGCTTGCAAGCGTTTACCCCAGGCACTATGCAACAAACTAGGAGGTAGAACAGAAGCACTAAACATATTATTAGGCCAGTTAGCTGAGATGTCCCATGAAACCATGACCTCAAACCTCCAAGCCAAGGAACCAAATGCCATTAGGTTTTTAGTTGTACATAAGCAGTCTCAGCAGCTACTCTTTGTTGTTGTTGTTATAAATTTATCACACAACTTTTGCCGGTGCAGCTTTTTACAAATGTACAACTTATTGACAACAATTATAATAATAGGCTGTGTTACCCTAACCTTAATCAATTCCATTTTTCCATCATCATTATCTTCCCATCCTTTCCCTTTCCTTCTGCTTTTCATGTATGTGATAGCCAAGATATTTTGGGCCTGCCTTCTGGCAGCAAGATACCAAGAAGAGGTGCTAATTGGGGCCATCTATTGGGGCCTAGCACTGGGAAAGGGCTGCAGTGGTTTCTATGATGGGGCTCCCAGAAATTCATCAAGTTACAAGGAGCTTGTTGTTTCTTGTTAGCTGCGGTTAAGTCAGCCCATTACTCACGGCAACCTCATACCCAGTCCTGCGTCATCCCCATGGTTGGTTGCAGATGAGACCATTGTGATCTTTAGGGTTTTCATTGGCTGACTTTTGGAAGTAGATCACCAGGCCTTTGTATCCTAGTCTGGAAGCTCTACTGAAACCCGTTCAGCATCATAGCAACACACAGCCCTCCACTGATAGATGGGATGGTGGTTGCACATGAGGTGCATTGGCTGGGACTCAGACTTGGGTCTCCCTCATGGAAGGTGAGAATTCTACCACTGAACTACCAATGTCGCCATTGTAAGGAGACAGGGATTCCAAAGAGAGAAAGATCTGTTAGTTCAGGACAATCAAAGCTTTTAAAAACGCATTTAACAAAAAAGAAATAGCCTAAGTAAAGGAGCACGTAAAAGCCCTTAATATCACTGTGGTGGAGTGTGCCAGAGCAGACTCTCTTCTGTGTCATTTCCTTCCATTCTCTTCTACGTCTAAGCCTCCCTTTGTGATTTTAACCAGTGTTGGGTAAGGATGTGGCCCTACTGCAGCCTAATAACACCCTTAATTTGTTTAGCACTTGTTAGTCTGTAAAATGTTTGCTGCTCAGTCTGTTTAACAAGCCTGTTAAGGGCTAAGGACATCAATGAGAATAATTTCAAAAGTAAAAATTTATTGAGAGTGTATGTGTCAGGTACAGTGCCAAAATCCTTGAATACATGATTCCATTTAAACCTCACAACACCTCTCTGAGAGACGTGCAATACCCATTTCTTATATGAAGGGTTACATGACCTGCCTAAGGAACCAGAACTTGTACATACCCCAGGCAGCATGTGAACATAGGTTTGTGTGGCTCCAAGGACTGTGCTTTTAACCCTTATGCTATGATAGCTATCAAAATAGAGTCTGTGTTCTCACGGAGTTTATCATTTTATGAGATAATCCCAATTTTACATATGAAAATCTGTGGGGTAAGTGACCTACTTAATGTTGCTGGCATTGACATCAAAAGTAAAGCTGAATTCTAGGTTTTCTGTTTCATAATCCAGTGGCTTGCTTTTTTCCACTGGTTTATATGCTGCCTTTTTACTAAAGTATACCTGGCTTTCATAGCACCTTATTGAATACCCGATGACATCAAGAAAGGGTTTTTATGCTGAAGAGGTGTCTCAAGTATTGAAAAAATTTAATTTTTCTGAGAAGCCTAGTTTCTGTGCCTGTGAACCACCAACAGATGTGATATTGGCCTGTGCCCTGTACCCAAGGTTTTGAACCGGCTTGAAATGTTTCAGTTGCAGCCAGTGGGAACAAGGCAAGACTTCGAACTGGTTTGAAATGGTTCAGTCATAGCTGATGGAAACCAGGGCAGCATGTGTGTTGTGTAGCAACCACATTTCCTGTGCGTTGGATTTTGACCTGAGTAGAAAACAGGCAGCAGTGCTCTGCTCAAAGATGACAGCTGACCACACCATTCTGAATGTGTGTCTTTCTCCAGTCTCACCAATAATCCAATCTTATGTATCAGGAAAGTTTCAGGAGCCTGATGCTGGAGATTGAACTCTTGGCAGGACCATAGAGAGAGGAACACATTCCAAGTTATGCGGTGGGCTGCCATCTTTGAGCAGGACATCACTGCCTGTTTCCTACTTAGGGCAAAATCCGTCACACAAGATATTTGGTTGCTATGCAACATGTATGCTGCCCTTGTTTTTGAAAGCCATGACTGAACTGTTTTGAACCAGTTTGAAGCTCTGCCTGTACGTTATTTTATGATGTAGTGAGAGCAGAAAAAAAATGTTATTTCTTCATTTTAAAGGAAAACAGGACTATGTGGGAGAAATGTTGGTAAGTAGAAAATAAAACATTCCCTGAGCCTACAAGTAGAGTACAATTTTTTGTGATTTTGGTAAACAGTAATGCATATGTCATTAGGTATGAGTTCCATGCTTAAAGAAATTTTTTTTAAGTTATCATATTTTGCAAAACCCCTAGTGTGTTGCTTATTTGCTTTGTGTCTTCACAAAGCAATCATGAATATTTTTCTTTAAGGAAGATAACAGATTATTTTGTTTTGGCAAGAATTGATACCAAGGGAGAGGACTCACCCCTTCAGATCTGAATCAAGACTTATTTTCAAGGTACTCTTTTCCAAAACAAGGTTTGAGACTCTCAATAAAAGCCACTCTAAATATCTTAAAATTGTGCTAAAACTAAGCACCTGTGGCTATTGAGTACTTGAAATGTGCTAGTCCAAACTGAGGTGTGTTTTATTTTTTAAATGCACATCGGATATTAAAGACTTAGTACAAAAAAGTAACATAACAGATCTCATTCATAATTTTTATTTCAATTACGTGTTAAAACGATAATATTTTTATATAGTGGGTTAAGTAAAATAAATATTTCCTGTGTTTTACTTTCTTTTAATTTGGATACTAAGAAATACAAAATTACATATGTTCCTCACATTATGTTTCTGTTGGGCAGTACTGCATTAGAAAATAAAGGAGCTGATCTCCAGATCTTTAAAGTATAACAAGCTGAGAAATAATTGTCTCCTATTCTTATCTTTTTTCTGGGAAAGCCCTGGTAGCCCTGATCCTCACTGGGAAGTTGATCAGGGACAGGTGTAGAGGGAAGAGAAGCATATATGCAAATCTTCTAAGGTGTTGGCTCAGAGGAGGGAGGAATTTTGTTTATCACAGCTCCTCTAAAGCTGCCATGGTAAGACAGAGAATATCAAAATCTTGTCTTCAGCAAAAACAACCACCTAACTGAAAGAGTAAAGATCAGAGAATTTTTTAACTTTTTTTTTTAGATAAACTACAAATAACATTGACCAAAACAGAAATAATTTGTAAATGAATGTTGATAGAAGCACTGTTCATAATAGCCAAAAAAGTGGAAAGAATCCAAATGTCCATCAGCTGATGAATGGGTAAACAAATGTGGTATGTCCGTGCAAAGGAATGTTATTGAGTAAGAAGAAATGAAGCTCTGATACATGCTACAACATGCATGAACCTTGAAAACACTGCACTAAATGAAAGAAATCAGATGCAGAAGACCACGTGGTATATGATTCTATTTATATGAAATGTCCAGAATAGGGAAATCCATAGAGGCAGAAAGTGAATTAGTGGTTTCCATGGGCTCAGGGGATGGAGCAATGGGGCGTGATTCTTAATGGGTATAGAGTTTCTTTTGGGGATCATGAAAATGTTCTAGAATTAGATAGTGATCTATAGGTGGTACAAACAGTTAATGCACTCAGCTGCTAACCCAAAGGATGGAGGTTTCAGTCTACCCAGAGGTGCCTCCGAAGAAAAGCCTGGTGATTTAGGTCCACAAAATCTGCCACTGAAAACTCTAGGGAGTGCAGTTCTATTCTGACACACACGAGAAATCATCTTGACAGCAGCTGGTTGCTTAATGGCTACAAGCTTTGTAAATATATTAAAGACCACTAAATTGTACATTTAATAAGAATGAATTCTATGGTGTGTAATTATATCTCAATAAAAAATAAATCTAGGGAAAAAAAAACAAGTATTTTTCCTGAGAGAGGCAGTCATCCTGTCAGGAAGTCAGAGTTATGCAGGGCCAACTTCACAGAGAAGTTGCCTTGTTTGTCCACAGTCACTAGTGGCATGACCAGGATCCTGGTCTCAAACTCTAATCCCCAGCTGTCTCCCACTACCCAAATATGGAGTCTGGCAGTTGTGTGATTTGGGGCATCAGAACGTTTTATCTTTCTCCATCCCATACTCAGAGTCAGCTTCTGTAATAAGAGAAAAGGAATAAACTACAAACCTCCCTCAGAGAGTGAGCTCTCTCACTTTAATTCACCAAGGTGTGGTATTGGATTCCACCTTGAGAGCAGGTTAGGCGAGACTTAGTGGCCAGAGACAGGTTGGGGGACATCTGTGTCGTGAGGGTGTTCTTCAATAGGTAGGACTAGCACTGACTTCACCTATTTTCAATTTTGCTCCAAATTGGCATCACTAGGAAGCAGGACACCTCTGTATTTCCTGCTTACCTGTACCAGACCTCCTGGTGGCCCAAAATTAAAAATCCATTTTGAGTCTGTGATTAAACTTTCCCCTTTCCAAGGGTTATGTCGCGGCCAAAGCTTTGAATAATAGTTCTAATACAAAACAGGTAGGCAGTTTTATGGAGAAACAATATCTGAAAAAGCAGGATGTCAAATAGATTTAAAAGGTATGAATGCAACAATGCATATGTTACTTGAACTGCTTAAGTAAAACGAAAGCAAAATTGGTGTACACTGCCTGGTTTCAACCATATTGCTTCCACGCTCTGGGTTATACCAGAAGAGGATTGCCACAACTAGAAATATATTCCTATTGTTGGAGTGGGAACAAATGTCCAAACAAACAACTCAGGATAAACTTGAGATGCAGAAGAAATCTCTGCTCTTTTCTAAGGAGCTTTGAAGATTAGGTTGAGGAAACAACTCATTGCAGCAAATAAATTATTTCAACAGACAGAGACTCCCAGATTGTCAAAGCTGTACTTTAATCTGGTCCAGCCCTTTCTTTGGACAGATGAGAAAACCAAAGACCAAGAGGATAATTCATTTGCCCAAGTTCACCTGGATAACTGTTTTCAGAGCAAGAACCAAATATTGGGAATATTTGATTTACTTTTATCAAAATAATTGTTTTTTTTCAAGATTTGGACTTGGTAATTGTTTTCTTGTTACATCATAGCATGTTTAAAGTCTGTGTATATAAGTGGACATAAGTTTCCTCATTAAGGATGTTTTAGTCAGAAGCTTTTGATCACCTTTGTCAACTGTTTTCTCACTTGAGAAACTTGTTAGTAGTGCCCTGGTGGCACAGTGGTTAAAACTCTCAGCTGTGAACCAAAAGATCAAGGGTTCAAACCCACCAGCCACTCCCATGGGAGAAAGATGTGACAGTCTACTTCCGTAAAGATTTACAGCCTTGGAAATCTTATGAGGCAGTTCTACTCTGTCCTACAGGGTTGCTATGAGTTGGAATTGATGGTTGTAAGTTTGGTTTTGGGCATATAGTCTTTTTGATACAGTGACAAAATAATATTTAGAGAAGAAATTAGTTTCTTAAATTATGAACTTTGGTTCTTTTGGAAATATTTATACATTCTTTATTTGTTCATTTAATAGCACTTTACTACTCTACACATTCTATGCACTGATGGATATTGGACTTAACTGAAATATTTGTGATTTAGTCTATGAATTTAAGTGTATAATCTTGTAAGCCAAAACAGTTTGTTTCAAACTCACGTGTCCTGCCACGTTTAAATGAGAAATCCGGACAGAATACAGTGGTCTTAACTTTCACGAACCATAGTGTTCCTCATCAGAGGGGATATCCTTGGTGCAGCCTGTAGTGGATACACTTGTGCTCCTGAGGCCAAGACAAATCGGGATTCAAACCTGCCTATACCACATACTAAGTTTGTGACTTGAGAAATTTACTTAATTCTCTGAAAAAAATGTATGTAAGATATTAAGCATACGGATGGCCTACAAGCAGGGCTTAGTAAATGTAACTGTTGTAATAATTTATTAATAATAAAAAGGCTGACCTTCTTCCGCCTTTAGCAGTGACCTCCTCCACCGCCCCCCCCCCCGCCCCCCAGTGCAAGCAAAACACTTCCATCCACTCTACCTTCAGTGGATCCTGAAGTAAGTGGCATGATTAAAGTAGAAAAAAAAGTGGGAGTGAAACGGAAAAGGAAGATAGAAATCAGACAAGCCTGGGGTGTCCTTTAGCTTCTGGGATTTCTATCAAACCAGGTGGGAAAGATCAAAAGTTGTCGTGTTTTGTTTTGTTGTAAAGTTGACTAAGAAGGAGGAAATTGATAGCCTCTTTGCCAGGTAGAAAATAGGATTGATGGCTGTTTTTCTTATCAAATTGTATTATTGTAAGGATATATTTTGTCTTGTTCTCTCTATAGCTGTATCGATACACATGTATATAAACTTTTTTTTTCTGTGTGTTTACCTAGTCTTTGGGGCATTCTGATAATATTTAAACTAGAATTTTTTTTTAAATGGAGAATACTGTATTACTAATCTAATAACTTATCATTCACTATGGATATTTAGGAAACCCTGATGGCATAGTGGTTAAGTGCTACGGCTGCTAACCAAAAGGTCAGCAGTTCGAATCCATCAGGTGCTCCTTGGAAACCCTATGGGACAGTTCTGCTCTGTCTTGTAGGGTCTCTGTGAGTCAGAATTGACTCAACTGCAGTGAGTTTGGCTTTGGTGTGGATATTTATTTTACCTTATTTTTCACATTTCTTAATATTGCAACATGAGCTCAGGCCCTAGCCAAGATTTTCATTACTGAGGATGATAATAATTATATTAGCAATAATAACAACAGCAGTTACTGACCTTCTTCCTCTGTTAGATGCTTCAAATAAGTTTTATAGTTTATATTAGGCTGAAAACAGCTCTAATATGGCTGATATCACCACCTGTGCTTAGAGAAAGAGCAACTAAAGCAAGTGGCTGAATGTCATGCCTGGAATGTCTTCCTCCCACTCTCTCCTGGTCAACATCAACCTCAAACCTCAGCACGGTTTCACTGATGGCGGATAGCTTCCTCCCACTCTCTCCTGGTCAACATCCGCCTCAGACCTTGTCATGTTGCTTCTAAAGCAACACTCTTGTTTTTTTATAGTCAGTCTCCTGGGTGTAAACTCAAACTTTTGTCCCTTCCCAGGTGCCTGTTCAGCTTAGCCTTTAAGCAGCTTCCTTCCCAGTTACTGATTGGATACATTATTGGGGACTAAACCAGTTTAAACTGTGTAGATGAGCTACCGTCCAATGCCCCTTTCCTTCTTGTAAGTACCCACAGTAGAGCAGTTTCTGCGTTATCTCTAAGGAAATTTTTTTTTTTTTTCCCTCTACATCCTCACGTTTTATCTCCCTTCTAATAGGTGCCTGGTCTTCCCTCAGCCCCCTGTGGTAATATTCATTATCTCTCCCCCTGACCTACTCTGGGTGTGTTCTTTCTCCCTCTCTCCCTCCCTTCTTCCTTCCTTTCCTCTCTCAGTCTAATTACATCTTAGCTTAAAATACAGACTGAAAGCTAATGAAATTAATTGTCTTTAAACACTTTTTCAGGTTCCAACTGTTCACCTCCCTCTGAGTTGAAATGAGTAAAGTTTTAATTTATTTGTTTAAAATTCACTAGGCTAATATGTTCACATACTAATATATGGCATGTACTTCATATATACTATCTATCGTCCATGCTTCTTTTAAAGGAGCAAAGCAGAGTCTTGCCCATAGAAAAAATGCCTCCATCTCCACTCAAGGGACTTAGAAAAATTCAAAGAGCAAACAAAACCAAAATAAATTCACATCTTCCCTGAGCAAAAGTGTTAATAAAAATGAAGCAGTATTTGTCTGGGTCAATGGTTTTTACCAGAGCTTGATGTGATATTCTCTGTAGAATTTTACTGAGAAGTTATGAACTGCTGATAAGACAGGTGAATATGAGTTGCACACAAGTGATCTTTGCAAAATAAAAATTGGCAGGTGTAATTGAATTCTCCCCTCTCCTCTTTTTCTCTTCAGCAGAGTTCTTGGACACCCTCTTTGGGAATGTTCTCTTCCCCAGTGGTGTGATATTTGCAGGAAAAACTTTGGTTTTAATATAATATTTATCTAACTAGAAATATAGCCAGATTTGAAGTTGATGCTCCAGATAGCATCTATTTCCCTTATGGTTCCAGCTGCTTGCTCCGTTCAGTTGTATTTCAGATGAGGGTAAAGAAAAGGGGACTGCTAATCCCTTGCATTTTATTATTGTGTATGGATCTCATATTATCTAAGTTTGATGTTCAATTAAATCTATATAAATGAATGAATGGGTGGATGAAAGACTGAATGCATGCTTTGTCCAGTGATTAGAAATCGCTTTTGAAATTCAGCCTTTCTCTTTTTATTTCGATGCAATTGTAATAGCAACTCAAAAAATCTAGAGCCATATTTTCCACTTTCTGATTTATGACTTTGAGAAAATCACTCGACTGCTTACCACCTCAGATACTTTGCTACATAAGTAGAATAATGGGTTGGAGCCCAAATGAGCTTCCTAGGCCAATTTTTCCCAAAATTTGGTCATCATCTATTTTTGTTCACTCTGTGTACTCCATGTATTATTACTTCATTATTTTTATCAATTGAATTTTTTATCTAAAGGAATGTTATCAAAGCAGTGTGACTTGTAAATTAAAAAAAAAAACATAAAAAACAAATATTATAGAAACAAATGTTATTAAATACTGACTTTTCTCAGAAGACTCTGATCTTGAGCCCTAACAGCTCTCTATAAAAGTAGGATTGGCAAATGGTAGAGAGGTTGAAAGACATGCAGGCATCGACGGAGACATGGGCTTTAATTTAATCAAGAATGAAAGAGATTTAATTGAAAGGGTAGTGAATTCATTCTTAATAAGGCAGCATGATTCCATGCCATGTCCACGGGCCATTTAAAAACGATCTCACATACCAGTGTGATGCATCCCACAATTTGGGAAACGCTAATATAGAGGGATGACGTCTTCCAGCCCTAAAAAGGGGATGCTGTAATGCCCCCAAACGAGGTATCGGATGCAACCTGGCAAAATTGATTCACATGAATCACATTTTTTATGTGTGGTCATTTTTTCTTCTGGAATTATTTTTCATGTACGTAAATAGTTGTTCTGTTTTTGATCCCATATGTTGTTTTTGGGTGCTCTCCAGTCAATTCCCACTCATAGCAACCCCTTGTGACAGAGTAGAACTGCCATATAGAGTTTTCTTGACTGTAATTTGGGGTTGCTATGAATCAACTCGACAGCAGCAGGCTTGGTTTTTTGGAATATATACAGGAGCAGATCACCAGGTCCTTCTCTTATGGAGCACTGGGTAGATTTGAACTGCCAACCTTTCAGTTAACAGCCAAGTGCTTAACCATTGTGCCACCAGGGCTGCTTTTGACTCCATATACTATGCAAAAAGAAAAAGAAAAAAACAATTAGCATTGAATTGACCTCCAACTCATGGCAACCCCGTGTGTTTCAGAGTAAAACCATGCTTCATAGGGTTTTTGGAAGTAAGTCAGTTGGTATAAATCAGTTGTAGGCTAAGATATGTAACAATCTTGTTGCCTTTATGATTCAGAGTAATGATGTTCAGAGGCCTTATAAGTAGTAAGAATATTGCCCATCTTATTATCCCTCTTTCCAAAATTAGAATATCCCATAATGAGTGACATAAAGAGGCCTGACTAACCCTTGAATTGGTACTCTAGAGCAGGGACACCCTGGTTATAATGTTACCATGACTAAGAGGCCCTTTAAACGAGTAGTATTTTGACAGTGCTGAGGGATTGTGGCATTCATAGTGTGAGATTTAACACAGAAACCATTCTTAAAGGCTTAGGGAGTCCATTTGGCTGTTACAAACACAACTTGTGAGTTTCCTTGATTTCAGAGCCTTATTTTTAACACTCTTTGAAGTGCCTTTTTTGTTCACTGATCTGTTAAAGTGTAATCTCGTTTCTGTTTTTAGCTGTCTGTTGTTATTATAATAAGCCCAGTGTTCCAAGCAGGTTTACCCAAAGCATTCCTTTCCCCCCCAAAAAATAATATCTTAACTGTCGAGTGCTGGGGTTGTTCTCAGAACTGTTCATTGTTGTTGTTGTTGTTGCAGAACTCCAGTTCCCCATACACAGCCTAATTTTCAAAACAAACAAACAAACAGTAATTTCAAAGCTTCCCTGTTGGATTTCAGTTCGTAGGTTGGGTGAATCACAAATAGCCCAAACGTTCCTAGGTACAGTGTCTTGGCTTCTAAGGAATAACGGAAAAAAAAAAAAAATCCAAGACTTTTGTTGTAGGAAACCAAAAGTGGTCTGGTTAGCATATGAGCTGATCACTGAGCAAACGTGATGGGAAAAGGCCCGTGAACTCTCTGTGAATAGACATCAGTTGAGAGTAGAGGAAGAGAAGGATGCATATGCTCAAAACTGAATAAAATTGGTTAATACCTCTGCTTTATGTGAGCCAATATCTAGCAACACTTACCCAGCATGACATTTTAGCGTCCTTGACTATATGAAAGCTAGTCTTCAGTTACTTTTCTGAAGATTTTATTCTTTGCACTGGTTTCAGCAGATATTATCTGGGTGCCTACTTAAGGCAAAATGCTAGCCACTGTCAGGAGAGAGAGAATCTGACACAATCTCCACAGTCAAGTAGCTTAGTCTAGATGGGATGATAAAAACATATACACGTTACACTGATGATGATTCCAAGTGTATCCCTCTGACTTAGCCCTCTCCTCTGATCTCTACATCAAAAACCATTGCAATCAAGTCAATTTTGACTCATACTGACCCTGTTATGTTGCTGTTGTTACGTGTCATCCAGTGGGTTCCGACTCATAGCGACCCTATGTACAACAGAACAAAACATTGCCCAGTCCTGCACCATCCTCACAGTCATTGCCATGTTTGAGCCCATTGTTACAGCCACTGTGTCAATTTACCTTGTTGAGGGTCTTCCTGGTTTTTGCTTACTCTCTACTTTACCAAGCATGATGTCCTTCTCCAGGGTCTGATGCCTCCTGATAACATGTCCAAAGTACGTGAGATGAAGTCTCACCATCCTGGCTTCTAAGGAGCATTCTGGCTGTACTTCTTCCAAGAGAGATTTGTTCGTTCTTCTGGCAGTCCATTCAGTATTCCTCGCCAACTTCATAATTCAAATGCATCGATTCTTCTTACAGCCAAATTCCTACTAAGCAACACTGTTTGGAAGTCTCACTGACAACTTCAACAAGTCTGAAATCGAGCTCCTAAGTTTTCCCCAAAAACTTCCTCCAGTTTTCCCCATTCCAATATGGTAGAGCTTTTCACTTGGTTACACAAGAGAAAATCAGAGGAGCCCTCCTTATTCCTCTAGTTTCCTCACATGAGGTGTCCATTGCATCAAGTAATATTAATTATACCCCCCCCCCGAAAAAAAAATCTACATCATACCAAGTACTGGTTATCTATGCTGCATAACAAATTGCTCAAAACTTAACAGCATAAAACAGTAATGAACATCTATTATCTCATAATGAGTTTTTGGGGGTCAAGGATTTGGCAACAGCTTAACTAAGCGGTTCTGATTCAGGGTCCTTCAGGATATTGCAGTCATATGTTATCTGGGCCTGCAGTCTTTGAAGGATTAACTGTGCTATTAAGTTGTTTTGATCACACAACTGACTAGTTCTCACTAGCTATTAGTGGGAGGTTTCAGTTCCTCATCACTTGAACCTCTTATATGGTTGCTTGAGTGTCCTTAGATACCCCCAGAGCAAGTGATCCAGAGAGAGAACAAGAGGAAGCCACAGTACCTTGTCTCAGAACTCACAAACGTCATTTCTTCCCCATTCTGTTTGTTAGAAGCCAGTCTCTAAGTCCTGACTACACTTGAGGGAAGGGAATCAAGCTCCATTTATTGGAAGGAGGAGTGTCAAAGAATTAGTAAACATAATTTAAAACCACCACAGTCCACTTCTGTTCATCTCCTATGCCTCCGTACTGGGCCAAACATTTCCTAGACAACTGTGGAGAACTTCTAACTGGTCTTCTCCTTTTGTGCACTCTTCTTTCATTCTTCTTCATTTTTAATCTATTCTTCATATAGCAACCAAAATGACCACTTAAAAGCATAAATCTTTCGTGTCATTCTCTGTATAAAAATTTTGTTTGGATTACCCTTGCATATGGAATAAAATCTAGGGGCCATTTCAGGGCCTATAATGTCTTCCATGATTTGATTATTGCCTTCTTCTCTAGCATAATCTCATAAAACTCCTCAGCTCACTAGACATTCTAATCTTTCCATTGCAAAAACATATTAAGCTCTTCCTGAACCAGGACCTTCACACTTGCTATTCTCTCTGCCTTTCATCCTGGTCTTCCTATAACTGGCACTATCTTTTGAATTTCAGCTTAAATGTCTCTCCATCAGACACACTTACTCTGGTAACGCTAAGGTGGCATCCTCCTATTATCTTGTCTCTTTATTATAAAGCTTTATTGAAGTATAATTGACATGTAGTAAACTATGCATACTAAACCATGTAATTGTATAAATTGTGATATATGTACAACTTTGAAATTATCACCACAGATCATCCCCCAGATTTCCTAAATTTCCTTCATAAAGGACATCCTCCATAATTTTTTAAATTAAAATGCTGCTTAGCCCATCACAATATCTGTTACAATTTCTAGTTGCTAAATTTTTTTTATCTTAGTTTGTAACACTTGTGTATCTTCCCAACTATACTATAATACCCATGTGAAGAAAAATTTTATCTCTTGAGTTCTGTGCTATATCTCTATGATCACATTATCTGGGACTTTGTAGACATTCGATAAATATATTTGATGAATTGAAAAATTAACCATAATATCAGCTGACAAGGGCCCTTTGAGAGATATAGGTAAAGTGCTCTCTGTGTTTGAGCAATAGTCAGGAATGTCAGGGAGATTGGAGTAGGGGTTGTTCCCATTATAGCTGCCCTTTGAAGAATGAGTAGCTTTGTGGCCTTTTTAAAAAGTGGGTAAAGGCCTTCTGGGACTGAGCAAAGACAATGAGGTGTGGATTTCTGAGGCATAAACAACAAAAAACAATATCACCGTTGGACTCTTACAGAAGGTAAAGTGAAGAAAAGTGAGCATTGAATGTCAGATGTAGTAGTCTGGTCTTTTTTTCAACTCAGGAATAGGAAACAATCTTTGAAAGTTTTTAACGACCTAATTAAGGCTTTGCCTCAAGACACTTAATATGACACCAGTAGGTAAGAAAACATATGGGATTATCTTAGAAACCTTTGCTTTATCAAGGTTCAAATATAATTCAAAGTATTTTTAACTTCTCTAAAACTGAAGAGAAGAGCTGTTTAACTGTTCTTTGGAATGGGCCATTCGAGGGTTGGTAGCCAGTAAACTGGTTTATTTTTAAGGTTTCATAGCCTTGGACATGCTCACACAAATATTAGGAAATTCTGTTTCATACGTAATAAAATAGATGCTTTGTCCACATTTACTTTTGTGTTTCTTATGCTCTACTAAGGGTTTGGAAACCCTGGTAACATAGTGGTTAAGAGCTACGACTGCCAACCAAAGGGTCAGCAGTTCAAATCCACCAGGTGCTCCTTGGAAACCATGTGGGGCAGTTCTACTCTGTTCTATAGCGTTGCTATGAGTTGGAATCGACTTGACAGCAACGGGTTTTTGTTTTTTTTTTTTTGGTTTACTGAGGGTTTATAATCATGTAATATATACTGAGGAGAGAAGCAATGCCAGTATGGGAAGTCTAAATTTGAATTAGATATCTTTACACAAATTTCTCTTCTTTACTAGCTCTAATTTCAGCATCTATTGTACCCATTGAACATCCTGTGAACTCATTTGTTGGGCATGGCGGATCAATAGTATTAGAACCACTTACTGTTGAGTTGATTCCAACTCCTGGCGACTCCACGTATATCAGAGTAAAACTGTGTTACATACGGTTCTCAGTGGTTGATTTTTTAGAAGTGAATCACCAAGCTTTTTTTCTGAGGTGCCTCTGGGTGGACTCAAACCACTAACCTTTTGGTTAGCTGCCAAGTGTGTTAATCATTTGCAACAGTAATATACAGAGATAAAAAGAATAGATATTTGGCCTATGTACTTCCTAAATGTGTGGAAATATCCATTTTATGTACTGAACACAGTATAATTGCTCAGTTCTTTTGATTTCATTTTTATGTTTTGGTGGTTGTTGATTGATGATGAGCAAAGAGAATGATGGCCAAGAAGTAAATTGGCATGGAAATGTAATGCCAAATGGATTAATATTCCTTGAATATGAAACTCTCAGTAATCTCCACCATTTATTCATTTAGCACCAGCACCTACTATATGGAAACACCTTTTTTAAAACCTTTTTTTTTTAGGTTTTTATATGGAAAAACTAACCACAGGGATAGTAGTTGGAATCCACCAGGCGCTCCTTGGAAATCCTATGGGGTAGTTCTACTTTGTCCTGTAGGGTCGCTACGAGTTGGAATAGACTTGACAGCAATGGGTTTGGTTTGTTTTTTTTATATGAGAAGAGGGGCCCTGGTGGTGCAGTGTTGAAGACTTTGGCTGCTAACCATAAATCAGCAGTTCAAATCCACTAGCCACTTCTTGGCAACCCTATGGAGCAATTCTGCTCTTTCCTATAGGGTCATTATATATCAGAATTGACTCGACAGCAACGGGTTTTGATTTTATAAAAGGAAACATTTAATTAATCTACCTCCATTAGCTTCACAGTCATATTGGTGGGTAGATGCATTGAGTTCATCCCTCTTTAATATGAGAAAACTGAGGCTTAGGGAGAACTTGCGTAAGTAGCAGAATTGCAATTGAAACTTGGGCCTGTGGCCTCTAAAATGATTAGTCGATCATTTATAAATTTTCACGTCTATATATTGACAAATTTTTGTTTGATCTTGGTGTCTGGATTGAGTATTTTTGATAGAAAGGAGTAGGTCCCATTTTGGATGGGGAAATGAAGGTCCCATAGAATGTTACTACTCTAGCCCCCAACTTAAGAAAAAAAAAACCTGTCGCTGTCGAGTCGATTCCAGCTCATAGATGTACTGAAGGTGTTTTAGGGAGGAGAATATGTGGATTGATGGATTCATTTCATCTTCCTCTGGATGGAATGATTAAAACCAATTTTGCCTTATAGCTAAAAGTATCTGGTGATTAATCATTTGGTGTGAGGAAGAGGAGTAGAGACTATGTCATCATTATCATCACCATCTGAAGTATTCACAGATAATGCATTTCCTGTCGTGTCCCAGTCAGTTTTAGACAGTTTTACTAGTATTTACATGAAGTCATATATTTCAATAAATATTGCAGCCTTGCAAGAAATGCATTATTTTTATAAAAATAGACATTTTCAGACATTCTCATCATTTGTGTATTTTAAGAATATAGTACCTTGAAGACCTTGACTTATTTGGGAACAGCATGTAAATTAGGCCACATGAAAATCTATTGGTACATATTCAAGATAAATTTTCACAAGCAGGAGATTATTTGGGGAGTACAATGCATCAGTTTGCTTACATAATTTATGGCTCTCCATCTGACATTTTATTGGAGAGCTATATTTTATTGAAATAATATTGAATGGGGTTCCTGAAAAACTATTTTCTTTTGACAGTTTGAGACGTTACTGATTAAGATCTCTTAAGGCCAATTCTGTGCACAAAGTACATATTTATCTTTTGATTCCATGACAATGTACAATTTTTTTTTTTTTTTTTACCCTTCCTAAGTAGATAACCTGTTAGAGGATTAGTTACCCTGGAATATCTGGTCGATCAGGTTATAATAGAACGAAGCTTGGAGGATTCTTTCTTACTAGATGAAAAATGTGCATGTTTGTGTGCGTGTGTGTGTGTGTGTGTGTGTGTCTGTGCCTCTTGTAATTGTGTATGTGTTATCTGTGAATGTGAATGTGTATTCAAGGTAGTTTTTTCTTATTCACTTTCAAAGATAAATGTGATAAATTTTGTATATTTCTTGCCTTTGTCCCCCATCTGTTAGTGGAAACATTTGAGATCTGTCCAAAATTCAGGGAAAAAAAATAGACTTTCTATAAGAAGAAATATTTATCACATTAATCACAGATATATTTCGTATTGAGTATGTGGCCAGCCCTTAGCCAATTGAAATATAGAACCCCAGATATCATCTGAGTTATACTTCAGTGAGAATAATATACCCCGTAATATTAGCACTGTGCTGTCTTGGAATATTTTAAGATTTCATTGGGTATTTTTATTAACTGTTTTAAAATGTTGACCAGTATTACACACTTCAGTGAGTATTTTTTATGTATTCTTTTTCTGTTAATATCAAATGCCCACAAATTCTACAGTACAGTGATTTGCTTTTGGCATTTTAAGAATGGCATACTCCATAAATACCATGCTAATTAGATTCCATCTGGATCTGGATCTATCCCCTACCAGGTTTCAGGACTAATTCCACTATGTCACATGTCATAGACTAGGGAGCAGTCTTTATTGGGAAGCTTACATAGGTCAAGAGTTAGCAAACAGAAGAGAATAAAAAAGTAACAAGAATAAAAAATAATAATCATAATAAAACACACATGGAGATTCTATGAGTTGGAATCTACTAGAGGAGTCCCTGGGTTGTGTAAACGATTAAGCACTCAATGACTAACTGAAAGGCTGGTGGTTCAAATCTACCCAGACAGGCCTCAGAAGAAGGACTTGTCAATCTACTTCTGAAAGATCACAGCCATTGAAAACCACATGGAAGACAGTCCTACTCTGCATACATGGGGTTGCCATGAGTTGGAATTGACTTGATGAAAACTGGTTTTAATCCCCTACATCCCACTGAATAATGTAGCAGGGGCTGGCGGCATTGAGCCTGCAGCGTGAGTCTGTCTTCCTGTCAGAGGTCCCTTTTCTCCAGTTCTCTACCTTGCCAGTGAAGGATAAGCAGACTGCTTGGCCCCAAACATGCTGTTTGAAGGAGTTCTGGAATACCAGCTGCTTAGCACCTGGAGACCTGGGGGGCCTTGAGGTATGTTACAGTGTCCTTTGTCTGGGGAAAGAAGCTCCTGGTTGCATGGTAATTTGCGCTTAGGTGCAGAACGTTCTACTGAGAGGAAGGTAAAAAAAAAAAAAAAGGTAGGGTAGCCCTAATCCTAGTTGGCATGCTGTCAGTAGTACACAGAGTGAGCTCCCTGGGTTCTATTCAGACAGTCCAGCTCATTTAAACTTCAACAGTAGATTTACAGGACCCTCAAGCAGGCAGGTATAACATTTTCTCAGATATGGTCACCTCTTAGACAGAGTCTCATCATTTAGTGGAAGACTCGCTGTGATCACTGTAAGGATTATTTATCATCATCTGTCATATGTGGGTGGCTTCGTACTGATACTGGATAAAACAAATGAAACTGTCATGATTTTTCCCTTCTAGGAGTTTATGAGATGAAATCACTCTCAGTGTCTAAACTTTGTGAATAAAAAATAGCGCTATAGCGTATGCCTTCACAAGAAGACATAATTAAGAGTCATAAATGAACACAATATGCACATACATTACACTTGTTGGTAATATTTTAAGGGTCCTGCAATTTGACTGTGGATAGGATTAACTTTTAAAAATAGACTGTCCTGATTGACATAATTCTTCAGAGAGAAGCAGGTAAAAGGAGCGTTTGAATAAAACAATTTACATACAAGTTAATTTACGGAGGGGGCAGTGATGTTGCAGTGGAAGAATTCTCACTTTCCCTGCAGGAGAACCAGGTTCTGTTCCCTACATGTGCAGCCACCCACCCATCTGTCAGGGAAGCCTTGCATGTTTCCATGATGCAAGATGGACTGGGAAGATTTACTTCTGAAAATCAGCCACTGAAAGTCCTGTGGATCACAACAGTCTGATCTGCAACTAATCATGGAGATGGCACAGGATCGGGCAGTGTTCTGTTCCTTTGTTCATGGGATCACCATGAGTTGGGTGTCAACTCAGCAGCAGCTAACAACAATTTGCTAAACAAAGTATAGTTTATACATTAAGCATATTTATTTAGTTTTAACAGACTAGTAAAATAGATATTTATTCCCCTTCCCTATATTTCAATCTTTTCATTTAGATGAAAATGATCGTGTTGACAATAATGTGATCTTAATAATAGCAATGACAATTATTTGGGGACTGTTTAGTGCCAGTAAAGAACAAAGATATATATATACACACACACACACACACACTCCTTACTTACTATCTCATTTGTTTGACATTTTGCATTTACAACAATAGTAAAAATTTACTATCTGACTATTTTGTGGGTTAAGGACACGCGTTTGGAAGTAACGAATGCTGAGGGCCAAGGTGAGAATGGTCAAGGTTATATGTCACTTAGGCTGGGCCATGATTCTCAGTGGTTTGGCAGTTATGCAGTAATATAATTTGGCAATTACGTAATGATGTACTTATCCTCCATTTTGTGGTCTGTTATAGTCACACTCCACTTCCACATAATGCCGATTTTCACTAACGAGCTTAACTGTGTTGATAAGTGAGGAGTGTGTGTTTTTATTTTTACACTTAAACACATACCTGTATGTGTATATATTCATATAATCTGTACACCACCACTGAGACACAGTTTCTTTATTATGCCTATTTTTCAGATGAGGAAACTGAGAATTATAGAAATTCAATAGTTCGCCATTGGTCACTCTGCTAGTAGAAGCAGGATTTGAATGTAGGCAGCTTGCCTCCAAAGCCCTTGATCTTTATCATAATTCAATACTACCTCCATCCAAAAATTGTAAGATCATCTGGTATACAGAATTTAAACATAACACATGATGCTATGTGCTGAAATTTTTTTTTAAGATTGGATTTTGAATCTACAGTGAAATGGCCACGTGTTTGATTACCAAATGTATTTTCTTGGGCACTGTGTACAGGACACAGGTAAATGTTAAGTGAAAACTTACCTGATAAGATTTCTTACTTGAGGTTCTCCAGTTTCAGTATATTCAACTCCTATGCTCCGCAAATAGCAAATATCAACTCAGACACTATTTGTTTAAGGATCTCACGGACCTTTAAGCTTTGTAGTGAGAATATGATAAAAGACCAGGTCATTCCAAGTTAGACTCTCAAATGCTTTACCAGATGTTATTGACAGCCACCATCATTTCTAAAAGATTTACAAGGGTCACGATGAGTCGGAATCAGCTCACAGGCTTTGGTCTTAGTTAGTGATCCACCAATCCTCTACATTACCTGCTGCATAGCCAAGATTTCAGAGACGGACATGAAAATCACAACGAGGTCAGTGCTTTGTCATAATTCATTCAGGGCCACAGCGTTGGGTTGCAAAGAAAGAGAGAGTGCCTCTTCTGAATTTGTAATGTGCCTTCTAGGTTCAGCATTAATACTTGGTTCAGTGGAAGAATTATCACCTTTCATGCAAGAGACCCAGGTTCAATTCCTGGCCAATGCACCTCGTGCGCAGTCATCAGCCATCTGTCAGTGGAGGTTTGCTTGTGCGTTGCTATGGTGCTGAAAGGGTTTCAGAGCACTTCCAGGCTAAGACAGCCTAGGAAGAAATGCCTGGCAATCTACTTCTGAAAACCAAGCAATGTAAAGTGTGTGGGGAAGACAGCAGTCTAATCTGCAGCCAATCATGGAGATAGCATAGGACTGGACAGCATTTTGTTTCATTGTGCACGGAGTTGCCATGAGTCAGGGGCCGACTTGACAGCAGCTGACAACAACAATAAATGAAGTTTCGGAAGCTTTAAAATTTTCTAGCATGGTCACCTTATGTTTTCAATGAGAGAGCCTTAAAGAAAGTTCTTAAAATGCCAAGGCATTTCCGGTCCTGACATAGGGCTCAGCTGCCATAATTTGGTAAGCTTCAGCTTAGAGCTCTAGCAATGTAATGCAGCTGGTGACTGTACCCCAGCTGTGCCCTGGAAAGGTGCAGTGGGGAGAGTCAGCAGCCTAAAGACATAAACAATTCAGCAGTATTCACCCATTCCTTAAAACAGCCTGTATTTGTTCCTTCTAACCCTATGACTTGAAAGTACAAGAAAAGTACTTTCCTACATGGAGGAGGCGGAGAACGTAAGGTTTGTCAGGTCGTCTTCTTCCCTCCCCCCTTACTAGTGAACTGTTTTGCATCCCTCAGTTTCTAACCAAGCAGCTGCTGAAATTGTTATTCAGACTTTGGTTGCCTCAAGAATTGATTTTTGTAATTCTCTTTTACAGCTTTCCCTTACCAGGCTATTTTGAGGTTGCAGCATACTCCAAATTCAGCAGGTGCTTCAAGCCTGGCATCGTCTTATTGCCTCTCTTCCGGCTCCCTTTAGTGACTCCCAGTATCAAACCTGATTGCTCCTCCGATTTTAATTTTTACTTGCTGTGTCACCGAACAACCTTGTTAGTCCTAGCACTGAGCCCAGTTGGCAATACTAGGTCTGAGTAGTTCTATGCTCCATAAACGGCAGTGATATTAGAAAGTACAGTTGCACATTCTGAATCATCTTAGCCTTATACAGAAAGTCTTCTGGCTTATTTTAAGGAAGAAAATGTTGTAGAGAGGAAAGAGAAAATCAAAGCAAAAGTTGTTTGCCTTGCAACATTCTAATCACCAAGACTGGAATTTTCAGGAGCCAATTTTAATCTTTGATGCTTCTATTTGAAATTGAATTTACAATACTCACACACACATATTTATATATATATATACACATACATATATATATATACGAAATGCTGATGGTGTAGTAGTTAAGAGCAACAGCTGCTAACCAAAAGGTTGGCATTTCGAATCAACCAGATGTTCCTTGGAAACACTATGAGGCAGTTCTACTTTGTCCTGTAGTGTCACTATGAGTTAGAATCAACTTGAAGGCAGTGGATTTTTTTAAAATTTATATATGCGTACACACTTATACGTATATACATTTTATATGTATATATATGTATTTTTTTTTTTAAGTAGAAGCTGTGGTGGCCCAGTGGTTAAGTCCTCGGCTGCTAATTGAAAGGTTGGTGGTTCAAACCCACCAGCCGCTCCATAGGAGAAAGGTGTGGCAGTCTGCTACCATGAAGATTTCAGCCACGGAAACCCTATGGAACAGTTCTACTCTGTCCTGTAGCGTCGCTATGAGTCGGGATCAACTCGACGGCAGTGGGCATGGGTGTATATATTTTTAATATGGTGTGTATGCTACAGATCAATAAAAATAGCAACAATTTCTAAATATGCTTTTAGTCGCACTTCACCTGAGACTGGGAAAACATTTATTGCTCATTTCAGGGATTAGGTGCTAATCTGATGTAGGGGTGATGGAGTGGATGGGTTGGAAGTTTGGCTAAAACCCTCCTAAGCCAACTCTCAACATTGTTACAGGTGGTAGGTTCCATTCCCTCCCAGTTTAACAGATGAAGAAACTGAGGCTCACAGAGTTAACATGATTTTTAAAGGTTCTACACCTGGTAAGTCATGACGGAACAGTTCAAAACCAGTCTACTACTTGAATCCAGAATGTGAGCTCCATATTCTATCTCCAGTCCTTAGGGATTTATTTTCCCAAGGGCTCAAATTTATGGACCCTTTAGTCTGATGCCCTTTTCTCCATCTCTTTTGTTTGTTTAATTTAAACCTTTTTGGAACTACAAAGATAACATTTTATAAGTGGCTATGTTTTTCCTTGACGCTTACTGAATGTTTGCATGGTGTTATTGTGCAGGGTCAGAAGACACCCAGACAGCCTGTCCGCCACCTCCCAGCTTTGCCTACATCAGTTTTGGTATCATGGTCATCTTTTTGTAGGACAGCTTGTAGCATTCATCGAACTTCTCTTGGTTAAAAGTTCGTAGCTCCAGAGAATCCCTGGCTAAAGAGCCGGTCGGAGAAAAGCATCCCTTAGAGGAAATGGCATCAGCATTATTCATTATTGCATCACAGAGGGTATTTTTGTCAATCTTCTAGCAGAGATCAAGTTCCTGAGGGAATTACATGGGGAAAGAAGCAGTGGGTACAAACTGGATGAGGTTCTATAACAACGGAGGCCTGAGTTAGTTATTAGCAAGAGTCCCATATATCTCCTTTTTGAGGGATGGCGCTATCTGTTCCCCTAGTGATAAAAATTCAGAACCTTGATCTGGAGTCTACCCCATCCCTATTATGGCTGAGGGAAATCTTATTAACAGGTAGTATAGATAACAGATAACCCAAAGATTACAAGTGTTCTGTGGTAATAATACATGAAGCAGCAGCACAGCAGAGAAGATGAAAGTACTAGTTATCTTCTTTTACTAAGCAAAACGTTTGCCCCCTGAATATGCTTTCCTAAGTCTTGACTTACGGAAAGAACAAGCTTTAAGAAAGCGAGAGTGTCAGTGAGCACATAAAGGAATATTTTCTATTATATTAAGGCAACTGAATTGTTTCAAAGATTAACACAGAGGGTGGCTTAATGTATATGAATGTGGCAGAATTTGTTTTCTTCCCTAACTTGACTATAATTTGTTGTTAGGGTATATTCTGGAATATCCTTAATCCCCCTGCCACTTTTCTCTACAACTCAATTCTCTGCCAAACATGAATCGTCAGGGAAATTTTTTTTTTTTTTTTTTTTTTTTTTAGGATGGAACAAACTTGTTGCTACTCTATGTGATTAGGGAATGGGATTTTGGATTCATTAAATGGTACCTGATTTTTCCCCACATGCCTAACATGGAAAACAAAACAAACAAAAAAACCTGTTGCTGTCTTGTTGATGCCAACTCATAGCGACCCAATAGGACACAGTAGAACTGCCCCATAGAGTTTTCAGGGAGCACCTGGTGGATTTGAACTGCGGACCTTTTGGTGAGCAGCTGCAGCTCTTAACCACTACACCACCAGGGTTTCTGCCTAACATAGAAGACTAATGAAATGTGTGTAATGCAGTATTTTTCTTAAAATTGAAAATATACAAAATGAAAGTCTGTCTTTGAATCAGAAGGTATTCTAGTATCTCACAGTATGGGAAATTATTAGAAATTGTCAGTCTCTTGTAACATTATGCAAGTGTCAGTTTATAGAGATTTTCTCTGGCGAGAGAAGCAAGTGTTCAAATCTTTACAGACACAAAATCCTGTGGAAAATAATTTCAGTGCTTTGCTGGTTTAAGTGTCTGAATAAAATTGATTAGGTAAATAGAAAGAATGAACATGTAAGTAGAAGACATGGTAGCTTCTAAATACCAAATTCAGAGACTTTCGATTAATGACATATCTCATGTCATATGGATTAAAGTTTTTTTTTTTTTTTTTTCTGTATTTTCTATCCTTTAAAACTAAGTGATGCATCTGAGAGCTCCAGTCGAATGGAAACAGCCATTGTGGGCTCATATATTACTTCTTTAACAAAACTCTTGTCTCTTCTGTCACAGGCAGCTTGGTGCGGCAGATCAGAGACTTAGATTTGTGTCCCAGCCGTTTCACTTAGTAGCTGTGTATCTCTTAGGGTACACAACAAACTCTAGCTTGTGCAACAATAATAAAAAACCCAGTTGCTGTTGACTCGATTCCAAGTCCTGGCGGCCTGGTCTGTGTCAGAATAGAACTGTTTTCACTGGCTGATTTTTCAGAAGTAAATCACCAGGGCTTTCTTCCAAGGGGCCTCTGTGTGAACTCGAACCTCCAGCCTTTTGGTTGGCAGCCGAGTGCATTAACCGTTTGCACCACCCAGGCACTCCTGGCCGACAATAATGGGCAACTGTAAAATGTCAGCAGCACAGTGTTGCAGAAGTGTGTATTACACTCACACCACGTCTTCCAGGCTGATTCCACAGGGGGCCTCTTTACATCGGGTCATCCAGGCACCGGGGCTGATAAAAGCCTCCTCTTAACAGCTGCTTTAGACATCATCAACAGTGGGAAGAGATTGTGGCAAACCATACAGGCTCTTACTTTTCTACCTTGAAGTGACATAAAATATCTATCACATTTCATCTGCCAGAGCAAAAATCACGTGGCCAAAGAGAAGGAAGAGTGGAATGTTATCATGAGCCCAGTAAGAGATTACTAATGATTGCCAGGCTGTGTGATTTAGTATAAATCCATTGGTGTATATGAACATCATTATTCTAAGATGTTATATAAAAAATATGTGGAGGATGTCCCTAAATTGAACTCTATCCCCGTGACTAAATGAGATTTTTGTGAAAAAAAAAAGCAGTGAGGCATGGTTGTATAAGTATGGATGCCACTATTCAGTTTCGTTTAACAAGTATTTACTGAGCTCTTGCCTATCATAGACACCATAGTAAAGATAACTTCATACATCCAACAGATATTTTTGAGCTCCTTCTAAGTATCACACATTGGCTAGGCTGTGTAGACACAGCAGAGAGCAAAATCAGGCAAAACCCCCTATTTCCTGGATCTTTCGTTCTAATGGATTGACAAGAAACAAAGAGAAAAATAACTAATATTTCAGATGGTGCAAAGTGCTAAGGAGAAGAAAAAAGGAGGGTAGGTTTTTCCAGAAACGCTTCTGTAGAAAATGTAAACAGACATCTGAAGAAATGAGCTAAGTATATGAGATTCAGTAGCCAAAGCCCTCTAGAAGATGGAAGAGCAAACGCAGAGCCCTAAGGCAGGATCCTGGGGGATACGTTTGAGGAACAGAAAGAATCTGCTGTGTTTGTGCAGTGGTAGGAGGTGAGAGACATGATCAGAGAGACAGTAGGGTGTCAGATCATGAAGGGCCCTGTAGACAAGGAAGGGACTTCAGATTTTATTCTGAATGAAGTGGGAAGCACTACAACGTTATAGGCAATCATGATATGATTTCAATTTTCTCTGGCTTCTCTGTGCAGAATGGCCTGTAGGGCACCAATGGTGGAAGCAAGGAGTGCAGTCAGGTAACTGTTGTAGTAATCTATGTAAGGTGATGGCTGGGACTAGAGTGATGGTGGTAGAGACTGGGAGCAGGGTTGGATTTTGGATGTGTTTTGAAGGTGGAGCCATCAGAGTTTGCTAATGGACTGGATAGGAGATGTGAGCTAACCAGTGTAATTATCATTGTAGAGATGTCATTCATTTATGCTACACAAATGAGCTGTTAGCGTATCAGGTGCTTGCAGTGTTCCAGAATTCAGGCTACAGAAATTGAAGGATGTAAACAATGGGGAAGAAGATACATGCCTTAGAGAAACATGGGTCCTATTTTCATGGGGTTCAATTCTAGTAAAGGCATGCAAACAACAAATAATTTGAAAAAAAATCTTAAGTAACAAAACAGTAGTTAGTGTTAGAAAGAAGATTACAACATGGTCATGTGAGTGATTTAGGTGGCTACTTTGAATAGGGTAATCAGGCCAGGCCTGGAGGGCTGAGGCTAGAACAAAGAGAAGGGAGTCAAACATGAGGAAATTGGTGTGTTGGAAGGGGGAGCATTTTAGGTAGACACAGGTAAAACCAATCAAAGGTCCTAAGACATAGCCCATGGTAGGGGCAGGGGGGAAGCATGGTCCCTGTAGTTTAAACATAGCCTGAGGAGAGAAAGTAGCTCTGTATTGAGGAGGAGGTCTGCACGGGCCAGATCTACTACTCTTGTGGGCCAGGGAGAGAAGGCTAGATGACCTTTGACTCTTGGCAATACGAAGTCATTGTAAGGTTTCAGACAGAGGCAGATATAACCTGATTTGGTTTTAAAAAAGCTTACTCTGCTAAATTTATTCTGGATTTTATAGAACTTCAGAAGTGAAAGCGTTTAGGGGGCTATTGCTTTATAACTAATTCTGCATTCTTTTCCTATCTTTAAAGAAAAATTGCTGTCAGTTTGGCTTTTAAAGTGAAACAGATATTTTCCCCTCCATGCCACTGTTTTTTCTATGCCCACCCAATTATTTTAATTAATTCCACAGAGCATTCTAAAGTATAATTTGTATAACTGAAAACTGATGGGTACTTATTTATTGAAACATTTGTCTTGAAAAACTGTTGACAGCACGATTGCTGAGAAATTAATTGATGGCTCACGACAAGCAGTGATGGCTCATTTCAGCAAAAGTTTCCTTAAAAGGCAAAGTTTTATACTACTAGCTTTTGGCTTGCTTTGAAAATTTCATTTTGCACATCATTGTTGGGGGTTAGCAATAAAATTCTCTGCATTTGCTTCATAAATCAAACAAGGACACAATTGTTAAATAGTCTATATCGTATTAATTAAGCTCTAAAACAAGGCAAGCATTACAACCATTTATAACAGGGTATTGCATAAGTTGCTAATCAATGAGAAAAGCAACTAATTAACAAGCCACCAGTCAGCATTTTGAGCAGAAGTTGGTGACTTTCAGCTTAATTAAACCTTGCAGGTGTCAGTGATGATATGAAACAATCTTTAATCTGTTTGTGTCTAACTTCCCCCAGATCATTTTCACATCTGTACATGTTTAAAGCCCCTACCTGTTTTGAGGTATGTAACCCACTACCTGCTGTGGAGTTGATTCCAACTCATAGCGACCCTGTAGGACAGGGTAGAACTGCCCCACAGAGTTTCCAAGGAGTGCCTGGTGGATTTGAACTGCCGACCTCTTGGTTAGCAGCCATAGCACTTAACCACTACGCCACCAGTGTTTCCGAGGCATGTAAAGGGATTTTAAATATCTTAAAAACGCTTTACATTTTTAAAAGCCTACTTCTTAATGAAATCATTGAGATTTCTTTTGTATTGAGACAAGAGCTGTTTTACCTCAAAAATAGTAAATTTAGAGGGCTAACTACACTCCATCCACAAAAAAATGATAACTGATCTAAGATTAAATGAATTTTTAAGGAGCTTTATTGAGGTATAATTTGCATACTGTAAAAGTCACTTGTTTAAAGTATAAAATAATTTTTAGTAAATGATTTTTAGTAAATACGTAGGTTATAGAGTCATCACCACAGTCTAAACTAGATAAATTTTTAACATCTGGACAAACTTATCCATGATGGTGTCAGAATTAGCTTGGGAGGGAAGCTGGAATATATGTAACCTTTAGGAATGACCTATAGAAGGATCAGCATGCCTTTTCTTCCAATCGTAAAATGTTGTTTCTGTGAGTCTGCTAAAACCATCACTAAAAAGAGGATTCTAAAAACAGGATGAATTAGGATTAGGGTTTATCTGATCCTTAAATAACATTTCAATACCACAAGTTCTTCTGTAATAACAGTATGTGGCAAAAATTAAGAATCCTGGTTTCTTGGGCTGCCCTTATTTCTTTTGAGGGGATGGTCCTCTCCTGACTAATCCAGAGAATACAAATGGTCTTTCATAGTGATAATGGCTCCTCTTCCTTCTCAGTTATGATCTCTGTGCTCAGTTGTTGCCATTTTCAAAAAGTTGCTTAGGAAATGAGCAAAAATTTATATTTGAGATTTATATAAGCATGCGTATCAAAATTGCTTGTCATATTAAACTCAATACAAGGTCTTATTTGCAGTTTTCCTGAAATGGGTAGTCATTTACTAAATAGAAGTAGCAAAACATAATTTCATAGCAGCCGTCACTTAAGTACTTAAGTAGTCTTTTCTATATGGCAGAAACTGTTCTAAGCACTTATATATATAGGAAATATACAAGGAAATTAAGACACAGAGAAGTTAAATAATGATGTTGTTGTTGTGTGCCATCAAGTCCATTCCGACTCACAGTGACCCTATAGAACAGAGTAGGACTGCCTCTTAGAGTTTCCAAGGAGCGGCTGGTACATTCAAACTGCTGAGCTTTTGGTTAGCAGCCTGAGCTCTTAACAACTTCGCCACCAGGGCTCCTAAATAATGATAATGTGCTCAGAGTACCCCAAAACAGTAAGTGGCAGAGTTGGAATGATGAATACAGGTCATCAGGCTCCAGAGTCTTGCTCTTACTCAATAGGTATACTCTACTGGTGGCACAGTGATTAAGTGCTTGGCTGCTAACCAAAAGGTTGGCGGTTCAAACCCACCAGGCACTCCTGGGGAGGAAAGACCAGGTGATCTGCTTCCATAAAGATTACAGTGTAGGAAACCTTACTTGGCAGTACTACTCTGTACGGTAGTGTTGCTATAAGTCAGAATCAGCTTGACAGCACCCAGCAACAACTGGGAAGTTTGATTGTCAGCATTGTTAATATCATATAACTTATTTATCATCAACGAGGCCTAGCAGAGGTCATGCAGTAGTCCCAATCTAATAAAAATTTTACTCTGAAATGCTTCTTTGAAAAAATACCAGCTATCTTCATTTTTTTTTTTATCTTCATGTCCACTGGCAACCTGCTGTTGCACAAGGAATATTAAATTTGAAGTCTAGAGATATGGGTTGCAAATGATATCTCTTTTAACAAATAATTGTGGGAACTTGGGAAATTACTTAGTTTTGTTGAGCCTGTTTTCTGTAAAATAGGGAATATGTTCCTTAACCAACCTCTGGTGCCTCTTTGGCACCTTCAAAATAACAAAACGGTAGCACTTATCACATTGTCTTGGGATTTTCTGTTTACTTGATTATCTATCCATAGACAGTAAGCTCTTTAAGTGCAGGGACCATGTATTTTTATCTCTGTGCCCTCAGTAGCATTTAGGCGAGTCCCTGTCATCTCAGAAGTACATATTAAATATGTACAGAAGTAAAGGCTAAAGTAAGAGATAGTATCATGTTTCCCAAAAGATTTGTCATCAAGATGAAATGGGGTAATACAAGTGAATTTCTGTTTTTAGTCTTTTGCTACAAGCTACACTGTGACTAAAAGCACTAATGGAATGCTTCTTCTAGTAGCTATATATACATCTATGGTTCAGTGGTTAAGGGCTACGACTACTCACCAAAAGGTCAGAAGTTCTATTCTACCAGCTGCTCCTTGGAAACCCTGTGGGACAGTACTACTTTGTCCTATAAGGTTGCTATGAGTTGGAATCGATGCAGCTCAGTTTGGTTTGTTTGGTTAAATGTACATACATGCCTATACATACACATGTATTATTTATATGTATGTATATCTGTGTGTGTATATATATATATATTCACAGGCATAGAAGAAACATAGAAATCACATTGGGAGTAAATATTTTCAAACAAATAGCTTGAGGACTCGATACAGAACATTCCATTATTCATCGAAGGGAGAAAACATTTGCTACATTCTTGTACGCTTTTATTTTCTGAGTTTCCACTATCTCTTAAAGTCTTTCAGAATTGTTTATCAGAGTCCAAGTGCAGCTGTTGGGCCACAGAAGTAAAATGATTGACATCAGAAGAAATGTTTGGCTAAGTAATGAAAAAGCAGGCAAATTTTATAGAATCTATTTCTAGGGTATCACACAGCGCATTTCAGGATACTTTCTAACATTCTTAGAGAGAAAGCTTTTCATTTGTTTGAAGAACATGACAGAACAATCGCTTTTTTCTTGAAATGTGCTTTGTATTGATCAGACAAGCTAATAACACAACATAAACTGGGTATTCAAGGTGCAACTGCTTACTTAGGTTCTCTTTACCACAAAACACTGAAGTGGGTTAGCTGAGCCTTCATTTTTCTCAGCGCTATTCAGAGCTCATGGTTTTAACCCTTTCAATTTTGGAGCCTGTGACCCCTAAAATAGAGACTATGCTCTTGTTTTGTATCTGATACTTTTTAATTTTCCTGTTACAAACAAGAGTGTCTGTCCAACATCTGTCCCAGTCCCTGGGAGACTGAAAATTGGAGGTAAGGCAGTCATTCATTTGATTGTATTGAGATTGAATAATTGGAAGCAAGGTAACACCATCCTATATGAAATCATATTTTACTTCTCACTTAATATGACTTGAGCTGAGATGCTCTAGTGATATAGAAAGTGGTTTTGAATTTAAGATATTCCTTAAGGGCCCCAAGGGAATTGCTAAGTTTTAAGAATATGGGTGAGAAAAGTATCAACATTATGCTTTTACTCTACTGATAAAGGAATCAGCTGCATAAAATAAATATTGCTATAGGTCGAATTTAATCTATTCTAATTGCATGCATTTAAGTGAAGAACCTGTTTACCCAAGAATGTCCTTGTACATAGAATAAATAGAATTTAAGGAAATCTAAAAGAAACCATAGACACAGAAACATCCATTACTAGCCTCTACAATAGCCTCCCCCGCCCCCCCCATCATTATCTCTTTTTATGAAATAAGGCAGGAAAATTCCACAGTCCCTCTGTTAAACATTTAGGTTGACTGGGCATGATTTTATCATTTGGGGCTCTTTTTCTGGATAATTAAAAAAGGGGAGTATTAAGTTTTGAGAGAAACGAACCTGAACACAAAGTAAGAAAAACTTGAAATCTGGCTCTAGAAAATAGATACATGAGTTAAGGTGAGTTACTGAACCTCACTGAAACTTAGTTTCATTGTTTGTAAAATGAAATAATAAAAATCATATCTGCTTTGTAAGATTGTTTGGAAGGTTAAATGGGAAAACTGTAAAACTCTTGGGATGTTGTTGGACTCAGGAAGTTCTCACTAAATGTCAGCAATCCTTTCTTCCTCTCTTCATCCTCCTCATCATCACTAGTGTATGTATAACATGTAGCATGGGAGCTGGACTGAGTCTGCCAAAGAACATTCTAGAAGGGAGCATTCTGTTCTGCCCACCCTTCTCACTAGAATTTTGATTGTAATTCTCACATGTGCCCCACCCCATCTCAGTAACTGTCTATGACAATCCTGAAGCGTTCTTCATTTGTATTTTATAAAATGCTAAATTTATAAGTGGAGAATGACTTAATGAACACCATGTAATGGGAACCATATACAATTTATATGCATTTAACTTGTATAGTTACCCACAGCATTTTGCAATGGGTTGTGATATTAATTCTCGATTCCTTTTTGTAAAAGAATGCGTTGAAGCCTTTAGCCAGGTGTGGCAGGAGAATGATTCCTATTTTGATCCAATTCAGATTTACATTCTCAGAAGATGGATGTCCTTTCTGGCATCTTTTATGTGTCTTGAATAGTATTTGCACCAGACCATTATGTCCTGTCATGTTGCTTCTTGACATCTGGGTCCCGGGATGGGCTCTGCAGAGTTGCGTCCTCTCTAGGTGTTTAAATGCATGAAGTTCACATTCAGGAATCCTTTGTCAGGTAGGTTGCTGAGGCAGTTTTTGTTTCCTCTATGCTCTGTTAGAAAATAGCCCCTTTTTTAAAGACAACTCTTACTCTGCATGTCTGTCTTTTGCTTTGCTCCTTCGGTTCTGTTCTTTGCTGTGTGTTTCGTACTCCCTGTGCGGGCACGAGCAGGTTTTATATTTATTAATTTTCACATGGGAGCCTAAGCTGAAAACTTAGTTGCCACTGGACAAAAAGATCAGGGCTTGACTCTGCCAGTCTGGCGCTGTTCGGCATTTCACTGAAGTGAATGCGATGTTGCTCTTGTAACAACACCAGGCCCACAAAAGCTATAAAACTGAGAATTAATGAAGTAGTTGCTCAGTAACGATTTGTTGAAATTAGCTACCCATAACAAAGAGGCTTTGAGGTTATATGGCCTGTCATGGGTATTGTAGAGAGATGATAAACTCATTTATTAGTATTTTTTTTTCTTTAGCTTTCCCTTAAAGAAAATTAAGTCAGTATTATTTATTATATTGGGGGGGTTATTCATTAGTTCTATATCTGAAATAATTCTGAAAGTAGTATAGAAATATAGATGAAAACCATTAAATGCACCCTGTAAGCTTTGAAGAAGAGGAGAAATTTTGAAATAGAGGTAAGTTTTTGAGATAAAGGAAGGAGACCGCTGAAAAATCTGGACCATTTGGGTAATTATGGAGAAATAATAATATTAAAAAAAATGTGTTAGCTATGGTTTATTGAATGTTTTAATGTGTGTCAGACCCTATGAGAAACACTTTATTATCTACATTATCTTAGCCCATTCCAAAGCAACCATGGATTAGCTCTCCTATTGGGAAAAGTAGGTCAGGTGAGAATGATGGGGACATGTGACTACTTTTCTCTTTTACCCAATGTCGATTCTGTATATACACATAAGAATTTTTCTACAGCTGTCAAGGAGTTGCCTGTAAAGGAATTGGTAAAATTAGAGACCCATGCTGTGTTTGGGATGGTAAATTTGCTTTTACCTTAAAAAATGGTGCAAGGCAATGTAGAAAATTATATCTCTCTTCATCCAAGTATGACAAAATCCTTTTGCCTTTACCTTATTCAAGGACGACACTCAAGTGGCCCTACGAATACTAAAAATTAGCTTCTTGAACGATTCTTTTTTTTTTTTAGACTAATTCTCTTTTACTTGCATCTTTATTCTCATGTTTTCTTTTCTGATTTTCTACCCCCTGGTTTTGCCCATGCGTGAGCCATATATTTTTGTCATTTTATCTCCTCGTTCTGAAGCTCGACAATCATTTCTGAGTTTTATAGATCACTGCACAGATATTCTGGTGGTGTGCTATTAATCCTCCGCCGACCAGACGGCAGTTTTACCCAGGCTTTGGGATGATATTTAGCTGTTACTGTGGAGCTTCCTACTGGAATCTAGACAGGAGGTGGGCAGAGGAGGTCAGAGGATAGGTAAACATAAATCAGGTTTGTGCAAACAAGCATGATGAATGCTAGTTCCCAAAGTGCTCTGCCTTTTGTCAAACTTATATATTAGGAGAGAGGGCTGTGTGGCATGAGTGATGAATCATAAAACTGCTGCCTGGTGAAAGAGCAAGCGTAGAAACTACTGCAGTAACATGGTAGCCTGGATACATCACAGGGCTTGGGAATAGAGTGGAAAAACAATAGTATCTGTGTCAGCCTGAATGAAACAGTACAGAGGGGAGTGCAGTGTCGTCTGACTGGGAAAACCAGATCACTCAAGGGGGTCAAGGGGCGAGCAGGGCAAACAGACCAAGATACAACACAGCAGAGGTTCTTGACCAAGACTGCAGGATAGCACCGCAGCAACAAAACCCCTGTGTTCATTAACGTGTAACTGAAATATAGCCCTTTCTGCAGTTATGAATGGATGTAACAAATCACAGAATTACAAGCAGTAATTGTGGCTTTACCACCGATAGAAATCACTGTTTTACTCAAAGCATGTTACGGTTATTGCATGTATCTCAAAATATTGTGTATGTTCTTCACTACTTTGCAATTTCAGTAGTTATTCCCCTCACTGCTCGAACCACAGATATTATTTTATCCCACGTTTTAAATATTTTGCTAATTGTATTTCAGCATAAACAGTTTCTTTTGTATTTTATGTGTATTAGTTTATACATTAAAAAGTATTATTCTGAAAAAGGGTCCATAAGCTTCCCCAGAATCCTGAAAATCCATGGCACAAAAAAAGGCTATGAACTTGTGCAGGAGATGTTGTTTTTACTGTTAGGTGAGGCCTGGATTTTCTTCATAATTTCGATTAAAAAAAAATTTGTTCGAGGAAGCAAATGTTCTACTTTGATGTATTTCGGAGAGAGCATATTGCCACAAATTAGCAACTACCATGAATAAAAATTAACTTTGGGAGCAATGCCTTACCTTCAACTTGTCAAATCTTGCAACCTGCGTGTCAACCATGGAATATGACCTGACTTTCAGACTAGTCAGTGCTGATCTACCTTCCTTTTCTACTTTACACAGTGACTCTGGAGTTGGAATTTCTGAATTTCAATTTTAAGAGCATTACTTATTTAGGTGTATGATACTGAATATGTTATTTTATCATTCCAAGCCTTATTTTCCTGGTCAGTAAAAATGCTAATGATAACAATAGCTCCAAGTTGGGCTGAGGGCTAAAGAAAGTAAAGCACTTGAAGCACTTAAAACAGCATAAATGCATAAAAGAAAATAAAAATAAATGCATCGTGTTAATAATCACTGACCACTATTGTTTTCAATACTGAAGTTATTTGCTTAATAAGAATTGTGACTGAACCACAATCTTCAACCTCCAGTAATTCAACAGGGCCCTAAAAACCCATGACCTTCTCCCAGATAGCCGCCAGAGCAGATTTTTGTCACCCAGAGCCTCCTGGTACCTACCTCATGTGATGCCTTATCCTATGTTGTTGTTGTTAGGTGCTGTCGAGTTGGTTCCTGACGTATGGTGACCCTTTGCATAACATAATGAGACACTGCCCAGTCCTGTGCCAACATCACAATTGTTGCTATGTTCAAGCCCATGGCTGCAGCCACTGTGTAAATCCATTTCATTGAGGGTCTTCCTCTTTTTCACTGACCCTCTGCTTTACCAAGCATGATGTCCTTCTCCAGAGACTGGTTCCTCTTAATAACGTGTCCAGACTATGGGAGATGAAGTCTTACCATCGTCACTTCTGAGGAGCATCCTGGCTGTACTTTTCCAGGACAGATTTGTTTGTTCTTCTGACAGTCCATGGTATGTTCAATATTCTTCAGCAACACTGTAATTCAAATGCATTAATTCTTCTTTGGTCTTCCTTATTCATTGTTCACCTTTCGCATTTAAAAGAGGCAATTAAAAATACCATGGTCAGGTGCACCTTAGTCCTGAATGTGACATCTTTGCTTTTTAACACTTTAAAGATGTCTTTTGCAGCAGATTTGTCCCATGTACTACATCATTTGATTTCTTGACTGTTGCTTCCGTGGGTGTTGATTATGAATGCAAGTAAAATGTAATCCTTGACAACTTCATTATTTTCTCTACTATGATGTATTTTTGTTTTCTTTATGTTGAGCTATAATCCATACTGAAAATTGTAGTCTTTGATCTTCATCAGTAAGTATTTCAAGACCTCTTTTTTTTTTTTTTTTTGCTTTCAGCAAGCAAGGTTGTTTCATCTGCATACTGCAGGTTGTTAATGAGTCTTCCACCAATGCTGATGCTGTGTTCCTCTTCATATACTCTAGCTTCTCAGATTGTTTGCTTAGTGTATTTATTGCATAAGGATAATGAAAAGATACAACCTGACACACACTTTTCCAGATTTTAATCCACTCAGTATTCCCTTGTTCGGTTTGAAAGAATGCTTCTTGGTCTATGTACAGGTACCTCATGAGCACAATTAAGTGTTCTAGAATTCCCATTCTTTGTAATGTTATCCATAATTTATTATCATCCACACAGTCGAATACCTTTGCACAGTCAATAAAACACAGGTAAACATCTTTCTGGTATTCTCTGCTTTCAGCCAAGATCCACCTGACATCAGCAATGATATCCCTGGTTCCACGTCCTCTTCTGAATCTGGCTTGAACTCTGGCCGTTCCCTGTTGATGCACTGCTGCAACCATTTTTGAATTGTCCAATAATTTCCTTATTCCAGTGGATCATCTTTCTTTGGAATGAGCATGAATATGGATCTCTTCCTGTCAGTTGGCCAGCTGACTGCCTGCCAAATTGGCAGAGATGAGTGAGCGCTTCCAGTGTTGGATCTGTTTGTTGAAACATCTCCATTGGTATTCCGTCAATACCTGGAGTCTTATTTTTGCCCAATGCCTTAAGTACAGCTTAGACCCTTCCTTCAGTGTGATCGGTTCTTGATTACATGCTACCTCCTGAAATGGTTATACGTGGACAAATTCTTTTTGGTACCGTGACTCTGTGTATTCCTTCCGTCTTCTTTTGACGCTTCCTGCATCACACAATGTTTTGCTCATAAACAAAAAAACCAAACCCAGTGCTGTCGAGTTGATTCCAACTCATAGCAACCCTATAGAACAGAGTAGAACTGCCCCATAGAGTTTCCAAGGAGTGCCTGGTGGATTTGAACTGCTGCTAACCCTTTGGTTAGCAGCCATAGCACTTAACTCCTGCGCCACCAGGGTTTCTGTTTTGCTCATAGAATCCTTCAATACTGTTAGTGGAAACTTGAACTTTTTCTTTGGTTCTTTCAGTTTGAGAAATACTGGGTTTGTTCTTCCCTGTTGTTTTCTAACTCCAGATCTTTGCACATTTCATTATAATACTTTACATCGTCTCTCTAGCCATCCTTTGAAATCTTCTGTTCAGTTCTTTTACTTCATCATTTCTTCCATTTGCTTTAGCTTCTCTCTGTTCAAGAGCAAGTTTCAGAGTCTCTTCTGACATACATTTCAGTCTTTTCTTTTTTCCTGCCTTTTTAATGACCTTTTACTTTCTTCATGTGTGATGTCCTTGATATCATCCCACAACTCTTCTGGTATTCAGTCATTAGTGTTCTTAGGTCAAATCTATTCTTGAGATGGTCTCTAAATTCAGATGAGATATACTCAAGGTCGTACTTTGGCTCTTGTGGGCTTGTTTTAATTTTCTTTATCCTCAACTTGAACTTGCATAGGATCACTTGATGATATATTCTGCAGTCAGCCTCTGGGCTTGTTTTGACTGATGATATTGAGCTTTTCCATCATCTCTTTCCACAAATGTAGTCTATTTGTTTCCTCTGTGTTCCATACTGTGAGGTCCATGTGTATAAAAAAAAACCATTTATGTTGTAAAAAAAGTGTTTGCAATGAATAAGTCATTGATCTTACAAAATTCTAACATGTGATCTCTGGTGTTATTTCTATCACCAAGGCCATATTTTCCAACTATCGATCCTTCTTCTTTGTTTCCAACTTTCGCATTCCAGTCACTAGTAGTTGGAATGCAAACATCCTGATTGCATGTTTGATCAATTTAAGACTGCAGAAGCTGGTAAAAATCTTCAATTTCTTCATCTTTGAACTTAGTGGTTGGTATATAAATTTGAGTAATGGTTGTATTAGCTGGCCTTCCTTGTAGGTGTGTGAATATTATGCTGTCACTGATGGTGTTGTGCTTCAGGATAGATCTTGAAATGTTCTTTTCAACAATGAATGTGATTCCATTCCTTTTAATTTGTCATTCCTGGCATAGTAGACCATGTGATAGTCTGATTCAAAATGGCCAATAACAGTCCATTTCAGCTCACTAAATGCCTAGGATATTGATCTTTATGCTTTCTATTTTCACTTTTTGACAACTTTCAATTTTCCTAGTTTTATACTTCATATATTCTATGTTCTGATTATTAATGGATGTTTGTAGCTGTTTCTTCTGATTTTAAGTCATGCCACATCAGCAGATGCAGGTACTGGAAGCTTTGTTCCATGCACATTATTAAGGTCAACTACTTTGAGGAGGCAGCTCTTCTTCAGCCATATTTTGGGTACCTTCCAATCTGAGGGACTCACCTTCTGGCACTATATCAGACAATGTTCTGTTCCTACTCATAAGGTTTTCAGTGGCCAGTTTTTTTTAGAAGTAGATCATCAGGTCCTTCTTCCTAATGTTTTAGTATGCAAGATTTGCTGAAACCTGTCCATCATGGTTAACCCTGCTGGTATTCAAATTACCAGTGGCGTAGCATCTAGCATCACAGCAACAACACGCAAGCCACTACAGTACAACAAAGTAAAAGACAAGTGATTGGCTTATCATGTAATAGTCCTATATGTCCTAAGCGTCTTATCGTTGAATCAATAATTTTTGTTAAATATTGGCCCAATTTAAAGGAATCCTTGTAAAGTATATACCTGGGTGGCACAAATGGTTAAGTGCTTGGCTACTAATCCAAAGGTCAGCAGTTCAAATCCAGCCAGAGACACTTTGGAAGACAGGCCTGGCAATCTCCTTCAGAAAGATCACAGCCATTAAAAACGCTGTGGAGCACAGCTCCCTTTGACACACAGGCTTGCCATGTATTGGAATCAACTGGATAGCAACTGGTGTTTTTTTTTTTTTTTTTAAGGAATAAAAATAACGCTATAACAGATACTTATGAAAGTTTAAGGAAAAGACCTGAATACTCTATAATCCCAACCTCTTCCTTCCCCTCATATGTAATCATTATCCTGAGTTTTGTGTTTACTGCACCATTCTTTTCTTTTATAGTTTTGCCACTCATATTTGTTCCTCCAAAATGTAACTTTGTAAGAATGGAGTTAGACTGAATAGTTTCTTGTGACTCGGTTTTTTCATTCCATTTATATTCCATGCCCTTACCTCTAGCTATAGTTCATTTATTTTTACTTCTCTATAATTTTTGAATGGATATACCACAATTCATTTTATTTTACTATTGAGAGACTTTTTTTTTTTGCTTTTACCCATAAAAAAAAAAAACTTTTTTTTTCCATTAGTGCTGCTATGAATATTATCATACATGTCTCCCATTGTTCATGATTCCAAGAAGTTCTTTCATCGAATCATAAGATATTTCTATCCTTAGCTTCACCACATAATACTAAAATATTTTTCAAAACATTGTTCTTATTTACCTTTATATGCCAGCAGTGTCTAATTGTTCCAGTTGCTTCACATATTTGCCAACACTTTTTTTTTCATTTTTGACAATGTGTTGAGTTTAGTATGTCATATGATTTTAATTTGAAATTTTTATTTTCATTTGCTTACTGACTATTCACTTTGCTTCTATGAATTGCCTATTCAACTTGTTTGAGGCTGTGAAGTTTTTCCTTATGATTGTGTTTTCTGTTTTGTATAAAAAGTTCTATGATCTGTATTTCCTAGCATTAAAATGGATCAGATAAAACATTTTTACATCATTTAAATGAGAAAATAATGACCCAAGGGAGGAGGAAAGGAGTTATCTTGGCTTTCAAGTGGCTTTCTTACATCTTTAATCTGTTGCTGGGGCATTGGAGGTTCAGTGGTAGACTTCTTGCCTTCCATATGGGAGACCCTGGTTCGCATCTTCGCTAGTACAAATTATGTGTAGCCACTACAGGTCTATTAGTGGAGACCTGTGTATTGCTATGATACTGAGTGGGTTAAAGTGGAACTTCCGGACAAAGATGGTGTCTTGGTTATCTAGTGCTGCTATAACACAAATACCACAAGTGAATGGCTTTAACAGAGAAAAATTAATTTTCTCACAGTCCAACAGGCTAGAAGTTGGAATTCACGGTGCCGGCTCCAAGGAAAGGTTTTCTCTCTGTCAGCTCTGGAGGAAGGTCCTTGTGATGTATCGGTCTTGCCTTGGTCTGGGAGCATCTCAGCACAGGAGACTCAGGTCCAAAGTATGTGCTGTGCTCCCAGCACTGCTTTCTTGGTGGCATGAGGTCCCCCTGTCTGCTCACTTTCCTTTCCTTTTTATCTCTTGAGAGGGAAAAGGTAGTGCAGGCCACACCGCATGGAAACTCCCTTTACATTGGATCAGGGAAGTGACCTGGGTAAGGGTGTTACAATCCCACTGTAATCCTCTTTAACATAAAATTACAATCACAAAATGGAGGACAAGCACAGAATCCTGGGAATCGTGGCCCAGCCAAACTGATACACATTTTTGGGGACACATAATTCAATCTATGACAGATGGATTAGGAAAAACAGCCTGGTGATCTACTCCGGAAAATCAGCCAGTGAAATCAGCCTATGTATCACAATGATCAGATCCACAACAGGTCATGGGGATGGTACAGGACTGGGCAGCGTTTCATTTTGTTGTGCATGTAATCTCCATGTGTTGGGGCTGACTCGATGGCAGCTAACAACAATAATCTGTGTCTACAGTGGGGGTAAACACTAGAAAATTGCTTGTCATTGCCCAGATTATTTGGACAGAATCTTGTGTTAATAAGAATTTAACGTTCCCGGGGTATTCACCTCTAATTTAACTTATAGAATCTAGGTTACACTTTTTGTTACTTAAATGTGCCAGATACTGGAGACACAAAAAAATATTACAAGGAGGATGCAGTATGCCTGGGCTTCTGCATCCAAACAGTGTTTGTCCCGTTTACCATGTCATGGAGATGGTACACAAGGGTGACACATAGAAGTACACGTAAATTTCGTTTTATAGAAGTACACATGAGTTTCGTTTTATAATCTTAGTGTTTGCTATGTCACTACTTAGTCTACACGTGGTCCCCACTCTGCTCATCAACTTATATAATTTAGATTGTACCTTATCTTCCCATTTGTCAGAACATGGCTTAGAGGTAGGATATCCAGCCATCCCTGTTTGGTTGGGGTTGAAAGGTTTTCTGATATATAGGACTTTCAGTAGTAAAACCAAAGCCTGGGCACCTGGGACAAATTTACCACTCTACGTTGAGGGCAAGCGTTGTGTACAACTCACATCTGTATGGTGTGTAAGTTTTTTTCACAGTGTTTGCTCATGGTAGCTAAAAATTGTGATTGCATTAAATTGGGAGGTATTCAGTTCTGAATTTGGATATGACTAAGTCTTTCTTGCAAGTTATTTTTATTTCCTAGCATATTATTGCTGTTTCTAACTTCATATTTCTTAAATACACTTTTTTTTTTTCCTTTAATCTGCTGACTTTAGGGTAGCAATAGGCTTTCTCTTTCTTTCTTTTTTTTTTTTTTCACCAGCAGGATTCTGTCATCTGTATGAATGATATTACCATCAGCCATTATCTTTTTATTTCCTTTCAGAAATATATCATAGATTACTAATTAAAATAAATTTATTATTAATCTTAAGATATATCCAACTGAGTTAACATTTGCAGACTGTAATTGAAGATACTGATTTAGTTTTTGTTCTATCATCAAATAAGTCTCTTTAGAACCATACAAGTTATCAACTTCTTTCCTTGTTGAATTATCCTGGAGGTGACATTTTTATGTATAAATTGGTTAGGGATTTTGTACATAGTGTGATTGGGTAGGTGTCTGAAATGGCCTCTATAGCCCCAAATAGCTCTTCTTTTGGCCTACAAGTGTGTTGTTGTTGTTGTTAGTTGCCATTAAGCCAACTCTTACTCATGGCAACCTCATGTACAATAAAAGGAAATGTTGACTAGTCCTGCACCACCTTCATAATCTTTGGTGTGTGTGAGTCCATTGGTATGGCTATTTAGATTCTATCATTTGCCACTCATTCATTTGATTAAGCCATGGTTGCCTTGAGTAGGACCAGCATATTAAAATGTTTGATCAATACCTCTTTTAGTAGAAATCAGTTTATCAGCTGCTTTCCAAAGTAACGGCTTAGATGAGAGAAATTTGGACTACAATAAAGGAATGGTGAGACAGCCAGGTGGGAAGCAGGTATCAGGAACAGTGAGTAGCCGGAAAGAAAGGCTGCAGGAACAGCTGCACATTTGGAAGTTGGAGAGGGGCGCACCCTAAGAGAAATGGCTCCAGAACCAATTTTGCTTTTCTACAGTGCTCTGATCTTGGACAAAAGAAATGATCTTTAAAAGGTTTGATTCATGAGAATATTTTCGACTCTACATAAAATGCAATGGATATCAGTGGAGTTTTGTGCTAATCTAAGTGACTACTGTAAAAAAGATTTCCAAATTTCTCTGATTGCCTTCAGTCGGCACAATGAAGTAGGAATTCCTCCCCCTGCTCCCCCATTGCCTTTATCAGTGTCAGTGAAATGAGTACAAGGCTCTCTACTCTGCCAAATTGGAAAGAAATCAGATCCGAACCTTGAAAAATCAGTTGAACAGCCTTCATCCCTAGTTCCATGTCTGATTTGTAGACAGAAGCAACTGCCTTATTGAAAGAAACCTAGTCTTGTGATAATTCAGAAGTGGACATAACCAGAAAGTTTTTTTTTTTTTGTAAATCACAAAATAATTTTTCTGAGAAAACATTTCCCCAGTTGTGTGGCTGATAAATTAGGGTGACTCTTAAGAGTAAGAATCCAAATGTTGCTACTATAGACCACCAGAACAAATTAATTTGGTCAATTATTAGTAGCTGTAGTGGTATTTAGAAACCCTGGTGGTATAGTGGTTAAGTGCTACAGCTGCTAGCCAAGAGGTTGGCAGTTCGAATCCACCAGGTGCTCCTTGGAAACTCTATCGGGTGGTTCTACTCTGTCCTGTAGGGTTGCTATGAGTCGGAATCGACTCGACGGCAGTGGGTTTGGTTTGGGTTTTTTGGTAGTGAAATTTTGGGAGAAAGACCTGGCAATCTACTTCTAAAAAATGAGCCTTTGAAAACCCTATGGAACACAGTTCTGCTCTGACACACATGGAGTCGCCATGAGTCTCAGTCAACTGGTTTGGTTTGATTTTCTGATGAAATATTGTCTTAAGAAAATGAATCTGAAATGGGCATTCAATTCTAAGATTGTCATTTTTCAAAAATTCTGTTTCCCCAGGGCATATTATCACTGCTTAATTTCTGGATTAGATTCTGTAGTTTTTAATGAAGACCTTTGACCCTAGCTCTTCTCATCCCAGGTTCACTGACTGACTTTTGTCCTCCCTACAGGGGCTCTAACCTTGAAGGCTGGTGACAAGACGTTGTCAGTTTAATAGAAAACAGAAGGCCCAGGTTATAATACCAGCCTCCTTGGTCTGACCCAGTGCATAGTTCCTCCTTTATGCTTCTAAGATACCTGAAACATGCCTCTAGCTTTTGTCATACCAAAAATCTATTGACTGTGTAATATTTGATCTGCTTAAGCTGATACAGAGCCCTGGTGGTACAGTGGTTAAATGCTGCAGCTGCTAACCAAAAGATTGGCAGTTTGAATCCACCAGCAGTTCCTTGGAAACCCTATAGGGCAGTTCCACTCCATCCTGTAGGGTCACTATGGATTGGAATTGACTCAGTGGCAATGGGTTTCAAGCTGATACTGTATATTTTTGGTTTTTCTAATGGGGAAACTTACAGATTCTGAGAGAAACCTGTGATACTCTGGAATCACAGTACATCACAAGCTAATACTTATCCATGGGCATTCTTCTCTCCTATAAACTCAATTTGAAGATATTCTTTCAGTTTCTCTTTAAGATAACTTTTACCCCTTACTAAGTTATCTTTTCTCTTTACCAAGCACCAGCAAACTAGAGCCTAGGACCTGCCAAATACAGCCCTCTGCCTGTTTGAGCTAATAAAGTTTTATTGGCACACAATCAGGTTCATTGATTTATGTGTTATCAATTATTGCTGTCACACTACAACAGCAGAGTTGAGAAGTTGCAAAAGATACTGTGTGACCCACAGGTCCTAAAGTATTTACTATCTAGCCCTGTACAAAAAAAAAATTACCAATCCTTGCTCTATACTGATCTCTTTGCTTGATAGCACCTGTGTAATTCTATCCACAATTAGTATGTAAATCATAAATAATGCTTCAGTATTAAAACTGTTAAGTCTGTTTCAAATTATAGTAAAATTTGACAAAAACTAGTATACATAGATAGGAGTGTGTTTATGTATGTATAAAATTTTACTAACATTGGGATTTATTGAATAGTTTCCTTTTCAAAGAAAATTGTATAAAATTTAGTCAAATAAATATTCATTATTAATAAAAGAGTCTTATTAGCCTTCTTCAGTGATTTACCTAGGTAAAGAAAGACGCAATCATTCTCTGCACTTGTTGAAGCGAGTTTGCAAGTTCATGAAAATACAGTATATTTTTCTTCCACGTTATCAACCCTCCATTCATTTACTATCAGTTGACCAATTTACAAAAGATTTTCTTTGCATTCCCATTCTCATCCATATTGGCTGCTGTGAGAGTAGTAATATTATAAGGCAAAATTTCCCATTCCTTCTCCAGAAATTAATTAAGTCTTGACAGCAACGTTTTCTGAGAGTAATGGATCTCATGCAGTGCTTGATGCTTTATTTCCACATTTGTTATTACTGACTGCTAGGAAGCCAAGGTTACTACGTCAGGAAATTAGTTTGGGGAGGAAAAAAAAGCAAGCAGTTACTCTAAGGTTAAAATCCATATAGTGTGATGGGTTATTGTGGTGAATACTTAGTTTTGAAATACTTCATTTATTATGTAAAAGCAATATGCAGTTAGCAGAATGCTTCTGTTAGTGAACCTTACAAATGTTTTAGTAAACCCCAGAGATTATCTGGATGCTCATATGCACTATAAGAAGGAAACAACTTTGACATTAAAAACAACACATAATCCAGTGAAACCATAAAACCCTCAAGACTTACCATGTTCTGTAGACGACCCATCAGTCATCCCCAGTGCCACTTCAGACCCTGGGGTGGGTTCACTCATCTCAACTGCCTGACTGTATATCGGCTTTTATGCCTTAATACTCATGGCTTTGAAAATGCACCAGTTGTTATACTAAGGGCTTCATAAGTACATTACTTAATTCAATTGTTATAATATTTTCTATCTGCGGAAATTGAAGTCAAGTTATCTAAAATGCTTTGGGTGAACTAAAATAGAAACCAAATGTGTAAGAATCCAAAACTTGTGTTGTTTTTAACAATTATTTCATTCTTCCTTAATTGCATTTTGCCTACCATCTCTGCCAATCTGTAATCCCATAAAAGACAGAGATTTGTGTTTTATTAATAGTTTAATTCCCCTAGTGCTTATCAGATACATTCCCTACAGTGGAGTCATATCTTATTCAAAATTTCATTTCTGAAAACAATACAGAGACAGAATTACTTTTATAAACCTCTTAAGAAAGAGCCATGCTGGAGACTGACATACTACCTTTCAGCAAATCCAACAGTTCCGAATTTCTCTGTAATAATGGAACAAATTGCCATCTCTTAGTCGAGCATTAGGTGAAATATTTCTCTTTTCCTCAGTGGCCTTATTGTATGTAAAATACGCCTCTTCATACACCAGAATCACACCCAACGTGGTGTTGAGAGGCATGTAAAGAGCAAGACTTATTCAAAGAGCTTCAGGTTTATGTCTCTTTTCTCACCTCACTCACTCAGAGCATTCTGGGTGGGATCTCTTCATGAGCTTTTTGACTGTGATTTACTTGACATAAATTAAATTTACTAATGATGCTAAACCTATATGCTGGTTGGCAATACGATCTCACGTTTCTTTAGCACTTACTTGTACCAGCTTGTTGTATGCACTGTACGTGTAATAACTCTTGAACACCATATGAGGGATGTGTTGATATAATCTTTATTTTAGAGATGATTAAACTGAGGGGCAGAAAAGTTGAAAAAATTTTTTGCAGTCACCTCACCAATGAGTGTCAAAACCAAGATTTGAGCACCACAAGCACTCTTAACCATCCGACTGCATTGTTTTTCTTTAGTACTCAATTAGTATCTGTTGATTTGTCTGAAAAAGTATAAGTCATAGTTGTTGTTAGTCACCTTCAAGCTGGTTTCAACTCACAGCCACCCTGTGTACAACAGAACGAAACACTGCCCAGTCCGCACCATCCTCACAATTGCTGTTACGTTTGAGCCCGTTGTTGTAGCTACTGTGTCAGTGCATCTCATTGAAGGTCTTCCTCTTTTTTGCTGACCCTCTACTTTACTTTAAATATAAGAGGTATATTTAATTTAGGACTGTATGGTATTTGACTTTTGCTTCAAGTTTTTTTTTTTTTCAATTATTATTCTCCTCATTCATTTTTTCCATAGTCCAAAGAACTATTTGTTGTTGTTGTCAGCCACCATCGAATTGGCTCCAGTTCACAGCCGTGCCATGTACAACAGAACAAAATGGTGCCCAATCCTGCACTGTCTTCATGACCACGATGTGCACAAGTCCACTGTTATAGCCACTGGGTGTTTTGAGTGCCTTTGAACCAAAGGGCTCATCTTCCAGCATTATATTGGGCAATATTGTGTTGTGATCCATAGGCCTTTCATTGGCTAAGTTTTGTAAGTAGAACTATTTAAAGTAGTGAAGTTATTAGCCATTTATACATAGGAATCTGGTCATGCAAACCTTAGCTAGCTCACCAAGGCTAGCCACAGATCAGGAAGCATTGTTCACGTAGAACACAATGTGAATGGCACACCCATTCAGCAGCCAAGTAGAGCAATCACTGCCCTTGCCTGTGCCCTAGTCATTGAATTCATCAAAAGTTTGTCAATTGTACAAAGTCCTAAGACTGTCACACTTTACTAGTTATATTCAGTGCTATGCTTCCAAATCCTTTTCCTGTACATATTTAATATACAGAGATGTCAACACATTGTCCAACTATACATGTAAAGATTTCAGCTTTGTGGACTTCCTGCCCATAAACACATTGGTTTCTCATGTTTATACAAAAAGCCAAGCTTGATTTAAAGCTTAAATCCCGTGTGAAAATTCAGTCTACCTTTTAAGTAGGTGGGGATTTCTCTGAAGACTTCTTTTATCCGTATTTTATCAGTGATGATAATGTAATCATAAAAACAGCTAGAGCCTAAGTGTCCTCCAAGCAATCGCAGTAGTCTTTGCAGCATGTAAAAAAGGCTTTGAGAAAGCAAAGTGTCTTCGTAACCTTGCTGGCATGAGGTTAATTCAGACAGTTACTTGATCTTTAGCTCTTGACCTCAAAATCTACCTCTCCATTAGGGAAGAGAAGAAGAAGAGAGAAAAATACACACACACTCACACACACACACACACACACATACGCACACATCTGACCTGTCACTTGTCAGGAAATGGGTGGAAGAAATGGAATACTCAGAGTAAAGTAATATATTGAAAACATGAGTTTTCTACTTTAGGTGCCATTACCTTTAGACAATGTTGATATTGTAGATAAAGAAATGCTTACATGCTATCTATAAATGGTATCCTATCCCTTACCATCATTGCTTTTCATGAGAATGCAAGCATAGTGGTTGGAAAACGGTTTAAATTGTTTCCAAGTTGTTTGGAGGATCTCATATAAATTCATTAGTAACTCTGGAACCATCTACTGTGCATTTAAGTAATGAAAAATGTATTAGTTTCACTACACAAATGTATTAGCTTCCACTCTGTAGTTAAATGAAAAACGTATTAGCCTGTATGTATAAATATATGAACATTCACTCTCGCATTTTCTGTTAGACATTACTCCACTTGAACTAGTCTATAATGCAAACACTGCTTAAAGCCTCAATGCTGGAGAATTACACTTTCTAAAAAAATTTCTCTTAAGCAGCAAAATATATTTGTGTCTAGAGTGGCATTTATTTATTATAGCAAATATCTTCTAAGAATATGCTCTTTCAACATTCTGCATCCCACTTTGGAGAGTGGCATCTGGGGCCTTAAATGCTAACAAGCAGCCATCTAAGATGCATCAGTTGATCTCAACCCACCTGGAGCAAGGAATAATGAAGAACACCAAAGATACAAGGTAATTATAAGCCTAAGAGACAGAAAAGACCACATAAACCAGAGACTACATCAGCCTGAGACCAGAAGAACTAGATGGTGCCTGGCCACAACCAATGACTGCCCTGACAGGGAACACAACAGAGAACCCCTGAGGGAGCAGGAGAGCAGTGGGATCCAGACCCCAAATTTTCATCAAAAGACCAGCCTTAGTAGTCAGAATGGGACTAGAAGGACTCTGGAGGTCATGGTCCCCAGACCTTCTGTTAGCCCAAGACAGGAACCATTCCCAGGGCTAACTCTTCAGACAGGAATTGGACTGGAATATGGGATGGAAAATGATACTGGTGAAGAATGGGCTTCTTGGATCAAGTAGACACATGAGACTGTGTTGGCATCTCCTGTCTGGAGGGGAGATGAGAGGGTAGAGGGGGCCAGAAGCTGCCCAAATGGATACGAGGAGAGAGAGTAGAGGGAAGGAGTGTGTTGTCTCATCAGGGGGAGAGCAATTAGGAATGTATAGCAAGGTGTGAATAAATGTTTGTATGAGAGACTGACTTTATTTGAAACCTTTCACTTAAAGGACAATAAAAATTAATTAAAAATATATATATATGCTTTTTCAGAGCATATCCAATGCTTTCATATATGAATGATTTCAAATCTTAAAAAAATCCAGAATTGGGAGAAGATGAAATTATCCTTTTTTTTTTTTTTGGAAAGACAAGGCATGAGCTACCCCATTATTGAAGGGATTTACTTTATATAGTAACTAAATATGTATCACCAAGACATCTCTCTTTGTATCACCCAGGGGAATTTTTAAATTTTTATGGAACATTTTTCTGGTGAACGATACTGCAGTACTAAGTTTAAACTGATGCCTAATAACTCCCTACCTGTGTACTCAATGCCACCACTCTGGCTGTTAAAATTTCTTATGACGACATCTCCTTGAAAAACAGCCTGTTATATTTGATGGATCAATCTGACCATCTCCAAAGAGAGATAAAAGTAAAGTCAGAAAAAAAAAGGGAAGTGTGAGATACTAAAATAAAATTTGAAATCAAAATATTTTCTCTTACTTTTCTAGTTCCCACACACTATTATTCTCAATGAACATGTTTAGTCATTCCTTATCTCCTATTAAACTGTAGCTTGAAAATAAAGAATTTAAGACCTAAAAAAAAGGTGTGCGGTGTGTGTATATTTACATACGCATTCACACATCTGTATATAGTCTTCATCCCACATTTCTACTTGTTCTTTCACCTTGGAATAACCAAATCCCTCTTCTTTGTCCCCATTGTCCTATAAGGAGTCCCTGGTGATGCAAATGGTTAATGTGTTTGCCTGCTTCCAAAAAATCAGCCCTTGAACACCCTGTGAAGCACAGTTCTACTCTGACACACATTGGGCCCCCATGAGTCAGAGTTGGCTCAACAGCAATTGGTTTGTTGTATAATTATTTTCAGAATATACCCAAAGAAGGACTTCTTAGTACCAGCATCTGCCCATCTCTTTTCATACCCTGTTTTTTTCTGGACATGTTGAAATCTTGCAATACTCTGTGATCTTGATGGAGGCTGCCACCACCTGTCACCTGAATGAAGGCAAGAGGACTACTTCCGAATTCTCTTAAGACTTCCCGTTATCAGGCTTCAGGATGTACTCCACCCTCTCTCCACTCTTCCCCCACTGAACGATTTTGTATATATGTCTATTTAAATTCAACATAGAAGATTGAATGTTGGTAGCCGTTAGGAGCTGTGCAGTCATTTACAGGAGAATTATGAGATCTATGAGCTGATAGGGACCTGCTCACCTCAAAGGGAAGGAAAACTAGGAATTGTTTATTTCTACTCATTAAACTATCTGAGTTAACCTGGAGATGAAGAGGTTTCTAAAATAAATCAAAAGTCCTTCTTGATGTATTTTGTTATTGAGCAATTTCCAAGCTCCCCAACCTAAACTCATACCTGCCTTATTACTTTATAGCTGCCCTCTATCCCTCTCATATCAACAATGAAATTCAAACAAGCTTATAAAATCCTAGCAGAATCACAAGCACAAGGTTTATAAAAAGCATCAAATTTTATTAAGACCATTTTCTGTTTCATCCAAACACATTTGCTGCTGAAGGACAAAATAGTATTAACTATCTCAAGGGCAGCTGCTTTAGAATTGGCAGTACTCCTCCATATATGTATCTGTATCAGTTTATAATTATTTCTAAATACAGGGCTTGCTTTCCATTGTCTTTATATAAATACTATGTTTTTTGTCATTGTTGTTGTTTGTTTTTAATAACCTAGTGTCCTCTAATGCACTATATCTGTGACAAGCAGAATACTCACATTTTTGTTGTGAATTCAAGGGCCTTAGCGTGTCCCTACTTCATCAGGAACCATTGCTGAGCTTTGAAGCTGCCTCAATTGTCAAAGTCTCTTGGAATTTTCATTTGTCTTTTTGGTTGTTGTCGCCCTGCTCATTCAACTCTTATAAATCCCTGGTCCCTGTCCATTTGCTCAGATTCTAAACTACAGTTGTTCTCAAGCATGTGGCACAGGGCTTATGCATCTAATGTTTGATGTCCTTCTGGATCTGTTGTTTAATACCCATGACTACCCTTGCCTAAATGCATTTCCTAAATTTCTGGTCCCCAGTTACTAAGCCTGTCTTTACTGATTCTGTAACTAACATCTGATCTGAATTTGATCACCAGCCTATGTGTTGGAGTAGAAAAGGGCAGAATTTGGAAGTTGTACCTGGAATAAAACCCTTTTGTGCCTTCTAACTGAATGGCATTGGGCAAATTGCTTACTCTCTTTTTGTCTACAAAGGCTACCTATAAAATAGAAGTAGATATATGATAGGCCTTCATGAGTTACTGTGTGTAAAGTGTCAAACACAGTGCCACACGTATTGCAGAAACTTAATAAATGGTAGCTTTTGGTGTTCTCTTGCCTGACTTTAACTTCCAGCTCATTGGATAAATTTCTCCATTAGTTTCTGTTCACTCTCATTTGCCTTCAGATTCATGACTCCATGTAGATTCTTGACATTTTCCAGCACTCCTTGGGTCCCTTGATCAAAGCCTTTCTCTCTGTTCCTACCCTCACTTTCAAACTTCTGGCTTCATATGATTCAGTGTCCTGCCCCACCCAATACAACTATAACAATAAAAAATAAGATCTGGATATGCCTTGAACATTTTTTATCCCTTCAAATTATATAATGAGATTCTATTTGTATCATAGAGAGGGAGGAGGAAGGGATAAAGGAAGACACAATGCTTAGGGGACACTGAGCTTCCGTTAAGGATGACAGCACAGTTCAGGAGCAGTTAAGGTGATGGCTGAACAACATGATGGACATAATTGCTGTCACTGAACTGTACATGTGAAGATTGTTGAAATAGCAGGGTTTTTTTGTTTTTTTTTTTTTTGAACCTATACATTTATATTGACTACACTAGAGAAAAAGAAGGTTGGGGTGTACAAATTGAAGATTTCTGGAGTGAATAAATATTTCTCTTTTTTCAACTTTCTGATGTGCATTCACACGTCATTATATGAAACATAAATGACTGCAATAATCAATAAACTTTGATGCCTATTTAGTATTTTTTAAACTCTATTCACAATCACAAACTCATATCAGTGTGAATTTCTGTATATGAAAACAGATATAGTTGATGAAACCATTTAGCTAGACATATACATTTTGATGTCTTATAGACATCTCAAGGTCAACGTGCCAACCTGAACTCCTTATTTTCTCCCCTAAAACTTCCTTCATCTGCAGCCTTCCCCATGTCAGATGATGGCTCATTGGTCCTTCCCATTGCTCAAACCCAAAACCTTAGAGTTCTCCTGAATTCCTCTCTTTATCTCACCTCTCTCAGCCAATCTGAGGCTCTACTTTTAAAGTATCTTCAGAATTGAACTACTTCTCACCACCTTCAATGCTACCAATCTGGGCTGTGCCACCAGCAAGCATCTCTGTCCTGGAATACTAAACATCCACCCAATGAATCCATTTCCCTTTTGCTCCCTACAATCTATTCTACAGCCTGGTCTCTGGGCTGCTACTCTTTGCTCCCTATAGTCTATTCTCAACACATTAAACTTGAACATGACACTCCTCTTTAAAAAAAAAAAAAAACAAACTTGGCAATGGTTCTCCATTTTACTCAGAGAAAAGCCAAAGCCTTTCTCATAACCTGCCCTGTGTGACCCACACTAGGCCCTACTCCACCCCAACGATCTACTACCTCTCCTACTTTTATTCAAGTCTGCTCTATTCCTTTTTTTTTTTTTCTCTCTCTAATCTCCTCTCTATTCCTTCTGATCTATTCCATCTAACTGATGGTCTTGCATTATCCTTAGCATGCCAAATTTATACCTACTTGCAGACCTTTTATCTACTCTCCTCTCTGCCATGATCTATGGGTCCCTCATGTAAATTCTTGTCAAACTCCATCTCCTTCTTCCAGGCTTTGCTGAAATCTTACCTTCTCATGAGGCCTATCCCAAACCCCATATTTCATACTATACCCTCTTATCCTGTTCCACTTTTTTCTTTTCTGTAACATTTATAAACTTTAAACATGCTATATATTTTATGTATTTATTATGTTTTTCTCCCATGCTAGAATATAAGTTCTTCAAGGGCAGGCATCTCTGTCTGTTTTGTTCACTGATGTATCCCAAGCACTGAGAACAGTGCCTGATGTGGAGCAGGCAATCAATAAATACTTTTTGAGTGAATAGATTAGATACTATCTGAAGTAAATTAATTGGAAAAAATGTTAATGCATTAGTGTTTTGTTGGGTGGGGGATTTGCCACTATTGCTGTTTCTATACAGGGTTGAAATACAGAAGAGAAAAGAAGGTATCATCAGTTAACTGGCTTTGTGTGGAGAAAGCCAAATGATTGAATGCTTGACTGAATTAACTGGCTGTTTGGACATTTTTTCATAATAGTTTAAGAAAAAAACTAAGCTATCTGACTTCCACGTGCTTTCTTCCTTGCTAGAGCTAGAATTGTCAAAAAGGCATACAACACACACTTAGTTTTTAAAGAATTCAGTTAATTGAATTCAATGAACCAAAAATACTCCCAGTGAAAATCATCAACATTTATATGTAAAACAAAATCTGTTTTTGTCTGGCTTAAAGAAGATGTAGCTAAGGTCTAAAAGATTACAAATGAGTAAAAATAATCTGATATTTCTATTTCATGCACGCTTTCTAAACTCTGAAATGGCAGTGTTGAGAAACTCATTACATGATGGTAAAAGGTGACAAGTGAAGGGTTTAAATGGAATAACAAAAGCAAACACTAATATATCATGTCTGAAAATTACTGTAGAAATAACAGAACAAAAGCTGTGTTCTGTAATAATGTAGTGATTTAGGGGAATCAATATTATCATGTCAATTTTCAGAGATTTTTGTAAGGCCATTTATGGGTTAGAATAGAAAGAACGAGGACTTCCACCAAAGAAGATGCACATTTTTATACAGCAGTATGTTAGTGGAGATTCTACAGCTGGAAAATCATGAGTTGGTAGAAAGAACAGTATGCAAGAGAGGGGAAAAAAAGCATACCAAAGAATCAGTGCTTACCTGATGTAGTTCTTTAGGGAAAGCATGACGGTGATGGTGAGTAGCCCTTGGAAACACTTTCAAAGCTAAACAATGACTGCAATACAAGTAACTAGACACAAAAAAAGAATCTATTTAATTGCTAGGGATGGCTTATATGTGAGTGTATGTGTGTACAGATAAGGCATACATGCACACATATCAACACAGAATATGCTCACACACTGTGCATGAGTCTCTGAGGAATACTATGAAGATCCTTGATCAGAAATACTACCACCACTATTCAGCCCTTGATACTAAGTTTTCCACTACTGATGCCTGATTTCTTTATTGTTGATTTCCTTTGGAAGCAGAAGGGTCCTTTTTACAAGGCAGCTGTTCCTAGGATGGCATGTTTTCATCAGGACCATTTTTCACACACATATGTCAGCTCACTTCTTGTCTCTGACAGGAGGCAAGACAATGTTAGAGTGGTGGGCAGAGGGGGTAAAAAGGGAAGAGAATGAGGGTGATTAAAGAAAAGAAAGAAAAATTGGAGAGCGGTCATGCAGACTTTCCTTGATTTCTCAATTCTGCCTTGGCATGAACTAAAAAGAATTCTTCCAGGCTGTTCATTAAAATACGATGCATTCATTAATAGCCCCAAAATAAACGTGATACCCAACTTCAAGTAAATGTTTTTTGTTTTTTTTTTTAATACACCAAAATGCATCAAGTTTTAATGATGGATGAAATTAAATGCTGTCATATGCTTGGCTGTTGCCAAATTGTTCCATTAATTATGATAGGTAGTTCCACTGTGGTGTGTGAGTATTAAAAATCCTGTTGAATTTATCTATAAATAGATTTGAAATGATTTGTGTATATTCTGTTGATGCTTCCCAGAGAGCACATATTATTCACATTTTTCACAGAGACATGAAAGCAGAAAACACTTAAATTGTCCAGAAATCAGCCATTACATTAAAAAAAAAAGTTTTTTTTATTCCACACAACAGCAAGAAATATCTGATGAAAGCAATCTTAGTCAAATAAATGCAAGCAAATTCTCCCATGGAGAATGATAAATTCATCAACTTTAATTTCTTGTGGCTTCTCCCCAACATTTTCAGTATTTTTAAAACTGATCTACATTGCCTTTTTCCATTAATAGTTATATACAGTTACTCAGGAACCCTGGTGATGCAGTGGTTAAGAGCTCCGCTGCTAACCAAAAGGTCAGCAGTTCGAATCCACTAGCCACTTGTTGGAAACCCTATGGGGCAGTTCTACTCTGTCCTATAGGGTTGCTGTGAGTTAGAATCCACTGAATAGCAATGGGTTGGTATTTGGTTTTATACAGTTACTCTAAATCCCCCAAAACTGTGGCAAATCTTTCAATTGCAGTGTAAATTACAATGCAATTCGGTATTCTGGAGGTGAGTTTTAAAAATTTTGTTCTTTGCTGGTTTGCCAAAGTTTATGTGATGCCAGCTATGGAAAACTGCTTAGAAGCTTGGTTTATATCATAGCCTATATCGACAGATGGAACTTTTAAAGCCAGTCAGATCGCAAGCCATATTTTTATTACAATGAATAATGTATTTGATTATATCTATACTTACTTCGTACCTTAACTTCAGCGAATCCAAAATATTTCATGGAATCCTGAAGAAAACGTGTCCATCCCCCAAATAAGGTACTTAAATGACATAAATTTTATCTCTTCAATGTCAATGCCTTTCAGCATGACTATGTATTACCATAGGTGTATATACTTAGAAGTAGATGTGTGCATGTGTTTTCTGTGTATACTTATATAGATCTAATGTGTTTAGCTTTCCTCTTTCACTAATCCTCTCCCCAGCTTATCTTCTCCCCCTCACCAAACACATATATTTACTTTCTACATTTAGAAGATAGAAACCTTGTATTTTCTGTTTTCTGCCTTTGTTCCTGTTATTCTTTCATCATCCACCACCGTTTGTTGAAACTGCTTGTACTTCCAGACCCAAAAGGTCTTTAATATTCTGATTACTTGCATCCCAATCCAAAATGTACAACCAGTCTGTGTGAGTTGAAGCAAGTGACCTAGTCACTCTAAGCCTCAGTATCGTCTTCTGAAAAATGATGACTTGGTGGTACAATGGTTAAGTACTTGGCTGCTAACCTAAAGTTGCCTTTTTGAACACACCCAGTGAGTCTGGGAGAAAGATAGGACGATCTGCTTCTATAAAGATTACAGCCTTGAAAACCCTATGGGACAGTTTTATTCTGTCATATGGGATCTCTAGGAGATAGAATCTCATTGAAGGCAACTAACAACAACAACAATAATACAGTCTCCATAGAGAAGATGTAAGGCTATATTGAAATTATCCTTTAAATGCCCTGAGCAGAATACCTGTCACATAAACAAAGCAAACTGAGTTGTATCATCTCCATGGAGCCTTTCTTCTCCTGGTGATTAATCTCCTACCCTCCAGTGACCTCATTGCACTTTATTCTTAGAGGTAACAAGCATCCTATAAAAAGCTGCCACAGCTATACCTTTAAGTCAGAGAACCTCTGTGGGAGCTGCTTCCTTCCGAAAGGAAGGAAATCAAGTTCATTTGTTCTCATTTGATTTAATACCATTTGTAACTTCTGTCTGATCCCTCCATTGTGTCTTCCATCCTATCCAGTCTCTTCAGATCATGGTCACAGTCTGCCTGGTGTTGATTTCAGATTCACTGTCACTTACTTAGACCTCGCCTCACGTTCCATTCACTACAGTCTGAGAGCTGGAGCAGAGAGACAGGGCATCCCTTTCTGTGTCCTGCTCTACTGCTTGAGGGGAGGGAAGAGCATATAAGGAATATTCTAAGGGTAAGTTCTAATTATCTCCCCTAAGAAAAAGGACTTGGCCAAAGAGGTATAACAGTACCAGCTGCCATTGCTGATTTTTATTTAAGAGATTCAAAAGAGGTTCAGCAAGAAAAGCCTCCCTGGGATAAATTACTCCACAGCCTTCTCTACCACAAGTTGCATGTTGTTGTTAGCTACCGTAAAGTCAGTCCCCATTCATGGTGACCCCACGCACAAAGGAACAGAACACTGCCTGGTCCTGTGCTATTCTCATGATTGGTTGCAGGTTGGACCATCGTGATCCAGAGTTTTCATTGGCTGATTTGCGGGGGTTACATCCCGAACCTTGCTTCCTAGTCTGTCTTAGCCTTGAAGTTCATGAGGTGCATTTTTCGGGACTCAAACCTGAGTCCCCTGCATGGAAGGCGAGAATCCTACCACTGAACCACCCATGACCCCCACAAGCTGTATAGATCTAGGTATCTAATAATTTCATCATAATATTAGCACTTTTAAGAAGACAGGATTTTCTCATTTCTCTTCAGACCAAACCAAGAATGAATGCAGAGGGCAGTGGGAGATGGCTTGTGCTATTTGTCAGTCTGTCTGCCTATCTACCCCTCTCTGTATCACTCAATTCAGAGATATGCTGTGCCCATCCCCTGTTCTGAAAAATACCCGTGTCTAAGCCTGAGAGGACAAGATGGTGGTGGGACTGGATTCCCTGAAGGAACCTATGGAGGTGACTCACCATGATCTTTGTGGTCAGTACGAGAGTCCCAGAAGCTCAGACATGTGGGCACTCTAATCTGGAGTCATTGAAATTGGACCAGACTTAGTGTGGTAAGCCCCCAAGCAAATGGTGTTTCTGATTGGACTGTGTCAGCGCTGCATCTAGAAGCAGACACGGTGGCTCTTCCAGATGTCAAGGGAAGCAACTAATGCTCCCTCATCTTGTGTTTTAGAAACATCTAGTATTACTCTGTTCCCAAGATGCAGGCTTCCCTTTCCAGTTAAGTAGTTACAACTCATTAGCCTAACCCAAGTGGCAAAGAAAATAATTTTAAAGATGGGTGGTGGAGGGGGGTTGCTCAGTTGTATTGAAAGCATTTGATTAAATAGACTAGAGAGTCACAGCCAAATTAACAAAGACCAGCACACTTTACCCATTTTTCTTTCTTATTTTTCAGACACGAAAATTGCTCAGACTTCAAGTCTAGTCTGTGTGAAAGCATTAAGTGTTTCAGAAATCAACATATATTATCAATCTATTGTGCTCTAAAAAAAAAATAAATAACAACTTGTAACATTTTTTTCCTTATGTTCTAGAAACCTGATAATACCTTATTGTAAAGCAGGAGTAGAAGCAGGTTTCATTATAAAGAGGCTCTTGTAACAAGATCTGTGAAAAACATCATGTTATTAACTTAGACGTCTGCACTTACAGTTTAGCTTTTCCAAGACCATTTTTGTTGGGCTACAGGTGGTTATTTAAGACAATCAGTTTCCATAGAACAATTTATTCTTTTTTCATGCTGTTAAAGCAATTTGGTATGTAATTAGATTTATATACTGAATAATCTCATTTGCATATCCAATTAATTCTTCCTGTTTTAATTTGCTAGGGTTGAATTCACATTAGTAGTAAAAATAACTTAAATTATCAAGGACTCAAATTTTCCTTTGCTGTAATTTGTTCAAGATGTTCCATTTAAAAATTGGTCCCCAGTATTCTTTTTAAAATCTATTGGGAATATGCCAAAGTCGTTACTTAAAAATGCCCTTAGACAAAAAGAAATCACAAAGTTGAGGTTTATCCTTTGTTCATGATGAGCAGGGTAATGGATGATATAAAGCCAGTTCCTGCCTCATCACACATTATTATTCAAAACAAGGAAAAAGCCCAGTTGTAGATTTTCATCCTCTGACCTCTTGTCACATTTCAGAGTATGTTTAAACACAGAGACGTATCTACAGAAATGCAGAAATGGCATCTCTTCCCAAATGATATTTTACTCTTCAATTCTATCACTTTATTATTGTGGTTTATCACTGCCCAGTAGAAATATATATGACTTTGGGGTTCAAATACACCTGGGATTAATATTTGTCTTCTATTTTTGCCAACTCTGATATCAGCCAAGTGACTTTATCTATTTATGAAAGCCAGTGTCCTCAACTGTAAACATGATGAAGAACAATATATTCCTTCTAGAATTATTATAGAGGTTCTGAGGTGGTGTAAATGGTTTGTGCTTGGCTACTAATCTAAAGGTTGGCCATTCGAACCCACCCACTGAACTTTGGGAGAAAGGCCAGGAAACCTGATTCTGTAAAGATTACAATGAAGAAAACCCTATGGAGCTTAGTTCTACTGTGTAACACGCGGGGTCTCCATGAGTTGGAATTAAGTCAATTGTAACAAATTTAATTTTGGTGTTAGAATTATTATGATTTCATATACCATAGCACACGAGGGTGTCTACTAGTATGTTGCTTGAAATAGAAGGAGTTCAGTAAGCCATTGTTTTTGATCTGTACCCCAAAAAAATACCAAACCCAGTGCCATCGAGTCGATTCCGACTCATAGCGACCCTATAGGACAGAGTACAACTGCCCCATAGAGTTTCCAAGGAGTCAGGATATATGACCATCATCACAATAAATGTTCCATTTCTAGGCTCAATAACATTTTTGTTAAGCTCAATGAGTCTTATTCATGATCATTTTCATTGCTAGACCCTGAATTCGAATATTGACTAAGCACTTTTTGCAATTTACTTAGTCTATTTCCTTATCTATAAATTAGGAATGATAAATATCTACGTTATTGAATATTAGTCAGAGCTAAATGGCTTAGTACATGTTAAACCCTTAAGATGTTTCCTAGTAATATTATTGTTGTTAGTTGCCATTGAGTTAGCTCCAGCTCATGACAACCTCATGTACAATAGAACAAAGCATTGCCCGGTCCTGAGCCATCTTCACGATCGTTAGTACACTTGAGTCCACTGTTGTGGCCACTGTGTATCTTGAATGCCTTCCAGCCCAGGGGCTCATCTTCCAGCACTACATCAGATAATATTATGTTGTGATCCACAGGGTTTTCACTGGCTAATTTTCAGAAGTAGATCACCAGGCCTTTTTCTTCCTAGTCTCTCTTAGTCAGCAGACTCCACTGAAACCTGTCTACAAGGGTGATCCTGCTGGTATTTGAAATATTGGCCGCATAGCTTTAACATCATGGAACAATCAAGCCACCACAAAACGACCTACTGACAGATGGGTAATGGTGGCACACAGTAAGTGTCCCATAACCATTAACTGTTGCTACCATTGTTAATATCTAGAAAGAAAATGTACATATCAGAGTTTATAATTATCTATTACCAAGGTTGAATTTTCTTTATGTATGGCAGGTATCCTGAGGCTCTGCCTTCAGAACTGACACTGGAATGTAGGCATCCCTATTTTCTTAAGGTATTTATAAAGCATATGCAATCTATATCTTATGTGTTCCTCCCATTTTGTATGATTACAGCCATTGTATCGAGGGAACACTTTTATTTTCTCCCCTCAGGTTTTCAGCCTGTGTGTCAGACTCATGAGTAAAAAGAACATAACATTAATGGTCCAGAGACCCAGGCTCACACCTCAAATTTGCCGCTTATTAACCATGTAAAGGAGCCTTCGTGGCACAATGATTAAGCTCTTGACTACTTACCTAAGGGTTCATGGCTTGAACCCACCCAGGGCTCCGCAGGAGAAAGACCTGGTGATCTGCTCCCATAAAGATTGCAGCTTAGAAAACTGTATGGGGCAGTTCTAACTCTGTCACATGGGGTCACTATGAGTGGGAGTCAACTTGAGGGTACCTAACAAAAGTAACAACCATGTAAACTCTGGCAAGTCCTTTCCCCTCTGTGAGACTTCTCTTATCTGTAAAAGGGGACAGGCATAGTCCCAAACAGATGCAAACTAAGCAGGAGAGGGAGAAAACCTTTGTAAACTCTAAGTTCCTATACAGATTCCAGCTGTCTCTGCTTATCAAAAAGGCAATATAAATTCTACTTTCTGCTTTACAATTGCTGTTAGTTTACAGTTATTAATATTAAATGGCTTCAGTGGCCACTTTAAGAAAGGCGTTTACCTTGTTGCTAAAGCAATACCTTTTCAATTAGATGTGAGTTTCTTTCTGGACTTTAGAATACTAGAATTTGCAGTTAACACTTAAGGAAATTGCTGTGTTCTGCTGCATACCCATTTCAAAACACAAATCCTTCTCATTGATCTTTGGGTGCGTATGACAATTGCCAAGCAAATGTTCTGAAGATTTTTGTTGCTGTTTTCTGTCAAAATGCCACTTTGCCTTTAGAACCATCATCTAAAAGATGTTTTAATGTCATTTACTTTATTTGGAACAGCTAGTTGAAAACCTTTACACAGTTATTCATTATTTCGATTTGGAAAATGAGCAACATTTTATAAAAAAATTTGCTGTCAAGCCGACTCTGACTCACGGCGACCCCAGGCGTGTCATAGTAGAGCTGTGTTCCATAGGTTTTACAAATGCTGATTTTTCAGAACAAGCTTGTCAAGCCTTTCTCCAGAGGTGCCTTTGGGTGAACTGAAACCACCAGCCTTTGGGTTAGCAGCTGAGAGCTTTAATTGTTCGAACCACCTAAGGATAGCTAAGACTATAAAGGCGTAGAATTGTAGATAGGCTGGAGGGGTCTTAAAAGACATCTAATTCATTTATAACCCTTTTCCTAGACCATTTATTTTGGAAAGGAAGGATACCAGTCTTTTATTCATAGACATTGACTAGCCAAGTATACAAAGCTAAGAAGTCTGTTTCAGTCTTTTCCTTTGTCATGTCTTCCAAGCCATGGAGGATCTACTGGGGTAAGGATTCAAGAGTGACCGCTACCTAACCATTCCATCCTTTCAACCCACCTCCTTTTGATCTCATCTCTTAGTGTCTCCTCTCTTGCAATAAGCAGGGTGAGAAGGAAGAGAAAGAAAAAACCTTCCGTTAGGACGTTTTCTGATTCTTTTTTTCTCCCCATGGTTCCTTCATCTCTTTAAACCCTTGTGTCTCTGTCATGCCTTTAATCCCTCCTCCCACCTAGGATACTACTTCTCCAAAGCCATCTATGCAGTTGTCATTCAGTTTTAGCTGATTAGTGTAGAACCTGCCACACAAGCACCATTTTCATTTTTCCAAGAATGACCTCCTCTTAGCATATGCCTGGGTATTATGCTGAAAGAGAGTTTGTCTCTTCCTCTGGGTAGCATTACCAAAACCGCTTAGAAAAGCGGAGAACAAGAGTTGAGAGAAGAACTTCATCCCATCACACGTTCACTCACTCCACAAGAATTTTGTAAATACTTATGCTAGTTATTAAGCAGCGATCTAAAAAGACACAGTTCCTGCTCTAGTGATCTCATATTCTGAACAGGCACTCACAAAACAATATAGTAAGTGTTGGACAGATGATGAACCATGACTGCTAATCAAGTACAATAAGACTTGATGTTCAACTCAGATTGGGTTCATGTGGTGGGTGGGATGGGAGAAGGAGTGAGGAGAGAAAAAATTTGCCCTTGGAGGATGTGCTACTGTTTCTAGGCACAAAAGAGTTAAAGAAAAGATAGCAGGGACCCAAGAGTAGAGGGGCTGGCCCAATGACTCGGAGCGTGGAAGCAGTAGTCCATGTCCTAGTGGACTCTATGCATCAGCTTGGGAAGTCATTTTTTTATAGTGTAGACTGGATTTCTGGCATGTGAATGTGTTCTCCAACAAAGAAGGATGCTTCAGAAGCTAAGCTCTTACTGTTACACTTTGGCTATTGTTTAAAACATTTATGGGTCTTCTCAAATTTTCTTTATAGCTTACGTTTTCTTCCTCTGTTAAATCCTTGTCCTTTGAAGTTGGATCTCATTTTTGGCAACAGCTAAGCTTTCTATTTTTAGAAACTTATTCAAAGCAAAGCCACAGTAAAAGTTGGTGATCATGCTGGGTAATTCCATTTTTGGTCAAAAATGAATTGTGACTGTAAGTTAATGAAGCTAATTTTCTTATGGGCCTCATCCATCAGACGTGTGTACAGTTTCAAAGGGGAGTTTTAAACTCACATGAGTTAATACATGAGAAAGCTTGTATTTAAACAGTAAATAACTTTACAAAAATAAGGCCTGTTTGCAATTTTTGTCAATTAATAAATTGTATTTCAACACACTGCTTTAAAACTCAGTTATTATGTTTTTAATTAATTAACTTTGTAACTGTTGAATCAGTTTTTTTTTCTTAATTGTTTCTTTGCTGATGTCTACTAGTCAAGTTGTAGATTGAGCTCATTTCCATATTCAGATCTTGGATTCATAGGAAAAGATCTTAAGAGGATAGTCAAATGAGGAAACTGAGGCTCAGAAAGAAGTAAGTAGTTTACCGAAGGACGTAAGGCTACAGACCAGAGAATTTAATTCAAATTTCCTGACTCTAAATCCACTGAAGCATACTCTTTCCACTCATCCATGTCTACTGACTTTAACTTGAAATATCATCTTCCTGTTTTCCCTCTGAAAGCTCTGCCTTGAACTTCCATTAATCTACATACACCACACTAATGCCCCTTCCTCCGTGTGTTCCTTCTCTCAGTTTTGAATAGCTAGAAGACAGTCTTCTTGCCTTTTTTTCACTTATGGTTCTCTTTACTGCCTAGTTAAAATGATGCCCATCGTGGGGAGTAGATGAGTGAACTTCTAATTGTTTTGTAGTTATTTCTTCCATAAGGACCAAGTGGCCAAGTCTTCTGTGCCAAATTCAGGATGTGTTTTTGATAGAGTTATGAGTGGCTCCACAGGGCCAATTAGTAGTTGGAAAATTGTAAGTTAGAGAATATAGACACTGGCAAGGAGGTGGGTTCTTCTGGGTTTTGTTGGTTTTGTTTTTGCTTTATTTGCTTTTGTTTTGTTGTCCTTAGTAGATAAGATTAACCTGATAATCTGGTTTGTTTACTTCTACTAAAAAAAAATTTCCCTTAATCCCTTGCTGTCTTTACTGAAAACAATTGTGTGTTTCTGTTTAGAGGATGAGTTATATTGCTGCCTCTGCACCAAAGCCTGAGACGCAGAAATTCAATAGGAATCTGGAAAGACCATACCAAAAAAAAAAAACAACTTCACCACCTTGACCATTGCCAGCCTTTGTTTGCTGAGAATGTTGTCCAAAATACCCCTTCAAAGCTGGAAGCCTCTTAAAAGTATATAGACTTGCAAAGCCACAGAAGAAAACTTTTCATCAGTTTAATTATCTGTGCTGCTTTTAAAATCATATTGTGTGTAATCTTGAATGTTGAAACAGCCTGAAAATGTGGGCTGAAGTATGTTCTTTGTTGTTCTTACTGCTGTTAGTTGCCGTTGAGTCAGTTCTGACTCATGGCAAACCTGTATGTTGAAAGTAGAATGTCTCGCTAGGGTTTTCAAGGCTGTGACCTTTTGGGAGCAGATTGCCAGGTCTTACTTCTGAGGCACCTCTGGGTGGGTTTGAACCACCAAACTTTTGGTTAGTAGTCCAGCACTTAACCAATTACACCACCCAGGAACTCCTTGAGAATCATACATTCTTTTTTTCGCATGCTTTTTTATAACTTGTGTCTTCCTTTTCTAAGAGACTTAATGAGGCCAGCCCAAGGGTATTTATTCTGAGAATGAGCAAAATGGTGTTATTTTTTTCAAAGCTTAGTCAGTTTCCAGAATCTAGCACCACCATATAGTATGTATTTGAAGAAGGAATCTCTGTTTAAGAAAGAAAAGAAATGTTTGGAAGACTGTGGGATTATTATGATAAGCTGCTTCATTTTTTTTTTTTTTTTTTTTGTCCTTTCTAACCCTAGTAAACCTAGGTAGGAGACCTGGAGTTCACTTTGTACAAACAGACAAGAATCTGTCATCCTTCCTGGAAGGTCTGAGTTCTCACTTCTTTGTTTTTCCTTATTAGCTACTGTGTGGAGCAGACACCATACCCCAGATAATGCTGAGAAGGAAATTGACCCACTGGCATCTTCCATGTAGCTAAACATTCCAGAAAGGATGGAACTTTGTGAATCAGGGCAGCACTCACCCTAAAAACCAGATTTTTTTTTTAATGTACTTTCTAAATAATTATTATTAAGGATATTCTTAGTCTTTTTTTTTAGTCTACCCAGGGAGAAAAGTTACCCATGGTCACTTTCTTCCTGAATAGTCACACCCTTTTTTTTTTTTTTATAGATGATATAAATCCTGATATTTCAAGGAATTTTAAAAATCTTTTTTTTGTATTCCTCTTCCCTACAGTGTGATACAGAATCTTAATGAGAAGCTTATATTGTCTTTTGCATCATTAACTCTGAAGCAAACTCAGAGATGTTAGATTTGGGAGATTCATAGCTATAACTGCAAAGAGAAGTCTTGTCTGTGAAAGGATTTGTGTGCACTATTGCATCACCCAGTGTGTGCCAGGCTTTCTATTTTTAATTGTGTTAATGACGAACTGTCTCCTTGGTTCTGGATTCCCTTCACCTTTGTCAGAATGAGATTGATAGTGAAAGTTTCTCTACTCTTCTCATGAAAAGTTGAATTGAGAGTCTTGATTTTGGTTTAATGCACTGCAGCACTATCTCCTTCATCTTGTGGGCTCCTCTCTGTCTGTTCTCTGCTCCTCCATTTTCTAATTTGCAAAACAGTTCTCAGAGTCTGCCCGTGCAAAACACTAACTGTTCCCAGAGCAAGTCATTGATTCCACTTAGAGCATCACACCGAATTGAGATAGTAAACTTCTCTTCAGTTCTACTCTGTCCTGTAGGGTCACTGTGAGTCAGAATTGACTCGATGGCATACAGCAAGAGCAAAATACAGATAATGGAGTCCCTGGGTGGTGCAAGTGGTTAACATGCTTGGCCACCACCCAAAAGTTTGGAGGTTTAATTCCACCCAGAGGGATCTTGGAAGAAAGGCCTGGCAATCTACTTTTGAAAAATCAGCCACTGAAAACCTTATGGAGCACAATTCTACTCTGACACACATGGGGTGACCATGAGTCTGAATTGGCTCCGTGTCATCTGATTTTTATAATACAGGTAAGACAAAACCCCGCTGCCGTCGAGTTGATTCCAACTCATAGTGACCCAATAGGACAGAGTAGAACTGCCACATAGGGTTTTCCAAAGAACAGTTGGAAGATTCAAACTGCTGACCTTTTGATTAGCAGCCAAGCTCTTAACCAGTGCACCACCAGGGCTCCACAAGTAGAACAAAGAGTCTAAACAACTGAAAGGAAGTATTACACACAGCCAGAGATATTTGAAGTAATGGAACAGGAATATTTTGACATCTAATAGCCTGGATGGTACTAATGGTTTTCACTTGATTACTAACCTAAAGGCTGGTGGTTCGAACCTACCCAACAGTGCAAGGGAAGAAAGGCCTGATGATCTACTTCCATAAAGATTCCAACCAAAACTCACTGCCATCGAGTCAGTTCTGACTCATGGTGACCCTATAGGGTTTCCAAGGCTGTAAATCTCTATGGAAGCAGACTGACACATCTGTCTCTCACGGAGCCTCTGGTGGTTTTGAACCAACTTTTTCCTTAGCAGTTGATCACTTTAACCACTACACCACCAGGGCTTGGCCAAGAAAACCCTATCAAGCAGGTCTACTCAGTAATACTGGGGGTTGCCATGAGTCCAAATTGACTGGACAACAATGGATAGCCTAGTACTTCTTTGCCAGAAGATGCTAATGACGTGAACATGCAAAGCATTTCAGTGTTACCATGGCAGTTTTGACTCTTGCTTTCAGGGCTGTTAATTTTTAAATACCTGAAGACCCATCACATGAAGCATGAAGCTGACTTATGTGCAGTAGCCCCAGAGCTTGGGCAAAAGGTGAAAACTGAAGGCATATTCTACCTCAGAATTAGAATTTGCTTTCTTATCATCAGAAATACCTAAAAATAGAATGGGCTTCCTTGAATGGAGATGAGAGTGTTTCATTGTCAAGGGAATGCTAGAATTGAGGCCAAATTTGGTAAGAATGTTGAAGAGTGGGACCAAGCATCCCATGGAATTTTTAAAGCAATTGAAATAGAATAATTATAGTTCAAGTTATGAGGAAGGACAGATAGGATCTCATTTCACTAGAGGACTCATATAATATTGTGAGAGAAAAATCTACTCGAAGTCTAGGAAATAAAGGTGTAAATTCAAATGGATAAAATGCCCATGCAAAGAGCAGTTGGTTCTAAAATTAAATTGCCCAGTAGATTCCCTGAGTGGCCCTGAGCATGTTTCCTCAGTTGTAATCAAGGGTTTGTTTTTGTGGTTATTTAATGGCTGGTTTCTCCTAATGCACCATACAGTCCATAAAGACAGCAGCTGTGTTCATTTGTTCTCCGTTAGAATCCCAAACTCTAATGTGGTGCCTGAAACAGAGTATGGACAACAGTATATTTTGAATGAATTAATGCATGAATAAATTTTGATAATTTTAATGACAATTAATGATTGAGAGGACAAGCCTCAAAAGGGCAGTCTAAGCTAATTAATATTTTGAACTTGTATTCAATAACAGCTTAAATTTCCATAAGTCTTTTCCTACCTAGCTGTAGATAGGTGAGCACCTGTCTTAGTCATCTAGTGCTGCTATAATAGAAATACCACAAGTGGATTGCTCTAACAAAGAGAAATTTATTCTCTCACTGTCTAGTAGACTACAAGTCCAAATTCAGGGCATCAGCTCCAGGGGAAGGCTTTCTCTCTCTGTTGGCCCTACAGAAAGGTTCTTGTCAACAATATTCCCTTGGTCTGGGAGCATCTCAGCGCAGGAACCTCAGATCCAAAGGACATGCTCTTCTCCCAGCACTGCTTTCTTGGTGGTTTGAGATTCCCAACTCTGTGCTTACTTCCCTTTTATCTCTTAAGAGATAAAAGGTGGTGCAGACCACAACCCAGGGAAACTCCCTTTATGTTGGATCAGGGATGTGACCTGGTAAGGGTATTAAATCCCACCCTAATCCTCTTTAACATAAAATTACAAGCACGAAATGGAGGACAACCACAGAATACTGGGAATCAGGGCCTAACCAAGTGAATACACACATTTTTGGGGGGACATAACTCAATCCATGCCAGCACCCATAAAACTTAGTGGTGATATATAGACATGAATGTAAATATATACACAAATAGACTACTCATATCTGACCAGCTCTTCCCATTCCTGGGGCAGAAGAAGGGTTGGCAATGTCATCTAAGTGGTTTGCCTCATAGTCCAGAAGAATGTCCCATAGGGATTTCTGGTCAGATACTTTCAAATTCAAATGAGCAAGCTCTTCAAAAAACCTATACATAATGCAAAATAATTTAAGATTACGGTGGTGGCCTGATGCGATCTAGAGCAGTTCATTTACTTCTACTCAGCAATAAAAATAAATTGCATTGTTAGACAGCCAACTGTTACAGCTTGGGAAACTGTTAAAGAAAGTAAATAAATAGGTTAACGTCATGAAGTACTTGACCAGACAAACCTATTTTTTTCCAATCCTGGGGACAGAAAGTATCTGTAAACATTCCTGCATGTCAGAAAACTTCAGTGCAAATGACCTCTAGCTTTGAGGCACTTATTGAAAACCTATTTTAAATTGAATACACAAGCCAAGATAATACAAGCTGTTTGATAAGAAACATTAGAGAAATCTATAACATGAGGCTTTTTATTATAGGTTTATTACATCAGTCTCTCCAGTGGGTAATGGAACTTGTAAATATACTCTTATGTAGGAGTCTCCTTGCAGGCTTTTTATTCATGCTGAAGTAAGCATGGCAAACTTATTTGCTGTCAGGGTGCATTGAATTCAAGATTAGTATTTATTTTGGTTCTAAGGAGGTTTTGCTTTTGTGAATTGAAAGTTGGATCAACTGCATGAAAACAAGATGGGACTACAGGGAGCACAGAAAGTGAATTAGTTTTTTTCTAAGTATGCGTTCTGTAAACCTACATGTTTAGTTAGCGTGGGGCGCATATGTGCGGTTTCTTGGATGGATGAGTCACGCATCAGATGTGTGTGTTTACGGCTCTGTGGTTTGGGTGGAGAGAGATGTTCAGAATAGCATGTTGCAGTCCCTGCTTTCCAAGCCACAGAGTTCTGGAGTAGAAAAAAAAGGAATTTTGGAAATTGAGGTTTCTTAACCTCTTTTTCAGCAGTAACGTTATTAATTTCTGTACATGTGCATAAATAAAACTCTTGAAGGTCACTAAGCTACACTGTATGTTCCATAAATGTGACAGAAAGCATTGACAAATTATTCCAGCTTGGCAGGACACTTAAATAAAAAAAAAAAAACTATTAAATAGAGTGTATCAAATGTGACTGAAACCAGGAGAATGATTCATACACAGAAATGATTTCACAGTGAAACCTGTGAGAGCCGGAACCTTGTTTTTCTAGGCCTCCCAAGTTTTCTGCCTTTGACAGGGTACAGTCTTACCACTTTTCTATCACTTCTTTGACAGGTTTCCACCTTACACAGGTTCCAGCTCTCGCAGGTTTTACTGTAGTAGTAACAGTAAGTGTTGTTGTCAATAACTGCCATCGAGTCACCCCCTGACTCATGGAGAACCATGCACAATGAGATCAGACCATTGTGATCCATGGAGTTTTCACTGGCTGGTTTTTGGAAGTAGATCACCTGGCCTTTCTTCCTAGTATTCTGTCTTGGTCTGGAAGCGCCACTGAAACCTGTTCAGTGTCCTAGCAACACACTAGCCTTCACTGACAGACACGTGGTGGTTATGCATGAGGTACATTAGCTGAGAATTGAACCCAGGTCTCCCACATGGAAGGTGGAAATTTTACCACTAAAGCACCACTGCCCTCAATAATAGTAAATATCTATCATTTATTGACCATGTACTATTGGGTAGATAAAAGTGATGTAAGTTATCTACATGCATTATGTCATTTAAGGCTATGATTAAATCAAGTGACTACGAAGGCAGGTACTACAGATATTCCCATTTTATAGAAGAGGAAAAGTTAAGCTCAGAGAAGTAAAGCAAATTGCTCAAGGTCACACAGGTAAATAATGAGTCTGTTCCATCTATCCATGTTGTGTTGTTATTTTATAATCTTTGTAAGACATCATCCTTCCCATTTTCTCATACGCCTCAAACCATATGTATTTGTACCATCTTTTATTTCTTATAGACATCTCAAGTAGAATATCTGGTTTATTTATTCTTAACTCATAACGTGAGAAAGGGGTGGCGTTATTCAGATTTTATAGCTGAGGAAACTGGGACTAAAAGATGTGGAGTGATTTGCCCAGCTTTGGTTGACTTATTCTTAATTTCAAGACTTTTTTTTATAAGAAAGCCTGCACTGTCTTTAATAGAGCATGTTCAAGCTCTGCCGTTTCAAACCAGAAGAGAATCAGCTCCAAGTCATGAATTTATGAGAATAAACGTGTGGTGTGGACAAACACACACATACGCACACAGAGCTAATATTTCAGGTCTCATGAATTGTATTTGGTTTTAAAGTACGGTGATGTTATCAGAGAGAATGTCTGTTGGAAATCATATATTTTGTGTCATTTGAGACAAAGTTGGTAGTTTTTCTTGCAGAATACTTAGAACCTACTTAGAAATAACATCAGACAGCAAATGGACTAACTTACATGCATCATCCAGGCCTAGAGTGACTTTTTGTTCTTTTGTCACCCATAATGATTATTCAATTATACATCTTTTACATTAATATTTCAAGTGGCTACTTAATTATTATTATTTAACTCTTCACTCATTTGGAAACCGTGGTGCCATAGTGGTTAAGTGCTACGGCTGCTAACCAAAAGGTCGGCAGTTTGAATCCACCAGGCACTCCTTGGAAACTCTATGGGGCAGTTCTACTTTGTCCTATAGGGTTGCTATGAGTCAGGATCGATTTGATGGCAACGGGTTTGGTTGGTTTTGGATTCACTATTTGACTTGACTTACTAAATATAAGATAGTCATCCAGAGACTAAGGGCACATCCTAATCTTTCTTTTTTACCCATTATGATTCTTCATAATATCTGGTTTATATTTGACATGCACAAATATTTGTTTGGTTGTTTTCATTTGATGTGGTGATGTTTTGAAGTCATCCTCAATGTGCATACTTTTTGTAGGAAACATTATATTAAACATGGCAGCATGTGAATTTTTCAAAATGTTGCTTTTGTTCTGAAGCACAGAACTGGAGTCTGGTTTAACAACTTAATTTTCACTGCTGTATATATATATATATATTTTTATATATTGTATACAAAATCCTACTTCTGTTTGTTTTTTATTGGCTTTTAAAATTTTTTTTTTTTTTTTTTAAATAGCATGACAATTTCATGCAAAGCCACTGGGCCCTAACAAATCTGTATTTCCTGATGGCCAGAGAAATTTACATTTCTTTGCAAGCTACTCTGACTGTGAACAATCTATCTGCAGAGTGACCTCAGCTCAGTTGAAAGCATCTAGCATCTTAAAAACTGTAAAGCTGCAGAACTTACTGATTTCTTTTTTTTTAAGAGATGGAATATAAATGATAAAGAAAAAAAAAGAAAAAACCTACAGTAGTATACTAGAAACATTTTTTTAAATAGAGTTATAGGTCTACAAGGGCTTATTTAAGAAAGGTGTACTAATATTGGGGGTGTTGAATTCAGCGACACTGTTACATCAAATAATTATTTCATGTGTAAGGAGATAAAGCAGTAAACTATAAAAAATAAACAGCATGTGTTCACCTTAGATAGCCACAACATTTTACTTTGAATAATTTTGCTGTCTGCAAACTAGCACAGTGCTTTTAAGAGTCCAGGGCTGGCAGTATTATCTGTGAGACAAGTTTTGTATTTGTTCTTCTTCAGTGCTGTCTTAACCCTGCCATCAATTGTTGTATGCTCAGGGAATTTAAGCTATAGTATCTAGCAAAGGAAAGCTAATTAGGAAGGTGAACTTAAAACACCAAAGTCATTGGAAATTCCAAGGTCAAGTTGAAGTGACATTTAACTATTTGTATTTTTCTCCATCATTACCAATTGCTATAAAATTGATTCTGACTCCTGGTGGCCCCATGTGTGTCAGCATATGGTCCATGCGGTGTTCAATCACTGAGCTTCCAGAAATAGATTGTTGGGCCTTTCTTTCATGGTGCCTCTAGGGGGACTTGAACCTCAAATGTTTTAGTTAGCAACTAAGCACTTTAACTGTTTGCACCACCCAGGGACTCCTTTTTCTCCGCTAGTGGTCATCATTTAGATTTGATTACTTTTTCTCTGCATTTCAAAAGGGGAAAAACACTAGAACATAATTTGCCCATGACCGGTATGAGAGATATAAAACTAAAGTTCGACAAGACTGAAGCCCAGCATGTCAGAACAGGACTAGGAGTAGGAGGTCACCTAATCTCACCCTATATGTTGAAAGAAAAAGGAAAGGAATCCCAAAATGGGGGGAGCAAGATGGCAAAGTGGATGGATGCTCCCATTTACTCCCCCAGCAACCAACCCGCTGAACAATTAATAAAAACAAGCATAGACTGAGATCTCAGAACTCTGAACAGCAACTGAGGTGTTGGGGTGAGTTCAAAAGTGGGGGAGAGGAAGAGCAGGGACAGCACAGAAGCTGAGAGAATCTACCCACTAACATCTGTAACACTCGCTCATTGCAGCCATTTTGGGACAGGGCTGAACAACACTCCAAATAGGAACACAGAAAGAGAGCAAATCTGAGAAAGCTGTAGCCTGATGTTTTAAGATGGTGCAGATTGGCTGTGGGAGTTTGTGGGCCACACAACTGGGAGGAGACAAAGGAGACCATGGTGCTCTGAGAGAGTGCTGTTGAATCTCACTGAGGTCTGAGACAGATGGGCACTAGGACTGGGAGGAACTGCAAGGGCAGCAGGGTGAGGGGAATATTTAACACTGACAGGCAACACAGAGGGAAACAGCTGGCTCCCTGCCCACACCAGGACACTGTGCAGGGACACCAGTGTGGGAAAGACATAGACAGACCCCCGCTTTTGCCAGAGAAAAGTTGAGCCCACCACTTACGTCAGTGTTTGAGACTAGCTAAACCACACCCCCACCCATGCATGCATATTGAATTCCATAGAGCAAGCATCCAGAACTCCTGAATCAGCAGTGAAATAAACCTAAGGATAAGAGTGACTTCCATGGGTTCATGGATGAAGATACCAGGCCCACTGCCACTGTGTAGATTCTGACTCATGGAGACCCTGTGGAGGCGAAGTGGAGTTGCCCCATGGGGTTTCTGGGGCTGTGAATCTTTGCAGAGGCAAGCTGCTGCATCTTTCTCCTGCTGAGTGTCTGCTGGGTGCACGCCCTGGCCTTTCAGGTGACAGTCAAGCACTTGACCATTGTGCCACCAGGGTGCCCAATCAGAAAAATTTCCCACAAAAACCAGAATACAAAATTTAAAGTAAAAAAAAAAAAAGAAAAAGAAATGGCCCAAGATCAACAAAAAATAGTAAAACACACAAAATCACAAGAGAAGAAGGACCAATCAAAAGCAATACACGAAGAAGAAATTTCTCTTATGGAGGCTAGACTGATGGAACAAATTGAAAATGTTCAAACTATGGTGCTAAATATGTTTAAAGACAGCGAAAAGTGCACAGGAAACAAACCAGCAGAGATCAAGAAACAAATGGAGGAACAAAATAAGAGACTCAACAAACATCAAAAAAAAAAAGAGAAGAAAATTACTGGAACTGAACAATAAAGCAACTGGATTAGAAAAAGCATGAGAAACACTCAACAGTAGAGTCAAACAGACAAAAGATAGAATAAATAAACTAGAAGACAAAATAACTGAACATATTAAATCTCAAGAGAAACAAGAGTAAAGAACAAAAATGAACAAACTTAATGGAAATGTAGGATTCAATTTAAAAATCTAACATCAGAATTACTAGAATCACAGAGCACCATGACAACAATAAAGGTATAAAAACAGTTTTCCATGAGATCATCAGAATTTCCCAGACCTAAACAGAGAACCAAGCCTGCAAATACAGGAAGCTACATAGCCCCAGTTAGAAGAAATGCAAAAATATCAACTATGTGCCATAACCAAATAAAATTCTTGAAAACCAAAGACAAGGAGAGAATAAGAATTTCTCTCCCAAAACTCTGGAGACCAGAAGACAAGGGAGTGACATATAAAATACTGAATGAAAACAATTGCCAACCAAAAATTCTTTACCCAGCAAAATTGTCATACAAAAACGAGGGGAAACAAAGACAACCCCAAACAAAAAGAAGCTCTGAAAATTTAACACTATCAAACCAGCTCTGCAAGAATTACTCAAAGGGGTACGCCAAATGGAAAGGCAAGAACATTGCATAAATACTTATATCTATAAAAAAAAAAAAAAATGGGGAAAAATAAATAAATAGTAAGAGAGAGAGAGATCTCTCTCTCTTACTATTTATTTATTTTGGTCAAAAAAATCCAACAACATGGGCAATCATAAGGACTGAGTATATGATATTTTCAGGGAATAAACTCAATAATTAAATCCTGCAAACAATATAACATCAAGTTTGTAAGAGTTAAGTACGAAGTAAACTTTTTCAAATATAGGTTGTATATTGATATTAATGGAGACATACCAACAGAAATGAGAGAGGAAGGAGCATATCAGGAATAGATTTATTTTGTTAAGGTTGTATGTTAACTATTGTTCATATGTTAAATATTGTTGCAGTTGTAAGTTGTGTAATGTAATATATGTGGTAACCACAAAGAAATCAAGAATAAGGAAATTGTGGTATATATATACAATGGAATACTATGTAACCATAAAAAATACTGATGAGTCCGCAAAACATATTATACCATGGATGGACCTGGAGGAATAATGCTAAGTGAAATAATTCAAGCATATAAGGGCAAATTCTGTATGACCTATCCTTTATAAGAAGACAGGATATATATAGACAGACCAATATTCATTGGTTCTTACCCAGGGGGGAGGAGGGGAGTATACTTTAGATCATAGAGACTTTTTATTTTTACTTTTTGTTGGTAGGAAAAGTGGCACCAAATATGGAGGTAGTGAGTACAGTACAACCAAAGTAAAAACGAGTGTTTGAGCAAATATGGATGTGTATAAGTGTATTGGTATATGGGTAGATAGATGTGTATACCTAGGTGAGAACAAATAGAAGTATCTATAAACAAACAAACAAAAAAAAAAACCATTGCCGTCAAGTCAATTCCAACTCATAGCGACCCTATAGGATAGAGTAGAACTGCCCCATAGAATTTCCAAGGAGCACCTGGTGGATTTGGAACTGTCAACTTCTTGGTTAGCAGCCATAGCTCTCAACCAGTACACCACCAGGGTTTCCAAAGTATCTGTAGGTACTTGTAAATACAAATATGTGGGTACCAGCACGTATATTCATTGAAGACACAAATGTGGATCCTCCACAGACATAATCAAACATCTTCCAAGATTGGTTTTCTGGGTTTGAAAACTTAGGATCATAGCTTCATGGGACAACTTAGTGAATTGGCATAACATGTTGTTAGGCGCCATAGAGTTGATTTCGACTTACAGTGACCCTGTGTACAAAAGAACGAAACACTCTCTGGTCCTGAGCCATTCTCAGAATCATTGTTATGCTTAAGCCTATTGTTGCAGCCACTGTGTCAATCCATCTCATTTAGGATCTTCCTCTTTTTCACTGACCCTCTATTTTGTCCATCTCTAGGGACTGATTCTTCCTGATAACATGTCCAAAGTATGTGAGATGAAGTCTCACCATCCTTGCTTCTAAGGAGCATTCTGGCTGTGCTTCTTCTAAGAGAGATTTGTTTGATTTTTTTGGCAGTCCATGGCATGTTCAGTATTCTTCACCAACACCATAGTTCAAAGGCTTCAGTTCTTCTTCAGTCTTCTTTATTCGTTGTCCAGCTTTCACATGCATTTGAGTCAATGGAAAACACTATGGCTTGGGTCAGACATGCCTTAGTCTTCAAGGTGACATCTTTACTTTTTAACACTCTAAAGAGATCTTTTGCAGCAGATTTGCCCACTGCAAAGCATAGTCTGATTTCTTGACTGCTGCTTCCATGGGCGTTGATTGTGGATCCAAGTAAAATGAAATACATAACATAGTTCACAAAAATCATGATCTGCATCTTAATGAAGTAAGTACCATCTGGGATCTTAAAAGCTTGTGTGTGGGCATCTAAGACACAACTATGGGTCTCTACTCACCAGGAACAAAACGGTAAGAAAGTAACCAAAAGCTCAGAGAAGAAGCAAATCAACCTGAACCACAACCTCATCTACTCTGTGACCAGAAGAACTAGATGGTACCTGGCTACCACCATTACCATTCTGTCCACAGTCACAATAGATGGTCTCAGATAGAATGATCTTGGATAGAATGAGAGAAAATGTGAACCCACACTCAAATTCTTTTGTTAAAAAAAAAAAAAGCTAGACACACTGTAACGGTAGAGAGTAGATCACCCCCTGAGACTATTGCCCTGAGGCACTCTGAAACTAGAACTGAGCCTATCCCCCAAGATCACCTTTTAGCAAAATAGCAGCGTGGCACACAGACTAAAGGATATTACTGGTAAGATCAGTGCTCTACTTAAAAATCATCATTATGAGACCAAAAGGTCAACAGTTACTCAAAAGCAAAGATGAGAAGATAAGGGAGCAGGGAAACTAGAGTACTGGAAATGGAACAAACAGAACACAAAGAGAATGTTGATACATTGTGATAAATGTAACTAATGTTACTGAACAGCTTGTGCAGATGTTGTCAAACGAGCACTTAACTTGCTATGTAAACTTTCACCAAAAACTCAGTAAAATATTTAAAAAAAAAAAAAGGAATCCCAGGTGACTTGCCTAAGATCACCACACCTAGGCTCCCCTCCAGTGCTCTTTCTGATAATACTTATAGTACTGAATATTCATTGAATGTTTACCTGCACCAAGCACTGTCCCAAGCTTTCTACGTATTTTTATTTTATAACTGAAAGAACTGAGGTACAGGTCCAGTTATGTAAGGTGCCACTGCATCATGCTGTTGTTGTTGGGTGCCATTGAGTCAATTTCGAATCATAGCAACCCCACATGACAGAGTAAAACCGCCCTATAGGGCTTCCAAGTCTGTAATCTGTATGGAAGCAGACAGCCGTATCTTTCTCCCAAGGAGAGACTGATGGGTACAAACCGCTTACCTTTCACTCAGCAGCTGAGCGCTTAACCACTGCACCGCCAGGGCTCCTTGTTTAACGCAGCATTTACCAAATTCAGATAAGCATACTTAGCCCTCCTTTTGAAAAAAATAATTCCTGTTAACATTATGTGAGGGGAACTTAAATTTATTCAAAATCTCTCCCTCTCGTTTTCTCTCTTTCTCTGTTTCTGTGCATATATATATATATATCACAATATCTCTCTCTCTCTCTCTCACACACACACACACACACACACATATGTATATACGTATATGTGATATTGCGGCAGGTTCTGGGTTATAGAGATAAAAGATCCAATCTCTGATTTCATGAAGCTTACAAGCTAGGAAAAGAGATAGGCATTTTATCAGTGATTATAATGCAGTTTGATAATAATGTCATGCACAGGAGGAGGGAGTATGGAACTAGAAATTAAGTAAGACTTTTCTGAGCACACCTGGTTGCTGAAGAGTGGCACTGACTGTGTATTGAATTGTCCCTAAAATCCTGGACCGTACAATAGAAATGAAATTACCACTCATGTAAGATTCAGTGGAGAAGGATGGCTGGGACAACTGTGGTCCATGTAGTCATTCAAGGACCCAGGCTAATCTTCAATATGAGAATGTTATATTTTCTTTGGACATTGGTCTCCAATCAGCAGATAGGAAAGGAGAAAAAAGTGAAACATTGTGCCAGAGAAGGCTTTTATGATATATCCCTGAAAGGGTGCTCAACTTCCACAACATTCCAGTGACTGGAATTCAGGCATGTGGCGACAACTAACTGTATGTATGAGAAGCTGTGAAATGTAGCCTAGTTATGGGACCAGCAAGAAAAGGAAAAAGGTCTGATAACCAGCTTGCTATTCTCTGCCTTAAACGACAATCTGAAGTTAGACTACAGAATAAGGGGGAATGACATTCCAGGCAGAGGGAACATGCTGTCTGGATCACTCACATCAAAAGATACTTCATGGGGGGAAGGGGGGACGAAAAAGCCTGTGATCAAATAATTTTTGGAAAAATTGCACAGTATATTCTTATCTTGGTGATGCTCACTAATAAATGGAAATTTTGGAAATACCTATATTAAAGAAATTTGGTCTTTGTTTAATCCAATGTTGCTCAAATTTAGATAAACATAGGATATCACATCCCCCCCCCCCTTTTTTTTCTACAGTTACATAAAAGGAGGACAATCATGGAACTTTTGACGTATACAAAAAAGTCTGATATGGCTGGAACAGAGGCCACCTGTGGAAGAGCAGTAGGTCATAGATTAGAGAAGTAGGCCGAGGCAACACCATGAGTGTTTTGTGTACCATGCTAAGGAGTTTAGATTTTAGTTTTTCAATGATGGAAAGTTAGAACTAGAATATACGAGCTAAACTAATAGGTCTGTGAACTATAATAAGGAAATGTAATGAGTTAATAAGTAAGTGATGGCATAGAACAAGGGTTGGATTCTGGAAATATCAGTAGGTAAGATATACATGATTAGAGTCCCATCAAATGTGAAAAAAATCAAGAGTATCTCTGGGGTAGTGTCTTGCCAAATTAGTTAGATATCAGTCTGATTTATTAAGAGCAAGAGAGGGGAAGATAATGAGTATGAGAATCCATATGGGTCTGGAGAATAGGAAGAACCCCTCCTTGACAGGTTGAGGCTTGAGGCCTATCAACATGTATGTATTGTTGAAGTATGTAGAATGAATACAACCACAAAGAGAAGGCAATTGAAGGCATGCAGAGGACTTGGAATAACCATCAGCATTTAAAGGGGTAGGAGAAGAAGAGTTCATGAAAGAGACTAAAAGGTTAACAAGGATAACCAAGGGAAGAAAGAATTTTAAAAAGTGGGAAACAACCTAAATGTCCACCAGCTGATGAAGAGCTGAATAAAATGTAATAGATCCATAGAATGGAAGATAATCAGCAATTTAATAGTAAATAGCTAATAGACTAAAAACCGCTGATGCATACACTTTAAAATGGTGAATTTTATGTTACAAAAATTATCTGAAGAAAAAAATGCTATAATTAAAAAAAAAAAAAGAATCAGCATTGATCCATACGACAACATGAATGAATCTTGAAAACATTATGTTAAGTGAAAGAATCTGGTCACAAAACCACATATTGTATGATTCCATTTGTATGAAATGTACAGAATAGGGAAATCTATAGAGACAAAGTGTATTAGTCATTGCCTAGTGCTGGGGGATGGTGGTGGGGTAATGGGGGAAAGAAACGAGGAGTATCTGCTAATGGGCATGGGTTTTTGGGGGGTGAGTGATGAACATGTTCTAAAATTGATTGTGGCTATGGTTGCACAACTCTCTGACTATACTAAAATACATCGAATTGTACACTTTAAATAAGTGCGTATGGTATGTAATTATATCCCATTAAACCTGCTATTAAAAAAGAGAAAAAAAGGAAGGTGGGACCAACAAAATTTTTAGTAAAAGGGAGGCCATATGCCTTCTGTACCATGGACTGCCAAAAGAACAAACTTCTTCTTGGAAGAAGTACAACCAGAATGGTCCTTAGAAGAAAGGATGTTGAGACTCCGTTTCACATAGTTTGGACATGTTATCAGGCGGGACCAGTCCCTGGAGAAGGACATCATGCTTGGTAAGGTAGAGGGTCACTGAGAAAGAGGAAGACCCTCAATGAGATGGATTGACACAGTGGCTGCAACAATGGGCTCAAGCATAACCACGATTGTAAGGATGGCACAGGACTGGGCAGTGTTTCATTCTGTTGTACATAAGGTGGCTATGGGTCGTAACTGACTCAGTGGTACCTAACAATAACAACATGCCTTCTAAGCAGTCATCTAGGGGTAAAATTCTATAACGTTTAAACCAATCCTGTAGTTTTTTTTTTTTTTGTCCAGGATAATATTTAAATTTCAGTATAGATAAAACTTTTGTTGGTCATTGGGGCACATTCTTAAAGCATTTAGACACTATGTCTTTTCCTTCCTAAGTAAGTCTAGGTTTCTTTAAATTGGCATTTAGCTTTATGACTAATTGGCTTGGGAGGTTTTATGTATGATAAAAGTATTTTAATTTCAAAATTACTACTTTGAAGATCTTGCAGTTAATTATGAACATGTAACCTCCCATTTCTACAGGATTAAATAGACACTCCCACACGTTAGGCAATGCTTGGGACCCAGTGTGAACTCAGCCAAAACTTAACAAAGGAAAACATTTGTCATTTTACATTTAAATTCTCATCCAAAAATATTCTCCAGGTTTCCTTGGAACTGCAGAAATATCACACTTATACATTATTTAGTAACCAGCTTGCTTTCCAAAGGTCAGATTGATGTTATTCAAAACGTGATGCTTAGTATGCAATAACACAAATAGATTGGTTGTTTTATAGTAATAGAATCTGATGAGCGAAACCAACTTTCTCTGGAAGAAAGATGTCTCCTTTCCTTAGCATTTGATTTGTAAGTGGGTTTGGCTTCATTAATATTTAATCATCTTTTTAATCTGCATGTCAGTTTTTATTGCAGCCTGCTTCTGTGGAGGTTTTCCTTTGAAATACCAATAATATCCATTCTTAATTCTAACATCAAAACAAGAGCTTTCTCAGGGGGACAACTGGTAGTATTTTATCTCTAGGGATGTAATTATTTTGTGTTTATCTACAGTTCCTCAAGGGGCCAATGATGTAGGACATCCTTCTTGCAAGCCTTTATATTTCAAAAGAAGAATCTGATTTGTTAGTGTTGCAAATATTAATTCAGATGGTCTTGCATCATTCTTATGAATTGCCTGTTGTTAGCCAAGCTATGGAAAAGTTCTGCTTTTTCATTAGCATAGCATCGGGTCTTCGAAGCTGTGTTAGTTGATTCTTTCAAGATGTTTTCATGAACTTTAGTAGTTTAGGGAGCAGTGTCTTTCCTGTTGATGTGTTAAGCACTTATATCCATTTTCAAACTCGTAATAGAATAAATCAGAACAGGGAATAGAATTATGCACAATCCTCTTTGAATTTTCAACAAGATCATATAGAGCAATAAAGCTACAAATAGGAGCTCAGACTCAATATCTCTGGAGATTGACATTGAGAAATTGAACTTGGCATCTCTGCAGTAAGCTGAAGGCTCCTTCATGCAAGTTGATAATTTTTATTTCCTGGTCATCTGGGAGAAACTGGGTGAAAAAAAATTGAAAGTCTCAGTTTTTGTTTCTGTTGGGAGAAATCCCTGTTATATGTGCCTCAACCTGATTTGGTGACCACTCTGGCCCTCTCAGGAAAGAAAGTGAAGACAGATAGGGTGGTAGAGTCATAAGCTGCCTTCTTGATCCCAGGGATCAAAATGGAGTAACTTCCCACATTTTTCATTATTACATATGAGAAACAAGATGTGGTGTGGAGGACATATTTCTGTTCACGTCCTAAAATTCTAACACTGTCCTGTGTTGACAAAGATGACGTGAGGCATGAGTAGAATGGATGGATGCTTTTAGCTACCTTTTCATGATGGGCTATGGTAGTATTGCCTCGATTCTTCAAAGATTTTAGCTCCCTGGGGTAGGATATTATTTTTTTATGTTTACTTTTGAATTAGGGCATAGCCTATAATTATGAATGGGCAAAGATAGTTGACCCTCACAGTTCAGATCCATTAACATGTACACACAGCATCCACTGTAACCTGCATTGGTAACACACCATAGCTAGCAATAGAACAAATTCATATGACTTTATTTCATGAATTTTCCTAGAAGAGGAATAACTGTGAATCATCTTATTATCCATGCCAGTTAATACTCTTCCTCTTTAGATTTCTCAGTTCAGTTTACCAGGTATTTTTGGTATTAGGATAACTGATTTCATATCCTTAGAACTTTAATTTACATGCAGAATCTTGTTTTTGTAGAATAACTTGTCTTTACAACCATTGTTTATAATTCTATAAGTAGATCATTATAAGTAAGATCTAGTTTTTGAACTGGTCACATAAACAGTGGACACTGAAAAAGCCATTTCAGAAGCCAGCCATTTTCCTTTCTTAGATTGTAATACAATAAAGATCTTTTATGATCATTATTGATTTTTCTAAAGTTAAGGCATTGCTGATTTATTTTGTCTATGTTAGATTTTTCTTCTAAAAAAAAATTCCTTGAGACAATTTTATCACAAAGAATAAAATTTCAAAAATACGTAATCTTCTGTTGCTTCAGGCAGAACACACACTTAATTAGATTTGTAGCATTTAAATCCATTAACTTATTCAGTGATAGTTATAAACGGTCTATTATCAGCCAGCCAACCGCTATATTAGGTCCTAGGGACACACAAATGATGAAGATTCAGTCCTTGCCCTAAAAGAGCTTTCATTCTAGTGGGCTAGAGAGACACATGAACAGGTAACTGTAGTGCAGTTTGCTAACCACGGTAACAGATGAGCTAAGTACAGTGAGAATGCAGACTTTCTGGTCTCCAAAGTGCGTTTGTACTCCTGTTATAACAAATACCGTATTATCTTGCAGCGCTTGCTGTCCTGTTAAAAATCATGTTTTTGAAAGTAGAATATATTGATTGAAAGTACAAAATATGTGGTCAGGCTAGTTGCCATCCAGTCCGCTCCAACTCGTGGCGGCCTTGTGTATAACGGACTGAAACATGGCCTGGTTCTGCTCCATCTTCGTGCTTTCGGGTATGTTTGAGTCCATTGTTGTGGCTATTGTGTCAGTCCAACTCTTTAAGAGTTTCTCTCATTTTCTCTGACCTTCTACTTTGCCAAACATGGTGTTCTTTTCTAGCAATTGGTCTTTCCTGATGATGAGACACCCAGGATTCAAATGTCAACTCCTCCACTTAATAACAGTAACATTGGGAAATCATTGACCTCTACAAACTTTATTCTAGGAGCAGGAAAATGGGCATAATAATATAGTCCTCTCAGGTAGGTGTGTACCTTTATTTCCATTTTTACTGCCACGTAACATCTAAGCTACCATCATCTCTTGCTTGGTCCAGCAAGATTAGTCTTGCTAAGAGAGATTGCAAAATATGTTGAAAAAGTCCTCCTATCCAGGTACACAGACTCCTTTGCAGTGTGTCGTTGCTGCTCCTCCCATCAAGAGGTGGAATCTATTTTCCCACCCCTTTTAATCTAAGCTGGACTTGTGATCTGCTTTGACCAGCAGAATAAAGCAGACTTCATTTCTAAGGGTGGGCATTGAGAGGTCATGCAGCTTCCACATTTGTCCACTTGAAATGCTGCCCTGAGACCACCATGGAAAGAAGCCAGTCTAACCTACTGGTGGATTAGACCATGTGGGAGAGAATTGAGACAACCCAGCCAACTGTCAGCATCAACTGCTAGAAATGTGAGCAAGGCTATCTTAGACCTTCCAGTCCAGGTGATACTGTAGCTGAATAGAGCCACACGAGTGAACCCAGATGAGAGAACTGTGAGATATAACTAATCATTATTATTTTAAGTCACTCAGTTTTGGGGTGCTTTGCTACAGAACTGTAGGTAATTTTAGTACTGACCCCATGTAATCCATTTGCTTCATAATAGAAACAGCGACCTTTTTAAACAAAAAAAAAAAAAAAAAGGATTTTGTTACTCCTTCACTTAAAACCTTACAATAGTATCCCATTTCATTTATACCGAAATCCAAATTCGTTACCACATATTTGAAAAACTGTTCAACCTAGTCTGGCCCTACTTACCTCTTCCTGCTTTTCACCTTTGATCTTCTCTCTGGAGTCCCTGGATGGTGCAAACAGTTAATGCACTCTCTGCTAACTGAAAGGTTGGAGGTTTGAGTCCACCCAGAACACCCAGAAGTGCCTTAGAAGAAAGGCCTAGCGATCTACTTCCAAAAATCAGCCATTCAGAATCCCACGGAGCCTGAATCTTCTCTGACGTGCGTGGGGGCCATGAGTTGGACTCGACTCCACAGCAACAGATTTTTTATCTTCTCTCTAACTCACTCTTCTAGCCACACTTCAAGAATATGCCAAACCCTTTCAGGCTTTAAGACCTTTGTTCTTACTCTTCTCTTCTGGAATTCTTTTCCCCTGACTTTCACATGCCTGACTCCTCCTTACAGATCAGTTGTCACCTAAATGTCACTTTCTAGCAAGGCCTTCTCTGACTTGCTGAAATAGCCCTGCCCCAATGCCAAGCCAACATTTACCCAGTTTTCTTTCCTTCATAGCACTCAGCACTGTCTACAGTGACCTTGTTTATTTATGTTTGCGTTATTGTCTATTTTTTTTTTTTAACCTTCCTAAAAATGAGAGTTCCATGTGGATAGGGACAATGCTTAGGGATGAACCACAATGTCTAGCTCTTAGAACAATGTCTGGCACATAGTACCTGCTTAGTAAATACAGGAATGAGTAAAGTAGGTATTCTGAGGGCTTATTCAGAATAACAGAAATGAAAGCACCTAGCAGAAGACCTGGATCATGAGAGTTCTATTAATAACTAGCATAATAATACCCATTGTTTTTCCTACTTGTTAACATGTCTTGAATCCTTTTTATGTACCAGGCACACTGCTTAGCACATTATATCCATTTTCTCGTCTGTTTCTAATACCAGCCAAAGAGTTGTAGGTACTGTTCTTACCTTCATTTTACCAGTAAGAAAGCTGAGGCTTAGAGAGGTTGAACAACTTGGTATCTAGCCCTATGTTGTTGTTTGGTGCCATCAAGTCACTCCTGACTTATGGTGACCCCATGCACAACAGAACAGAGTGCTGTCTGGTCCTGCACCATCCCATGATCGTTTGAGGATCAGACCATTGTGAGCCATAGGGTATTCATTGCTTGATTTTCAGGAGTAGATCACCAGGCCTTTATAGTCCATCTTAGTCTAGAAGCTCCACTGAAACCCGTTCAACATCATAGCAACACACAAGCCTCCACTGATGGATGATAATTGCACATGAGGTGCTTTAGTCATGAATCAAACCTGGTTCTCCATGTGGAGGCTGAGAATTCTACCACCGAACCACATATTACACAGATAAAATGCCCAAGCTTTAAACACATGAAGTTTAACTCCACTAAGAGCTCCATTCTTAAATAACACACTGGGCTATTGCCTGCATTAATTATTCAGCGTGAGTAGAGTATCTTACTTGTGTTTAGATTCTGAGCACCCAACACCTAGTGGATAAAACTAGAGATATAGTCCATTGAGATGGGATGTTAATGAACAAATTCTACACATAGAGTTTGGAGGGGGGACATCATGGAGAAACCTTATTTGAGGTGGCCTTTGAGGTTTTTTTTTTTGTTTTTTTTTTGAGGTTGGATAAGTAAGAGTTAGTCAGGCAAATGTGGAACTTCTAGAGAAAGTAAACTATGTGTTCAAAGGGTTTTTTAATTAGGTTTATAATCAGAAGAAAATGTATTAATGAAGAAACCTTCTTGATGGTCTTTATGATAGCTTTAACTTCCTTAGAGCATTCAGAAACTTATCAAAAAAGACATACAGAAAAAGAGTGGAGAGTGTGTTTGCTTCACCAGCACATTTACTTTAAAAAGAGTGGAGAAAAAGTGCTTAGAGAGCCTGTCTTTCAAAGAAGACCCTAACTGGAGAACATTTTTTAAAAGTATTTGGTGTTTCTACTTACTAGAAAAACATTAGTATAGACCAACCAAACCAGTTGCCATCAAGTCAACTCTGTAGCGACCCCATGTGTGCAGAGTAGAGTTGTGTTCTATAGGATTTTCATGGCTGTGGTCTTCTGGAAGCAGATCACCAGGCCTGTCTTCCAGGGTGCCTCTTGGTGGGTTCGAACCGCCAACCTTTCGATTAGTAGCCGAGTGCTTAACCATTTGTGCCACCCAAGGACAGCTCATGTGGACCAGAGACATCTAAACAGACATTTCAGTCACTTGAAAACAAGCTCTTCAGAGTCTGTAGTTTTCTGGGTTTCTAGACTGCACATCTGTCTGCACATCAAATAACCTAAATCCAGTAGCTGGTGATAACTGTTCAGGGGTTGACGCACCAGATTCGATTGAGAGGTTTAAATACCTTCTTGGTTGACCAGAAATTGTGTGAGAAAAGCAAGTCATAGTATCACACAGACCTAGTATCAGTTTGGTGGTATTAAAAATAGGTATATAGCTCATGACTTGTTTATCTTAATAAGAGCTTTGGGTTGCCTGGGAAGTAATACAGTCTTTATGAAGATAGGTCAAACATCATCGAACAGCATGGTCCATTGTGAGTTTTTTGTTTTAAGCATTTTAAACAGTTGACTTCAAATTCCCAGCAGATAGTGGTGGCAGCAGGCAGGCACTCTAGTCAATGAAAAATCAAAGTGAACTTTTAAAGTAGCTGATTCTTAAACTTGGAAAAAAAAAAGAGTGAACATTAGGGGGAAAAAATAACAGGTTTCCTACAATGCGTCTTATTATGTGCAAATCAAAAAATGAGAAACTGTAGAATTTGCAATAAATACAGGAATGTGCATTTTACATTGTGGAAATGTAAGCGTTTAATCAGTCTGTTAGCAGAGAACTTGAATATTAGCTGTCACCAAATCTCTCTAGTATATAATAACCTAAGAAATGCAGACTGATGTTTTTCTCCAACAAAGCTTACCAGAGGTGTTTATTGTTTGTTTTTTCTTTCTTAAGATCATGGAGTTTCTATTAATACTTTCAAGTGGAAAAAAATAAGGGTACTGTATTTTACACAAATAACGTGCACCTTCTATATTTGTTTGCCAACCACACCCTCCCCCGGTGAAGTATTTTCATAAGCACCACTATACCAATTTTTTTATGTGTTGCTGTAAAAAAAAAAAAAAACAATAGTAATAATGCAGTTGGAAAAATAACTTGAGGGAGGAGGGTGTGGTTGGCAAACAAATATAGAAGGTCACGTTATTTACATAGAAATTCATTTACATGTACTCCTTTTTTTTTTTTTTTTCCTAGTAGCCTGGGAAACCCTGGCGGCATAGTGGTTAAGAGCTACGGCTGCTAACCAAAAGGTCAGCAGTTTGAATCCACCAGGAGCTTCTTGGAAACTCTATGAGGCAGTTCTACTCTGTCCTATAGGCTCGCTATGAATCAGAAACGACTCAATGGCAATGTGTTTGGTTTTTTTGTTTTTTAGTTAGCTCCTTTCAGAGGATGGTGATGTTCATCCTTGCTGTTACCGCAATGACTATTATCTTAATACTATAGTTTTTTTTTTTAATCATTAAAGTGCTTCGTATAGATTTTGAGTATTTCCAAGGCCTGTAATTCCATGATTATATGAAGAAGAGAGCCCTGGTGGCACAGTGGTTAATCGCTTGGCTGCTAACTGAAAGATCAGTAGTTTGAGTCACTCCATGGGAGAAATATGTAGTAGTCTCCTTCTGTAAAGATTACAGCCTTGGAAACCCTATGCGGCAGCTCTACTGTTCTGACCTATAGGGTTGCTATGGGTCAGAATGGACTCGATGGCAACAGGTTTGGTTTTTTTTTTTAAGTTATTCAATCTTGATGAAGAATATATATATATATACATATTTTGTCCATCATATTTATACTTAACTTGGTCCTTAATGGAGCCCTGACGGTGCAGTGGTTAAGAGCTATGGCTGTTAACCAAAATGTCGGCAGTTTGAATCCACTAGCTGCTCCTTAGAAATGCTATTAGGCAGTTCAGCTCTGTGCTGTAGGGTCACCGTGAGTTGGAATTGACTCGATGGCAATGGGTTTGGGTTTTTTTGGTCCTTAATAAAAATATTGATTATAATGCTTTATAGTGATAATTATACAGATTATGGAATTTTATTTTATTACGTAGCTGCTTAGATAAAAAACCAAACCAAAATTATCATTATTACATTTTGTTTTCCTTTCAGTTGTCTTTGTTTAGCTTGTTGGGCTCCATTATGTGATGATAGCAGCGGTGGTGTGGAGGGTGTGTGTACTTAAGGTATGTGACCAGAACAACAAGAATTATGCCTGGTGCATAGAGACCATGTTTGCCGATAACTTTTTTCTTTTATTTACTGTGCTGTGTTTTCCGTTATCCGAGATTCCCCAGGCCATGTTTGCCTGGTTGGCTTATCAGCATGAAATGGAATAGCTCAAGATAGAACTCAGCCCCTCCAAATGTCAAGCACATGAGCTAGCTAAGAAACACCATCACATGCCTGTGATGGGAAAAGTAGTGTACATCTTCTGAAGCAGGCCCACTTTAGGTCTCATTCCTTAGACAGTCAGCATGTGTTAAAGCTCACCAACCAACTAGTTCCCATTCCTTAGTTGGGTGATCAAGGGGGTAAAAGTACAGCTATCATTTTAGCTGCAAAGATGCAATTTTACATTAAACTGAAAAAGTGCACATGTGTTTTATTGAAATGGTCTCTAAATTTATTTTCAATTTCAGCTCATTGAATGCCCTGAAAATTAAATAAACACACAACAGGTCTTGCTAATATCTTCAATGCAGTATGTAATTCCCCATCTTAATCAACCAGTTTCCATTCCTTTCCTTCTTCCTGCCTGTCTGTCAAATGTTCCTTAATTAAGAATTATTCTTAATTACAAAGTTTATGTGTCATTTTATTTTAGAGGTAATTAATTAAATTTAACACTAATTGTTGGGGATATTGCCTTTTCTGCATATACATTGTTGCTTAATTATTGGAATACCTTGAATCCCTTGACTAGGAAGGGTAGGGCATATTGATTTGTTTTGTGTCTGGCTTGTGGCAGCTCATACTGAATAGGACAGAGACTTAGCATTTCGGCCAGATAAAGAAGTAGGAAGCATTTTTTTCTCAGTTGATGAAGAAATGTACTCTGGTCATTCGATGCATTATGTGGAGTCTCTGAGGGGCAAGGAAGTGTGATGATTATGGATAAAATTAGATCCTAAGAAGAATAGCCAGAGTGTAGCTGTTCTGTAAGGGTCCAGGGATACTTGTTAGAATGCATTTGCCCATTTTTGTATGTCCAGAATCATACTGAGTCACCCTGAGTAGATCACCTGGTTGGAAGAGAAGGGAAGCCTAGTGGCCAGGTTAGAAAATGGATGTATTAGCTCTAGTTCCCATGTCTTCACTCATCCTCCTCATATCCCTTCCACATACACACTGTCAGATCTCATCTCTGGTGTCACTTCCTCAGAGAAGCCTTCCATAACTAAATTACATATCTTTCCTTGATATCACTCATACTTATTACAATTTCATTTTTATTTGGTTGACTATTCGATTATCTGTCTCACCCAATGAATGAAATTTCCTGGAGCACAGAGGTAATTTCTAACTTGGCTTATCATTCGTTTGCCATTTGCTTGACTACTATTTGACATGGGTGTCACAAACGGTTTAGAGCCATCCACTTCCTAAAACTCAGCCTTTGAAAACCCTGTGGAGCACAGCTGTACTCTCATGTGCATGGCTTCACCATGAGTTGGGGTCAGCTTGACGGCCACTGTAATACATGCGCAGTCCTAGCAAGGATATATACTGAGACAGGCATTTGCTACACTGTTGGCGAGACACTTTCTGGAAAGCAATTTGGCAGTATTCATCAGAGGCCTCAATGTTTTCTCTTTATAAGAATCTATTTAATGACTAGAGATATGCACAATTCTTTATGTTCAAAATTGTTTCTCACAGCAATTTTAACAAACACTATTAACAGCCTAAATAAATAGCTGTAGGTCAGTGATTAAATGGATTATGGAATTTCAATAGAATGAAGCAAAATGCATCCGCTAAAAAATAGGCTTGAAGAACACTTAATGACATGAGAAGATGTTTGCAATACAATGTATATATAGTGAAAATCTGAATAAAGTGTAGGACACCAGTTTTATAGAAGTAAAAATATAACGAAGGAAGAAAGGAAATAATAGTAATACAGTAATTTTCTGACAGCAATTGTGTCTGGGTGATAGGTTTACAAGTGCTTTCCTTTTTTTTTTTTTTTTTGCTTTCTTTTGGTGTATTATCTGTTTTCCAAAAATTTTACAGTGGATATATTGCTTTTGTAATAAAGAAAACAGATATATTTGAAAGTCAATATGTTATATAGGAAATGGGAACTGGTATCTTAGGACTAAAATATACAGTGAATAGTATATAAAAAATGAAGCTATAGTTTTAAAGGTTATTTATACCCTAATAGACTAGACGGCACTGGGTTTATGGGTAGGGAGCCCTGTTGGTGTGGTGGTTAAGAGCTCAGCTGCTAACCAAAAGGTTGGCAGTTCGAAACCACCACCTGCCTCTTGGAAACCCTATCAGGGCAGTTATACTCTGTCCTATAGGGTTGCTGTGAGTCAGGATCAATGGCAGTGGGTTTTTTGGTTGGAATATGGATAGAGCCTTATACTAAGTGTTCATTGTGACAGGAAAAAAGTGTATTGTGTGGTCCTCCACTCAAGGATTTTGCAGTCTGGTTGCAGAGGCAAGGCATAAATGTATGAAGATATTAACAATATCAGGTAACAGTTCTACCAATACCATGGGGCAGGATGATATGAATTGCCAAAAGTGTGGTATATCAGTTATGGCCTAGAAGTTTAGGTAGATTAGCCTATTGAGTAATTACATACACAAAATTTCTAAATGCTTTTTTCAACTCCCAGCCTTGCCACCTTGGGGTAAGTAGACTCGCCAGATATGTAAGGTCATATATCCTCTACGATCACCTCTCACGGTTCAGGGTCGGGGGTAATCTATAACCATGTATGAGATAATTGAGAAGGTGGAGAGGAGGTTAGAGAGACCCAGACCTTCTATGGGTAGAGGTACAGAAACAAGTAGATGCTACTCATTGGCCTGCCTTTCTCAACTGTGTATTTTTCCGTGGAGAGGGCGGGGGGTGGCGGAGAAAAAACCAAACCCGTTGCTGTCAAGTCAATTTCAACTCATAGCAACCCTATAGGACGGCGTAGAACTTCCTCATAGGCTGTCTAAGGTTTTAATCACTGAACCATCAGCGGTTCTTTTCTGTAGGGTCTCACCCTTTTAAATATGTAAGGTATACCTTCTCTCACACATGACGGATTTAATTATATACCAGTCCAGTTGCCCACTGAGTCAATTCTGACTCATGGCAACTCCATGTATATTAGAGTAAAACTGCTCCATACAGTTTTCAGTGGCTGCTTTTTTGGAAGTAGATAGCCAGGCCTTTCTTTCAAGGCACCTCTGGGTGGACTCAAACCTCCAGCCTTTTGGTCGGCAGGCAAGTGTGTTAATCTTCTGCACCACTCAATAATTATACACACATGCACCTATCTGTGTAGACATATGTGTGTATACGGAGCCCTGGTGGTGCAGTGGTTAAGTGTTCAGCTGCTAATCAAAAAGTCAGCAGTTCAAATCCACTAGAAACTCCTTGGAAACCCTATGGGGCAGTTCTACTCTGTCCTATAGAATCCCCGTGAGTCGGAATCAACTCAACTGCTATGGTTTTGGGTTTTTGGTTTATATGTATATATATAAAAATGTGTGTGTGTATAACTTTTTTCCAGGAATCACTGTTCCTATGATGGTGATTATATAAAACTCACTTGAATGGTTTTATCGTTTTCATTCTTTGTTGCCAGCATTTTGCTTCATCCTGACATACTGTTAAATTACTAGAATGATGAAAAAGGTGTACACTGTTGTAATTGAAAATAACATCTTCTATTTTGGAAATAAAACAAGAAGAACATAAATTTCCCTTTGGTGTTATAGCAAACTTAAAATATTCAGAGAATGGGATATATTTTAAATATTTACCAAGTATAATTGAATTTGTCCTTTTTATGTGAATATAAGGTCACTGTTTTTTTATGGGTTGGAATCGACTCAATAGCGCTGGGTTTTTTTTTTTTTTTTTTTGGTATGAATTTTCATCTATCTACAAATATTTATAAATCCTGTAGTAGCTGCAAAGTCCCTGATAAATGTTGCAGAAAAATAGGGTACAAATCAAGGAACTTGAGTTTCTACTGTCTACATATACTGAGAATTCTGGAATAAATAAGATGCACCCCTTGACTGTGAAACATTTGTGATCTCTAGGGGAAGTCAGGTGAGAAAAACTGTTGATTTTGCCCTCAAGGCAGTTCTAGCTATGTGCCTTGACTTGTGGGCTTGAGAGATCAAGTACATCTTGATGGAGAAGGTGGCCCATGATCTAGCTTTTAGGCTGCATAGTTCTTAACTTTTATTTTTTTTAGGGGAATAGTCATAGACCGCTTTCATCGTCTGATGAAAATGAATTCTTTCTTGTCTGTAAAATTCACAAACATAACACATTGTAACTCAGTTTAACAAGTATATGGATTTTCTCTAAGCAGAACCAGGTACATTTGCTTACAACCCCATACTTAATGAGTAATTAGAATTTGGACATGCAATTGGCTAGAAACTGGCAAAGGAAATTGGAGGTGAATAAAAACAATGAGGCAAAACGCATGAAGTGTGTATAGAAAATGGAGAGTAGTTCCACTTGGATACCTGCCATTGGGTAATGGAAGATCTGGATTGAAAGGTACCAATTGCTGTTGCATCATGTATCATATTATACCTGGAATCGTTTCCAAGAACGTGAATTTTAACCATTCTTAGTTTTTATTTAATTGAACAAAAGTGTTCAATCTTCCCAGTTTCATTTCTGAGATAAACCTTTAGCAACAACGAATTGTTGCTCTTTTCCTTCAAAAGGTGGTTCTCCTTCTGTTGCCAGAATCCAGGTATGTGTTCGGCATTCTGTGAAAACCAAGAGAGAAGGAGAGAGACTAAACCAATCACTGATCCCATCATTCACAACTACCGAGGTCTGTCATGTCACTTTCCTTTGTGGGGACATTTTCTCTCCTTAGATTTTCTATCAGTCAAAACAATCCACCACCATTATTGTTATAGCATGTCCATCTCCCAGAATGTCACAAACACTTTACAACAAGAAATGGAATAGAAAACTGATGCTTTGCAGATTTGGATATAGTTATTTTCCAACAGAAAAGGAAAATGACAAGAAGAGATTGAGTGGAGCAAAAGTAAAGATAAGGCTGCCGACTTAAAAAAAAAAGTCAAGACAAGACTGATAGACCCTGTACAAATGCACGTATCTCTCTCATGTTCACACGCATATACACGCACACAGACTGACACTCAGTCAGCAATTTTTATAGTTTTGTTGATGATGTGATCTTCCTGATGTTAGTTTTTAATTACAGGAATATAAGTGCTTATTCTCTAATACAACTCAGTTTATCCCTCAGAACATATGTCCATATGTTGATAGTTGAATCCCTTCATACATGTACACTCTTGGACCAGTACCTGGCCCACAGTGAACATACTTCAGGTGTTTTCCGTTGTTGTTGATGCTAATAATGATGGTTAACAGTCATAGGATATTAACCTTTTTATTCCCTACAAGAACCCAGTGAGGTAATTATTATTTTTAATCCTTTTGACATTTGAGGAAACATAAACTGAGAATGTAAGTGCCTGGTCTAGGTGCTCTATTCTGACTCTTGACTTGGAATGTTCCAATATTCTCTTAAGTGGCCAGGACTTCTTAAAATACCCTTTGAGTACCGCTTGCATTAGAATCACTTGAGTTACTTGTTTAATACGTATTCCTGGGCTGTATCCTAAACCTACTAATCCAGGGTCTCTGGGAATAGGTCCCCAAATGTACCTAAATAAGCTTTCCAGGTGATTCTTAAGCATGCTCAAATTTGAGAACCATTGCCTATCCAGGCTGTGAAATAAGACACATTTACTTATCACTTATAGGATCCATCTTAAAAAAACCAAAACCAAACGCATTGCTGTCAAGTGGTTCCAATTTATAAACCTGTTGCCATTGAGTCAATTCTGACTCATAGGAACCCTATGGGACAGAGTAGGGCTGCCCCATAGGGTTTCCAAGGAGTGGCTGGTGGATTTGGATTGCCGAACTTTTGGTTAGCAGCCAAGCTCTTAACCACTGCACCACTGGGGAGGGCTTTAATTTGGTGAGTACTAGTGAAGTGGCACCTAACAACAACAACAACAGTGAAGTGGAACACAGGCTCTAAAATGTCTTTTACCATTTTTTCTGCAATTCACACTATTAAATATTTAGTCCTTTGGTTTTCAGTGTGCCTATAGGGTCTCAGTGTAAAATTTAAATACTTGGGGAAGCCATTAACATCCATTAGTACTCCTGGTGATTTAGGGATTTGAAAGTCAATCATTTAGCAAGGCTCCCAGGGGAGAGGAAGATGAATACATCCCACTGAGAACAAAGGAGAGAGAAAGCGAGGAAGAGAACACACCCACCTAAATGAAGCAGTGCTGCTGAGTATCCTGAACAGTGAGGGAATTACGGAAATAGTGGTTTCAGTAGTCCACCTGCCCTGAGGTAGGAAAGCAGAAATTGTAGAAAGTGGTGGTATTGTTAGCTGCTATTGAATCAGTTTCGACTTGTAGTGGTCCCATATGACAGAGTAGAACTGCCTCCGAGGGTTTTCTTGAGTGTAATCTTTATAGAAGCAGATCACCAGGTCTTCCTCCCATGGAGCCACTGGGTGGGTTCGAACTGCCAACTTTCCAGTCTGCAGCCGAGCACTTAATCATTTGCACTATCAGGGCTCCTTGAAAGCAGTGTGAATGGGTTTAAGGTATGTTGGGGTAGAGGTGTGCCTCAAGAACCAGTTTCCTTATTTTCCCATCCAGCATTACCTGCGGTAGAGTCTGATGCTGGGCCACTTCCTGAGGTCTAATACTGACTTAGTTTCAGGTTTTTAATGCTGACTTACAGGCAGGGATGGTGAGAATGTGTCTTACATACTTTGGGCATGTTGTCAGGAGGGATCAGTCCCTGGAGAAGGACATCGTGCTTGGCAGAGTACAGGGTTGGCGGAAAAGAGGAAGAACCTCAATGAGGTGGATTGACACAGTGGCTGCAACAACGAGCTCAAGCATTACGATTTTAAGGATGGCGCAGGACCGGGCAGTGTTTCATTCTGTTGTGTGTGGGGTTGCTATGAGTCATAACTGACTCGACAGCACATAACAACAGCAGTGCTGACTGCAGATATTGCAACATGAATTATAAGACTAAGCATGGACCTTAAGTAAATCGTACAAAATTAAACCTAGATTTAACCAAACAATAGTAATCATATAATTTTGTTTTAGGAAAAAACCTTTTCTCCTCATTTATGAATTCTATTTCCCCTAAATTATTTTTTATGTAATTTTCAACATTTTGTTCCTTTTCCACTGTCATAAATAAAACAACAAGGATTTGTTACTCAAGTGTTTTTTTTTTTTTTTCTTTGTTATCTGTGTGAACATATTGTACAGATTAAAATGATAAAAGAAGGATCAGGAATACTCAGACAAGATGAATGGGGAAGGAGGGAGAAGATAATATACTTAGGAGTGTAATTAGCCAGGCCAATGTCTTGTTCAGGGATCAGTACGATAATTTATATTTGTCTGAATTTGTGGAACAGAAAAATTAGCCATACATTCTTGTGAAATCATTTAGTGATTAACTCTTTTTTTTTAAATGGCGGTTAGCTCTGGTCATTGAAGTATACATAAACATCAATCATATTAATCTGTCATTTTTTCCATGTATGTACATTATCTTCCATCTAGTCTTTAACCTAAAAATGCCCACACCATGAATCGTCTTTGTCCAGGTCAAAGAGTCATGGGAACTTTCTTTGCAGAACTGGAGAAGACATTTGAATAGAACTAACTTCAGCATTGAACTTGAGAACTGATGAGGGGTGGATACGCTTAAGTATCTTAATCTACTTTCTGTTCTCATTAACTTGTGCTAAAAATGTTAAAGATCATCTTAAAAAACAAGAATGCTTATAAATCCCTGATACCAGTGAAAACAGTATTTTTTTTTACCCCACTGCTTTCTTGTAACTAGTTTTAATTAAGGAGGTGACATTATCTCATACCTAATACCTGTACCTGTGAATGTGACCCCGTTTGGAAAGAGGATCTTTGAAGATGTTATCAGTTAGGCTAACGTGAGGTTATCCTGGAGTAGGATGGGAGCCACACATATTAAATCTAATATTTCTAACAGTGTAAGAGATCACAGCAAATATTTAAAGGTAGTGAACATGTCACTTCTTCACACACACACACCCCCCCACATACACACATACAATTTGGTACCATTTGGTTTCGTACACACATACAATTTGGTACCGTTTGGTTATGTACTGAGACAAGACTGACACAAATGAAAGGATTCTTCCAAAGGTGTTACTGTTTTGACAATTATGCAAACAGTTTTAAGGTTGAGACTCAAGAAGTAAGCTTCATAGGTCATGGTATTGATTTAAATAGAAAACCTAACTGCTTTTTGCCCTTTTTTTCTTTTTGTGGTGAAAGCTTGAAATTTATGTGTTTTTCTTGATAGATTAAAGGCTTGTTTTCCCTCTCTTTGAACGCTTTGTTGTTGAAATCACATTATAAAGGAATTATAGAGTCTTAATATAGATGGTGGTGGTTTTGGTTTACATCAGTGGACACTTCACAGTTGTGTTTCTATTCCAATTTCCAAGCTCAGTTGGCAATACTACACTCGGTGATTTGGGGCAGGAGAAAACCCAAACCACAGACTAATGTGATTTTTTTGCTTAGAGATAATGTACCAGCCAATTCCTCATTACCCAAACTGCGTTTTAATCCCAAAGTATATGGCATTAAAATAATTGCACACCCAAAGAGAATTACATCCTATGCAGAAATCTAGCTCCCTAGTTGTTGATAGGAGGACAAAGGATATTTATTTGCTCTGGAGTCCTGTGTGATTCCTATTATTGAACAAGGCCCTTAACTTGCAAACACATTTATTAAAACAGCAGATGAATGCTGTAGGGGAAGTTAGCAATATGCATGGTGCATGCAGACTGCTAATGAGACAACTTTCTAGCAGGGCTTAACCCTTACATCAATACAAATCTCCATTTAACTTCTAATTTTTGGTCATAGCTCTGTCACACGTATGGATTGAATTGTCCCCCACACCAAAAAAAAGATATGATAAAGTCTTAATACCTGTGACCTGTGAATGTTTAGAAAGAGGATCTTTGAAGATGTTATCAGGCTAGCATGAGGTTATGCTGAAGTAGGATGGGAACCACACATATTAAATCTAATATTTCTAACAGTGTAAGAGATCACAGCAAATATTTAAAGGTGGTGAACATGTCACTTCACACACACATACACACACGCACACACACCCACCCACCCACCCACCCACACACACACACACCATCTTGTTCAGGTTACATATCCCTGGTTTCTCCATCTATTCCTCCACTAAAAATCTCGATAGCCTTTACACTTTATGGTTTTTCATTCAGCATTTCCCTAAAGTTGTGGTGCCCCAAGCTCTAAATTCTGTATTCTAATTGTGTGCTATGTTTGAGCACAATGTCCTCTGTGTGGACTTTGCTCTTAGCTTACATTAGCATCTTCCCACTTTTACCATGCCCACAATTGAGTTCCTGAATGCTGTGAGAGAAGATAAACACTGTACAAATTGGTGCCACTACATAATGTCCAAGTGGAGATGCCTTGGAAGCCATTAAATATATGCCCTGAGTTTAAGAGTGAGAGCCAAGCTAGAGAATTAGATGTGGGAGTCCTCAGCCTGAAGGTATTAATTGAAGCCACAGGTGGGCATGACTATATTGGTTTCCTAGAGCTGCCTTAATACCCAAAATGAGACTTATCAGAACAGAAATTTATTATCTCACAGGTTGGGAATCCATGTTCAGGGTGTCTACTGTGTTGATTCCTTCCTAGGCTTTGAGCAAGAATCTATTCCATGTCTTTCTGCTAGCTCCAGATATTCCTTGGCTTGGGGCTTCACTGTTGCATAGCATCCTTCCTCTATCTCCCTATCTCTGTGTATCTCCTCCTCTTTTAAAGGACAGCAGTTATATAGGATTCGGACACACGTTAACTGTAGTATGGCCTCATGTTAAACTTACTGATTAACATCTTCAAAGACCATATGTCCAACAGGATCAGGTTTACAGGTACAGAAGTTAGGACTTCAACAAATCTTTTCTAGGGGCACAATTCAATCCATAGCACATGATCTCATCTGGGAAGAGAAGAAGCCTTCGGTCGAAAACCATGATTTTTCTTTGGCCTACCAATGTTTGCTGACACAAGAGGTTTGATCATTTACCAGGAGATCTAACAGTTAAGTTTGGATTCCTGACTTCTCTTTAAAGGCTTGATGATATGAAAACTGTGGCTAGCATTGCTGCATAGCAGCAATAGACTAGAGCTGAGAAGTTGCCTTCTCTGGACAGGGCACATATTCTTTGGTTCTCCACAGTTCCCACCACTTGTTCTGGTCTGCTTCAGCCATTTACATGCCAGCTGTCCTCTGCAGACCTTTGAATTTGCAGTCCGTGATATACAATAGTAACCACATATCTATGCCTTTGATTTCATTCTCTTCTTGACTGAATGGCAATTGAATGGGAGTTAAAATTGTGGCTTTTTGATAGGGTTGTTTTCATCAAGTCATTGGAGTGATGCAATTGTCAAATGTTAGAGTAGGAAGAAATCCTAGCAATCATTTAGTCAACCATTCATTCTACAGAAGGAGAATGTAAAACCTAAAGAGTCAGGGGCAGTGACTTGCTCAGGGTTGCCAATATGTTAACATCACAGCCAGGATAGAATTCAAATCACGTGGTTCTTTTCAAGCCTTAGAATCTTAAGCTATTAACATATGCTGACATGTTTGCTCTTAAATTGAGAGAACAGTTTGGTACTTGTATCAGGATAGGAATTAAAAGACACCAAATAGAAAACAAAACAGATACCTGTAAAAAAAAAAAAAAAAAAAAACAACTTTGATAGCTTATTAATATATGAAGATAAGCACACACATTTTAAAGGGATTGTAGATATATTTATTGTACTTCTGCTTTGAACAGTGCTTTTGAAAAAAATCTGCTTGTTTCTACCTATTGAGAGAGAAATAGCTATTTCCCCAGTATTTTCCTTTTGACCATATTGGATTTTTTCCTAACACAGTTTGCCATCCAACCAAATTAAAAGGCTCACAGGCACCACCCTCCTCCCAAGAATCAAAGGAATCATTTGGTATGAAAGGTATGAATCGTGCCAGGGTCAGCACCAGCCAATTACATGACTGTCCAAGCTGTATTTTACCATCCCAAATACATGGAATTAAAATAATTGCAAATATGTATGCAGGCAATCCCCGGATTATGAACAAGATCCATTCCTAAATGTTTCTTTAAGAATTTGTAGTTAGGTCGGAATAGGTGCATATGGTTCTTATTTAGCCTTACTTTAGTCTAAGAAAAGACTCAAAGTATTTTCAATAATTTAAAAGCTACAGGTGCAACAAGTGAAGGTGATTGTGATGAAGAATTTGTTGAGAGTAGGGGAGGAACAAAATTTTAGTTACATTCATCTTTCCCCAATGAATATGCTCACCAAGAGACAAGTCTGGGGGAAAAGTCCCAGGTACGTTCAAATTAATTATTTCTGGGAGAAGCCGTTTAGAAGAGTGAAATGAGCAAGCATGATCTTCGTGTTTTTCTTTCTTCTCCCCCCCCCCCGCCCTTTTCTTCTTTTTTACAGAATGGTCTTTGGAATAGTCCTGACAAATTCTTCCAGACTTGTTATGTGGTATGTTATTTAACTCTCCAAGCCTTATTTCTTCAGCCACAAGTGGGATAATAATGCTAAACTCAGGATTTAGGCAAATAACTGGTATTCAGCCCATAGGGGATGTTGCTGCTTTTGCCATGAATAACAGCACCCTCTTTAATTGTGGAGAAGAGTCATTATCCACATATTAAGTAATACATTTTGGCTGCTACTCACCAACTTAGAACCCCCACGTGTCTGTCATTTTGTCATGCTGTGGGGGCTTGTGTGTTGCTGTGATGCTGGAAGCTATGCCACCAGTATTCAAATACCAGCTGGGTCACCCATGGCAGAGAAGTTTCAACTGAGCTTCCAGACTAAGACAGACTAGGAAGAAGGACCTGGAAGTCTACTTCTGAAAAGCATTAGCCAGTGAAAACCTTATGAATAGCAGTGGAACATTGTCTGATACAGTGTCAAAAGATGAGCCCCTCAGGTTGGAAGGCATCCAAAATACAACTGGGGAAGAGCTGCCTCCTCAAAGTAGAGTTGACCTTAATGATGTGGATGGAGTCAAGCTTTCAATACCTTCAGTTGCTGATATGGCACCACTCAAAATGAGAAGAAACAGCTGCAAACATCCATTAATAACCAGAACCTGAAATGTATGAAGTGTGAATCTAGGAAAATTGGAAATCGTCAAAAATGAAATAGAATGCATAAAGATCAATATCCTAGGCGTTAGTGAGCTGAAATGGACTGGAATTGGTCATTTTGAATAGGACAATCATATGGTATACTATGCTGGGAATGACATCTTGAAGAGGAATGGCGTTGTATTCATTGTCAAAAAGAATATTTCAAGATCTATACTGAAGTACAGTGCTGTCAGTAATAGGATAATGTCCATATGCCTACAAGTAAGACCAGGTAATATGATTATTATTCATATTTACATACCAACCACTAAGGCCAAAGATGAAGAAATTGAAGATTTTTACCAACTTTGCAGTCTGAGGTTGATTGAACATTCAATCAATGCACTGATTATCACTGGTGATTGGAATGGGAAATTTGGAAACAAAGAAGGATCAGTAGTTGGCCTTGGTGATAGAAACGATGCCAGAGATCGCATGATTGAATTTTGCAAGACCAACGACGTCTTCATTGCAAATACCTTTTTTCACCAACATGAACAGTGACTGTACATGTGGACCTTCACCAGATGGAATGCACGAGAATCAAATCGAATACGTCTGTGGAAAGAGACTGGAACAACTCAATATCATCAGTCAGAACAAGGCTAAGGGCCAACTGCAGATCAGATCATCAGTTACTCACATGCAAAAAAAAAAAAAAAGTTGAAGAAAATTAGGACAAGTCCATGAGAGCCAAAGTACAACCTTGAGTATATCCCACCTGAATTTAGAGACCATCTCACGAATAGACGTGATGCATTGAACACTAATGACCGAAGACCAGACAAGTTGTGGAAGGACATCATATATAAAGAAAGTAAGAGGTCTTTAAGAGACAGGAGAGAAAGAAAAGACTTAAATGGATGTCAGAAGAGACTCTGAAACTTGCTCTTGAATGTTGAAGTAGCTAAAGCAAAAGGAAAAAATGATGAAGTAAAAGAGTTGAACAGAAGATTTCAAAGGGCAGCTCAAGAAGACAAGTAAAGTATTAATGATGACATGTGCAAAGGGCTGGAGATAGAAACACAAAAGGTAAGAACATGCTCAGTGTTTCTCAAGCAGAAAGAACTGAAGAAAATGTAAGCCTTGAGCTGCGATACTGAAGGATTCTACGGGGAAAATATTAAATAATGCAGGGAGCATCAAAAGAAGATGGAAATAATACACAAAGTCACTATACCAAAAAGAACTGCTCGAAGTTCAACCATTTCAGGAGGTAACATATGATCTGGAACCAGTGGTACTGAATGAAGAAGTCCAAGCTGCACTGAAGGCATTGGTGAAAGACAACGCTCCAGGAGTTGGCAGAATACCAATTGAGATGTTTCAACAAATGAATGCAGCGTTGGAAGTGCTCACTCATCTGTGCCAAGAAATTTGGAAGACAGTTCCTGGCCAATTGACTGAAAGAGATCCATATTTATGCCTAATCCCAAAAAATGTGATCCAACCAAATGTGGAAGATATCAAACAATATCATTAATATCACATGCAAGCAAAATTTTGCTGAAGATCATTCAAAAGCGGCTGCAGCACTACATTGACAGAGAGCTGCCAGAAGTTCAAGCCAGATTTAGAAGAGGACGTGCAACCAGGGATGTCATTGCTGATGTCAGATGGATCCTGGCTGAGAACAGAGAATACCAGAAAGATGTTTACCTGTGTTTTATTGACTATGCAAAGGCATTCGATTGTGTGGGTCCTAACTAATTATGGATAACATTGCAAAGAATGGGAATGCCGGAACACTTAGTTGTGCTCATGAGGAATCTGTACCTGGATCAAGAGGCAGTTATTCAAACAGAATAAGGGGATACAGCATGGTTTAAAGTCAGGAAATGTGTGCATCAGGGTTGTATCTGTTCACCATACCTATTCAGTCTGTATGCTGAGCATATAACTCGAGAAGCTGGACTATATGAAGAAGAGCGAGGCATCAGGATTGAAAGAAGAGTCATTAACAGCCGGCATTATACAGATGACAGAACCTTCCTTGCTGAAAGTGAAGAGGACTTGAAGCACTTACTGATGAAGATCAAAGACCACAGCCTTCAGTATGGATTACACCTCAACATAAAGAAAACAAAAATCCTCACAACTGGACCAGTGAGCAACATCATGATAAATGGAGAAAAGATTGAGGTTTTCAAGGATTTCGTTTTACTTGGATTCACAATCAACACCTATGGAAGCAGAGGTCAAGAAATCAAAAGACGCACTGCATTGGGAAAATCTGCTGCAAAAGACCTCTTTAAAGTGTCGAAAAGAAAAGATGTCACCTTGAGGACAGAGGTGCACTTGACCCAAGCCATGATGTTTTCAGTCGCCTCATATGCATGCGAAAGGTAGACAATGAATAAGGAAGACAGAAGAATTGATGCGTTGTGGTGTTGGTGAAGAATATTGAATATACCTTGGACTGCTAAAAGAGCGAACAAATCTGTCTTGGAAGAAGTACAATCAGAATGCTCCTTAGAAGCAAGGATGGCAAGACTATGTCTGACATACTTTGGACATGCTATTGGGGTGACCAGTCCCTGGAGAAGGACATCATGCTTGGTAAAGTAGAGGGTCAGCAAAAGGGAGGAAGACCCTTAATGAGATGGTTTGACACAGTGGTTGCAACAGTGGGCTCAAGCATAACAATGATTGTGAGGATAGTGCAGGACTGGGCATTGTTTCTTTCTGTTGTGCATAGGGTCGCTCTGAGTCAGAACTGACTTGATGAGACCTAACAACAAGAGCAACACCCTTAGAGCAGAGGTCAGCAGACTAAGTTCCACAGGCCAAATCCTGACAGTCACCTGTTTTTTATGGCTCACTGGCTGAGAATGATTTTACATCTTTAAATGGTTGGGAAAAAAAAAAAAATTCAAAAGAATAATAACATAGTATAAAAAAAAATTGTGTGAATTTAAAATTAGAACAGAGCTATGTTCATTGCTTTGTGTATTGTCTGAGACTGCTTTCATGCTATAGCTACAGAGTTGGAGAGTTGTGACAAATACCCTTAATCCTGCAAAGCTTAAAATATTTACTATCTGGCCTTTTACAGAAAAGGTTTACCAACTCCTGCCCTAGAGACTAATATTCATGGAAGACCATGTGAACAAGAGCTCCATCACAAATAAACACCTTTGCTCTGTGGCCTTTGATGTGGGCCTTGCATGAGAAACCACTGTTTATTTTCTGTGTTTTGTTATTGTTAATTGCCATTGAGACAGCTATGAATTATGGCAGCCCCACATATAACAGAACGAAACTCTGCCCAGTCCCATGACAGTCTTGGGATTTCCAGCATGCTTGAGTCCCTTTTTGCCTTTCAACCTAGGGGCTTATCTTCCAGCACTGCATTGGACAATATTCTGTTGTGATCCATAGTTTTTCGTTAGCTAAGTTTCAGAAGTACATCACCAAGTCTTTCTTCCTAGTCCGTCTTAATCTGGAAGTTTCACTGAAATCTGTCTACCATGGGTGATCCTGCTGGTATTTGAAATACAAGTGATATAGCTTCCAGCATCATAGCAATGTGCAAGACACCACAGTAAGACAAACTGACAGCCGAGTAGTCCGTGTATACCATGTCTCAGTATGATGGCTTGTCACTCTGTGTCAGCAGTACCCTAGCCTATTGTTATTTCTCAGTTTCAGTGTTCTGTGCTGACTTGTTTGAGGCATCACTCAAAGACTTCACAAAGTTCATTTCTCCCACACCTCAATGACCGTGTTTTAAGTCACATTATCCCTTATATACTTTCAAATTTGTTGAAAATCTCCCCAGCACATTTCCAATGATGGAATAACAAACAGAAATATTTTATTTATTTGTAATATTTTATAGTGACCTGGTGACACAACGGTGAAGTGTTCAGCAGCTAACCAAAAGGTCAGCAGTTTGAATCCACCAGCTGCTCCTTGCAAACCCTATGGGGCAGTTCTACTCTGTCTTACAGGGTCACTATGAGTCAGAATTGACTCGATGGCAATTTTTTTTTATATATTATGGTGTTGGTGGTGGTGGTGAAGATCATGATGGTGATCATGACGAAGAAGAAGAATATTTCATTTTACTCCACTGTGGAGTAACAGCAAGGCCTGTCAGTCTACAACTGGGTTCAGTACCAAGCTGGGTGAAATTAAGGCTGGAGTTCTCTCCACTAGGGTACTGAGAATGTGGAACTCACTGGTAACAGAAGCAATTAATTGCAGGGTCTAGTTCTTCCCGGATAACATTTTATCATGCTGTTTACCTGAAGTCATTGCCTCAGGGGAACGCATGAATTAGCATAGCTATCGACAATAGCAGTACGTATACATAAGTTAAAGCATATGTATTTTGACTAACAAATTGTCTCCCTAACAAAAGAGGGTTAGATGTACTTTCTTGGCGCTGCTAAAATGTGCAAGTTAAAATAAACAATTATTAGAGCCCTTTTTTTTTTCCCTGTTGTTTCTAATTGAGCTGAGCTAACACCTGTGCTATTTCCCATCACAAACGTATTTATGACCTTTGCTAGCACACGAGTATGTGTCAACATATTTGACAACTAGATACCTACCTGCTAGGGAGGGTGACATTTGTTCTTACTGCTGTGCAGAGCACCTGCAAAGAGTGCCGACCCCATGGCCCCACATTATTGTTAGGCAGCAGAATGCAGTGCAGTTGGTTTTCATTAATGTGTTGCATAAATTAAACCTCAGATTCTTAAAGTCAAGTGGCGCACTTGGACCCGGGAGATGTGTTAAGTTTATCACTGGGACACTGGCACTTCTATTTGCTTATTCACAAATATTTGGAGACACAATCCCTTGACTAAGGATTTCTGCAAATAGCAGGAGGAAAAGTTGGCAAGAAGAAGCTTTGCTTCTAGGACAGTTTGGTCTCCTCTCTGAACTGCGATCCAAACCCGCAGTGCCTGCCCAGTGATTGTCCTCCGCGACCTGTGTCCTCCCTGCAGACAGTCCCAATAATTTCTCTTTTCCTGCCAGCCGTCTATCTCCTTGATGTAGTTTAGCAAATATTTAAGCCTTGAGGATTGGGGCTGGAGAATCTTTTCTGTTTTTCCTTTTGTGTCTTTATTTTTAATGTGACATAAAATTGGAGATTAAATTTATCTCTCTGAGGCCCATTGCTGTTTATTTCTTTGACTAAAACATCCTGCCTCAGCATATCCTGAGATGCTTTCTTTCTTAATATTCTTAAGTGACTATTTTTTGTCACACACACCAACACACATAAAACTCCATTTTATTCTATCTTGCTGTGACTCTGTCAAGAAAGGGAAATAACTTTATAGAAAAACACTGAATTAAACTGTGTGAAAAACCATTAATAAAAAGGTATTCCATTTTTCCCTCTTTGCATTTCCTTACTGTAGAAAAAAAAATGTAGAGCTAGGGTAATTTTAAAATTTAAGTAAATGTGGTAGTTCAGCTGAAGAGACAGACCACTGTGGTATTCCTTATATGAATGTTGTGTTCCTAGCTTTAATGTGTTTTTTATTAAAATGTTGTCCATCATTTTATTATGAAAATTCTCATATATTAAATTTGAAAAAATTTTACAGTGAATACCTGTATACCCACCAGCTAGATTCTACCTTTAAATTTTTATTATATACATGTTCTGTTTATTCATTCATCAGTTCATCTTTTTTTAGTACGTTTTAAAGTAAACTACAAACATCAGTACTCTTTCTCCTAAACACTTCAACAGACACATCATTAATTAATGTTCAATATTTGTTTACAGGTTTTTTTTCCTTTAAGCTAAAACTTATGTATAATGAAACGCACAAATCTAAAGTGACCATTTTAAGGAACACATACACCTGTGTAAACCAAACCCCTACCAAGATAGAGAACATTATCCCAGAAAGCTCCCTCCAGCCCCTTCCAAGTCTGTGTCTAAATCTTTAAAATTCTTGAGAGCCAGGATAAAACATCAGCGATATTTGCAGATTAAAGCAGGGTAGATTTGCCTACAGCATTCATTTATGAATGTTCTTGTCTTGGTTTCCTCTTTTGAAAGTTTTAGTGACTTTAGGCAAAGCCTGCATAACTGTGATGTGAATTTCTTATCTTTGTGCTTATGGTCATACCAGTGTGTTATTATCTTTGTCCTCATGGCCATCAAATGAACGGATGTGCTGTAGTCACGTTACATTCTTACAGCTTCCTGACTCATGTCTGTTCTCGTTGTGTGCCGTCCAGTCAATTCCAACTCATAGCAACCCCATGTGAGAGAGTAGAACTGCCCCATAGGGTTTTCTAGGCTGTAATTTTTTTAATCTTTACCAGAGCAGAGAGCCAGGTCCTTCTCTTGCAGAGACTCAGGGTGAGTTTGAATCACCAACCTTTCAGTTAGCAGCCGAGCATTTAATCATTACACCACCAAGGTCCGTTGACGTATCTAGGAATCTTTTTTTTTGTGTGAGTGCACAATTTATTTTAATTTCTTTTCTTTTTATTGTATTTTAGATGAAGGTTTACAGAACAAACTAGCTTCTCGTTAAACAATTAATACACGTACTATTTTGTGACGTTGGTTGCCAACCCCACGACATGTCAGCACTCTTCCCTTCTCAATCTTAGGTTCCCCATCACTAGCTTTCCTGTCATCTCCTGCCTTCTCATCCTTGCCCCTGAGCAGGTGTGCCCATTTAGTCTTGTTTTGTTTTATGGGCCTGTCTTATTCTTGGCTGAAGGGCGAACCTCAGGAGTGAATTCATTACTGAGCTATAAGGCTGTCCAAGGGCCATACTCTGCAAGTTTCTCCAGTCTCTGTCAGACCAGTAAATCTGGTCTCTTTTGTTTTGTTTTTGAGTTAGTAGGAATCTTTTAATGCTAACTGATCCTTAAATCTAAATAGTGGGTGATGAGTAGTAGGGAGAATATGTCTCTGCAATTAGAATTACTCTGTGGAAGAGATCATTAAACTGGAAGTCCAAAAGAAGCAAGTGACCTGCCCAAGATTACACAGCGCAGCAGTAGCACAGCTAAACTTGGAAGGCAAGTGTTGTAAATACCTGTCTGGTTCTTTTCTAATGAATGATTTTCCTTGAAAACATTTTTTGTCAGACCTGTGTTAGATGCAGGAGGTGGAGGGTGGAGAAAAGATGAATAAAACACAACTCCTACCCTCTAAAAGCACATGCATGGAGGTGAAAACACCAAAAGAGAAAATTTCAGTGCAGCGTTTTACATAATAACATGGGCTGTTGTGCAAACACCTAGGAGGGCCTGTTAATCTAATCTGGGCTTTGAGGAAAAGATTTTGTAGGAGATTTCAACTGAAGTCTGGAAAAATGAATAAATATTAGCCAGAACAAAAGAATGGTGAGCGAAATTTTCAAGAAATGCAGGATGTATTTGTGAATAACGTCTAATGTCCTGGTGTTAGGGAGAATCTGAGAACATAGTACACAGAGGAGATTGCATCATCCTCTCAAGAACTCTAGGAAGCAAATCCCAGGAAATTCCACTGAGAACCTTAGTCCCTCTGTGCCCAAAGAGTGTTTCCACTACTCCCATCTTTTGAGATGCAGAGTCCCAAGGTATCAGAAAGTCATTTCTCAAACTTTCCTTCACTGTTTCCATATTGCCTGTGATATTAAATACACTTTTCTCATCCTAGTACTCCTGAGTGCCTTTCATCAAGGACCACAATATAGTTATCATCTTACTTTCTTGTACTTGCCCCTGTACTCATATACCTGCTACTCAAACCGTACCCAGCTCAGATTCTCCAGTCCTCACACTTTCCTGCCATTATGCCTTTGACCTCTCTCTGGAGTTTTCTCTCCTTTTGAGTCAGAATTGACTCGCTGGCACACAACGACAACAACATCATCTACCTCAGGGTCCCTGGGTGGTACAAATGGTTTATTAGTAGTTGAGCATAAACCATTTATACCCCCCAGGGCGTAGTGGTTAAGTGCTACAGCTGCTAAACAAAGGGTCAGCAGTTTGAATTCACCAGGCGCTCCTTGGAAACTCTATGGGGCGGTTCTACTCTGTCCTATTGGGTCGCTATGAGTCGGAATCGACTCAATGGCACTGGGCTCGGCTTGGGCTTGACTAACCTAAAGGTTGGCAGTTTGAACCCACCCAGCAGTGCCATGGAAGAACGGCCTAGTGATTTGCTTCCATAAAGATTTCAGCCAAGAAAACCCTATGGAGCAGTTCTCTGTAACACATGGGGTCACCATGAGTAGGAATCAACTTGACGGCAATGGGTTTATGTCTGCCTTTCAAAATCTCAAGCTTTCCTCCTTCCCCATAAGAATTTATCTAAAAATCCCCATAGTTCTTTGCTTCTACCACACCCCTTTTAAAGTCAAACATAGTTTTTGTTCTGCTGTAGCTGACAATGTCTAGCACACAGCTTGGAATAAAGCAGAAAATAAGTGTTTGTTGAATAAGGAAATATTCTATCTTATTTCAGAGTGTAATTCTAGATCTAGAGTTTCTTAAAAGTGGTAGGGTCTGTTTTCTGTACATCTTTGTATGCCCAGAAATCATAAAATACAATAAAAAATGGACAGAATATCTAAATGAACCTACTATGATATTCTAATATAAGAGCTGTAGCGTTATAATTGTTCTATTTATGTTTAATATAAATCAAGAGGGGTATTGTTTCAGCAGTAGACCTTACAACAATGTTCATTTTTGTATCAGAACATGTTGATCTCTCCTTTACTATTCATAGGATTTATAAGTGGACTATTAGTATTTAAATGGAAAAAGGGAGTCCTGTAAGTTATGTATGTCATCAGGAGGAATCAATCATTGGAGAAGGATGTCATGCTTGGTACAGTAGAGGGACCATCAGTGAGATGGATTGACACAGTGGCTGCAACAGTGGGCTCAAACATACAAATGATTGTGAGGATGGCACAGGACTGGGCAGCATTTTATTCTGTTATGTATAAAGTTGCTATGGGTTGGAGAAGGAGCCCTGCTAGGGTAGTGGTTAAGCGCTCGGCTGCTAACTGAAAGGTCAGCAATTTGAACCCCCCAGCCCCTCCACAGGAGAAAGATGTGGCAGTATGCTTTCATAAAGATTTACAGCCTTGGAAACCCTGTGGGGCCGTTTTACTCTATCCTATGGGTTTTTTTTTTTTTTTAATGGGGTCACTGTGAGTTGAAATCCACTTGATGGCAACAAGTTTTTAAATTTTTTTTTTAAATAAATGGGAGCACATTCAATGGCAACTAAAAATCACAATAAATTATGTAAATAAAATAAGGAAAGGCCTTAGCAAAATAAATGTTTAGCTAGAATGTCATTCGGTGTCATTAATGTATTCAGTGTGTCTATTGAGCACCTCTGTGCCAGGCACTAGGGTGACAGCAGGACCTGTTGTGGAGTAGCATTATTTTCAGTACAGGAATATCTTACAGCAGATCCCAGAGAAAGAGTCTGTCGATCTCTGTTTGAGTGCTTTAAATTGTGTATCAGAAACTCGTTACGTAACGAACTGAAACCTATTTGCAGACAGCCTCAATTGATGAAAAGTTCAGTATACCAAGTTTATGCTGTTTCCTTGTAAGTTCTTCGAATCAGCACTATTTCTGCCTTTGGAGCCCCAGAATCAAATAAACCCCTCTTACACCTTGCACCTTTTTCAGTCTTGAAGATTCATGTCATACCCCTTGTCCCTTTAAGTCTCACCTTCTTCAAATGAGGCATCCAGGATTCAAAGGAAATTTTTTCCAAATGAATTGATTTCCCTATTGCTGTTTCATTTTTCTTAAATGTTTCTCAGTTCAACTAACATTCCTCCTCAGTTTATTCTGTAACAGAGCTTGTGATGGGCATGGGCAGGGGATGTGGTGGGGGTGGGGGCCGTGGAGAAGATGAACAGGCATAATCCCTGCTGTTTACAGCACGGTTGAGGGGAGACAAGCAGCTTCTTGGAGTATTTCAGTATGATTCTGCAAATCATGAATCACAGATAAGCAGGGGATACTGTGGGAGCACCCAGGAGGGTAATTTAGTCTAATCTCGGTTTTAGCAGAAGATTTTTGGAGAGAGTATTACCACAATTGGGTCTGAAATGATGACCAGGAAAGGAGACAAGAATTAGGGCATCGAGGTAAGAAATCAGCATAGCACGTGGGATGGAGTGGTGATATTATTTCTTTTTGAAGAATCAAGTATTAGTTAGAGAATGGCAGAATGTAGGGCTGACGAGGCATGGATGTGTGTGTGTCTATCTCCTGTAGATGGGGAGCCAGAGAAGGCTTGTCAACAGGGGATGGTCATATGGCATGATGTGAACTGCAGGTTATGAAAGTACTGACTAGAGTCCACATCTTAGTTATTGGACCTTTGCAACCTTTCTCCTCTGGGTTTCCCCAGAAAACATTGCACAGGAATTCCCCAAATTACCTGCATATTGACTGCTTAGAAGCTTAAGTGTTTGACTTTAGGGATTAGAATTGTTCTGGAGATTGGAGAAATCCTTTAGCTCTCTAAGCATTCACCCTCAAAATCAGATGTTCTGTTTGCTGTTAGCCAAGCTGTGAGGGGAAAAGGAATCCCTCAGAGGATAGGCTTTATGTTCATTTCAGGTGCTTTTACCATTTCTATTTCCAAAGGTAGCTATGGCTTTCTGACTCTGAGCAGCTTTCATAGAAACAGGCAATGATAATCCACTAAAGCCTGACTTCATTTGATCAAGGTGGGAAAAAGGTTTGAAGTATAGAAATGCAGTTAAGGAGAAAATTAAAGCTTAAATCTTCCAATTTTGTCCCACGAATTTGGTTTACTATTTCTTGAGGTGTGGGAATCAGAAAAAATAATGCATTAATCAGTCCTTAAGAACATAGTCTTGTTTTCAAATTGTGGTGAAAACACCAAAACATCCACACACACACACACACACACACACACTTCTACATTTAGTATTCAATGACATTGATGACATTTTCCATGTTGTGCCACCATTATCACTATCCCCATCCGAAACATTCAAACATGTAACATAAACTCAGTGCCTACCAAACAAAAACTCTCTGTCTTCTCCTCTGTCCCACTTCTAGTAACCATTAATAACCTTTGGATTCTATATATTTGCTTATTTCATATAAGTGATATTATAAAATATTTGTCCTTTTGTGACTGACCGATTTCGCTCGGAGTAATTTTTCAAGGTTCATCCATGTTGTGTCATGCGTCTGGTCTCCGTTTCTCTTTATGGCTGAGTAGTATTTCATTGTGTGTATGTACCACATGCTGTTTATCCATTCATCTGTTGATGGACATTTCGGTTGTTTCTACCTTTCGGCTACTGTGAAAAGTGCTACAGTGAACATTGGTGTACAGGTTTCGGTTTGTGTTCCTGCCTTCATTTCTTCTGGGTATTTACCTAGGAGTGGAATTACTGGGCCACATGGCAATTCTACGTTCAGCTTTTTGAGGAACTGCCAAACTGTTTTCCACAGTGCTTGTACCATTTTACATTCCCACTAGCAATGGATGAGGGAAGGCCATAGGTTTTTAATCAATACCGTATCATTACCTACTTGACTGGGAAATGACTCTTTTTGGCAACTTCTTTCTCTGAATTCCCCACCCCTTGATGAACTTGAGCATGACCTTCAGGCAGCATCAAGGGTTGGTCTGAAAATGCTCTATTAATTCCCCCAGTTCTCAGGAATTCATTGCTTTGCACTAACACAAAGTCACTCTGGTTCACTTAACAGCAGATCAACCTCAGATTGAGCTTTGTTTTTGTTGTTGTTTTTTGAATATATTTTCAGGAAAGCCTACTGGCAAACTTCGAAATCACAGAGCAGAAACACTAAAATGAATGAAACCGTATATGTATTTTATTGGTTATTTTATTTTGAAGAAGGAAGGAATGTCGCTCAATGGTACATTCTGTGATGCATTTCTTAGTAGATACCATTAATGGTGTGGCACAGAAAAGTGTAATTATTAAAGTTTTGCCACAGTTTTCATGTTGAAATTTAAAATTCTTTCATTATGGCCAAGGATCTTTAGCTAACGTATTAACTTTTTTGGAAACCCTGGTGGCATAGTGGTTAAGTGCTATGGCTCCTAACCAAAGGGTCGGCAGTTTGAATCCACCAGGCGCTCCTTGGAAACTCTATGGGGCAGTTCTGCTCTGTCCTATAGGGTCACTATGAGTCAGAATTGACTCAACAGCTCTGGGTTTTCGTATTAACTTTTTAAGGTGTCATTCTTGGTTATCATGATAAAGTGAAGGAACATGATAAATAGTTTTTCGCAAAGCATTGTTTTAGGTACAACAGGTTAGAAAGGTATAGTTATAAATCAAAAGCAAATTGCTGTAAGTGCCCTTAGTATGGAGCTTTGCAGTGTTGGGATGTTCCATTAATTCTCTCACCTGAAAAAAGGTAACATTTGATTCTTCTTATGCTGGTGATACTAGAGGGGAAAGTTAGCATGTATTTCTGAAGCATGTGTTTCATGGATTGTTTGCAGTCAGAAACCAAACTATTTGGTGCTTTCTAATTTGAGATAGCCACTTGGATAAGTAATTGTTATGAGTAGACAGGGTAATAGTGTATAATCTTTGTGACTACTTAGAAGGAAGGTTTTTGAGTTAAAAAAAAATTCTCTACTATTCACTCATGTTTATATGTCATTCACTTGAAAGCTCATTGTGCTTCATCTGTGAGTGGTGTTTGAGTTCGTGTATGTAAACTTATGATGAGAAGAGTTATGGAAAAGTTAGTACTCACAGTACTAGTTACTACGGGAATTACAAAAAGCTATTAAGAAATTGTGTTTTTAAGAACTTCATAGTTTTGTTAAGGAGATGATGCATAAGCTCGTGGAAAGATAGTCTACAATATTATCCACTAGTTAAGTGCTCTGAACTATGTAAGAAATGTCCATGGTTTGCCTGCCTTATGTTCATGTCCTCTGCTTTTGTAATTGCATTTTCCTTGGAAGTACTACCAGTTGCTGTTCAGTTGACTCCAACCCATGACAACCCCATTTGTGTCAGAGTAGAACTGTGCTCCACAGGGTTTTCAACGACTGATTTTTTATAAGTAGATCACCAGACCCTTCTCCCAAGGTGCCTCTAACAAAACAAAACAAGAAAACCAAACCCATTGAGTTAATTCTGACTCGGTGCTTCTAAGTGGACTTAAACCTCCAATCTTTTGGTTAGCAGTCAAACATGCTAACCATTTGCCTTGCCCAGCGCTCCTTTGGATAACTATCCCTCTCCTAGTCTCAGTCCATGGGCTTCTTGTAAATAACCTCCTCCTCTCCAAACCCCTAAAGAGATCAAAATTTGACTGCTCAGAATCAGTCCTCAAACTCTTGCTCAATCTATGTGGATGGAGAAGTGTCTACTTAGTACAATTTTTGAGGTGGTAAAATGTCAGCCTGGGGTTACCAGTAGCCATCTTTGTGACCACAAGGGAGAGCCTGCCTGAAAATGCAGAGGACAAAAGGAAATAGAGCTTGGACATTATAGTTGTGTCAGATAATTGATTGTTTTTCCTTAAGCCAGTTTGAATTGAGTTTTCTGAAACTTGTAAATGAAAAGGCCATGGCTAATCCAGATAGTAACTGCTGTAGATGTTCTCAGGTGGCAGAAATCAGCATGGCAGGGAGATAGGAAAGCTATCAAAGGGATCCACTTCTTCGTGGTAAGTTAGAGAACCCATAGTTCACTATTCTGCATTTGTAAAATGGGAATAGCTTTCATGGCTTGGGAGGACTGAAAAAGCTAACATATAGGAATCAGTACATGGAAAGAACCTAAATGCTCAATTTTCTCACCTTTTTTCCTCTCCTTCTGTATTTGGGGCTCTGAGTAGGCCTGGTGTTGTAGTGATATCTGGACTGTTGCAAGGTGCTTTATGTTGAGAGTTTCTGCTTTAGAGAATAACTAATTTCGCATGGAACCAGGCAACATTCTGAGAGGCTACAGCTGGAGGTGACCACCAAGAGGGCCCTCTATATTCATTTTGCAGATAGGAAGCTGCTCTCTGTGGTGGTGAATCAAACAAACAAACAAAAAATAATAATAACAAAAGTGAGTTTCCAACTGTGGTGTGCTGTGCCAATCAGGTGTCTTACATACATTTCCAACTCAGGACAACTAAAAAATATATTTCAAACACCATTGAGAGAGTTGAAGTTAACGACTTATGGTTTCATATCTATTTAATCATGCCATTTGGGTGTTCCTTTAAAATATAAAGAGGAAAAATTTGTAAAGATAGTTATTTCTACATACTAGAGTGTTTTTAGGAGCCAGGAATTGTTAGTGTGCATATCTGAGGTGTTTAATTTACAACTGGGGAATGGCTTAATGCTTGAGAGAGCAAAAAGAAAACCAAATCCATTGCCATCGAGGCAATTCCAACACATAGCGACCGTATAAGACAGAGTAGAACTGCCCCGTAGGGTTTCCAAGGAGCGCCTGCTGAATTTGAACTGCTGACCTTTTGGTTAGCGCTGAACTCTTAACCACTACTCCACCAGAGAATCTGGTGATAATCCTTTAAAAACCCAGCAAATCTAATCATTTCGCTCTACAGTATATCCTCTGTATTATAACTTGGGTTACTAAGATCTAAGACTTGTTGGGAAGGCTTTGGAGTGGAAATTTCCATCATCCTTAATTTGCAGGAAGACATTTCTGGTGTGTTTTTGCAATGGTTTCACACCTGGCACTCTGTCTGTCATGCATTAGACTGTTCTCTCAGCTCCTATCTGAATACTGCACCTGGATTGTCAAATACCACTTCAGACTAGATCGGTGCCCCAAAAGTCATGTGCAACTTTATAAAAGAATTCTACCTGACATTTTCAAGTGCAATTCACTTGAACTCATAAAAGTCAGGTGTAAATTGAGAATGGATTTACACCTAAGACTTTTTGGTTGATTTCGGTATTTATTTGGAACTGACATTTGGAGAATAACTCAGTTGCCCTTAGAATTGGTCCCCACTCACTCCAGAGGGTAGGCAAGTGTCCAAATGGCTGGCACAGTGTATTTCAGGTGAACTTCAGGCTATCTTATTTACTGGGTTGGGGCCAGCTTAGAATGGAAGTTGGCAATATGTGAATTTGGTAATTTCATCCATGTGGCCTTTGGGTCAGAGTTGGACTCTGAATCATATGAGTTGCCTAAAGATGTTAATGATTATGTGACTTGGCCTCATGGGCCTGATTCTTCAACACTGATATGTTGATTATTGGTGTTTTAGACATTGTTGGGGTGATACAGCTGGATCTCTGCACAAATTCAGAGCATCCACACAGGCTTCTGCCACTGGGTGATTTGATGAAGCAGATGATGCCTCCTCTTACAATGCTATACCAAACAGATGGAAGGGCAAGCTGTTTGTGTCTCTGCGTATTCTGAGTATGAGCCTGTCCTTCTGCCTACTCTGGCCTTCCTTCTTTCAGGAAGTGCACTACCAAGCCACAGAGAGGTTGTACAATAAGCATAGACACAGTGCCTTAAGCCAGTGCAGCTTTTGAATTGGACATTAAAAAAAAAAAAAAGAAACAGTTGCTGTTGATCCCATTCTGGCTCATGGCCACCCACGTGTTGCAGAGTAGAACTGCACTCCATATGGTTTTCAATGGCTGTGACCTTTCGGAAAAAGATGAGCAAGCCTTTCTTTTGAGGTGCCTCTGGGTGGGTTCGAACCACCAACCTTTCAGTTAGTAGTTAAGCATTTAACCGTTTGTGCCACCCTTAAGTCAATGCAACTCTTGAACTGAACATTTAGGGCCCAGTTACAAAGCCTTATGAGGTTATTATTTTCAAAGGTAAAATTACGAATGTGGGTTCGAACCACCAACCTTTCAGTTAGTAGTTAAGCAATTAACCGTTTGTGCCACCCTTAAGTCAATGCAACTCTTGAACTGAACATTTAGGGCCCAGTTACAAAGCCTTATGAGGTTATTATTTTCAAAGGTAAAATTACGAATGGAATAGCCCAATAAAAATCACCATATCCAGTTCCACATTTTAGAGATGATAAAACAGAGATCCAGAAAGGTAAAGTCTCTTACCTAAAGTCACATAGTTCGTGGCAGAGATGGGACAAGATTCCAGGTCCTTTTGAGTCAGAGCATTATCCTTTTAATAGGGAGTGACCAGTGAATAAATGTAGGATTCAAATTGTAGGAAATCTGAATTCCAGACGTTTTTATCATTACCAACAATGTAAAAATGTTGAATCTTAGAATAAAGACTCTTTGACCTCTTCCTGGATTTATTCCATTTGCCTTTTTATATTCCTGGAAGGAGGGACTCTTGATATATTTCTGCCTTGTAAAAATACTCATTTATGAGTTCGTTTGAAATTAGCTTGTCACCTGATTCACTGAAATATAGTTAAAATAAATTCTCTCGGCTGAAAAACAGGGAGAAACGATTTTATCTTCTATATTGGATCAATTCCAAGAGCGCTTCAGTTTAGTTATTAGCTTTCCCTACAGTATGAGATATTCAATTAAACCTTCCCTCAAATTGGCCATAAATTTCGATGAAAATGAAAGAAGTTCCATTTAGCAAACAATTTCTGTCAAGCAATCTAATAATGGGATGCAATAAGAATTATTTTCACCCATGCACCTGAATGAAAATGTTTGGTTCATTTGTTTGATTCAGTTTGGTTTGGTTTTGTGTGCGTGTGTGTATGTACATACGTGCACGTGTGTGTGTATGTATTTCTGTGTTGTCTTTGTTTATTAACCCAGATTCAGAGTGGCATGTCCAAAGTGGCTGGAATATGGGAACAGATGGAATTTCTTATAGACAAAAGAATGTTGTATAGCAGTGTTTTCACCACTTATTTGGTGGATGTTTGATAAAATTTTATAATATGCCATATCCACGTCATTCTTTGTTAAATACACCTACTGGGATATGAATCATGTTTAGTAGCAAAAGATAAGTGACAATGGATCTCATTCTCCCTTTCTTACCAAAGCATATACAGAAATTTTTCATGGCTTTCCCTCGGGGCCTTCCTTATAGCACCATGCACTCAGCATCTATGGGGCAGGTATAGATAGAAATAACCCACTCTGAAAAGTTCATCTAGTATTCTTCAGTTGTTATTTTTAGCTGTTGTCAAGTTGCCTCCAACTCATGGTGACCTTATATATGACAGAACAAAATGTTGCCTGGTCCTGTGTCATCCTCACAATTGCCAGTATGTTCAGTCCGTCATTGTGGATATTGTGCCAATCCATCTCACCGAGGGTCTCCCACACCTGCGTTGGCTTTCTACTTTACCAAACACAGCATTGTCCTCCATTAATTGATCTTTTTTGATAACATGTCCAAAGTAAATGAGTTGGACAGTGTTCTGTTGTAATCCATAGGATTTTCATTGGCTGAATTTCAGAAGTAGATCACCAGGCCCTTGTTCCTACTCTGTCTTAGTCTGTAAACTCTGCTGAAACCTATCGACCATGGCTGACCCTGCTGATATTTGAAATGCCAGTGGCATAGCTTCCAGCACCACAGCAACACACAAGCTACTGCAGTGAGACAAACTGACAGACACGTGGTAGATGCATCAAGTAAGGCCTGAGTACTGGCAGTGATCTAGGTCCCAGGAAAGGAAGATAAATCAGATGCAGATGATACCTGTGCATGGTATATGGTCTAGTACAGGAGATAAGGCAGAAGTAAGGGAGAGATGTAATTAAGGCTAACGCTGGGCATGAAGCCTTAAGTGCTACAGATAGAAATGTGGTAGTTCCTTACATCACACCCTTGCTCTCTCCCTGCCCCCAACCTGGACACCATCATGAGAGGACATTTGAGCTGCAATTCAAAATGTTCTCTATCCAACTTATGTTCTGCATTGTGTGTGAACCATTTGCACGAGAGCTGTACTAGGCAGCGTGGGGTGGGGCAGCAGTCATAGCATTCTGATAATTGCTTCATGGTGCTAGATATGACCAGGAGCACCTTCACTTCCACCCCGCCTTTTACAGATGCGAATCTATGGCTCAGCAAGGTTAACAACACTTAACTTAGAAAATTATAAATGCTCTGGTATTTTAGCCTTCATCTTGTGATTCCTCTTTCACAATTGCTTCCCTTGTTGAAATAAATCTGTTTTTCAGGATTCCTTGGTTAGTTAGGATACAGGCCACAGAAGCCGGATTTGGATAATTTAAGCAGAAAATACATTTATTGAAATGCTAGCAGGGCTTCCCAGAAGCTATGGGAAGCTTGGGGAGCCAGATTCCAGGAAAGACAGGAGCCAAGGTAGAGTAAGAGGTTTACGTAACCACACAATCAGTAGTTTTCTCTAGGAAGACATGGTCAATGGAAGAAAAGGGCTCCAAACTTTGTCATTGTTTTTTCTCTCGGTATTATTACTCGGTGTCTTAGTCTATAGAAACAGAACCAGTGAGATAAACAGATAAGTAATTAGATAGGTAGGTAGGTAGATGATAGATAGATAGATAGATAGAGATTAATGTATTTTAAGGAACTAGTTCATGTGGTTGTGGGAGTTGGTACCTCCAAAATCTATAGGTTGGGCAACAGGCTGAAGATTCCTACAGTCTTGTGTCCCAAAATGCATATATCAGGCAACTGGAAGATTGGAGGAGTTCTGGCAAGATGTCTATTCGTAGTTGGAGGCAGAATACTCCCTAAGGAAAACTCCTTTTTTTTTCTCTCTTAAGGTCTACAACTGCTTGGATGAGCTCTACCCACATTTATGGAGGGTAATCTGCCATACTTAAGGCCAACTGATTCAATCGCATTTTAACTACTTCATAACAGCATCTAGTGTTTGACCAAATAATTGGGTACTTGACGGCAGTGGATAGGTTTTTAACTTAGCCAAGTTGACGTACAACATTAATCATCATTGTCAGAATTCAAAATCTTAGTGAGAGCAGCATCTGATTGACTTAGTTTGAGTGACATACCTGTGCCCACCCCTTGGCTAGGAGAGGGTGGGGCATCTTGATTTGTACCCTACCATGACGGTGCCCAGGGAACCCTGGTGGCATAGTGGTTAAGTGCTATGGCTGCTAGCCAAAAGGTTGGCAGTTCGAATCCACCAGGCTCTCCTTGGAAACTCTATGGGGCAGTTCTACTCTGTCCTTTAGGGTCACCAAGAGTCAGAATCAACTTGACAGCAACAGGTTTTGGTTTGGGTATGACAGCCCCCATAAGTAAAGAGGTAATGTCACCAAACGAAATCGGGATGGATGGCTGGGAAAGAGAATATGTCCACTATGGAATAAAGGCAGTACATATAAATAAATGAACAAAAAGCCAGCAATGTAAATATGTATTGATATTGGTAAAGCAAAGTGATTTTTGTAGATCTGAAGTTATAAATGTGATACAGTATATTTTCTCCATAATGTTTAAGATATAAAAATATACCTTAAGTGCTTCTTCCATAGCCTGTGGCAATTTGTTTTTCCTTGTGCCCTCCAGCAGGCGGATAATTACACAAAATTTGAAACAGGGTGAAGGTAGTAGATGCTCTTTATTGAGATGTGAGAGGTATAATAGGATTTACTCTCAGGTTTTAAGTGTTCTCAGACCTCTTTTGCATGAGCTCCCTCCAGAAAGAAAAAGTGTCCTTGAGAAAGGATGGCCTCATTAATCTCACCCAGAGGCTAAAGCATGTATAGCCTGTGCGTGCATGTGTGTGTGTGTGTGCGCACATAAGTATGTGGATAAGTGTGTGTATAGGTACACACGCATGCATTCCTTCAGGTACATATGCAGTGCTTGGAAGGATAGCAAAGGACGAAAAGATGAGGTGTTTTCCAGCACAAATTGACACTTTAATACATTCAGTGCACTTTGTAAAGTTCTTAGGGTTTTTCTTTGTAATCTGTTCCATATATAGTTCCTCCTGCCTGCCTTTCCAAAGGAACCATGGTATTAAAATGGATTTTAACTGCAAACTCCAACTCTCTTGGCTAGCAGTTGCCCTTCCTGCCACTCTCAGGAATGTCCTTCTATTAATTTTTGTAAGTTTTCAAATACAATGGGAATGTTACTCTTCAAAGGTTTTATGTGTGGTATCTCATTCAATTATCGCAGCCCTAGGAGACAATTATTCTTATTATCTTCTACAGGTGAAGAAACTGAGGCACAGTGAGGCTTAAGTAGGTTCATTAAGGTCATCCAGCATAGCTGTCTTTTATGACATTTACTGTACTTGTGATATGACTGATTTCTGCATTAAAACAAAAGCTCCTTGGGGAGTAGTTTTCTTATGCATGTTTATATCATCTATGCCTAATACACTACTGATACACAGCTAAAATTGAGTGAATGATTGAATAAATAAATTAAAATTGATATGGTACAAAATAAGGGTATATATTGCAATGTTTGTGCATCACTGAATATAATAGCTTACATGAAATGGAAGAACTGCTCAGAATTTTGTCATTTGTTTAGAGCTTTCATACCCATTAGCTCATTTGATTTTTATAGCAAATGCATTTAAAATGTATTATTATTCCTGTTTTTTTTTAACTTGAAATAAAATCTCAAAATGCAACTTGCCCATACTGGCACAAATGTAACAGTTCATTTTAATTATTAACGCTGTAGTATGCAGCAATCTTTGATAAAGTCTACTATCTGGAAATGTATGAGCCACATTTTATTAGCACAGAATCACAAAACTGGAAATTGCAAGTAAAGAAATTAAGCTATAAAGAAATTATTAAATTAAATAAACATCGAGTTAGAGGAGCACACAAAATTGCAATCAGTTAGTTGTAAACCAACAATAATGACAGAACAATATATCAAAATTAACAGAAAATGCCAAAGACATTCTAAAAGAAAAAAAAATTCATAGGTATATATGTGCATATTAGAAAAAAGGAGAAGAGAGCTAAGTATTTCACTGCAAAATAAAAGATAATTATAGCATAAATAAATATAAAGAAAGCAAGAAGAAGGAAACTTGAATTTTTAAAATCTCTATATAGTTAGAGGAGAAGGGAAGGGAAAGAATGAATTCAGCTTTCTCTTAAGTTGAAAGTGATCTGTATCACACTCCCTCTTATGAATACCACTACTTCAAGACCTTTTTAAAGTAAATGACAGCAAGATAGATAAAATAATAGAACTAGAAAATAGGGTAACACTCTAAAAGTAAAATTGATTTAAAAAAAATAACAAAAGTGGTCTCCAGTGGCTTAAAAAAGAGAGAGGAAAATTGAAGTACAGTAGAAGTGGATAAAGCAGACCATCCAGTGCAGCACCAAGATTGCCGTCCTTAACTTTATACAGGGCAGGCTTAACAGTGCTTCTCCTTACCAGGTATCAGAGTCATCTGGAGGCTCTGTGAAAACGCAGATTGCTGACCCCATTCCCACAATTTCTGATTCAGAAGATCTTGATTGGAACCTAAAAGTTTTCATTTCTGTGTCCCCAGATGATAATGCTGCTGGTTTGGGGACCACACTCTGAGAACTACCGTATTAAAAAAAAAAAAAAAAAAACTTTTTTTAAAGGTTGAAAACCCTCTCCTTGGAACTCCCTGACCAGTCACCCAACTACAGAAAGCTATGTCTCTCACCCTTGAAGTGAGATCAGAGGTTCATTCCTTATTCTAGAAATGATATATGAAACCTGGCGGCATAGTGGTTAAGAGTTCAGCAGGTAACCAAAAGGTCGGCAGTTTGAACCCACCAGCTGCTCCTTGTCAACCATCCTATGGGGCAGTTCTACGCTGTCCTGTAGGGTGGCTATGACTCCGAATCAACTCAACAACAATGGGTTGTTTGTTTGTTTGCTTTTTTAATGGGTATAGATGGACAGATAGACAGACAGATAGATAGATACACACCTAGGAAAAGCATGAATAGTTGGCCTCCTGTTTCGACCTCATGTTATGCGTGTGTCACAGTTATGAAAACATGGATTTAGATAAGGACCATCAGATTGACTTTAAAAATGTATTAATGGTAACATTTTTTTTTATAAGGCAACCCTTATAAAACTTAGAAAAATGAGAGATAATTGAATAAAACAATTTAAAGTATAATATATTTCATTAAAGTTGGCTTTAAATAATAATAAGGAACCCTGATGTCACAGTGATTAAATGTTTGGCTGCTAAGCAAAATGTTGGCTGTTCAAACTCACCAGCCGCTCCATAGGAGAAGGACATTGGGAGCCTGCTTCTGTAAAGATTTACAGCCTTGGAAACCCCATGGGGCAGCTCTACTCTGGCCTACAGGGTTGCTATGAGTTGGAATCGACTCGACAGCAGTGGGTTTGATTTGATTTGGTACAGATAATGATAGCTGAAGTTTAATTATAAGAAGACTATGTTCCTTAAGGTACATTAATGTACTTCTTAATAATCTCAAGTTACATCTTAGATTGAGCATATATTATATCTGAATTCTAAAGAAAGTGTTGCAGTTTCAGATATATGTAGGCTTTATGAAACATTAAGTGTAACGTTCTCATCTACTCTGGTGGAAGTTAAACATCTACTAATCTAGTAGAATTGCCAAATGACTACAGAAGTCCCTCAAAAAATATGCTTTATATAATAGGGGAAACTGTACTGATATAATGCATAATGCATAGGTATCACTTTTGTGCTAATATATTCTCTGATTTATATTTAGCACTAGTGAAATCTGCTTGTTATCTGTCTGCTCAGACCATATTCCATTGTCATTTTTGAGAAACTTGCGTGCCCATTGTCCTCACAGTCCTGGGATTGTATAAGGAAAAAGGATGCATATGAATATTTCATTAGCTGTAAGGTGCTAAATATAAATCGTCATGGCAGAGGTGGTTAGTGTTATCATTGTTTGATTCTGGGATCACATCTGCAATTTACCAGCTGCTCCCAGGGAGAAAAGACCTGGCAATCTGTTTGCATAAAGCTTACAGCCTAGGAAACCCTATGGGGCAGCTCTACTATGTCCCTTAGGGTTGTTATGAGTCAGAATGGACTCAAAGGCACACCACAAAAACATTCTTCTATTGGTTCTTTTGGGTGCTCAGAAAACAGAATGCTATTTTCACAAATTGGCTTCAGATTAGGGAGCTGACCAAATGCATTTTCCTTAAAACTGTCCTGTATTATTTGTCATTTCAAAGTTACAATGGGCTAATCCCACAGTTACCAATTACAGGTAGTCCCTGGGTTACCAGCTAGATCTGTTCCTAAGTGTGTCTTTAAGAATTTGTAGGTAAGTCGTAACAGGTGCATACAGCTCTTAGCCTTACTTTAGTGCAAGAGAAAACCCTGGTGGCATAGTGGTTAAGTGTCACGGCTGCAACCAAAAGGTCAGCAGTTCAAATCCCCCAGGTGCTCCTTGGAAACTCTATGGGGAAGTTTTACTCTGTCCTGTAGGGTCGCTATGAGTCAGAATTGACTCAAAGGCAGTGGGTGGTGGGTAGATTAGTGCAAGAAAAGGCTGGAAAACTTTTCAGTGATTTAAAAGCTTCACATGCAGCAAATGAGGGTGATGGTGATGAAGAATTTGTTGCCTAGTTTCAAAGTGCGGGAAAATTTCCATAACATTAAAAAGCAAGTATGAGTTGTCCCTAAGTGTGATGTTCATAACCCAGGGACCTACTGTGCTTATAAATGAAAGGTGGTGACAAGAAATTGAAAAATATAATTCTGGTTTTCACTGCATACCTTAAAAACAGCTATGGCAAAATATCTTCATCATGATATTTTTAAAATGGAAATGGGGTATCTAGTAAAAGTTAATCATTTATTTTTAAACTAAAAGGTGACAACATAAATGATGTTATGGATTGAGTTGTATCCTCAAATAATGTGTTGTAAATACTAACCCCTATACCTGTGGTTCTACTCCATCCTAGAGGATCACTGCGAGTCGGAATCGACTTGATGGCAATGGGTGTTTGGTCTACCTATGGATGTAATCACATTTGGGAGTAGGGTTTTCTTTATTATCTTAATGAGGCCATATCAGTGTAGATGTATCTTAAACCAATCACTTTTGAGATACAAAACAAGCAGATTAGGCATAGAAGCAAGCAAGCACAGACGGGGGAAGATAGATGCCAGTCCACATGAAGATTGCCAAGGAACTCAGCAATAGAAGCTGAAAAGATACAAAGACCTCCCCCCTAGAGCCACAGATAAAGCCTTCTTCTAGAGCTGCTGCCCTGAATTTAGATTTCTAGCCTCCTAAACTATGTAAATGACATATTGCATTGGGCAAATCTGCTACAGAAGACCTCTTTAAAGCGTTGAAAAAGCAAAGATGTCACTTTGAGGACTAAGGTGCGCCTGACCCAAGCCATGATATTTTCAGTTGTCTTGTATGTGTGTGAAAGGCGGACAGTGAATAAGGAAGACTGAAGAAGAATTGATGCTTTTGAATTAGGTGTTGGTGAAGAATGTTGACTGTACCGTGGACTGCCAGAAGAACGAACAAATCTGTCTTGGAAGAAGTACAGCCAGAGTGCTCCTGGGAAGTGAGGATGTTGAGACTTTGTCTCACGTACTTTGGACATGTTATCAGGAGGGACCAGTCCCTGGAGAAGGATATTATACTCGGTAAAGTAGAGGGTCAGGGAAAAAGAGGAAGACAGTTAGCAAGATAGATTGACACAGTGGTTGCACAATGGGCGCAAACATAGCGATGATTGTGAGGATGGCGCAGGATCGGGCAGTTTCAGTCTGTTGTAAGTAGGGTTGCTATGAGTTAGAATTGACTTGACTGCACCTAACAACAATGGAAACAAACTGTGAGAAAATGAATTTCTCCTCATTAAAGCTTCCCACTTTGGGTATTTCTGTTATAGCAACACCAAGAAGCTAAGACAGATGATAACCCATATTGATTATAAGAAATAGTTATGATTATTGTGAGGAAAAATAATAAAAGATCCCATAGAAGACTCTGTGCTTTCCTTGAAGAGGATGCATTGTCCAGATTTTTGAGAATTAGGTTATCTTCTGCTGCTGCGCTGAAGCTCTGGGAGATGAGCAATCACCTTCAGTGACAAAACTGTGAAGTTTTAATAAAGGAGTCTACCGGTATGGGCCCGAGGCTCCAGTGCTGTGGCTTGGTGTCTCAGACCATGCATATTCAAAAGCTCAAATCTGGAGACCTTCCTGTACCTCCTGGAATGGCAGTCCAGCCACTACTCCCTGTCAACCCACACACACAAGAAAATATAGGATTTTTTATTAGTGTAAAAATATTGTCCGTCTTCAATAAATACGCAAAGTCTTTGTTGTGGAGATAATCAAAAAGAGTATCCATCCTTCATGTAAATTGTTCAGGTATAAATTTAATTATGTATGAATGACTTCATACTCGATATTGAATTGCAGAAATATATATTTAAATGGTTGTTTCTACTCACATCTTCAGAAAAGGAGGTAGCATATTTCTTTGAGATCCTACATGACACCCCCCTCCAGGAGTCCTGGGTCAAGTAAACCATTAAACAGTTGACTACTAACTGAAAGGTTGGCAGTTTGAACCCACCCAGAGGTCCCTTGGAAGACAGGCCTAGTGATGAGTTTTCAAAAGGTCATAGCCTTGAAAATCCTATGGAACAATTTACTCTGCATACATGGGGTTGCTATGATTCAGGATGGATTTGAGGGTAACTAACAACAACGCGTGACACCCCCCCCACACACACACAATGAATTTTGCTTAGACCCCAGAGGTTGTGTATTAAGCCAGATCATCACAAATATAACCTTAAAATTTGATGAAAACCCAGCAGAAATGCATAATGCATTTATAACAGACAAATTCTAATTTTTTGGTAGAGATAATCATTCATTTTGGAATAAGGAATGTATTCATAGTCCTTTAAATCTTGAAAGGGACCTGAACTGACAATAAGTAGAGTGATTCTCACAGCAACTCTTGCATCACAGTGGTTAAGCGCTAGGCTGTTAACCAAAAGGTGGGTGGTTTGATCCCACCAGCTGCCCTATGGGAGGAAGATGCGGCAGTCTGTTTCTGTAAAGATTACAGCCTTGGAAACCCTATGGGGTAGTTCTACTCTGTCCTATAGGGTCATTTTTAGTTGGAATCAATTCGCTGGCAATGGGTTTGGTTTTGATTTTGATTTCAAGTAATTATCAACCTTGTCTGCACGTTGAAGTCATCTGGGACCTTTAAAAAGTAGTAATGCATGTGTCCTACCCACAGATTATGATTAAACTGGTAAGAGTGCAGCCCATGCCCCAGGGATTATTAAAGCTCCCCCAGGTTGTTGTACTCTGTTGCCAAGGATGAGAGCTGCTGACGTCCAATCCCTAAAAATCACCAATAAGTAAATGTGCAGCACGTTTATGCGCTTTGCCTCAAGCCCTCTTCCCAGTTTTATATGATAAACAATTTCACATACTAAAAAAATATGTTCAATAATTAATTATTGAAATTCTATAATGTATGTTCCCCCAACTATTACCCATTTGTACAGTCCCCCTTAGTTAACACATTTAGTAATCGCTATATAGATATTGGTGCCTTACCTCTGGAAAAGTTGTTTCTAAAAAATTAGATTATTACCACTAACTATAATGTTTGTCCCATGTTATAATTAGTAAATATACTATGTAGTAATATACTATATATATTTATATGCTATATTTATATATAAATTTATTTATTTATATATTTATATACTATAGTATATTTACTATATAGTAAAATGTACTGTATAGTAAAAACGCTTCATGAAAGTCTAGGTGCTCACATATATTACATGTGAGCAGTTTTAGTTTGGGGACTTGTATTACTAGTTGTGCAGAACTTAGAAAACACCAAACAATACATTATTTTGGGGTAACCCTGGTGGCGTGGTGGTTGAGAGCTATAGCTTCTAACCAAAAGGTCAGTGGTTCAAATCTACCAAACACTCCTTGGAAACCCTATGGAGCAGTTCTGTCCTTTCCTATAGGGTCACTGTGAGTCGAAATTAACTTGATAGCAATGGGTTTGGATCCCATATGGGGAAACCCTGGTGGTATAGTGGTTAAGAGCTACAGCTACTAACCAAAAGGTCAGCAGTTCGAATCTACCAGGTGCTCCTTGGAAACTCTCTGGGGGAAGTTCGACTCTGTCCTATAGGGTCACTATGAGGCTGGATGGCAACTTTTTTTAATTTCAGTTTTATCCTGTATGGGATATGTGGAAAGCAGTTTACAGATATGCTTATCTTGGCCAGACACAAGCAGTAATTGGAAAGGAAAAAGAAAAACCAGTCAGGAATAATTTTAATTGTATATTGTGTTAGCAATTTTATTCTGGCTTTTGTTGTATTTTAATAGTGACAGCTGCACCCAGAATTTCTTGTTTCCGTAACTAGTCTAATTTCCTTTTCCTGAAAGCTCTGTGTGGTTGTAACCTGGTCTTTTATCTTCTTGCTTTGACTAAGGAAATTAATTTTTTTTTGCTGTTAGACGGATAAAAGACAAATGTTAAAAGGTGTCAATTGCATTCATTTTTTAATATAAGGAAAACATCCAATCTGGTGGTCTGTCTTAAACTAATTTTAGATATGGTTTTATTTTTCTGGCCACCCATGGAATTGTCACAAATTAATTAAATGCTCCATTTCTTTTATCTAATTGAGGCCATTTCTACCTCTGATGGATAATTTCATAAGGTTTGTTAATGAATGACTGTTTATGCAAACTAAATGCACAGAACAGCTCTATTTTAACCTTTGCTTGTGGCAAAGGCCTTCTGACACTCCGCTAAGAGACTTTTCCTCCTGAAGAAGGCCAATCTCTTCCTTCTTTTCTTACAGCATGAAAATTACTTGGCCCCAAGCTTCAAAGCACAGAAATCAGCTTTAGCAAGCAGGTCCAATGTGTACAAAATCAGTAAAAATGGCACAGTGTGAAACCAGTGGAATTGGGAATTGAATTCAAGTGAAGGTCATTCAGCCCAAAGAAGAGATCCAATATTTTCTGAGTGAACAATTTGAAGCACTGACCTTTGGAGTCATTGTCACTTTTTAATGGTGTCTTCAGTCAAAGTAGAATTGCACGCATAGTAAGCATCACCATTTGTTATGGCCATTGTTGTTACTAAAAGGATAAAAGACAAAATGTTAAAAGATGTCTACTGTATTCATTTTTTAATATAGGGAAAGCATCCAATCTTGTGGTCTGTCTTCAACTAATTTTAGATCTGATGCCTACAGAGACCAGAGAGGGAAGAAATTAGTGAAGCAAGCTAGCTAGATGATAATAGGTGGTGATGGAAGCTGTGGTCAGAACTTTGGAGAGTACATGGCTCATCCGAAGTGGTTAGCACTTACTAAGCTCCGGCCAGTTCCTGCCTCATAGGAATGCTGGCCCAGTGTTACAAGCGCTGCCAATTTTTTAAGAGCAGGTATGAGTCTGGATTTTTATTTTAAATGTTGGAAACAAATCTAAAAAAATATTGAATCAGACTAAAGGGGTGCACCAGCCCTGGGGCAGGGACCAGAACACAGGAGGGAACAGGAAAGCTGGTAATAGGGAACCCAGTGTAGAGAAGGAAGAGTGTTGACATGTCGTGGGGTTGTTAACCAGTGTCATAGAACAATGTGTGTACTGACTGTTTAATGAGAAACTAGTTTGTTCTGTAAACTTTCATCTAAGGTACAACAAAAAAAGAAAAAAATCAGCATACCAGCTACACAAAGTGTACGCTTGGTCCAGATTTAGCAAGAGACTTTAGATATGATATATTTAAGATTCACCAAGTTTTCTTTAGGAGGAAGGAGGGAGAAAGGAAGAAGGCCTTAAATTGGAAGAAGGTCAAGATGATAGCAAAATCCCTGAAAATGCAAGAAGAGGGTTCCACAGAGACAGTTAGCATGGCAGAAAGAGAATTACTCATTTAGTATCAAATCGGAGTCTCTGGGTAGTACAAACAGTTAAACTCCAGACTACTAGCTGAAAGGTTGAAGGTTTGAACCCACCCAGATGTGCACCTCAGAAGACAGGTCTGGTGATCTGCTTCTGTTAGGTCACAGCCTTGAAAACCCTCTGGAGCATTTCTACTTTGCACAGGGAACTTCTTCAGCCATCCAACTGCTGAGTGACAGAACTGTAACTAGGCAATAACCATGATAAAATTATAAAGTCGGTTGGAACCTTTAATCGACTGATAGTTCCAGCTCTTTCTAAACAGAATAATAAGTAACTTGCCCAAATCCTATCAGTAGTGAGTGGCAGTTAGAGCCTACCTCCCATTTGCATGTGGTACCAATGTTTTCAACCCTCCCTTCTTTATATTCAGAAATTTTTGGATGTCGTGAATGATATAATCCATCAGATGACTATGTGATTGATCTTCTCTGGCTCTTAATGATAGATGAATCATCAGTCAGCATTTTTTGAGTTTTGCCACCATTAAAATGCAGTTTATAAAGGCTGTGCAAAAATATGGAAATTTCTTATCATCAGTGCAAAAGCTTGGTGTAAAATTCTAGATACATTATAATTATAACTATTACTGTAGTTGTATTACCCAAAATTTGATGAGAATATACCAAAAATAAGTGTTAAGAACCTGGAATTCTGTGTGATTATTAAAATTATGTTCTTCTGCATTATTATATTGCTTTATTACTTTTAACAAAAATACATTTATAGCCATCAGAATAAATTATTAATTGAACATCTACTAAAAGTCTAAGGATGTGGTAGTTGTCACAGGGAGATAAAAATCCTGTTAGTCTCATCTGTAAAATGGGAATGTTGAGAGGTAATAAAATAAATATAAAACCAAACCCATTGCCATCGAGTTGATTCTGATTCATAGCAACCCTATAGGAGAGAGTAGAACTGTCCCATAGGGTTTCCAAGGAGTGGCTAGTGAATTCGTACTGCCAACCTTTCAGTTTGCATCCCAGCTCTTAACCACTGTGCCACTAGGGCTCTGAAATAAATATATGGAGAAATAAATATGAAATATGGAAAGAGCAGACTTTGGATTCTGTTCAACTGAGATTTTATTCTCAGCTCTGTCATTTATTTGTATTCTCTTATGAAAGGAATATAATCCTTCCCCAAACCTCAGGTATCTCATCCATAAAATCAGGATGATGATAATTCTCTCCCCATGGTTGAAATGAGACAATGCACACAAGGCACTTAGCAAGGATCCTGTCACAGAGAACATGCTCTATAAATGTTAGCTACTGTGGAGTCCCTGGGTGGTGCAAATAGTTAACATGCTTAGTTACTAACAAAAGTTGGAGGTTCAAGTTCACCTAGAGGTGCCTGTGAAGAAAGACTTGGTAATATACTTCCAAAAACTCAGCCATTGAGAACCCTATGGGGCACAGCTATACTCTGGCACACAGGGGTCACCGTGAATCAGAGTTGGCTAGTACTTGTTACTATTACTATTATTATGGATCTTACACTTCCTTACAGAACTAGTAATAATAATAGCAGCAGCAATTTAGTATTGAATTGAATGCCCACTGTTTACCAGGCAGAGTACTAGGATTTTTACATGATTTTTCCCCTAAATTCACAACAGTTCTTTAAACAATAGTTATTATTATTCTAGTATGATTATAAAGGAACTGAGGTTCATAAGAGTTTAAGTAATTATTCCAACATCTCATACATAGAAAGGGGAAAACTGGGATTTAAACCCACACCTATTTTATTCCAAAACTCTGTTCTTACCATTGTTCTATAGACAAATCTGTCTGCAGCTTTAAGAAATGGTATGACTATACAGGCAGTCCCTGACTTATGATGGGGTTCCATTCTGGTAAGCCAGTTCTGATGTAAGTTGAATATCTCATTTTTCTTTTTTTTAAGTTTTCATTATTATTGCCGTAGCCTGCTATATGACAGTGTTTTGAACAGTAAGTCATAACATTGAACATCTACAAGTGAACACCTGAGAATGCAACATCAGCAAATTATGCACTGCAACATTGTATGTAGTACATAAACTAACCATAAAATGTCCCTCCCCCCCCCAAAAAAAAAACAGGAGTAAGTGCGGTTTGTCATAACTCTAATATGTCTTAAGTTGAGGACTACCTGTATAAAGGAAGGGCAGGTAAGGAAATGTGGTGACTAGAGACATTTCTTCACTTGTTAGACTGCCAGGGAATTAGATGCTATGCAAAAAAAGAACCCCAAGAGTGAAAGAGGACAACAGACAGCATCTTTCACCTGCACTTGTGGAGAAAGTTCAGGTTGCCAGAGGCAGGGAACTGGTAGTTCAAAGACAAAAGCCAAGTCAATAAGGTGTTCAATTCCAAAGCCAAAGCTATTGTAATAATAAGAAGCAATATTTAGTACGACAGCAAACCAGACTAATTCTAGAGTTGACTAGTGAGAACTAAAGGTTGCTGCCTTCAACAAGTCAGCTGACTCATGGTAACCCCATGTACAAGGCGATTCGACGGTTGTAATCCATAGCGTTTTCACTGGCTGATTTTTTTCAAAAGGAGATCAACAGTTCTTTCTTCCTAATTTGTCTTAGTCTGGAAGCTCCTCTAAAATTTGTTTGACATCATAGCAACACATGAACCTCTACTAACAAATAGGCAGTGTCTTCACGTGAGATTCAGTGGCCTGGAATCCAACTCAGATCTCCCATATGGAACCCAAGAATTTACTACCGATGTCTGGGGTCTTAAACGCTGGCAAATGGCCATCTAAGATGCATCAATTTGTCTCAACCCACCTGGAGCAAAGGAGAATGAAGAATACCAAAGACACGAGAGACAGAAAGGGCTATATAAATCACAGACTACATCAGCTTGAGACCAGAAGAACTAGATGGTGTCCAGCTACAACAAATGACTGCCCTGACAGGGAACACAACAGAGAATCCCTGATGGAGCAGGAGAGCAGTGGGATGTACACTTCAAATTCTGGTAAAAAGACCAGACTTAATGGTCTGACTGAGACTAGGAGGACTCCAGAGGTCATGGTTCTCAGACCTTCTGTTAGCCCAAGACTGGAACCATTCCCAAAGCCAAATCTTCAAACAGGAATTGGACTGGACTATAAGATAGAAAGAGACTCCAGTGAGGACTGAGCTTCTTGGCTCAAGTAGACACATGAGACTATGTGGGCAGCTCCTGTCTGGAGGGGAGATGAGAAGGCAGAGGGGGACAGAAGCTGGCTGAATGGACGCGGGAGTGCTGGTGGGGGAGAGAAGGAATGTGCTGTCTCATTAGGGGGAGAACAACTAGGAGAATGTAGCAAGGTGTATATAAATTTTTGTGTGAGAGACTGACTGGATTTGTAAACTTTCCCTTAAAGCACAATAAAAACAAAAATTAAAAAAAAAAAAAAATTCTACCACAGAACCACCACTGCCCCCTAGTGAAAGCTTACTCTGCCTTGTATTCAGTCCCAGCATTGAGGTTAGAAGTAGTATAGAAAAAAAAAAAAATGAGGTTAAATGGTTAAAGAACTTAGAAAGGAAATGAACAATAATCATATTATGGGGGAGAAATCATGGATTTTTATAAAATACCGTTCTAAAATTAAAATATTAGAATATTTCATTACGGTGTAGGAGAACTGGAAAACGAAGTGTTTCCATGTGTCAGAATCTACTCAACGGCACGTGGCAACAAGGAGAACTTTGGCATATTGGAAATGCTAAATTCACTGAAACCCTAACATAACTTTCTATAGGGTGACTTTTTTTTAAGGGGGGTCACAGTTTGAATAGAACCGAGGCAAAATCAGAAGATATCAGGTGAAGATTTGGGATCATTTACAAAAACAAAAACTTCAAATCTTTGATCCTTCAACCCCAAGATTCTGTTATGATTAAAAGCACTCATAAACTTTACAGAGAAATCTTCACAGATTTTCTTAAAGTTTTCTGGGACATATAAAGGTAATGCATCCAAATCAGGTAAATTTTTACTAGGAGATGAGCCCAGATCAAAGTATTCACCTTAACTTCACATTCCCTGTATACATGGTATTTCCTGCATTCCTCTGTCTCTCTGCAGTCCTCAGACTCTCTGCAGTCACTTCCTTGCATCAGCCTCCCAGTGACTGGACTAGCTTTTTGTTTGTATGTAGAAGAAAGCAGAGATCTAATTGCAGAAATGACACTGTGAATCTACCTGTTAATTTTCTGTTCTTTGACAACAGTAAACTGTTTAGTCATGAAGAAAGCTGCTGTAGTTCTGAGCCATTTTGATTTGTTCAATCAGCAAGTGGTCAATTAAACAAAATTAGTACCACACGATAAGACGACATAAACAAAACAATTATAAGACCTGTTACAGAGGAGCTGTGGCACTTAAATTATACAATTATGACCTCAGAATAAAAAGAGTGGTTATGATAAGAATCAAATTCAACTAAACTTTTCTTGGGCTTCTCCCAAGCATCAGATTTCATTGGGGTTTGGTTTGAAGATTCAGGGCTTCGCTTATACCAATCTCATCTAATAGAAGTAGTATTTTAGATCCCTGTTTGTTCATAAAAGTTGACACCATTGTGCTTTTATATTCTGGATTTTACAGGATACTTTATAGATTTCATGTATAAAATTTAAGAGTTCCAAATACACTTTAAAAGGAAGAAAAATAATTTTAAAAAGCCCCCTTAGCCATGTGCATATGTACTATGAATTTATTTTTAAACTGGTCCAAAGGTAGCCTACAAATTAAAAAAAAAAAAAAAAACTTGATTATGTATTTTTTCCTCATCTGCAAATTTCTTTTATTAGAATTTAGTAGAATGTGAAAAGTGAGATTGGTCTGGAGAAAGAGAAAGAACTGTTTTTGTTGGATTGTGTTATGTTTATTTCTCTGGCTTTAGAAGGAGAACTTAGAAGCTTTTCTTCATTTTCATAGCTCCAAACTGCTAAATGCCATTGACTCCCTTAAATGTTTATACATTTTCCTGATAATCACCTGGATCCAGTGCTTTTTGGAGTGGTAGTCTGTCTTTCTTCTATTCTGCTAACTAATCTACTTAGATTTTCCATTTCTTCTAGGGTCAGTTTTGGACATTTATATTTTCCCACTGGTAGCCAGGTGCATAAATTCAATCAAATAATATCTTCAGGTTCTTCGAATTTCCTCTTTGTCGGTGACTGTTCATTTCCCTTTTTTTGTTGTTTCTACATCTGTTCCTTTTTTATGCAAAAGTGTTTAACTTTGTAACTATTTCATACCCAAAACAAAACAAACAAATCCAGTGCCATCAAGTCAATTCCGACTCATAGCGACCTTGTAGGACAGAGTAGAACTGCCCCATAGAGTTTCCAAGGAGCGCCTGGCGGATTCAAACTGCCGACCCCTTGTTTAGCAGCCATAGCATTTAACCACTATGCCCCCAGGGTTTCCAAACTATTTTATAGTTTTCTTCAAATTAAATGTGTTAGTTTAGCAATAATTTTATTTTCTAACTGATTTTTTCTTATATCTTTATTCCCTTCCTTTTGCATACCTTTGTTTTCAGTCGTTGTTGTTCTTGTACTTTTTTTTTTAATTAGATGCTTAATATATTTATTTTTATTAAAGGATATGAATGTTCCTCTAAGCATAGATTTTGCTGGATCATATAGGTTTTGTTTTGTAATGTTTTCCTTATCATCTTCTGAAAATACCCTACAGCTTGTACTTCATTTCATATTTGATCTTTGATTGTTTTTAATTTCCAGGTGGTGGTTTTTTGTTTTGTTTTTTCTGGTTTATTACTAATGTCATTGATATTTGAATAAGCTGTCTGTTTTTTTTATTTGGAAATTTGTTGAGTGCGTGTGACTAATATGATCAATTTTGTGACGATCACATGAGTACATGAAAAGAATTCCTTCATTTCTCTATTGTTTGGGCATAGTGTTCTAAAAGTATATATATAAAGTAGATATTCTTTGGATTTAGGTACATAGGAATCCTGTGTCCTCATTATTTTGCCTATTTGAAGGGTTACTGATTAAAAGAGACAAACAAAATGTAGCTATTACTAATGTGTTTCAGAGTATTTCTCCTTATACTTACTGTAATCTTTGCATTGTTACTGTTACTGCTATGCTATTTTTGTATATATTAGTAACTGTTAGATCTTTGTGAATTGTACTCATTATCATTATAAAAAATTCTTCTTTGTTTCATTTGCTTTGTCTAATACTAGTATGATGGCTTCTGATTTCTTTATATTTATATCCCTTTATTTTACATACAAAGGGTGACTTTTTTTTTTAGGAATTAATTAGGTTTTATAATTCAAACTGGGAGTTTTTTTTGTTTTGTTTTTAGTTCTTTCACAGTTTATTGATGTAAAATTAAAATAATTGTTCGGTTTTTATTGTCATATTTGGATATGATTTCCTTTTTTTAATTTTTCATGTATAATTTTTTATTTATTTGGTGACTGTATTTCTTTTGGTAATTAAAAAAGCTTTTACTTTTGGTCCTAATAATCTTCATGACAGTAATGCTATATAACACAATTTGTCTTTATTTCTTAAGGTAGTGCTTTTTGACTTCATAAAATGAGCAATAGTATAATTAATAGATTTGTACTTCCTGATCCCTTCCCCTCCAATACCTCACTAATTTTGTAATATAATTTTTCAGAATGTTCTATTTGATATCTTTCAATGCTCATATCTTATTAGCATTAAATGACATTTTTTGAATATGGCCATAGAAGATAAGGAAATCAGTGCATTTACACTACCCCCAATTTTGTTTTTCCTTTCTTTTGCCGACTTTTGGTAGACGTAGAGTTCTGCACTGTCAACGTTGTAACGTTTTTATTCTGTTCTACGTGATTTCTCATTTGTTTTAGTATTAGCCTGCATTTATAAGAGTTCAGTGTTCACCTCTAGCCCTTTTGCAATTTTTTTGTTTTGTTATTTGCCTGCAGTTCATCCTCTCATGGTTTCCTTAAGAAGATCTTATGAGAAGTAGATCCTCCAAGTTATGTATGTTTTTAAACATCTGTGTGTTGCCTTATTGTTCAAATGAGAGTTTGAATAGATACAAAACTCTAGGATCACACTTGTTCCCTGAAGTGGCCGTAAGTTGCTCTAGTGTCTTGCGTTGTATGTTGCTGCAGAGAAGCCTGATGCTGGTCTCTTTTACTTTTAACTGATTTGCCTGAGTGCACAAAGAATTTTGTTTTTCCTTATTTGTATTGTCCAGTAACTGTACTAGGGTATATCTCTTTGTTGTTCTGAGCCAGTTTTTACTGAAACATGTAATGTTTTTCAGCTTTACATTCAATTTTTTTAATTATTATTTTTTTCTTAAATTGTATATTTGAACTATTTGGCTTGTTTTACTGGTGCAATTCTCTTCCATAAGCGTAAGAGTTGAACACACATTGGAACTCCTGTGACTTTCAGTAACTGTCATTTATCTCACTATGTCATTTTCTCACAATTTTCTCATTTCTTTTCAATTCTTAATTAATTCATTTTCATTTTGTTTTTCTGTTTTTCAATTCTATCTTCCTTATTACTGTATTGTTATATTTTCCCCTCTGTAGTGTTTCTAATTTGTTTTTCTATCTGCATGTGCTTTACCAGCTAATATTCATATTCTTCTGATACCACAGCATATTTCCCTTAGCTCTTGTATCCTTGCATTATGCTTATGCTTTATAATGATTATTGCTTTATGAAGATATTTCTTGGGCGGGGCCAAGATGCCAGAGTAGTCAGATGCTTCCAGTGATTCCTCTTACAACAAAGAACCGAAAACACAAGTGAAGCAATTATATTTATGACAAGCTAGGAGCCCTGAACATCAAAGGCAAAGTTAGAAAATGGACTGAGCAGCAGGGGGAGGGAGAGACGACTCAGAAGTAGAGAGGAGTTGCCGGACCTGAATTTCCGGGAACCCTCAGGCACCATTTCCTGGAGTGACCACGGTGGGGCTGGTGGTAGCCTTCCAGATGCAGTTTCCTCAAGGAGAGACAGCCAGCTGTACAGCCTGCTCACACCTCCAAAACCAGAAAAGAATGGCGCTCTCAGCAAAAGCTACGTACTTGTGTATATTTTACTGCACCCCCAGACTTCAAGGCAGCTTTAGTGGCTGTTGATTTCTCTGGGCCTAAGGTAGATCCTGCTGTGCACTCTGAGACATTCTGCTGGCCTGGGAGAAGGAATAAATTCACAATTGGGGAAAAAGATCATCTGCCAGCTCCACTAAGCTGGGGAGCTCAGGACAGAAGCAGCTCCTGTCCAGGCATAAATGGACCATGGACTTTGAATATCTTTCCCTCCTGTATGGACCTGTGTGGCCTATTTTAGGAGAATAGGATGTAGTTGACAGACTGCTGTGCAGTCAGTGTTCGATGTTTGACACCCCTTTCACTATTAAACAGGGTCCTCACTGACCCACATCAGGGGCCTAGGTACTGGTGGCTCCACCCATGTCACCTAGCCACCCGTGACAGGGGTCCAAGGATAATTGGCACCTCCCAGTCCTTACAACAAAAAGCACTGGGTGCCCATGGTCCATCTGCAGAACCCCCCCACCTGTGCACTGTAGGGAACAGGGACATGCTTTCCTCACAGACACTCAGGGGACAGTTGTCAACCCCCTGCTTTGTTCAGAGTGTGACCCCCTGCTGCAACCAGGTACCTGTATGTACATCAATCAGTCCTGCCCCTCTAAGACCATAGGACAGAACCTGTGACACACACTTGGTGACCAAATACGTGGACACCTGAGCTGAATCCATACAAGAAAAGTAAATGAACTCTTAGGCTCATATACCTGATAACAGCTCTAGCCATCTGGTGACAGGACGTTAGAGCTTCAAAAGCAAAAATAATCATGCTTGCTCACTCAAGCAGCCTATTTGGGCATATCAAAACAAAACAAGAAGCTAGAATACAGTAAGCAAACATAAACTAATACAATAACTTATAGATAGTTCAGAGGAAACAGTCGATATCAAATCACATAAAGAAACAGACAATCGCTTCAACAAACTCTCAAAACACAGAATCAAGGGATCTTCTGGATGAAGGGGCCTTCCTGGAATGACCAGATGCAGAATACAAAAGGTTAATATACAGAACTCTTCAAGACATCAGGAACGAGATCAGGAAGGAGATCAGAGAAAACGCAGAACAACCCAAGGAAACAACAGATAAAGCAGTTGAAGAAATTAAAAAGGTTATTCAAGAACATAATGAAAAATTTAATAAGCTTCAAGAATCCATAGAGAGACAGCAATAAGAAATTCGGAAGATTAACAATAAAATTACAGAATTAGACAACTCAATAGAAAGTCAGAGGAGCAGAAATGAGAAAATGGAAGACAGAATTAGTTGGATAGAAGATGAAACACTTGGCACCAATATATTTGAAGAAAAATCACATAAAAGAATTTAAAACAATGAAGAAACCCATGAATCACGTGGAACTCTATCAAGAGAAATAACCTACAAGTGATTGGAATACCAGAACAGGGAGGGATAACAGAAAATATGGAGAGAATTGCTGAAGATTTTTTTGGCTGAAAACTTTCCTGATATCATGAAAGGTGAGAAGATGTCCAAGATGCTCATCAAACGCCATATAAGGTAGATCTCAAAACAAAGTCACCAAGACATATTATAATCAACCTTGCCAAAACCAAAGATAGAGAGTTTTCAGAGCAGCTAGGGATAAATGAAAAGTCATCTACAAAGGAAAGTCAATAAGAATAAACTCAGACTACTTGGAAGAAACCAAGCAGGCAAGAAGGCAATGTGATGACTTATATAAAGTATTAAAGGAAAAAAATTGCCAGCCAAGAATCATGTGTCCAGCAAAACTGTCTCTCAAATATGAAGGCAAAATTGGGACATGTCCACATAAACAGAAGTTTAGAGAATTTGTAAAAACCAAACCAAAACTGCAAGAAATACTAAAGGTAGTTCTCTGGTTAGAAAATCAATAATATCAGCTATCAACCCAAGCCTAGAACACAGGACAGAGCAACCAGACATCAACCCAGATAGGGAAATCACAAAAATAAATCAGGATAAAAAAACACTCAAAACAGAGAAACAGCAATGTCATTATGTAAAAGAAGATAACATTAAAACAGTAAAGAAGGACTAAGAAATGTAATCATAGACCTTTCCTGTGGAGAGGAAGACAATGCAATATAAAGAAGTAAGAGGTTTAAACTTAGAAAAATAGGGGTAAATATTCAGGTAACCACAATGGAGACTAACAGTCCTACTCATCAAAATAAAACACAAGGAAAAAAAAATACTCAGCAGAAACAAAATCAACAACAACAAATAAAAGGAGAAGACAATGTATAAAGATAAACTACTCAGCACAAAAAAAATTACATGGGAAAAGAAACTGTCAACAACACACATACACACTCAAAAAGACATCAAAATGACACCACTAAACTCATAAAAAAAAAAAAAAAAAAAAAAAACTCATACCTATCCATAATTTCGCTGAATGTAAATGGGCTAAATGTACCAATAAAGAGACAGAGAGCGGCAGACTGGATAAAAAAAAAAAACGATCCGTATATATGCTGCCTACAAGAGACACACCTTAGACTTCGAGACACATACAAACTAAAACTCAAAGGATGGAAAAAAATATATCAAGCAAACAACAATCAAAAAGGAGCAGGAGTGGCAATATTAATTCCTGACAAAATAGACTTTAATGTTAATTCCTCTGCAAAAGGTTAAGGAAGGACACTATATAATGATTAAAGGGACGATATACCAGGAGGATGTGACCATATTAAATATTTATATGCCCAATGACAGGGCCGCCAGATATATAAAACTAACTCTAACAGCATTGAGAAGTCAGATAGACAGCTCCACAATTATAGTGGGAGACTTCAATATAACACTTTTGGTGAAGGACACAACATCCAGAAAGAAGCTCAATAAAGACAGGGAAGATCTAAATGCCAATATCAACCAACTTGATCTCATGGACATATAGAGAACACTCCACCTAACAGCAGCCAAGTATCCTTTCTTTTCTAGAGCACATGGAACATTCTCTAGAATAGACCACATATTAGATCATAAAGCAAGCCTTAGCAGAACACAAAACATCAAAATATTAAAAAGCATCTTCTTTGACCATAAGGCCATAAAAGTAGGAATCAATAACAGAAAAAGCCGGGAAAAGAAATCAAACACTTGGAAACCGAACAATACCCTGCTCAAAAACGACTGGCTGTAATTCTTCCAAGACAGATTTGTTCATTCTTCTGGCAGTCAGTGGTATATTCAGTATTCTTGGCCAACACCATAATTCAAAGACATCAATTCTTCTTCGTCTTTCTTATTCATTATCCAGCTTTCACATGTATATTAGGCGGTTCAGACACACCTCAGTCCTCAAAGTGACATCTTTGCTTTTGCTTTTTTTTTTTTTTTTATTCACGTGCTTATTGGTAATTTCCCTATCTTTTTTGGAGATATTCAGGTCCTTTGCCCATTTTTTAATTGGGCTGTTTGTCTTGTTATTGTTGATATATATTCTGGATATATATATATTCTGGATATATATATATTCTGGATACTAGACCCTTATCAGATATATGATTTGCAAGTATTTTTCACATTCTATCACTGGGTTGGGTTGGTTATGCCCCATTACATTTTAAGTGCTTCAAAAAGGTTAGCTGTAAGTATGTTTTAATTACCATATCTTTCAAATCACTATCCTTATTACTAGTAGGAAAGTTTTTCTCAGTTCACCAAAATAGCCTCATTACATTGTCTCCACATACTTTTTTTATTTTATTTTAGTTTGTTTTTTATGGTTATTTTATTTTGACCCTTTAGCTTTTGCTATGTTGATAGCGCACTGAATTCCCTCTGTTGACAAAGCACTTCGCACATTTTAGTAATTACCTATAAAAAGATTCTAAATACCTCTGATACATGCTGGTAATTTTGCTTAGAGTAGAAGTGTATCAACTGTCAGCTGCCAGTACCTAAATTCCCTTGAGAAGATGTTAACAACTGTTGAACTTCTTCAGAATGTCTTTTGGATCAAGGTCCCAAATTTTGGTAATTAATGGTTCCTTTTTTTTTTTCTCCTTAGAGGGAGGTGGTTATACAGGCAAAGATTGGTTGAGTTTCACTTATTTGGTTATTACCATTTTTTAAAATAGTGATTTATTTGCTTCTCACACTATAAGCAATAATTTTCTGTTAATTTCCTGAGGGTAAGGAAGAGTTAATGATAGTTGTGCTACTTGAAATATATTTTATTACTCTTGCTCTTAAAAGAGAAGAAATAAAATTTTCCTTAATTTTCTCCCATTTTCACTTACTTTCACTTCTACAACTTCCCAAGCCCCTGAAATATCCAAAAGAGACTTACCTATAGTTAACTTTCATTGTGAAGCTTTAACCCAGGTATTTTACTTTGTGTCTTTAGAGAACACACATACGTAAATGCATGCGTAAAATGATAGGCCCAGAGTGGATCAGGAAGCTTTAATCTGAAATCCACGGATGGGCTCCAAGGAAGTCTGTGAAGCCCCTGAAATTTTACATAAAATTTTGTGTATATATAAACTTCTCCCTACCTTCGTATCAATGTGTTCTCTGGAATCAAAAAAAAAAAAAAATGATTAAGAATCACTGAACTAGGTGATGTCTTAGGACTGTCTAGATTAGACTTTTTTTTCCAACTTGTCAACAAAGACAGGAAGGGAGTTTGTCTGTCTTTGTTCACTGTTTTATAGTCAGCATGTGAAACAGAGTAGGTGCTCAGAAAACATTTGCTGAGTGAATGAGGAAGAATTTCTTTATAGAGCCACCTAACATAAGCAACAGGACTCATAAAAACAAGATTCTCTTTTTAAAATAGAGTGAAAAGTTAATTTTCACAGAAAAGTCAAAATTGACTTCGCTGCTGGTAAGAACCTTGGCTACTTCTCTCAAACACCTCCCAGAAGGCACCAAGTTCTATCTATGGTAGGTAATATTTCACAAATTTTCAGTTATGTTGTTTTCAACCGTGGTTCTGCTACATATTAATTTATATTCTTTGGCAAAGTATTTCATTCATTCATTAGCTCACTCATTAAAAATGTGTCATATTAACAATGTGCAGGAAGAATAAGGGCTGAGGAACAAAGACCTCATTAACTCTGGTTCCTATCTTCAAAGAAGTTATAAGAAGTACTCAAGTAAATAGACAAGTAAATAAAGTATTATTGTAGTATAAAGACTGTTAACAAACTAGGAAGAGGGAGACTTCCTCTACCTAATAAAAAACCTGCAGTTAACCTCATACTTAATAGTGAGAAACTAGATGATTTCCCCCTAAGACCAAGAACAAAACAATGATGTCTCCTTTCACTACTCCTATTCAGCATTGTACTAGAAGTCCTAGCTAATGCAATTAGATAAGAAAAGGACACAAAAAGTATAAAGATTGGGAACAAGAAATAAAACTGTGTTCACAGATGATATGATTGTCTATGTAGAAAAATCCAAATGAATCAACAACAAAAACAAAACCTCCTGAAACTAATAAGTGATTATAGCAAAGTTGCAGGATACAGGTTAATATACAAAAGTCAACTGCTTTCCCATATACCAGCAATGAACAACTGGAATTTAAAATTGAAAATACAGTGCCACTTACATTACCACCAAAAAATAAAAATAATATATTTAGGTATAAATCTAACAATATCTATATGAGGAAATTTACAAAGCTCTAATGAGAGATATGGAGAGATATTCCATATTCATGGATAGAAAGTCAATGTCGTTAATATATCAGTTTTTCTCAGTTCGATCTGTGATCCATTGCAATATCAATCAAAATCCCGGCAAGTTATTTTGTAGATATGAAGGGTATGAAAACCAAAATCCATTGCCATTGAGTGAATTCTAACTCATAGTGACCTACAGGACAGAGTAGAACTTCTCCATAGGGTTCCCAAGGGTGTAAATCTTTACAGAAGCAGGCTGCCTCGTCTTTCCCCCAAAGAATGGCTGGTGGGTTCAGACCACCAGCCTTTCAGTTAGCAGCCAAGCACGTAACCACTGAGACATCAAAGCTCCTAATATAATAGGGTAAGGAGGTTCATATCACAGTGTACAAGATGTTTTAGGAGCATAGTGAAGGGCCATTTCATTGGAACTGGTGTGTTGTTGCCTACTAAAAAAAGAGTTTCCTCCCATTTTTGTGTCATATCACAATTTTTTTTTTATGTCAGTGATACAGAAATGCCATGACATTAAAAGACAGAAACCAATCAAAGAGATTTACACTCCTGTTATTCACTGTTATAACGCAGACATTACCCACACTCATTTCATCCCTGTCTGAAAGTGGCCTTTTTTGACTGTCTAAACTTTCGTGAGCCTGAATGTTTGCACTGCCCATTCAGAGACCAGGAGGAAGACTAAAGATGTGTTGTCTGCAACTTATGCCTGAGTTTTTGTAGAATAAACCAGGCTACCAATTCCAGGGTTGTGGAGCGGGATGCATTTACTGACCCTTTTATTATTTTTTAGAGGCAAAAATTTTGTGCTCATAGTGACTTATATTCAGAAAAACTTTATTGCATTTGGATGAACACATGTGTATTTTTACTTACTAGAAAAAAACATTAAAAAGTAACAAGGGTGCGTTCTCCTCCTTCCTCCGCCCCCCCACCAAAAAAAAAATCATATAGTTCAAAGAGGTAATTTTCAGATAATATTGTGTTCTTTTTTTCTTGCATAAGGCTTTGTTAGGTGCCAGGGCTGTTCCAAACACTTTAAGTATATTAAGGCATTAATATACTAACAAGTATAGATTGGGAGCAAGAAATAAAACTGTGTTCACAGATGATATGATTGTCTATGTAGAAAAATCAAAATGAATCAGCAACAAAAACAAAACCTCCTGACACTAATAAGTGATTATAGCAAAGTTGCAGGATACAGGTTAATATAAGGTAGGCACTCTTATTGACTCCATTTCACAAAGGAAGAAGCTGAGGCATGGGGTCTAAGTAACTTGCTCAAGGTCACATAATGTTTGAGCTGAGATTTGAACCCAGGCACTATCACCTGAAGTCCATGCTTTTAATCCCTTTTTTTTTTTTTTACTATAAATAGCTTGCAGATTTTGGCATATCTACTTAAGAAAAGTGGTCCATAGTTACAGTTCCTAATTCCATCTACATCCCTCGAGAGAAAGTGAAAAAGAAAACAATACAATGACAGTGCCAGGGCATCCCAGGCTTCATAAGTTAAATTTTTCTTTTCCTTGTGCTTTGCTTTTTTATCTGTAAAATTAGGATAAAGTAATAATACCTGTGTCAGCTTATACAGTGTGGGTTGAGGAACTCTGCTGTGAATATTACAATAGTAAGGACTGGCACAAAGTCCCATGGTAATGGAAGCAGTTAACATACTTAGCTGCTAAGTGAAAGTCTGGAAGTGCAAGTTCTTCTGAAAAAGCAGCCATTGAAAACCTTGTGGACACATGTGACACACATGGTAGCAACTGGTGTGGTGACTTACAGTCTGTCTATCCCGACCTAGAATGTAAGATCTATTAGGGCAGTGTATTTATTTACTTCTTTGTCTATCCTCACTGTTTTGCACAGAACCAGGCACACAGTGGGTGCTCAGTAAATACTTGTTGAATGAATAAAAGATATTAATCGATTATCCCCTGTCAGTTACTCCCAACTTAATAAGTGTGTTGCTTAAGCAAACAGATGCCTTTATTATAAAGGTGGAGGAGTTCATGGCCATCACCTCCTCTGTGGCTACAGTCCTATGGGAAGGGGGTTGAACATCATTTGATAATGAAATTAAGGGGACAGGTGAATGGCTTAAAGGGCTCAACAAGTTAATGGACATGCTTTTTACCTCTTCTTGGCAAGCCAAGAAAAATTTTTTTTTGTTCCCCTCCTTTTTTGGTACGCCTATGAATTCAACTGAATGGCATTTTCTGCTGCCATTTATCCCTTCACAGAAAGAGTTGTTTCTTTGTGTTTGTCGAAATTGGTGTGCATGCCACTTTACCTTATGACAGAATGACTTAGAAAAAGGCAGAATGCCCAATAATTGGATGCAAATTTTATGCTTGTCATTTTGAAAGGTTATGAATCCCCTCTTTTATAAATTTCTATAGAAGGTACTTTAGGACAAAATATCCCTCTGTACATTAGTAGGCTGGTAATTCCAAAAAAGAACAACTCTGTAATTTGAAAGAATTAGTAACGACTACAGCTCATAATGAATCACATTTATCCATTCTGTTGAAAGGAAATAAGCTTCCTTTTACTTCCTCCTCAACCAAGGTTTCAAGATATAAATACTGACAAAATAGATTATCTCCCCCCCACCCCCACCCCCCACCCTGCCAAGGGATGGCTCTAGCATTCTATTCCACTGGTTTTCTGGGTAGCAGTGAATCAATTCTACTCTTATTCAATCAATAGACTGTAGAAAATGTAGGGAACTATGAAGAACATTAAATTGATAATTAGAAGATCAGGATTCTGGTTAGGGCCCTATCACTGAGTATATGTGTAACTTTCGGTAAATCACTTAACCTCTGTAAAACTTTTTTTTCCTTACCTAAAAACAGACTTGGATTAAAAATCTGAAGTCACTCACATTTAATGACCGTACTTAGGGCATCAGAATCTTGTTTGTTATTTGTTGATAGTATGGATAGAAAGCAATTGTCATCATATAGCATAGTGCCACTAAGAACATGGCTGTGATCTCAGAAGAAACTAGGCTCAAGTCCCTGCTCTGCAACCTAATATGTGTGATTTGCCTCTAGGCTCTCTTTCTCCATCATGAAATAGGAGGAGATAATACCAGCCTGTAGGGTTGTTGTGGGTAAAGACAGGGCCTAGTAAGCGTTTTTACTTAACTCCATGCCTGACCTGATTATGCAGTCAGTAAATGGCGGTATGATTGCCTTTGTGAGGCGCTGGTGGCTCAGTAGGAGAATTTTCACTTTCCTTGGAGGAGACAGTTGGATTCCCAGCCAATGCACCGCACACACAGCTACCAGCCATGTATCAGTGAAAGCTTGCATGTTGCTATGGTGCTGAACAGGTTTCGGCAGAGTTTCCAGACTAAGATGGACTAGGTAAAAAAGGCCTGGTGATCTACCTCCAAAAATCAACAAATGAAAACCCTATGGATCACAGCGCTCCCATCTGTAACTGATCCTGGGGATGGTGCAGGACCAGACATCATTTTGTTCCATTGTGCACAGGGTCCCATGAGTCAAGGCTAAGTTGACAGAACCAAGAACATTCTTGTCATTCAAGGCTAAGCTGACAACAACAAGAACATTCTTGTCATTCAGCATGCCTCTAAATAGGAGACACAGCGGTAATCTTTTTGGAATGGGAAAGTAAAAGTTGATTTATAGTTTCCCAAGTATCTTTATTCCAAAGCTGAGCACATCTCTGCTTAAACTCAGTGATTGTGGGTTATGTTCATCCTTCTCTAACAGAACTTCTGAGTCAGTCAGTGGGTGATGTACAACATAAGTCTGGTTTAGTCTTCCATACCAATTTTCACTGAAAATACCAATGCCCCACAAGGGAGACCTGTGCCTGGAGCTGGTTGCCTGCCATGAACTTTATCTCAATTTTTTCCTCCTCCCCACCTTCACCACAGACATCATGACAGCCCTGTCTCCTAAGAAACAATATGCAAAATAATTAGTTACACATCAGAAAGAGAAGCATACTAAATTCAAATTTAGTGCATCTTTCCTGTTAGAAATATGTTGTCAGAGTTTTGCTTGAACAGCTCCCAGATTACTCCCTTTCACGCTTCCAAGTATATATATTGACGCATTCACTACGTGCCAAATTAAAAACCTGAAACATTCAAAGAAAGACAGACGTGGGGTACTTTGCTGCCAAAGAGACAGGTGCAAAGGATTCATGAATATTACTTGAGAAGCCATGGTGCATGTAACATGAAAGTACCGCCTGCAGGCGTTCTATGTTCAGGCAATTTAATGTCAGGGGAGGCGGTGGGGAGCAGAGGGTGTCACTGAGGAATTAGGAACACCAGCAGTTCACCCCAGAAGGGCTTAAAACAGATGGTCTCTAAGAAAGTGTGAAATTGTGACTGAGTGTAGAAAAGGCAGCCTCAACACTTTGGCCGTATTTTGTTTTAGTTGAGAAAGAGGATGCTTTGGCTCTGGGAGGCTTAGAGAGATAGGAAGGGAAAGGGTTGGTTGTTTCTCCATACAGATGTTCAGATAATTCTGGATTATAGTATTCATAATACATAAGTGAGGCATCAAAAGGCAAAGCAGGTCTATTTGAATCACTTATTACCTCCTGTTGCACAAGGAATTTATCCCCATGAACGTGTATGATAAGAGACACTCTGCTTTTCCAGGGTATAAAAGAGAGGCGTTACCAGCATTTCATTTGAGAGCCTCGCAAGTGCTCTCTTTCCTTGGTTATCAGTTCTAGCAGCCACCTGGTGCTTGAAACTGCCTACTGTGGTTGCTGAAATTCCCTCACTCTTTCTTCCTTCAGTGGGGGTTCATGAACATGCGTCACCTGCATCTGAACACCTGCAGTGCATGATTCCAATGCATATCCCTAGACCCACCTTCAGATCTACTCATTAGAATTTGAGGGAAGAGAGGATGCAATTCTGTATCTTCATTTTTAACTGACTCTCTACAAGATGCTTTTGCATACAAAGAAGCCACAAAAAGCACATTAAAAGCATTACCACTTCTGACTTTTTGGAAAGGCTACGGTTAAAGAGTATGAATTTAACATAGTGGCTAACAGTTTTTAGAATGCATTGGCACACAGTTTTACAGATAGACAGACAGACAGACAGACGGATGGACAGATAGACAGAGATAGATATACATAGATTTTTTTTTTCCTCCTATTTGGAAACAGTCCCCTGTGGTGGAAAAGGGCGTGGGAAAGACACATTGTGATGGAGTTTGCTATATGTACCCAGTACTACCAGAAGAAGTGGTACAGTTTAAGGGAGCCATTTTTTAGGGAGCAGTTGAGAAAACCAAAGGACAAAGAGAGTCACAAAAGTTAACAGTAGGTCCAGAGAAAGAATGTCTTTGCCTGCTGTGTTGCTGGGGACCATTCCTGTTTTGGGGCATTCACACTTACACAAGTGCATTTGGAGAACTCCCAAAAAAAAAAAATAGAAGAGAAGGAAGATCAATGAGCTGAAGAAGTAACCCATGGATTAAATTGATGTCCTTTTTTTTTGTTTTTCCTTTTTTCTGAATACACTTTCAATTAGGACTCAGTTGCAACTGACAAGACCTGACTCAAATTTGATTAAGTAAAGACAATTATTAGCCCCCAATATATGGGAAGCTCAAGAATAAAGCCTTCTGGAGGCAGAACTGGTTTCAAAACTCAAATGATTCCATCAGAGCTCAGTCTGTCTCCATCCTTAGGTTTTCCTTTCTCATCTTACAGGTTTATTCTCTTCTCAGCTCTGTGTGGGGGCCTTGGAAGCTCAAAACCTCTTCCTGCCTAGCAATCCTAGAGAGAGAAATATATATATATATATACACACACACATACATATATCCTCCCCCCCCCCCCCAGCAGTTTCATGAAAAGCCTTGGAATAGAGCCTCATTTGTCAAGCTTTGGTCATATGCTTGGGAACCACCTTAGCCAGGGAAGTGGAATATTAGTGGGCCTGTTACCTGCTCCTCCTGAGCTGGACAGAGGATTTTAGTCTAGGCCAAACCACTTGGGTTGAGATGGTGGGAAGCTTGGACTACCAAAGAACAAGTGGAATGTTCTTACCTTAAAGACGAGTAATGGATAGTGGGTGGGCCAAAACCATAGACAGCACTATACTTACCTTACTCGGAAGGCAGTTTTTAGTCAATTAGTGACTCTAGATCTCATTTAGATTTCTTTAGTCAAAACTAGTTAATTATATACTTATCAATTTCTATTCTTTTATTTGTTCTTATGAGTTTTAATAGTAGTATGTTTGCATATAAATCAAAAGGCAGCCATATGTATCTGATTATTGTCTTTAAGTCCCTCTAGAATAAACACTCCATGAAGGAAGGGTGGTGTCTGTTTTAGACACCATTATTTTGCTGTTATGGATTAAATTGTGTCCCCCAAAAGATATCTTCAAATCCCAGCCCCAGTACCTGTGAATGTGACTTTGTCTGGAAACAGTCTTTGAAGATGTTGTCAGTTAACATGAGGTAATACAGAAGTAGGGTGTGTCCTCACCCAATATGACTGGTATTGTAAAAGAGAAGAGACACAGCCAAACACAGAGGGAAGATGGCTATGTGAAAACAGAGGCAGAGACTGGAGTGATGTATCCACAAGTCAAGGAACACCAAGGATTGCTAGCCATCACCAGAATCTCGGAGAGAGGCATGGAACAGATGTTCCCTCACAGCCTCAGAAGGAATCAGCATGGCTGAAGCTCTAATTTGGGGTTTCCTAGCCTCCAGAACTGAGGGATCATAAATTTCTGTTCTTATAAGCCACCCAGTTTGTGGTACTTTGTTTCGACAGCCCTAGGAAGCTCATCTAGTCTCACATGTCACACTGGAATTGGCGTATACTATCAGCAGGTACGGGTATCAGCCCATTGGGTCCAAAAAGAATTTTTCAGATCTTAAAAAAGAAACATAGTCCACAAAACATACCCAGTATTACATAACATCCGCAGCTGAGTCTGGGGCTCAGAACTCCATAATCAAACACATTTATAATTCTGTAGCAAAGCAATATGAGTATTCACACTGAGACTATAAGTAGCCTCACATCAGTCCAGGTCAGTTTTTTGCGTGCAAATGAGTTACACAATATTTGTATTTGTTGGAGATGCATCTTGCTTTTTGTAACTGGGGCTTGACATCACATCGCCCAGCGGCTCACTTTTAAAAGAGTATTTAATCCGTTGTTCAGGAAATGTGTCAAGATTTGAAGTCAGGATTAACACGGTCCCTACTGCTGTTCTTTCCACTCCTACAAATCCTTCAGCGGTTTAGAAATTTTCCCTAAACAGAGACCACTTTTATCTCCTAACGCTTTCCCTACCCACCATCGTCTCTAAGATCTGGCATTCTGTACAATTAGGGCCTCATTATGTTGACACAGTGTATGATGGCGGCAGAAGTATTTTGTGAATCAGAGAACAAAGAAACAGTATGAGAAGAGTTCACTTTGCATTTGGATTTTCTTTCACTTTGTGCCTTCAAACACATGCCAGCTGTCTGTAGACTCCTCTGTTTCTTACTGTTTAACACTCTCATCAGAAGGAGTTAAAAGAAAGAAGGTGAAGCAAGGACAAGTGAAAGAAACTTTAATTCTTTAAGCAGGCATATCTGTCTCCTCTAATATTTGTTTTGCCTCTGTTCTATTCAACCGAACAACCAAATAGAGTACTTTATAAAAATGTTGCGTGTTGGCTCATTTTACACATAGGCACTTGTGTGGAACCTTTGGACATCCCTGGCTGTTTATTTTATAAATACTAACAACACTAAATTGTATTTGTAATGATAGTGTGACAGCTGTACAGTCATCATTTCTGAAATCGGCCATTTGATTTTAAAGGAATTTTCACACTTGGAAAAATCACGGTTACAGTGTTTCATTTGTTTCTGAATTTCCTTAAGTTATCGCTCATACATTTTGTGAGTTATTTTGATCCACGAAGATGCTGCTGACCTAAGAGATTTTTAGCCAAAATGAATCCCCATGACCATTAGAGAGGCTAGAGTGGTAGGCTCACAGCGGAAGGGACACAATGGCCCCTGTGTGTGCCCTTCTTGGAACATTCTAGTGGCAGAATGAGTAATGGTTCTTTCCATTGGACTCCCTGCTTGAAGTCTGAGGTGAGAAGGAGAAGGTGCAATGTGAGTGTGACTCAGGTAGCTTGCCCAGCAAATCAGTTTAGCAGAATTTCCCCTTCCTTGTCCCTGGTGGCTTTGCTCTGCAATCTGATAAGACAACATGTTCCCACCAAATCTAACACACATGGAGAGCTTTTACTCTCTTAGTTGGTCAAGGGCTCTTCAGAATGGGGGGTAAAAGACTCAACCTGGCAAAGCCATTTTGGCTTGCACCTGGATGCTTCATCCATACTGCAACAGTCTGCCTCCTCTCCAGATGTGACCCAGATATAACTCACACCTGAACCCACCCAGTCTCCCCAGGCTTATGGTCTGAGCTTATATTCAAACCCTGTGTTCCTCATTAGATGCCCTAGAGTTTACTTCCCAAGTCGAGATTTCTGCCATTTAAGTGTTTCTGCTCAAGACCAGGTGTTTAATCAAACAGCCTATTTGATGTCGTAGGAGGATTGACTATATATCACTGTCCTAGATTCTTGGCTGTTGTAACAGTCCTTCATACTTGCCATTAGGATTAAGGACCTAAACAACCCTCAGGTGCAACACCTGGGAACTCCACGGCAATTACAGGTAGACTTGAATCTGGCATTTTTGGTTTTCTAAAATGAAGTCATGGTATTGTGTTTCTGTCCTTTCCCAGCAAAGTTGAGTCGCTGAGTTTGTAACAGATGGAAAAGATTTCCAGGTAGAACAGAAGTGCATTGCCCTAAGGGCCATACTGGTGAAATGTGGCCTTCTCCCCATCCTGTGCAGTAGCTACAGAGTAATCTAGCACATAGAGCGAAATTCTGCAGGGTGGTTTTTCTTCATTTGAATACCTAATTGGTTTAGGGCTGAAAGTAATCTGTGCTCAATTTGTAAGTTAAGGCAGTAGTTTTCAAACTTTGGAATGCATAAAAATCAACAGAGGAGGTAGGTAAAGTGCTGTTTCCTGAGCCTGAATAATAAAAATCCAGTAGGTCTGGAAGGGGCTCAGGAATCTGCATTTTAACAATTTCCTCCAGGTGAGGAGATACAGGAGGTTCATAGACCAAACCTTGAGAAATAATTACTTTAGCTATAGCTTGACATTTATACTAAGTTGCCTTCTATGAAATATTTATCCTGAGGTCATGCCTGCTGTCTGTCTGATTTGGCTCAATCCTTTAGCACCTTTCAGTTTCTTTAAGAATTGTCCACAGGTACCCTATATAAAGGACCCATATTCAGGTCACAGGATTCAAGCTCTAACTGCCCTCAAGCTTGCTCTGCTGCAAATGTTCTCTTTTGCTGACCTTTGCTTAGATTCCAGATTTTGCTCTATACCTGCTCCTGTGAACTTGACATGGACTTCTGCCTTACTTCCTTGGATTCACCATCACCTTAGAGTCAGTGTTATTTTCTTGTTTGCTCAGCTGCATAATACCTCAGGTCATTCCCTAGCTCAGCCAGGCTTCTGGCTGCCTAACTGAGCAATATCCTGCTTGCCTGGGAGGGAAGGTTTGGTACATGCAGAAATGGGCAGTACTAATTCAGAGAAAAAAGGTAGATTATTGATGTCCAAACGCTGAGGCTAAGATAAGTGACAACCAATTGTACAGAGGTGTTTTATTGCTGTTTTCTTAGAGGGTTATTTTAAAGTGGGAAAACTTTTTTTTTTCCATTTAGTCTGTGACTTGACAAAATATAAATGGGACTAAATAGTCTCTTCTATTCTAAAAATTCTGTGATTCTATGTATCTCTTTCTATAATTCAAATATTGTAGAAGTGTAGACCCTGACACTAAATTTTATTTCTCGGAAACTTGTCGGAGAATGCAGGAAGAAGTTGACTGACAAGCATAATTGTTTTTGTCTCAAAAACATAGATCCTAAAAAGAAAAGAATCCAGTGGGAAGAGGATTTTGAGAATCAATGGTTGATTTTTAATATTTGATGAAAAGAAGGGGATAAGGGTTAGTATCAATGCGATAGTAGCCTGACCTTTAGCATGAATAAGCTTCTGGTCATGAAACCTTCTCTACTCCTTTCTGAAAACCCAGAGGTTCACCACTCTTTGCTGAAACATAAAAGGCGGCTTCCCTTAGCCTAGGTCTTCTCTCTTCTCTTAACAAAAGATCTAGTTTACTCAGGGAAACTAGCCCAGAAGAATTTCTGTAGTATGGAACTTTAGGGAGTGCCTGTGGTGTGGTAGAAGTGAACCTAGTGACTGAATGGCAGGTAGTCTTCAAGGAGGCGAGAACTCAGGTACTCATAATGTACCAGTGTCTGCATCGCACTAAATCTACAAAGTGGGGCTCAGGTCAGTGCTTTGGAATCTATAGAACTCTATCTGGCTGTTACAGATTGAACTGTGTCCCCCCAAAAGTTATGGTGAAGTACCAACCCCTGTACCTGTAAATGTGGCCTTGTTTGGGGCAATAAGATCTTTCTTTGAAGATATTATCAGTTAAGCCGTACCAGAGTAGGTTGTAGTAGTAGGGTGGGGCCTAGTCCTAATCCTTTCTGAGTAGACTCTTATAAAAGGGAAGAACAGACATGAAAAGAAGGTTACATAGGGGAAAGACACTATATGAGGATTTGTCTACAAGCCAAGAAATGTCAGAAGACACCCAGGGCTACCAGAAGCTGAAAGGCAGGGAAGGATCTTCTCCTAGGGCTGGCAGAGAACATGTCCCTGACAGTGCCCTGGACTCGGAAATCTAGACTCCAACACTGTGAGATGATAAATCTCTGTTCCCTAAAGCCACCCACTTTGTGGTATTTTGTTATGGCAGCCCTAGGAAACTAACACACTTGGCTGTTCTCTCCTTCTTTCTTTTACTGCAACTTTCAGAAATCCCCAGGAGGAAAGAAAACCATCGCTTCCCCCGTCTTGTTGTTGTTGTTACCTGCTGTTGAGTCAGTTCAAACGCACAGCAACCTTGTGTACAACAGAACGAAACATTGCCCGGACGTGCTCCATCCTTTCAATTGTTGCTATGCTTGAGACCATCATTGCAGCCACTGTGTCAATCCATTTCATTGTAGGTCTTCCTCTCTTCAAGTCGTCTTTGCTTTTAGCAAGCAAGGTTGTGTCATCTGCATATGGCAGGTTGTTAATGAGTCTTCCTCCAATCCTGATGCTGAGTTCTTCCTATAGTCCAGCTTCTTAGATTATTTGCTCAGCATACAGACTAAATAGTACAATGAAAGGATACAACCCTGATGTACACCTTTCCTGATTTTAAACCACTCAGTATACCTTCATTCTGTTCCAATGACTGCCTCTAGATCTATGGACAGGTTCAGAATGAGCACAGTTAAGTGTTCTGGAATTCCCAGTCTTTGAAATGTTACCCGTAATTTGTTATGATCCAAATAGTTGAATGCCTTTAAATGGTCATATTCTATCCTGAAGTACAATGCTGTCAGTGATAGGAAAATAGCCATACACCTGCAAAGAAGACCAGTTAATACTAATGTTAATGGGACCAACCACTAATGCCAAAGATGAAGAAATTGAGGATTTTACCAACTTCCCAGTCTGAATTTGATCAACCATGCAATCAAGATGCATTGATAATTACTGGTGATTGAAATGCAAAAGTTGGAAACAAAGAAGGATCTGTAGTTGGAAAATAGGGCCTTGGTGGTAGAAATGATGCCAGAGATTACATTTGCAAGACCAATGACTTATTCATTGCAAATACCTTTTTCTACAACATAAACAGTGACTATAACTGTGGACCTCACCAGATGGAATACACAGGAATCAAATTGAGTACATCTGCGGAAAGAAACAATGGAGAGGTTCAACATCATCGGTCAGGACAAGGACAGGGGCCAACTGCAGAACTGATGATCAATTGCTCATATGCAAATTCAAGTTGAAGCTGAAGAAAATTAAAACAGTCCCAGAGAGCCAAAATATGATGTTGAATATATCTCACCTGAATTTAGAGACCATCTCAAGAGCAGATTTGATGCATTGAACACAAATGACTGAAGATTGGAAGAGTTGTGGGGTACCATCAAGGACATAAAGAAAGTGAAAGGTCATTAAAAAGACAGGAGAGAAAGAAAAGACCAAAATGGATCTCAGAAGAGACTCTTAAACTTGCTCTCGAGTATAGAGCAGCTACAGCAAAAGGAAGAAATAATGAAGTAAAAGAGGTAAGCAGAACTTTTCAGAGGGTGGCTCAAGAAGACAAAGTCAAGTATTATAATGAAATGTGCAAAGACTTGAAGTTAGAAAACCAAGAGGGAAGAACACGCTCAGTGTTTCTCAAACTGGAAGAGCTGAAGAAAATTCAAGCCCCAAGTTGAAATACTGAAGAATTCTATGGGCAAAATATTGAATGATGTAGGAAGCATCAAAAGAAGATGGGAAGAGTACATAGAGACAGTGTACCAAAAAGAATTGCTCAATGCTCAGCCATTTTTGGAGGTAGCGTATGATCAAGAGCCCATAGTATTGAAGGAAGAAATCCAAGCTGCAAGGCATTGACAAAAATCAAGGCTCCAGGAAATGAGGGAATACCAACTGAGATATTTCAATACATGGATGTAGAGCTGGAGGTGGTCTATGCCAAGAAACTTGGAAGACAACTACCTGGCTAACTGACTAGAAGAGATCCATATTTGTGTCCATTCCAAACAAAGGTGATCCAATAGAATGTGGAAATTATCGAACAATACCATTAATATCACACACAAGTAAAATTTTGCTGGAGACAAATTCAGAAACAGTTGCAGCAATATGTTGACGGAGAACCACCACGGAGTCAAGCCAGATTCAGAAGAGGACGTGGAAGGAGGGATTATCATTACCGATGTCAGGATCTTGGCTGAAAGCAGAGTATGCCAGAGAGATGTTTATCCTGCCCTGAGAGACCTCTGAAAAAATGTAAGCCCATTCTCTACAGCAGGGGAGCCATGGGTGTGACTTTTCCACTGTTTTGGGAATCCAGAAGTAAAAACACCGATTCCAATAACCTGTCACTTAAATAGGAAGAGATTAGTTACCAAATTAAGGGTAATGGTTACGGAAAGAATACCATGTATATCAAGTGAGTATAAGGTATTACTACAGGTTAGTGGACTATTGGAGTCTCTCTGAGGATGTATCTTATTTGTCAGTTCAGTGCAGACTTTGAGGGTTCTTAATGTTTAGCTTCTGGATTTTAACTATGAATATTCTAAGAAATGGGTTTTATATCATTTTTGTCCCAGACCTTTGCGAATCTGTACATTTGCTTTTTATGGGTCAGTTTTTATAGTTTTCTTTTCCTGATGCTTGTCTCTCAACTACTAGTCCATCCAAGCATGTGCTAAGATTAATTCTCTAAATGTTTTCAAGCAGAGATCTGTTGGTTAGATTTTGTCCAACAGAGAAATTCTAGGAGTGGGTTCCTCTAAAGCTGCGTTGGTTGATAATTCTGCTCTTAGTAAATGCAGAACTAAGAACAGAAGAGTCTGTATTAGTAGTTCTCAAACTTAGTGTTTAAAAGAATCACCCAGAGAGCTAGGTTAAAGGTAGATTTCACGGGCCCCAGATTCTTCTGATGTAGTCAGTATCTGGGCTGGGGTTTAAAACTAACAAGCATCACAGGTGATGATAATCCAGGTGGTCCACAGTCTTAACTTTGAGACCTATTGGCTTATCAAATCCTTGTTCTCCGTCAGTTTCTTAAATGGTTTACCCCTCAAGTCTGACAGCCATGGCCACTCCTCTGGTTACATGGACCAACTTACTATGATGAAGGGAGGGGTAAACTTTGTCTTCTAGGGTTTGAAAATGGCAAATGCAAGATTTTTTTTTATGTGACTTCAAGACACTTAAAGGACACTTTGTGGCTGCCACACACAGAGGGGATTTAGTGATTCATCCCGCTGTGTTTCATCCAAGAATATTACTCTTCGGACCCTTCATCTCTCCAGGACAACTCAAGTTTTTGTTTTGGGGAAATAAAACGCCATTCCCCCCACTAAAATGTTAAGAACCTTAGTCTAAAGATTTAAAAGCTAATATATCTGTTTTTTACACCTGGATTGCTAAACTTTCTAAAATCCCTCCCTCTACTGGGGCTTTGGGAAACCAAATAGCTCATGCAGGAAAGACTGGATTTACTTAGATGAGAACTGAAATACTGCTCCCTTTATGCGAATGTTAATTTCCAGGCTGTGAGCTTGGTCAACCAAGAGAAAATAAACACTTTAGATGAAATGTGTTATTTATAGCAAATGCAAAGTATCATTATTATCAATTCTTGTTAGAAAATATACAGAAAAAAATATTCTTTTTGTTATTTAAATATGGCATGGATACATTGAGAAATAGTACAGATGTTAATCCACAGCCTTTCAGCTGCATCCCGGGTAATCATTATTCTGTTTCATTCTTATTTGGAATTACTAGTAATAGACTGCATTTCTGTGTGAAATTCAAATCAGGGAACACCAATGAATTGAGATGATTGATATTATATATAAAAATATACACACACATAATTTTGGAGTTGGGGACAACAATAGAAATATTTCTGTCTATGAGAAAAGAAAAAAATCCACCAAACTTGCTGCTGTGTTAGTGATCTTGATGAGTAATGCTTTTTATTTACCTAGATATGCTGAAAATTCGTTTAATTCTTCCTGATTGAAATGAGCTAACCCTTGACCGATATCTATATTTGTTTTGAAAATATCTCTGCAATCACTGAAAATCTAAAATGCAGATAATCTAGATTTTTAAATATCTGGCCTCAAACCAGGGGTGTTAATAAAAATACATGTTTGTGTGCTTTTATCCCATGCAATTATTAGGTGTTCTTTGATAAACCCTGTCTTCTTTGTTTAAGTCATTGGCGTGGGATTTTATATGTAGATTAAGGAAAGAGGATATTATTAATAATGTAACTTATGGCATCTTTCGATGCAAATATTGTGTTTATGCTTGTGCTTTCTTGATAAAGTGTTCATAGCTACTTCCCTGTTCTTGACCAGTGCAGAACCACTGACCTAGTCCAATCTATTCTCTCACTGATGACAAAGCTGCAGCATAGGCAGCCTAGATGATTTTCTGAGTTCATGGAGTTAGTAGTGGGCCCAAGACATGGAGTCTCAGTAGTGGTCTTTCTGCTTATTCTTCCAACTAGGTCATTGGCTGTCCCCATCCCTGTATATCCTATGTAATAGAATTCTACTTGTCCCCTTAATTTTTTTTTCTATCCCAACCTTAACATGCAATTTTTTTAAAAAAGTCTGAGTTAAAAGCTTTGAAAGAAATTACCTTACCATGCTTCACCTAGATCTCCAAACCAGCTTTATTTATTTTCCTCGGCCCCAGTTCACCTGAATGAATTCAGCCTCCTCCTATTACCCATGAAGAAAAGGCTGGTTATGAAGGCTTTCCAGGATAGGAGTTGCAGTTCACATCCTTCAAAATAATCAAGTCTTAGGGAGAGAAATGGGCTGTTAGCTACAGGGTAGTATTCAGTATCGCTTTACATCATAACTGTCGGCCCTTCTGTCTCAAATTTCATCAGACAATGCCTCAGTCAGCTGATTGAATAAATAAAAAAGTAGAAAAAAAATACTTTAGAGGAGCCCTGATGGCACACTGGTTAAGAGTTCAGCCACTAACCAAGATGTCAGCCATTTAAATCTACCAGCCACTCCTTGGAAACCCTGTGGGGTGGTTCTACCGTGTCCTATACGGTCTCTATGAGTCGGAATCAACTCAGTGGCAATGAGTACAGGTACTTGGTACTACAGGAGCTGGAAAAACAAAATGGGTAAGATACTGTAATGCTGTCAAGGAGCTTAACAATCCAAAGATGGGACAATAATGGTATAAATGCATTGATAGAAAAAGTTAAGTACCTGCAAGGAGATGTAACTTAATAATTATGTAATTAAAAGAAGGTGAGAGTCAAGAAAAGACTTCTAGGAAAAAAAAAAAAAAAGGATTTGAACTAGATTTTGAAGAATGAAAATCATATATGTGGAAATAGATGGGGAGACTCATTTTGACTAACATTTATGATGTGTGTTCTCCAGAAGTATGTGTACACAGCTCTGGTATTTAAAGTGTGGTTGTAGACTGGCTGCAGTCTATAGACTTTGTTACTGTTCTGTGGAAAAATAAGTTTTATGCATCTAGTTTCTCTTACTGAGAGACAGCATTTAGAACCTGATAGCTACTTGACATTGTTGCACCATCCAAGCATATCATCAGTGGACTCAAATCATTGAGCCACTTATAGACCACTTTATATGTTCCTGAATCACATGTGGTGCCAGCTGTGTGCTATTTATGCAAGGTAAACCATGTATGGGCCTATAATGGATTGGGAAAAACAAACAGACTGGTTTTTCACCACAGGTAATTTGAGAAGTACTTCTCTAGGTTGTTCTTTATTGGCCTACATAGCTCCTTTAAGAAAAATTTATATATATTATAGCGGTACAGAGCTGTTTCTCATTATTAATGTATTTATGAAATGGTCACTGCTCTCTTCCAATTAAATCATCCCATTACAGAGCAGAGGAATTTCACCTTTGTGACCTTAGACAGTCTTCCAGTATGATAGTAAGGTACCACTGAACCACCAGGGCTCCAAAAGGGACGTAGGAGGCACAAAATGTGAACCAAGTAAAAGAGTGGGCTACAGACAGATGTAACAATGAGTAGTGGAGGAGAGAAAGAGCAATGTCAAGTAGGTTTATGTCTGAATGTTGCCAGTAAAATAGATTATCAATACAACATAGAAGAGTCCATATCTCTACTTCATAATAATCTACAAATGATTAGTCTTCAGTGGTAAGTTTTATCCAGAGGCTGAAACTACATCTGTGCTGTGTTATTCTTGTTATTTTATTTTATTTTCATTTTGATGCTGTTTCCCATTGTTGCTCCTATTTAGAAGATGCTCTTCATTTTTGCATATTTTCTCTTGTCATTTCAGATGATCACATGCTGCATGGCCCCATTTTTGTTCAAGAGCCAAGTCATGTAATGTTTCCTTTGGATTCTGAGGAGAAAAAAGTGAGGCTCAGTTGTGAAGTTAAGGGGAATCCAAAACCACATATCAGGTTTGTTGATTTAAAAGCATGTATATAGTTTTTATTATTAAAAGCAGCAAATACTTACACAGCAATATTGCATAAAGAGCTTTAGGATAGGCATCTTAGGATGTACTGAGAAATCTAAGGAAAGGGTTGTATTCTTGAAAAATTAACTACCCAACTCCTGTTTCTGGCAGTGTTGGGAATTAAATATCCTAATTGACTGTCTCACTGAAAGCCTTAAAAACTCCTAATAAAATCTTTTGTTAAGAACCCACCATTTTTAAATGCATCAAACTGTCAAGAAAGAAACAATATTCAGAAGCTAAAAACTAAGTAGGTTTGGAATCTGGAGAAGTAAACTGAGTGCTAACAGCAGTTTTCACCATGATAAACTACATGAAGTGGTGCTTCGGCTTTTGCAGGTTTGATTTTGGGGTCACTAAACAATTTGTTTTTTTTTTTTAAACAATAGAATCTTCCTCCATTGGGCTGTTTCTTTCCTTAGCATCCTCCTGTGCTAGGAGCTGTTCCTTGTTCCTTGGCATAATGTTGGAATCACATTTTCTCTCTTTTATGAAATGATAACCTTTCACGTTTGATATAAGTCACATGGATGCATACCTTTTTGACTGGTAGAAAAAAGAGCCTGCTTCTCTTAAGGCTACCTCCTTCATGAAGTCATGTTCACCTCAACTTAAAGTCAGATCTCTCTCGTCTGACCTCCTTTAGCATTTTGTACAACTGCTATGACTCTGTTTTTGTTTCTTTTTTTTCCAAAATTTTATTTATTTTGTTGTTGGTGAGAATATACACAGCAAAACATAGACCAGTTTGTTTCTACAGGTACCATTTAGTAACATTGATTACATTCTTCAAGTTGTACAACCTTTCTCACCCTCCTATTCTGAGTTGTTCCTCCCCAATTAACATAAACTTACTGCCCCCTAAGGATCCTATCTAATCTTTCAAGTTGTTGTTGTTGATTTGATTACAAACAGATAGTTCTTAAAAGAGCATAATATTCAAGGCAGACCTTTTTTTTTTTACCAGTTAAGCTAAATTGTTGCTTGGTTTTAAGCAAAGACTAGGCCCAACCAAGAGAAGAGTCTAACATAAGGACATGTCTCAGAATAAACTTGGGATACAAGGGATATATCCTTAGTATAAATGTGAATGAGAAATAAACTCACCTCGTCAAGGGACTATAAGATAAAGGAAAACGCTTATCTCAAGCCTTAGTGTTGAATGGTTTTAAAAGGAGATGAGACACAGCTGAAGAGAGAATTAGTTAACTGCAAGATAGATCTGAAGAAATCATTCAAAGCCAGCAGATGGACACCTAGGGATGAAAATCTGAAAGAAAAAAAAAAAAGAGAGAGAGAGAGACAGAAAAAAAAACCTACAAGTGTCTAATCAGAGTTCCAGAGGAGAGGCAAGAGAGAATGGAACAGAGGCAATATTTAAAGAAAAGGCTAAGAATTTTCTAGAACTAATTAAAAAATTCCAAGCTACAGATTAAGGAAGCCTGATAAATGTCAAGCAGTACAACTTAAAAAAAGCCTCGTGTAGAATTATCACGATGAAACAATAGAACACTAAGTCAAAGACATGATCTTAAAAACAGTCAGAGATGTAATACACATTACATTTGAAAGAATGACAGTTAAACAGACAGCTGACTTCTCAATACCAACAAAGAAGCAAGAGACAGAAGATGGAATCTTCAATACACTGAGAGAAATTAACTGTCAATTTTGTATCCTGGAGAAATAAAATAAATATATTTTCAGGCAGAAAGAAACTGAAGTATGTTTCCAGCAGACACTTACTAATAGAAATTCTGAGAGATACACCTTAGACAGGAGAATACTGATCCCAGGTAGAACTGCTGATATGTAAGAACAAATGATATGTGACAAACAAAAAACAAAAATACCTGTTGCTGTTGAGTCGATTCTGACTCATGGCAACCTCAGGCGTTACAGAAAAAACTGCTGCTTAGGGTTTTCTTGTTTGTAATCTTTATGTAAGCAGATTGCCAGGCCTTTTCTTGCATGGTACCACTGGGTAGGTTAGCAGTCAAACACAAATTGTTTGCACCACCCAGGGACCAACAGTATGTCAAACAAGTGGCAAATGATAGGAATTCCAAGTAACACTTGATGGTACTAAACATGTGAAAATAAAAAAGGAAAAACTAAATTCTCGACAAAAATAGAAATAAATTGAAAAGGATATGTGTTAAACAATTGACTATCCATATGATTAAACAAAATAAATAAAATTAGACCACTACCTTTCTGCATACAAAAAAATCAATTCCAGGTAAATGGAAGACCTAAGTGGGAAATTTACAACAATTTTAAAAGAAAATATAGGCATATATATTTATGACTTTGGAGGAGGAACGGATTTCTTAAATATGTCAGAAAAAGCACAAATCGTGAAAGAAAATATTTAACTTTGTTAATATTAAGAACTTCTGTTCAGCAGAATATACAGAGATAAGTAAAATTATAAGCTTTAAAATGGTAGAAGGTATTTTTAATACATATAATTGGAAAAGGATTAATATCTAAGATATTTAAAGGATTTCCACAAATTAAACAAACAAAAAAATGAGATAAATAATCCAATAGAAACATTATCAAAAGACTTGAGCATATACTCCTAAGAGAAAACCAAATGTTCAGAAAACATATAAAAAGATTATCAACCTCATCAGATAGCAGGGATATTTGAATTAAAACCACAATGACATTCTTTCAAACTTACAAAATTGACAGAAATTTAAAAGACTGGCAGTATTAAATGTTAATATGACTATTATGCAAATTTACATACCCAACCACTAAGGCCAAAGATAAAGAAATTGAAGATTTTTACAACCTCTGCAGTCTGAAACTGATCAATCATGCAATCAAGATGCACTGATAATTGCAGGTGATTGGAATGCAAAAGTTGAACACAGAGAAGGATCAGTAGTTGGGAATATGGCCTTGGTGACTCCAGAGATGGCATGATAGAATTTTGCAAGACCTATGACATTTTCATTGCAAATACCTTTTTACAACAGCATAAACAGCAACTATACACATGGACCTCGTAGGATGGAATACACAGAAGTGAAATAGACTACATCTGTGGAAAGAGACAATGGGGAAGCTCAATATCATCAGTCAGAACAAGGTCAGAGGCCGACTTCACAACAGACCATCAATTGCTCATATGCAAGTTCAAGATGAAGCTGAAGAAAAGTAAAGAAAGCCTATGAGAGCCAAAATATGACATTGAGTATATCCCTCCTGAATTTAGAGGCCACCTCAAGAATATATTTGATGCTTTAACACTAATAACCAAGACCAGAAGAGTTGTAGAATGACATCAATGACATCATGCGTGAAGAAGGCTAAAGGTCATTAAAAAGACAGAACAGAGAGACCAAAATGGATATCAAAAGATACTCTGAAACTTGCCCTTGAAGATCGAGTAGCTAAAACAAAAGGAAGGAATGATGAACTAAAAGAGTTGAACAGAAGATTTTAAAGGGTGGCCTGAGAAGACAAAGTATTATAATGAAATGTTCAAAGACCTGGAGTTAGAAAACCAAAATTGAAGAAGATGCTTAGAATTTCTAAAGTTGAAAGAACTGAAGAAATAATTCAAGCCTTGAGTTAATATTGAGTTGCAATATTGGAGGGTGCTATGGGGAAAATATTAAATGACACAGGAAGCATCAAAAGAAGATGGAAGGAGCCTTTGATGGGCGGAACCAAGATGGCGGACTAGGCAGACGCTACCTCGGATCCCTCTTACAACAAAGACACGGAAAAACAAGTGAATCGATCACATACATAACAATCTACGAACCCTGAACAACAAACACAGATTTAGAGACAGAGAACGAACTAATACGGGGAAGCAGCGATTGTTTTCACAGCCTGGAGCCAGCATACCAGTCAGGTACGGCACAAGCACAGAGAGCTGCTCCACCCCCCTGAACTAACCCCAGGAGGGGGACCAGCCGGTTCCACGGGCGGCGTGGGACGCAGCCGGTAGGAGAAGTCCCCGGGAGGCAGTGACTAGTCTTGGAACGGGGAGAGCAGCGTCCCAGCTAGGGAACCATCCCGCCAGGATTTGGACTGGACGCAGGTATGGCATAAACATGGAGAGCTGCTCCACCCCCCTGAACTAACCCCGGGAGGGGGCCCAGTTGGGTCGCGCGGGCGGCGTGGGACGCAGCCGGTAGGAGAAGTCCTCGGGAGGCAGCGACTGGTATTGGAGCGGGGAGAACAGCGTCCCAGCCGGGACACTCGGTCACGGCACAAGCATGGGGAGCTGCTCCACCCACCTGAACTAACCCAGGGAGGCGGCCCACCTGGTTCGCGGGGGCGGCACGGCCACGCGGCTGGAGGGACGAGAAGTCCCTGGGAGGCAGCGACTGATTTTGGAGTCGAGAGTGCACCGTCCCAGTAGGGGAGCCTTGACACTGGGCGTGGGGCTGGAAGCGGAGGATCTGACCTTGACTCCAGCGGGCCAGACCCCCCAGGGGCAATCTCCTAACAGCCAGCACACATAGGCGATGCGCCCCGTGGGAATCTCAGATATAATAGTCATTCCAAGCAAGACAAGCAACTCTGGCTATATTCTGAGGTGCTACTCTCCTATCTCTCTGTTCCCTCCCCCACCCTCCCCAGGCGGCTTCATTAACATCCGAATCGCCTGAGCCAGAGGGAGAACTCTGATAGGGATCTGACTGCATTTTTGTTTTAGCGGATTTTCTGGAAAAACTAGTTTCCCAGTGATGGCTCAGAGACAACAATCCATATCAAACCACTTAAAGAAGCAGACCAGGACAGCTTCTCCAAGCCCCCAAACAAAAGAATCAAAATCTTTCCCAAATGAAGATACAATCCTGGAATTATCAGATACAGAATATAAAAAACTAATTTACAGAATGCTTCCAGACATCACAAATGAAATAAGGCAAACTTCAGAAAAAGCCAAGGAACACACTGATAAAACTGTTGAAGAACTCAAAAAGATTATTCAAGAACATAGTGAAAAAATTAATAAGTTGCAAGAATCCATAGAGAGACAGCATGTAGAAATCCAAAAGATTAACAATAAAATTACAGAATTAGACAATGCAATAGGAAGTCAGAGGAGCAGACTCGAGCATTTAGAATGCAGACTGGGACATCTGGAGGACCAGGGAATCGACACCAACATAGCTGAAAAAAAATCAGATAAACGAATTAAAAAAAATGAAGAAACCCTAAGAATCATGTGGGACTCTATCAAGAAGGATAACCTGCGGGTGATTGGAGTCCCAGAACAGGGAGGGGGGACAGAAAACACAGAGAAAATACTTGAAGAACTCCTGACACAAAACTTCCCTGACATCATGAAAGAAGAAAGGATATCTATCCAAGATGCTCATCGAACCCCATTTAAGATTGATCCAAAAAGAAAAACACCAAGACATATTATCATCAAACTCGCCCAAACCAAAGATAAACAGAAAATTTTAAAAGCAGCCAGGGAGAAAAGAAAGGTTTCCTTCAAGGGAGAATCAATAAGAATAAGTTCAGACTACTCAGCAGAAACCATGCAGGCAAGAAGGCAATGGGACGACATATACAGAACACTGAAGGAGAAAAACTGCCAGCCAAGGATCATATATCCAGCAAAACTCTCTCTGAAATATGAAGGCAAAATTAAGATATTTACAGATAAACACAAGTTTAGAGAATTTGCAAAAACCAAACCAAAGCTACAAGAAATACTAAAGAATATTGTTTGGTCAGAGAACCAATAATATCAGATATCAGCACAACACAAGGTCACAAAACAGAACGTCCTGATATCAACTCAAATAGGGAAATCACAAAAACAAACAAATTAAGATTAGTTAAAAAAAAAAAAATACACATAACAGGGAATCATGGAAGTCAATAGGTAAAAGATCACAATAATCAAAAAGAGGGACTAAATACAGGAGACATTGAACTGCCATATGGAGAGTGATACAAGGCGATATAGAACAATACAAGTTAGGTTTTTACTTAGAAAAATAGGGGTAAATAATAAGGTAACCACAAAAAGGTATAACAACTCTATAACTCAAGATAAAAGCCAAGAAAAACGTAACGACTCAACTAACATAAAGTCAAACACTATGAAAATGAGGATCTCACAATTTACTAAGGAAAACGCCTCAGCACAAAAAAGTATGTGGAAAAATGAAATTGTCAACAACACACATAAAAAGACATCACAATGACAGCACTAAAAACTTATTTATCTATAATTACGCTGAATGTAAATGGACTAAATGCACCAATAAAGAGACAGAGAGTCACAGACTGGATAAAGAAACACGATCCATCTATATGCTGCCTACAAGAGACACACCTTAGACTTAGAGACACAAACAAACTAAAACTCAAAGGATGGAAAAAAATATATCAAGCAAACAATAAGCAAAAAAGAAGAGGAGTAGCAATATTAATTTCTGACAAAATAGACTTTAGACTTAAATCCACCACAAAGGATAAAGAAGGACACTATATAATGATAAAAGGGACAATTGATCAGGAAGACATAACCATATTAAATATTTATGCACCCAATGACAGGGCTGCAAGATACATAAATCAAATTTTAACAGAATTGAAAAGTGAGATAGACACCTCCACAATTATAGTAGGAGACTTCAACACACCGCTTTCGGAGAAGGACAGGACATCCAGTAAGAAGCTCAATAGAGACACGGAAGACCTAATTACAACAATCAACCAACTTGACCTCATTGACTTGTACAGAACTCTCCACCCAACTGCTGCAAAGTATACTTTTTTTTCTAGTGCACATGGAACATTCTCTAGAATAGACCACATATTAGGTCATAAAACAAACCTTTGCAGAGTCCAAAACATCGAAATATTACAAAGCATCTTCTCAGACCACAAGGCAATAAAACTAGAAATCAATAACAGAAAAACTAGGGAAAAGAAATCAAATACTTGGAAAATGAACAATACCCTCCTGAAAAAAGACTGGGTTATAGAAGACATCAAGGAGGGAATAAGGAAATTCTTAGAAAGCAACGAGAATGAAAATACTTCCTATCAAAACCTCTGGGACACAGCAAAAGCAGTGCTCAGAGGCCAATTTATATCGATAAATGCACACATACAAAAGGAAGAAAGAGCCAAAAGCAGAGAACTGTCCCTACAACTTGAACAAATAGAAAGTGAGCAACAAAAGAATCCATCAGGCACCAGAAGAAAACAAATAATAAAAATTAGAGCTGAACTAAATGAATTAGAGAACAGAAAAACAATTGAAAGAATTAACAAAGCCAAAAGCTGGTTCTTTGAAAAAATTAACCAAATTGATAAACCATTGGCTAGACTGACTAAAGAAATACAGGAAAGGAAACAAATAACCCGAATAAGAAACGAGAAGGACCACATCATAACAGAACCAAATGAAATTAAAAGAATCATTTCAGATTATTATGAAAAATTGTACTCTAACAAATTTGCAAACCTAGAAGAAATGGATGAATTCCTGGAAAAATACTACCTACCTAAACTAACACATTCAGAAGTAGAACAACTAAATAGATCCATAACAAAAAAAGAGATTGAAACGGTAATCAAAAAACTCCCAACAAAAAAAAGCCCTGGCCCGACGGCTTCACTGCAGAGTTCTACCAAACTTTCAGAGAAGAGTTAACACCACTACTTCTGAAGGTATTCCAAAGCATAGAAAATGACGGAATACTACCCAACTCATTCTATGAAGCCACCATCTCCCTGATACCAAAACCAGGTAAAGACATTACAAAAAAAGAAAATTATAGACCTATATCCCTCATGAACATAGATGCAAAAATCCTCAACAAAATTCTAGCCAATAGAATCCAACAACACATCAAAAAAATAATTCACCATGATCAAGTGGGATTTATACCAGGTATGCAAGGCTGGTTTAATATCAGAAAAACCATTAATGTAATCCATCACATAAATAAAACAAAAGATAAAAACCACATGATCTTATCAATTCATGCAGAAAAGGCATTCGACAAAGTCCAACACCCATTTATGATAAAAACTCTTACCAAAATAGGAATTGAAGGAAAATTCCTCAACATAATAAAGGGCATCTATTTTATTTTATTTTATTTTATTTTATTTTTTTATGCAAAGCCAACAGCCAATATCACTCTAAATGGAGAGAACCTGAAAACATTTCCCTTGAGAACGGGAACCAGACAAGGATGCCCTTTATCACCGCTCTTATTCAACATCGTACTTGAAGTCCTAGCCAGGGCAATTAGGCTAGACAAAGAAATAAAAGGTATCCGGATTGGCAAGGAAGAAGTAAAGTTATCACTATTTGCAGATGACATGATTATATACACAGAAAACCCTAAGGAATCCTCCAGAAAACTACTGAAACTAATAGAAGAGTTTGGCAGAGTCTCAGGTTATAAAATAAACATACAAAAATCACTTGGATTCCTCTACATCAACAAAAAGAACACCGAAGAGGAAATAACCAAATCAATACCATTCACAGTAGCCCCCAAGAAGATAAGATACTTAGGAATAAATCTTACCAAGGATGTAAAAGACCTATACAAAGAAAACTACAAAGCTCTACTACAAGAAATTCTAAAGGACCTACTTAAGTGGAAAAACATACCTTGCTCATGGATAGGAAGACTTAACATAGTAAAAATGTCTATTCTACCAAAAGCCATCTATACATTTAACACACTTCTGATCCAAATTCCAATGTCATATTTTAAGGGGATAGAGAAACAAATCACCAATTTCATATGGAAGGGAAAGAAGCCCCAGATAAGCAAAGCACTACTGAAAAAGAAGAAGAAAGTGGGAGGCCTCACTTTACCTGATTTCAGAACCTATTATACAGCCACAGTAGTCAAAACAGCCTGGTACTGGTACAACAACAGGCACAGAGACCAATGGAACAGAATTGAGATCCCAGACATAGATCCATCCACGTATGAGCAGCTGATATTTGACAAAGGACCAGTGTCAATTAATTGGGGAAAAGAAAGCCTTTTTAACAAATGGTGCTGGCATAACTGGATATTCATTTGCAAAAAAATGAAACAGGACCCATACCTTACACCATGCACAAAAACTAACTCCAAGTGGATCAAAGACCTAAACATAAAGACTAAAACGATAAAGATCATGGAAGAAAAAATAGGGACAACCCTAGGAGCCCTAATACAAGGCATAAACAGAATACAAAACATTACCAAAAATGATGAAGAGAAACCAGATAACTGGGAGCTCCTAAAAATCAAACACCTATGCTCATCTAAAGACTTCACCAAAAGAGTAAAAAGACCACCTACAGACTGGGAAAGAATTTTCAGCTATGACATCTCCGACCAGCACCTGATCTCTAAAATCTACATGATTCTGTCAAAACTCAACCACAAAAAGACAAACAACCCAATCAAAAAGTGGGCAAAGGATATGAACACACATTTCACTAAAGAAGATATTCAGGCAGCCAACAGATACATGAGAAAATGCTCACGATCATTAGCCATTAGAGAAATGCAAATTAAAACTACGATGAGATTCCATCTCACACCAGCAAGGCTGGCATTAATCCAAAAAACACAAAATAATAAATGTTGGAGAGGCTGCGGAGAGATTGGAACTCTTATACACTACTGGTGGGAATGTAAAATGTTACAACCACTTTCGAAATCTATCTGGCATTATCTTAAACAGTTAGAAATAGAACTACCAAAGAACCCAGAAATCCCACTCCTGGGAATATATCCTAGAGATACAAGAGCCTTCATACAAACAGATATATGCACACCCATGTTTATTGCAGCTCTGTTTACAATAGCAAAAAGTTGGAAGCAACCAAGGTGTCCATCAACGGATGAATGGGTAAATAAATTGTGGTATATTCACACAATGGAATACTACGCATCGATAAAGAACAGTGATGAATCTGTGAAACATTTCATAACATGGAGGAACCTGGAAGGCATTATGCTGAGCGAAATGAGTCAGAGGCAAAAGGACAAATATTGTATAAGACCACTATTATAAGATCTTGAGAAATAGTAAACCTGAGAAGAACACATACTTTTGTGGTTATGAGGGGGGGAAGGAGGGAGGGTGGGAGAGGGTTTTTTATTGATTAATCAGTAGATAAGAAATGCTTTAGGTGAAGGGAAAGACAACACTCAATACATGGAAGGTCAGCTCAGTTGGACTGGACCAAAAGCAAAGAAGTTTCCGGGATAAAATGAATGCTTCAAAGGTCAGCGGAGCAAGGGCGGGGGTCTGGGGAACATGGTTTGCGGGGACTTCTAAGTCAATTGGCAAAATAATTCTATTATGAAATCATTCTGCATCCCACTTTGAAATGTGGCGTCTGGGGTCTTAAATGCTAACAAGCGGCCATCTAAGATGCAGCAATTGGTCTCAACCCACCTGGAGCAAAGGAAAATGAAGAACACCAAGGCCACACGACAACTAAGAGCCCAAGAGACAGAAAGGGCCACATGAACCAGAGACCTACATCATCCTGAGACCAGAAGAACTAGTTGGTGCCCGGCCACAATCGATGACTGCCCTGACAGGGAGCACAGCAGAGGACCCCTGAGGGAGCAGGAGATCAGTGGGATGCAGACCCCAAATTCTCATAAAAAGACCAAACTTAATGGTCTGACTGAGACTAGAGGAATCCCGGCGGCCATGCTCCCCAGACCTTCTGTTGGCACAGGACAGGAACCATCCCCGAAGACAACTCATCAGAAATGAAAGGGACTCGTCAGCGGGTGGGAGAGAGACGCTGATGAAGAGTGAGCTAATTATATCAGGTGGACACTTGAGATTGTGTTGGCAACTCTTGTCTGGAGGGTGGATGGGAGGATAGAGAGAGAGAGAGAAGCCGGCAAAATTGTCAAGAAAGGAGAGACTGAAAGGGCTGACTCAAGAGGGGAAGAGTAAGTGGGAGTAGGGAGTGAGATGTATGTAAACTTATATGTGACAGACTGATTGGATTTGTAAACGTTCACTTGAAGCTTAATAAAAGTTAATAAAAAAAATTTAAAAAAAAAAGAAGAAGATGGAAGGAATACACGGAGTCACTGTACCAAAAACAATTAGTCAATGTTCATTCATTTCAGGAAGTAGCATATGATCAAGAACCGATGGTACTGAAAGAAAAAGTCCAAGCTGCACTGAAAGCACTGGTGAAAAAACAAGGCTCCAGGAAATGATGGAATACCAACTGAGATGTTTCAGCAAATGTATGCAGCACTGGAAGTGCTCATTCGTCTATGCCCAGAAATTTGGAAGAGAACTAACTACCTGACTATCTGAAAGAGATCCATATTTGTGCCCATTCCAAAGAAAGGTGATCCAACAAGAATGCAGAAATTATCAAACAGTATCATTAATATCACTGTAAGTAAAATTGTGCTGAAGATCATTCAAAAGTGGCTGCGGCAGTGTGTCGACAGGTAACTGCGAAAAATTCAGCCTGGGTTCAGTAGAGGACGCAGAATCACAGATATTATTGCTGATGTCAGGTTGATCCTGGCTGAAACAGAGAATACCAGGAAGACGTTTACCTGTATTTTATTGACTGTGCAAAAGCATTCAACTATGTGGATCATAATAAATTATGGATAACATTGCGAAGAATGGGGATTCCAGAACACTTAATTGTGCTCATGAGGAACCTGAACATAGATCAAGAAGCAATCAATTCGAACAGTACAAGGGAATACTGTATGGTTTAAAGTCAAGAAAGGTGTGCGTCAGGGTTGTATCTTTTCACCACACCTATTCAGTCTGTACACTGAGCAAATAATCCAAGAAGCTGGACTACATGAAGAAGAACTCAGCATCATGATTGAAGGAAGACTCATTAACAACCTGAGTTATACAGATGACACAACCTTGCTTGCTGAAAGTGCAGAGGACTTGAAGTACTTACTGAAGAAGAGCAAAAACTACAGCCTTCAGTATGGATTTCACCTCAACATAAAGAAAACAAAAATCCTCACAACTAGACCCATAAGCGACATCATGATCTACAGAGAAAAGATTGAAGTTGTCAAGGATTTCATTTTACTTAGATCCACAATAAACACCCATGGAAGCAGCACTCAGGAAATCAAATGACTTACTGCATTGGGCAAATCTGCTGCAAAAGACCTCTTTAAAGTGTTTTTAAAAAGCAAAGATGTCACTTTGAGGACTAAGGTATGCCTAAAACAAGCCATGGTATTTTCAGTCGCCTCATATGCATGTGAAAACTGGACAATGAATTTGGAAGACTAAAGAAGAATTGATGCCTTTGAATTATGGTGTTGACGAAGAATATTGAATATACCATGGGCTGCCAGAAGAGAATGAGCAAATCTGTCTTGTAAGAAGTACAGCCAGAGTGCTCCTTACAAGCAAGGATGGGGAGACTTTGGCTCGAGTGCTTTGGACAGATAGCCAGGAGACACCAGTCCCTAGAGAATGACATCATGTTTGGTAAAGTAGAGGGTCAGAGAAAAAGAGGAAGACTCTCAACAAGATAGATTGACGTAGTGGATGCAACAACAGACTCAACGATAACAATGACTGTGAGGATGTGGCAGAGCTGGGTAATGTTTCATTCTGTTGCACATGGGTCCCTGTGAGTCAGAACCAACTTGATGGCACCTAACAACAACAACCATCTAGTAGAACTGAAAATGCATATAACCTATAATCTAGGATATATTAGAATGTTCATAGCACATTTAGAAATAAACATAACCTCGTATGTTCATGGAAACCCTGGTGGTGTAGTGGTTAAGTGCTACTGCTGCTAACCAAAAGGCTGGCAGTTCAAATCTGCCAGGCACTCCTTGGAAACTCTAGGGGCAGTTCTACTCTGTCCCATAAGGTCGCTATGAGTCAGAATCGACTCGTCAGCAGTGGGTTTTTGGTATTGGTATGTTCATACAAGGTAAGCCCATGCCATAGTGCAAATGAATGAATTTCAGCTGCAACAAGTTGGATGGATCACAGAAACATATTTTTGAATAGGCAAAGCAACTCACTGAAGAATCTATAGGGTATAATTTTAATTATATAGAGTTTAAAAACAGGTAAAATAGAGCTGTTGTTTGAGGATACTACCATAGATGGATTAAAAATTCAAAAAATTGAAATTAAAGATTATAATTAACCATTGTGAGGGGAAGAGGCTGTAATCAAAAGGCTTCAAAAGTAATGTTCCTTTTCTTAGACACAGATTTTCATTGTCTCATGAGGTATTTTCATGAGCACGCTATGCTAAGTTTTTTTACAGCTACACATAAAAAAAAAAAAAAAAACTGGCAGACCAGTGCTTATGAAAATACATCAGTGGGGGAGGGTGCAGTTGGCAAGTAAATGCAGAGGGTGTGCGTTAGTTGTGTTAAAATATGATATTTTGTCTCTATTCTAACTTAACAATAAAAAATTTAAGCTAAAGACCGATGTATAACGGTATGTAGGAAACAAACATATAAAATGTAGGACGCAGTCTACATTTGGAGGGTGACAGTGAAGTCATCAGGAAGGATTCACAGAAGTGGGATTTGAACTGAGTAGGCGGAGGGCCAAAGATGATCCATACAAGTTAAAGGATGATGGTATTTGTATAGTGGAAATCATTGTAGAATTTAACCTCTGTCCATTCATTCATTCATTAATCAAACATACCACCACTCATCAATCCACCCCAGTGTTTTTCAAACTGTAAACATGAAGTTGGCTTGGGGGATTACCTGCTGTGGGTAGTAGCAGAGCTTACACCCAATATTCAACCATAGCAGCTCTACCTTAAATTGTGGTATATATCAAAACTCAGAAAAAGTGTGTAACCACTTAAGTGCTTAAACTACTATATTATGCAGCTACAGCATATTTTTTGTTTTGTTTTGTTTTGTTTTTTACAGCATCATGCTGGGTTTCAGCTACATGTTTAAGTAGTGTGATTATATTGGGAATTGCCTAGACATGCAAGCAGTTGAGGTCGCCTAGTGGCACAGTGGTTAAGAGCTTGGCAGCTAATCAAGAGATTGGCAGTTTGTATCAACCAGCTGCTCCTTGGAAACCCTATGGGGCAGTTCTACTCTGTCCTGTAGGGCTGGAAGTGCTATGCTGTAATTGTTCAAAGAGGATGTCCAGGTTCTAGGGCAACCAAAAGGAAATAAAATCAGCTTCGGGGCGGGGAAGGTAGGTCTGTCAGTGAACGCTGAAAAGGAGATTTTTAACTGAATCTGGAGGACAAGTAGTATTTGGCCATGTGGATAAATAAGTAAAGGAAGTGCATTCCAGAAGGGGGGGGGAAACACCTCTCTAACGGACCTTATAATTAGGGTAAAGACATAATTAATCATCCAAATCAAGAACCCCTTTGAGACTAAAAGGCCACTGTTAATTGTTCTAGGACAGAAGGTGTAAACCCAGCATTGTCCTGGGCAAATCAGCATATGTAGTTATTCTCCCTCTAATATATTACATTCAAGGCTATATCCACCATTTTAAAATGCTCTACATAATAAAAATAAATGCAAGTGACAAAAGTTCCTAGATACATAAATGATACATTAACTGGCCCCAGTTTTTAGTTCATAGTCAAGTGTAAGTTCCTATGTTAGCCATAAATCAAAACAAGTTTTACAGCAGAATTTGGCACGTTGCTGCTTTGTCTTTCCCCAAACTGTGCCCTTTAATTAACATTGCTTAGGAACATTGTGTTCCTAGATACAGGGGCTTGCACAGTTATTTAAAACAAGCAGTGGAACAGAAACCTATTATGTTTTTAAAGATTGCTGGAGAAAAGCTGAGAAGAAAACTTTTAATCAAATGCTGTAGCAATTGGTTACAATGTACTTTGTACCTTTGGCAGTTTTTCTATGCCAATAGCAGGTTGCCACCTGGGAGTTTGAGACTCCTTCTTATTGAAGGAAAGAGCATGAAAAAGAATGAAGAGATCAGGCATCTTCAAACATGTTTCTTGCTGAAATTTTTTTTTCCATCTTCAGGCTGACTTTGAGGGGGAAAAACAAGTAGGAGAAATTCCAAGTCGAGCTCTCCATGGGGACCTTCAGCGTAGGTTTTTCTCTCAGGCAGCCCAAATACCTCTCTACTTTGTATTTACTCCCTCAGCTAAGGCTTCTCTTTTCATTTCTCCCTGCCCCTCGATTTTGTAAAGGACTGACCTAGACCCAGAAAAATCTTAGAAGTCTGGCTTGAGCCAACTTCCCTTGTATGCAAGTTCCCTAAGGACAGAAAAAAACAAAAAAAAAAAAGGACAGGGACATTGCTTATTGCGTGCTTTTCCAAACAGAAAGAGCGTCCAAGTACTTGGTTGGAGTATTTTTGCTGTGAGGTTTGTATTCAGTTGAGTTTGCAGACAACAAATCCTAAGTCAGAACAGTCCTGCCTCTTCTCATGTGCCAAACTGAAGTACTTAGCAAAGAAAGAGGGTTTGCTGCACCAAATCCCATAGACATCTTCTTAACAAGGTCAGCAAAATTATACCTTCAAGAGCTTTACAGTATCGTTGTTTAGTTGTACACAACCACCACCCCACTCCCTGGAGAGGTATGGGCTGTACTTCCTCAAGTGATTCAGAAATCAGCTTATGAAACTCACCAATTTGTCTTGGCTCTTGGGAAAATCTCTATGAGCTCCAAATGAGCATCGTTGCTTTATTACGAATACTTAAAAGATTGCTCAAACACTGAAAATAAATTGCAAATTTTTCAAGAGTGTTTCAGTATGCGATGAGGTAAAGAATTCAATGCAATCCACATTCAATTGGAATGAACAGTGACCGCACTGCAATAAAACTTGGTATAGTGCTTTGTGATAGAGACTCAACTGCGTTTCATAGAAAGCACTTTATTTTCTAAATAATCCCTTTCCCTTTGCTATTTGTATGTAAAAGCAGGCAATAAAATAGATGAACAGACTCGATGCAGAGCATTTTTGCTGAGACGCAGAGTGTAGACAAGTCTACAGAGGTGTTCTCATAATCCCCGCAACCACTTTTCTAAAAAGACTCACATGGCCCCACTCAAATTCCACACTCTGCTTGCAGCTCACATTATATTGCAATTTCCTCTTTGAGTTCTTAGATTTGTCATATTAAATTGCTCTACTATCATTTGAAGTGAGTGTTATGACCGAGATGTGATCAGCTGACTCAAAAGAATGTCTAGGGCAGGCAGTCAGCTCTGGAGATTCATGAGCATATGTAATATTTATTCCTCTTTATTGCTGATTACTGTCTTGTCTGAGTCAGAACACAGAGAGAATTACTGTCAGACCTAAAAATAATGTCCATTTCTAATGCCCGCCTTCTTACCAACAAACACATGGAGAGCCATGTCCCATTTTAAGATCTGGCCCAGCTTCCCTACCCCTCAGGTTTCTGGATGTTTACTTTTCAGGACTACAGATGTGACCATAGGCCGCTCTGGTGTGCTGGAACGCTCCATAAATTGTGTGTGCTCAGAGCTGAAATACCTAGCGAAAAAGTATTTATTCAATTAAATTCAGCAAGCATTTACTGAGCACAGTGAGAATATCGAGTTCTAAAACACCTGTTGCCATCGAGTCAATTCCGACTCACAGTGACCCTGTAGGACAGAGTAGAACTGCCCCTGTTGGGTTCCCAAGGAGCACCTGATAGATTTGAACTGCTGAGTTTTGGTTAATAGCCAAGCTCTTAACCATTGCACCACCCTGTGCCGTCAAATTGATTCTGACTCATAGCGACCCTATTGAACAGAATAGAACTGCCCCATAGGGTTTCCAAGGCTGTAATCTTTAGGGAAGCCAAATGCCACATCTTTCTCCCTCAGAGCAGCTGGTGAATTCAAACCACCGACATTTCACTTAGCAGCTGAGCACTTAACCACTGTGCCATCAGGGAGATGTAAAAGTGATTTAGACAGGGTCTTTACTCTTAAGGGAGTCCCTGGGTGGTGCAAACACGTAAGCACTCAACTCCTAGCAGAAAGGCTGGCAGTTTGAACCACCCAGAGGTGTCTTGGAAGACAGGCCTGGCAATCTGCTTCTGAAAGGCCACAGCCTTGAAAACCATATGGAGCACTTCTACTCTGCACACAGGAGGTTCCCACAAGTTGGAATCAAAGGCAACTAACAACAGCTACCCTTAAGGTGTTAAAACAATTAAATCTGGTGAGAAAGAGAGAGCCTTGAATATGATTATAAAGAATGCAGAAATTCCACGTAAAGGGAGGACTGGACAAAGTTTTGATTAATTTTGACTAGGAATATCAAGGAAGGCTTCATGGAAGGGCTGTCACATGTGACTGACTTAGAAGTGTGGAAAAGACCTTGACAGAATGAAAGGGATCACTCTTCTAAATATCTGCTCTTGCTGATACCAAATATCCAAGTTCTTGAAACTAACTGGTCTGCATTTTTTCATTTAAATGATTTTACATTATGCACACCTGGCATGTTGGTCCTGTTGTGAATTGGCTACCCTGAAACCTGTTCGACATGGCAGCAACAGGCAAGCCTCCACTGACACACGGGTGTGTTTGTACATGAAGTCCACCAGCTCAGAATCAAACCCAGATCTCCTACATGGATGTCAAGAATTCTACCACTGAACCACTGCTACATGTCGTACCCAGCCATAGAGCCCCAGAATGTTATTGGAGGATACATGATGAGAGTGTGTGTACCCACATATTTAAATGGTGAATTTTGACCGTTTGAAGGAGATAAGATGAATCTCTCTAACTTTATTCCTATTATTGCTTTGGATCAGTTTCCTTTATCCTGCACTGTTACCTTATTTGTTAGTCTCCCTGTGGGACTGCCACTGGAAGACTCTTGATAATTCAGAAGCTTCAACTATACTATTTTCACTATCTGATATGCTATGTCAGACTTGGAGGTTAAAACGTAAGATAGATACTCATTGAACTGTACTTGCTCAAAAGCTCATAAGCATTCAAATGACTTCCCAGAAGGCAATTTGGTTAAGATAAGCTCTCCCTTTCTGTAATATTATTGGCTGTTAAAAAAAAAAAAAAAGAAAGAAAGAAAAAAGTAGATCTTGTTACTAATTGATGCTTTATTGTGGAAACGTGTAAGTCCTACTAAGACAGATTTATTGGGCTAAATACGGGGTACTGGGTTACTACAGTCAGATACACAGGGGATCCAAGTAAACCAACAGAAGGACAGCATAACTTTTTTGCATCAGTTACCTGATGGCCTGATCTGTAGTTTCCTGTGTCACTGTGTAAGGAGAGCTTCACAGTGATCCATAGTTGGTTAAGACTCTGGTAGTTTGGTCCCTATGACAGCTCTAGATCAATGGAGTTCTTTTTCTTTGCAGTTGGCCATTTCAGTCATATTTAGGACCAAATAAAAGCAACTCCGCTACAGTTTTATCAAATAATCGGCAGTCTACCTGAAAGTAGTTTATTCTGTCATCCGTATGGACCCATTTAAAGAACAGCTGCAAAGTAGAAGACGACTGTTACTGAGGAGCCCTATTTGAAGAAAGTTGTACAGGGTACAATGGGAATTTCAAAATAAAGTGAAGTATTTGTAAAAGCATCTAAAATAGCCATAAAAGCAGGCATTAGAATTTTAATACCCTTGTTTACTTGAAAGGATATATTCTGTTCATAAGCACTTAAGGTGTCACTATTGCTGGGTAAAGCGTTTCTAATTTTTTCCTGTGGTTAAAAAGTCAGCAGTGATATTCTATGCTATTTATAGTTTTTATGTATTTTAGACAATTCAGAAATATTGATTAATATTAAAAGGCTTTATCTACTGGCATTTTTACACTATAGGTGGAAGTTAAATGGAACAGTTGTTGACATTGGTATGGATTTCCGCTACAGTGTTGTTGAAGGCAGCTTGTTGATCAATAACCCCAATAAAACCCAAGATGCTGGAACGTACCAGTGCATAGCGACAAACTCCTTTGGAACAATTGTTAGCAGAGAAGCAAAGCTTCAGTTTGCTTGTAAGTAGCAATTATACTTTGTAAATGTTACTTTGTGTTTTTGTACCACAGTACCAATAAGCTTCTTAAACAGTTTCTTTTCAAAAATCAAATATATTTTAATTTGTTATATGATCTCTTTACCTTTGTTATATTTGGGAAATATCTAGTTTGTAAGCTAAATTATAAATCTAACTGGGAAGGTACATGCTTCTGATTTTATATGGACTGAGATAGTTTGATTTATGGCAACCTAGTTGTATGATGCCTCATACATACATAAATTCACACACACTCAAATTTACACATACATAAATTTATGCAAGGAGCCATGGTAGTGTAGTGGTTAAGCACTTGGCTGCTAACTGAAAGGTCGGTTCAACCCTACCAGCTGCTCCTCGGGAGAAAGATGTGACAGTCTGCTCCCATGAAGATTTCAGCTTTGGAAACCCTATGGGGCAGTTTTACTCTGTCCTATAAGGTCACTATGAGTCGGAATCAACTCAGTGGCAGTGGGTTTGGGTTTTGAATAGGGTTGCTGTGAGTCAATCAACTCAAAGGCGTACAACATAAATTTATGCACAGAATAAATTACAAAAACACATATATTATAAAGAGTCCTATTAACAAGCAAATGAGCTGCAAGTAGCTTAGCAGCCAGTATAAGAATTCTTTATCCTTAAAGTTCAGAGATGAAAAAACCTTGGTAGTCAATTAATTCCATAATCCTCTTTTGTTGTTGTTGTTGTTTTACTTCATAGAGTAAGAAAAATTTTAAACTACAATAATAACAAAAAGTAAGAACAATCAAAGTGTTACCAACCTTTTATATTTCCAATTTAGAACACTTAAAAAACCAATTACCTTCTCTTAAGACTACCATTTTAAAAAGTCCAGAAGCATATGAAAGAATGTGGACTTTAGAAATAGCAAGTTGAAAATAAAACCCACAGGCAAGAGCAGTGGGCACCTGTTTGAGTATAGATGCCTTTGAGGATTGATGTTCAGCTATATTTTTAAGGGTTTATGTATTTGCGTAAGATTATGTGTTTACTTGTGTAAAATCCCAACTCATGTAACAGTGCAATAATACCAAAAGTTTCATAATTGCAAAGGCCGTTGGCAGTAACATTGTAAAATATTCTTATTAACAAAACCCTCTCCAGGCAGGCAACATCAAATATACCTAATATCCAGTGCTTAATCTATTATTGCCCTTTGGTTGCATTTTTATTAGTTGAGAAATGAATTTGCTAAGTACTACGTATATGTGGGATTCCAGGATTATTTTGTTTATGAAGGTGTCCTGAGATGGTCATCTAAGTATTCTTAGGTGCACAGACTAATAGCTGGACAATGTGTCTGATTAAGTGCTACAAAACCAGACTGCTGCTTTTTCACAGTTTAATACAAGTCTGATAGCTACACTTATTTATTTTTTTTTTTTAGCAATGATGAATGAATCTTGTTTGATTAATTTTAGAAGATAATCTAATTATGGACGTTCAGAGTAGGAAAAGCCTTAGTATTCAGTTAATCTTGTAGTTCTTTGACTTTCAGATTTTATAGTGTAGGAAATTTTTAGTAACAACAACAGAAAATGGAGATTGATGAAACATTACTAACATTTTATTTTTCTAACTCATGACATTTAAACACAAGTTACCAACTCTTAAAACTATCATTTTGTGAAAGTCCAGGCATTTTTACTTAAGAAAGACAGAATCTCATATCAAGAACAGCCACCGAAATAGAATAGTTTAACCTAAGCCAAAGCTCTTCCGCTTCTGTTGAGGTGACTGACCTGAGGACCAGGGTTTGGAATCCCTCTTGCTCATCATGTGTGATGTAGACATTTCTGCCACTCTCAGAATCCTTGGCAATAATCATTCTACTCGGAAAAGTCTAGCAACGGAAAGCTCACATATTCATCACAAAGCATCTTGACCCATTGTAGACTGCTGTAGTCGTTTAAAAATGCAAAAACCAGCCCAAAATCTATGTCTTAAAATTGAGCCATAATCTCCATTTCTACCACTTTCACCTCTAGTTCTCACCGTTTGAGTCTGTTTGTGGTTGGCTGCTGTGGAGTCGCCCCCGACTTACGGCACGTCCCTGCACGACAGAAGACATACTGCCTGATCCTGTAGCATCCCCATGACCTGTTGTGCACTGGACACAGGGTCTTCACTGGCTTGTTCTCAGCAGTATGTTACCAGGCCTTTCTTCCTAAAATCTGTGTTAGCCTGGAAGTTCCACTGAAACCTGTTCAGCTTCAGTGCAACACTCAAGCTTCTACCAACAGACTGTGCAAGAGGTGTATTGGCCAGGAATCGAACCCAGGTCTCCTGTATGGTGGCCAGGAATCAAACCCAGGTCTCCTGTATGGTGGCCAGGAATCAAACCCAGGTCTCCTGCATGGTGGCAAGAATCCTGCCAATGAACCACCAATGCCCCCATTATTCTGGTTAGGGTTCATAAATGTGAAAATGCAGTCATGTCCCTTGCCCCATAATTCTTCTCTTCTCCAGGTACTTAATCCACAGCTATCTTCTTCACAACACACTTGGTTATGCAAATTCACATATTAAATTGTGGCCTATAGGAATGTGCACATTTCTTGCATGTGACCTGACCTTTTGCAGAGGACACTGGCAACAGTACTATAATTTCATGGGAGCTTCTTCACCTAATGCAGCTGACAATGACAGCCACTTTTATTGATTTTAAGTAGCCATCTCATGTTTTAACCTTATTTTGAAAATACAGTCGTCTGAAATCTTAGGATTCATTTTTCTTGAATTTCCATTAATGCAGAGCCATAAACCATGTTATTTGATTAACCTAAATTCAGAATATTATATTTACCCTATTAAATTCACCTTCTGAGTAGTGACCTTTTGTTCTATCCCAGTTGAAATGGTTTTAAATCTTTTTTTTATCTGACATATTGATTGGCCTCCTAGTTTAGAGTCAGCGAAAAATTTGATAAGTGTGTCTTCATTCAGATAATTGATACAACATGTTGACACAACAGGACAGCATGTCACTAGAGAACTCCCACTAAGATGAGACCAGCCTTTAAGTCAATATGCTACAAATTTACCCAAATATACTGTAATAAAACCCTAATTTCCCCTACTTGTTGCTCTAGAAGTAGTGAAAATCTTTGCCTGGCTAAAACAAGGATGTACTATTTCTACATCATCCATTCCTACCTGGTCTCCCTGCGTCTTCTCTAGCCTTTCTTTAAACCATCTATCATAAAACAGCCAGAGTAATCTGTTAAAAATGTAAATTAGATCATTTCACTTCCCTGCTTTATGCCTTCGACTGCACTTAGAATAAATCTCAAATTCATTACCATGGTCTCATCTTAATTTCTTGAAAACGATGAACTATTCCTCCCTTCTCCCACCGGGGCCTTGATACTTTCTTTCCCTCTGCCAAGAATGCTTTTCTCCTGGTCCTTCACATGGCCGAATTCTTATGGCCATCAGCTCTCAGCTTATGTATCACCTCCCCAGAGAAAGCTCCCAGATCACCCTGCCTAACACAGCAAGTAATTATTATCATTTCTTCTCCTCTCCTCTGCCTGCTCTCCTCCAGGCTTGACTCCTACGTAGCACCATTCTCTATTTTATCCATTATGACTTAATACAACTTGTAATGGTTTTGTGTGTTTTTTTCTCATTTATTATTTGAATCCTTTGGCTGAATTGAAGCCATCAACTGATAGGTTCTTGTCAAGCAGGCTAGTAAATTGAAGTCAGTGAGATGCAGGGTTAGAAGAACAGAAAGGTTTATCCACAGTTTACAAACTGGGAGGCAGTCAGGGTCTCATGACCTAAGGCTGCCAGCTCCCTGAACCAGGGCAGATTTGCTCTTTTTATAGGGAGTGACATACGTATGCATGAACAGTGAGGGGAGGATCTTCAGTCTTGTGATGCGTGAGCAGTCTGCACAATTTTAGTGAATGAGTTTTTGCACACGGCTCTAAAAATATTGCACACAGCCCTAAAAAAATGGCAATGGCTCACTACTGCCACACCAGGAAGGTCATATAGTGGGTAGATTTGGGGTCAGTCTGCCTGCGCCTTGGTCTCCTGCCAGGAGAAGAGAAGAAACCTGGGGATTCAACCAATCATGGTGAAGTGCTGTAAAAGTTGTAATAAAAATGTAGCAAGAGTAGACTTTTTTGAAAAACAACTATTATGGGATGGTTAATAACCCTTTCATAACTGCCTGCTTCAGAATCTTAAGGTCTAAGAGAGTTGAGGCTATCTTGTTCAGCCGTGTATTTCCATTAGTCTGGAACAGTTTGAGTGTATGAAAAATGGTATTCCTTTATTAATTGCCCATTCAATAATGCAGCAAAGAAAATATACGTATAAAATTAACTTGTGCATGACATATTTTCATAGACCCACACCCTGTTTATTATCGTCATTTTCTGGAGTTCAGCTTCTTGATCATCAATCTGTACTACTGATTGATCTAAAGGGTTTTTTTTCTCCTTTTTAAATGAAGAAAAAAAAAAAGCTATCCCTACTCAAAATTTATTTTCAATTGATTAGAATACAATACTTTTTTCAGGATATGAAGGGAAGCAAGACAATGACGTACTTTGAATGTTACTGAATAATTTCTTTCACCCCAAAGCTTTTCCTAATCATTGAGAGGAAAAAAAAAAAAAGTTGCCTTTGACCACGCTTGCTGTGGCGTAGTGGTTAAGTGCTACCTACACCTGCTAACCAAAAGGTCAGCAGTTTGAATCCACCAGGTGCTCCTTGGAAACTCTATGGGGCAGTTCTACTCTCTTCTATAGGGTTGCTATGAGTCAGAACTAACTCAACAGCAATGGGTTTTTGGTTTTGGCAGCACTATAATATGCAACTGAGAGTATTTCTTCATCTTTACTTATATGATTTTACTGCTACAAGGGACTTTAAAAGTCTTCTGACCTTTTTTTTCAAAATGAAATCAAAGATTAAGGTAACTGAATTACTTATTATTATTATATATTTAATAAGTGGCAGAGCCAAGAAGAAAAATCAGCCGTTCAGCTCCTAGCTCAGTGAGCCCTGGCTCTCCTCTGATCTAGACCCACCTTGATTTATGAGAAAAATATTCCTTCATATTTATCTAACATGTCACAATTGTCAAATCACATTAATATATTTTTATGTAATTTGATCCATAGGACAATCTTATAAGGAAACATTATTATTCCGATTTTATAGATTAGAAAAACTAAGACTTAGAAAGGGGAAATGATTTGTGTTTTTTAGAACACTCAAAGAAATGAAATGTTCTCTCATCAAATGATGTTGTAGACGGGGTTTGATAACCTTTTGTACTTAGCATTTAAAAAAAATGAATTAATTCATACAAGCAAAGTTTATAGAGATGGTACTTCTAAGAACCATCTCCCCATCCCCTCTTTCGTTCATTCAGTATCCATTAGGATAGAAATCTTTCTTTGATTAAACAGGCATAGCATAATTTAACTCACTTGTGATAAGTCATGGACATTTTCATGAGCATACATTATTGTAATGTCATTTGGAACACATTTCGTTTTTTGATTTCCCTACAGTACTGAACCATCAGCAATCATCTCAGTTGCTGTCATACCTATACCTCATCTACCATTTCCTCCTTTTACACCTAAGGCTAGAAAACGCCTTTGATTAATTTACTAGGGTCTGCCCAGTGCCTGGCACTTTATAAACTCTCAGTAAGTAGTTGTTGAATAAGTAATAAGAATCGTGCTAGATAAAGTCAGCAGGCTGCGTGTGGGGGTATAAAGGATGAGTTGAACCACTGTGCTCAAGGACTTTCTGGTGGTTTTTTTCAATAAATAGTGCTTTCTGGGTGACATTTCTACCTTGACATTGTATGGAAGATAGTTGACATCTTACCTCAAGATAAGTGTATATGTTGGGGTGGGAGGCCTTATCCTAAGTAAAAGGAAGATCATGCATGGAATGCATCAAACGTGCCATCAAAATTCATTCGTATCATTTAGAGTTGGCCAGAGACTAGGGATGACTTCAATGAAACATATATATAATGAAACAAGTTCCCTTTAAATTCAGGCATGTACCTCTAACCCCATTCCACTCCTCCCTACCCTAAACCCCAGAAGAAAAGCAAGGTACATGTTCTTTTAATTCTTATGTAGGCAACTTGGATCAAGATAAGGCCGGAAGTGGAGGAACTTTCAGTTAATTATTCCACAGCTTAATGGTTGTATCTGTACTGACACGGTGCTATAGCCCTGTCACCCTGGCTGCCCACTTCCCCAGCCAAGCATCCCAATGGAGAATCATTGTGCATGGTCACTCAGTAGGGCAGTTTTTTCTTTGGTATACTGACAGGGTATTTATTTATTAAAAAAAAAAAAAAAGGTAAATTCCAACACACACCTCTATACTTACAAAAGATAATCACTGTTAAAAGGAAAGAAAAAAAAAAAAGCAGGAATGTGGGCTTGAGTAGCTATACTGAGATCCTATATTGACTGGGTTCAGATGGAATGGAATAATTTTATCATTCCATTTCACCTTATTTATCACACGATGTCCATGACACTCAGATTTCTCATCTCTGCAGTGGGGAATATCATACTTCCCTCTTAGGATGGTTCTGAAGATTAAAGTATAAAGCATATGCAAAGTTCCTAGTGTAATAGTTATACAATAACTATATCTCTGTTTTCCTTTCTCTCCTCTCTTTCCTCCCTCTCTCTTTCCCTTACTGCCCTGTCTTTTGAAAATGAGAATAATGAATATCATTTATTAAGATTTTGTAGTCTCTGGGTGGTGCAGATGGTTAATGTGCTCAGCTGCTGGTCAAACGTTAAAGGTTTGAGTCTATCCAGAGGTACCTCACAAGAAAGGCCTGGAGGTCTGTTTCTGAAAAATCAGTCGTTGAAAACACTGTGGAGCACAGTTGTACCCTGATTCCACTCCTGGGAACCCCATGTGTGTTGAGTGGAACTGTGCTCCATAGGATTTTCAGTGGCTGATTTTTCAGAAGTAGATCACCAGGCCTTTCTTCCAAGGCTCCTCTGGGTGGACTGGAACTTCCAACCTTTTGGCTTTCAGTTACGAGCCAAGCGCATTAGCTGTTTGCATCACCCAGGGACTCCAGAGTTGAACTATTGGGTTTAAATTTAGCCCGTCTTAAAACTCTGCAACCTTGGACAAGCTAACTTGTCTCTGCATCAGTTTCTTTAGCCATAAAATGGGATTATTAACTGGACCTTTTTCATAGGGTTGTTGTAAAATCAAATAAATTACTGCTTGTGAAATCCCTAGAACATTGCCCAGCACACAGTGAAGCATTAATAAGTGCTAGCTATTTTTATAGTTTTTATTATAATTTTAATTATTTATGCCAGGTATTATGCTAAGCACTTTGGAAACATTATTTTATTTGATTGTCAACATAACCTAAGTATTGTTTTTATTTTCTGGTGGAAGACCTAAGGCTTAGTGAAGTAAAATAACTTTCCCCAAGGAAAGAGGTAGGAGGTGGAGCCAGCGTTGGAAACTGGTTACCTAACCTCTTAGCCAATACCCATGAACTCGGCATTTTACATGAATGGACCTCTCTATGCCACATAATATAACATTTCTTAATGGAATTCACGTTCAAAACATGAAAGTCGTGGTTGATAAAATGTGTCCTTTGTAGATACAAACTTGGAATTTTTAAATGCATTTACAACCGTTAATTATAGTACGTCCATCATTAAAAATATTTTCTTGTTTTTTTTAGTTTTATTGTCATAGGGTTTCTCAATGCTATCACACTGTTGATTTACTGTTAACATCTAAAAGCATAATGTTGTGTACCATAATTACACATACATTTGTGACACTAATTTTAATATAATTAGTTCCAGGTTCGGTAATGAGAATAATTAATAACAATATTTCTGCTCTAAAAGTTAAGATGCATATTTCCAATTGAGAGCAAGTAGGTTGTAAAGCATTCTGAATATTGATATTTTATGGTAAATAACTGTGGGTTGGTAAACTGTACATCCCCAAGCAGTTAATCACAAAGTATTGTAAATTTTCTTACTCCCATATCATTCCTCCCCAACATGTGAAAAAGATGCACTTTAACTATAGACTATTATGAAGAGCTATCAAGAGGATAATCTGATAACTCTAGATTTTAGTCTCTGAAACTGATTGCTTCATAAACATTGTTTGGGGCCTTCTGGGAAGTTCAGCTGTTTTATAATAGTTCAGATCTTCAAAACAAAAGACTTCCTCTATTCATCATGCTCAGATTGAGGATGACTATAACTCATGCATAAGTACCTCCACTTGCTTATGGTGAAATTAAATCATTTAACACAATCAAATTACCTGCCTGCTGTTGGGAAGCTGGCATTGTCTTAGCCATGGGCAAGGTAGTGGTATTGTGAAGGAAGTAATGGCGTTATACCTGTGCATATCTCTGTAGGGAGCTCCCTTAAGCAGGGACAGATTACCCAGTAAGCAAGGTATGCTTACTGTAAACCCATGTGTACCTTGCTTACTGGTTAATCTGCCCCTGCCCTTGAGGTGGAAGAGTGGTGCTATTGTGAAGGAAGAATTGGATTAATGTCGATGTTGTTGTTAGTGGCCTTTGAGTCAATTCTGACTCATGGTGACCCCATGTGTACAGAGTAGAACTGCTCCATAGGGTTTTCAAGGCTATGACCTTTTGGAAAAGGGGCCCTTAGGTGCAAAAAACATCAGTTGCCTTAGAGTCAATTTCTGACCCGTGTGTGAAGAGTAGAACGGCTCCATAGGGTTTTCAAGGGCTGTTATCTTCCAGGAGTAAACTGCCAGGCCTTTTTTCTGAAGGGCTTCTGGGTGGATTTGAACCTCCCTTAGTAGCCAATGGTTTGACTGTTTGCCCACCCATGGACTCCCAGCAGCTAATTAGATAGCCTCATTTTAAAAGATCTTTCTGATAGCTTCTATAGTAACTCCTATCCCAGTTCTCCTTAAATGCACACTGACAATTGTAATGATTATAGTGGTGATGGTGGTAAAGATTAGGAAAATGCGTTACATTAAGAATGCTGCACTGTATTGGTTATGGGTTTTTGGCAACCTACTTTTCGAGGCCTGATCATTGCTACTACCCACTATAGTTTTCAAAGGTGCATTGCCCTTATTATTTCAATAATTAGTTTATCCTTCACAGCCAAAGAGTGAAATGTGCAGTCAATCAGAACAAAAGCTGGGGTTTTGATAGATGGCCAAACTCATAACTGGCTTGACTGATTTTTAATTAGAAAGGCTGCTTAAATAAGCAAAGTTTTGTTTCTGACCAATAAAATGTTGATAGATGACTGGATAAATAATTTGTGAATATTTAGATCAATTAAAATTTATTAATCAACTTAGGAACATTTGGATGGCAAAACTGAAAACATTTATCAGTAGAGGGCTTTGATCTTCAATAAAATAGTAAATTTTTATCACAGGAGCAGTTGAAAGAATTCAAACTAAAACTTACTGAGTTTCTAAAATGTTTTTAGTAGATAGTATCTGCCACTGAGTAGAGTACTAGTAAGACATTAATGATGGCAATTGATATCTATTCAAAATTTTTTAATATAATCCTTAAGAACTAATCAGTATATTGGTCATGCTATTGGTTATTAGTCATGTGGATATTGTCAGTTGTAGTATAATGAAATTCACAGGTATACAGCATCATTCTCACTTTTTTTTATTGCTTCCATAAAACCTATTAATATACAAATGCTTCCTGATTGTAGTAATTTGCTTATTAAGTATATCTACGTTCTATCATCCCACAGTATAGTTTGGGATCTATATGGCTGCCAAAGATAGTTTGTGACTTAAGATAATCAATGAAATGTAGAAATTAAAAAAAAAAAAGAAAAATTCAGGAGCATTCTAAGAATATGGTACATATGAAAATTGGCAGCCAAGAAAGGCTTAAACAAGGTTGATGAGACAGGGCTTTAAAAAACATGGAAGTTAAAGGAAAACAATGAAAACCTAGTCTTGTAATGCAAAACAACCAAGTTAATAAAATACCATTTCTTTTTGTTTCATTGTTGTGAACTAATAATTCAGCCAGTAAGTATTAAAATAATCTTGATTATTTTTCAAGTTTAATTTTTAGGTGATGAGTATTATTTCTTACCATCTCTGTGCCTTAAGTATGAAGTTTGGGTTAACAATTAGTTAGGTATCACCAATCAGGGAAAAAGAGGGAGCAATTTCTGATTGGGACAAAAGGTCAACGTACAGAACGTAACTCTATTCTCTTTTTCGAGAGTTTTTGTTTGAGAGCTTATGGTGTCGTAGAATATATATGTGTATACATATGTACATATATATGCATACATGTAGAGGACACATACATACATACATGTATATATATGCACACACACACACGTAGGTTGTTGTTGTTAGGTGCTGTCGAGTTTGTTCCGACTCATAGCGACCCTGTGTACAACAGAACAAAATACTGCCCAGTCCTGTGCCATTCTCAAAATCATTCTCATGCTTGAGCCCATTGTTGCAGCCACTGTATCAATGTCAATCCATCTCTTTGAGGGTTTTTCTCTTTGTCGCTGACCCTCTACTTTACCTAGTGTGAGATATATATATATATACATATACACACACACATATAGATACATATATATGTATGTAAGTATACATATGTATCCATATGTGTATAAAGGAAACCCTGGTGGTGTAGTAGTTAAGTGCTATGGCTGTGAACCAAAGGGTTAGCAGTTTGGATCTGCCAGGTGCTCCTTGGAAACTCTATGGGGCAGTTCTACTCTGTCCTATAGGGTAGCTATGAGTTGGAATTGACTCAACGGCACTGGGTTTTGGTTTATATGTGTATATATATGTTTTCAACTATGTTTAATCCAAAACCTAACTGACCAACTATAGTGGATTGGATGGTGAACTCCCAAAAGATTATGTCCACCCAGAACCTGTGAATGTGATTTTATTTGGAAAAAGGGTCTTTGCAGGTGTAGTGAAGTTAAGGATCTCAAGACAAGACCATCCAGGGTTACCCAGGTAGGCCCCAAATCCAATGGCAAGTATTCTTTATAAGTGAAAGAAGAGGGAAAACACAGGAAGAGGAGGAGGCCATGTGACCATGGAGGCAGAGATTGGAGAGATGCAGCCAAAGATTGCTGACAGCTACTCAAAGCTGGAAGAGGCCAGGAGGATTCTCCCCTAGAGCCTCCAAAGGGAGCATAGCCCTGCTGCTGACACCTTGATTTCAGACGTCTAAACTCCAGAGCTGTGAGAGAATAAATTCTATTGTTTTAAGCCACCTCCTCTATCGTGATTTGATACAGCAACCGTGGGAAATTAATACACCAGCATATGCATGGTTCCTTTCCTTTCCTAACCACTTTGATCAAGGAAAAATAGGGCCAACTAGGAAATGAGACCAAATTTTGTAACTGAACTGCATTAGGGAAGAAAACATTGAGGGGGAGGCCTAGATAACACGTGGGATTATCTGTGCAAGTTTTGTATCATGCTCTGCACCTTCCCTTGGAGGGGATAACAGCATTTTGAACTTTATATAACTTGATGAAATAAAGAAAAAGATAGCTACAGAAATTCAAAGAGTAACCTTTCCTTTTCTCCAGCACTTCGCCACCTCTAACACAGAAAAGCCTTCAACAGGCCTTCTCTAAAATAGGTAGGATTTGGCCCTCTCTTCGTAGGGCAATGATTTGAAGTGATTCAGAGCCATCTGTTTGCATCAGTCCCTCTCTCTGGGTTTCTTCCTTTTTCTCAGTCATTTTCCCCTGAGCTTGACCCCTTTGTCAGGCCCTCTTAAGCCCTGGAAACTACCTATTGCCACATTGAGAGTCTGATCTACCTGCGGCTGTAACAGTCTGGCTGTGGTCTCTCAGGCATTGTTATCAGTCATGTAATGACATTTCTGGCTGCACAAAGTCCCTGTGCTAGGAGGGCTAGATTGTGTCCTCTTACCAATCAGCACCTCTCCCTGGGTAGTTTCTAATTTGAACGATCCACTTACCTCCTAGCCAACATGTACTCCATGTACGACGCTTGCTACTTTTACTGCCTGACTCGAATTGTGTGTCCCTTTAGACAGCAAAGTACACTGTAGGATTAAAGGTTAAAATTTCAAATTCAGGGGTATCATGAAAAGATGTGTGTGTGTTTTCCTAGAACTAAATTATTCTGTTAGATATTTCATCAGAGATTAAATTCTGTTCTACTGTACTAAACTCTCAGTGGATGGCCAAATACATATATCCCTGAAATATGTATTTAGGGTACAAAATAATTAAGATTAAAGTATTAATTTGCTCCCAAATACTTGCATTGTTGTATATCATTAGCATTTCAAATTTTTAATTTTTTTACATAACGTCTACTCCCTCTTCCCAAATTGAATGCAGTCTCATGCTGTAAGCAATCTGTTAGCTTGGCTTCATAAAATTTATATTAATTATACCTTAAATACCCTTGTTCAGGAAACTCACATTTATAAAAGCTGGAGAGAGGTAGTTGACAAATAATTTTTTTTTTTTTAGCTTTTGATTATGTTTTCCTACTTTTTTTTAAAGTTCTCATCATGAGGGCAGGGATTTCTGAATAAGTACTTAATAAAATTTGTGGAATAAGTGAAGCTAAATGAACAAATAGATAAACTAATGAAAGAATATAAGACAAACAAATGCCTTGGCCTTTCCTAGTTTGTGAGGTTAGGTTTCTCCTTAAATATTCTGTTTCCTCCCACTAAGAAATAATTTTTTACATGTCTAAAATTGAGAGGTATCCTCAAATCAAAATGTATACTTAGTGAACTGTTTCCCTTTCCCCTGAAAAAAATTTATTAAGAAAGTATTGCATCTGACTTTCAATACCATCTTTTTTTTAACAGCTTTATATACAAGTCATATGCCATAAATTCACCAATTTAAAGTGTACAATTTAAAGGGTTTTAATCTATTCCCAGAGTTGTGTTACCATCACCACTATCTAATTTCAGAACATTTTCTTCTCTACAAAAAGAAGCCCTATACCCATTACCAGTTACTCCCCATTCACCATAGCCCCTGTCAACCACTAATCTGTTTTCTGTCTCTGTGGGATTACCTATTCTGGATATTTTGTTTTAAATGGGATCAAACTAGCTGCTTTTACTTAGCATAGTGTCTTTAAGGTTCATCCATGCTGTAGCATATATCAATACTTCATTCCTTTTTATGGCCAAATAACATTCTATCATATGAATATACTGTATTTTATTTATCCATTTATCAGTTGATGGACATTTCAGTTCTTTTGACTTTTTGGTTATTATGAATAATGCTGCTATGAACATTGTGCACAGGTTTCTGTGTGGACATGTATTTTAATTTCTCTTGTGTGTCTATTTCAGAGTGGAATTGTTAGGTAAGTCTGTGTTTAACATTTAGAGGAACTGCCAAACTGTTTTCCAAATTGGTGTATCATTTTACATTCCCATCAGCAGTGTATGATACTTCTAATCTCCCCACATCCTTGCTAGCACTTGTTATTGTCTATTTCTTGTTGTTGTTAGTTTTGTTTTGTTTAGCCATCCAAGTAGGTAAGAAGAGGTACCTTATTTTAGTTTTGATTTGCATTTCCCTTGTTAAAGAGAGAAATTGAGAGCCAAATTGCCAGATTCTTCTTAGTGCATAGGAGTGTTCGCAGAGGTCACTGACCATGGTGAAATGTACCCAAAAACAGATAAAAAGAAAAAACGTGGAAACACGGTGACCACGAAGTCTCACAGATTTCCCTTTATGACAAAGTACCTGTTAACCACAAACTAGCCCAGAGTTTATCTTATAGGTAGAATTTAACTTTCAGTAATTTCTCTTGCTTCCTGAGAGATAATTCTAAAACTTTAGAATTTCCTGAGGTGCCTTTATTCATTTAAAACCTCCAAACTATACCTGAAGATTTGTGCAAATGAATGGGGGGCTGACCAGGCCGCAGACCACCTAGTAACTTGTTATCAGCTGATTGGTCATGACTCAATCAGTCATGTTAAGATTGTTGTTGTTATGTGCCCTGGAATTGATTTCGACTCATAGTGACCCCATGTAACATAGCAGAATTACCCCATAGGGTTTTCTAGGCTGTAATCTTTATGGAAGCAGATCACCCTGTCTTTCTCTTGTGGATTCTCTGAGTGGGTTTGAACTGCCAGCCTTTTGGTTAGCAGCTGAGAGCTTAACCTTTGTGTCACCAAGACTCCTATGTTAAAAAAAAAAAAAAAAAAATCCTGTTGCCGTCAAGTTGATTCTGACTCATAGCGACCTTATAGGACAGAGTAGAACTGCCCCATAGGATTTCCAAGGAGCAGTTGGTGAATTTGAACTGCCAGCCTTTTGGTTAGCAGCTTAGCACTTAACCCCTGAGCCACCAGGGATCCATGTTAAGATTAAGCAATGGTTAATTTTCTACTCTATTTCCTCAAAAACTAATTATAACTGGCCTAAAGCAGCCTTCCTATTTTTTTCTGATCAGAAAAGTCTCCCTGAATGCATCAAGATTAACTGCTCTAATAAACCGTATATGCTTTAATTCTTTTTGTGTTTTGATTATTTTGACACCCTGATGGCTAAAGATGTTGAACATCTTTTTATGTGTTTTTTATTACTGGGATATCTTCTTTGGAGATATGTCTATTCAAATCCTTCATCCATTTTTTAATTGGGTTAATTTTCTTTTTACTGTTGAGTTGTAAGAGGTTTTTTAAAAATATGTTTTATATATAAACCCCTTATTAGATATGGATATGTGATTTGCCAATATTTTCTTTCATTCTATGGGTTGTCTTTTCATTTTCTTTATAGTGTCCTTTGTAACATAAAACATTTTAGTTTTGATGAAGTCCAAATTGTCTGTTTCTTTTTTATCACTTTTAATTTTAGTTTTGTATCTAAGAACCAAACCAAAATACCAAACCTGCTGTCGTCCAGTCAATTCCAACTTGGACAGAGTAGAGCTACCCCATAGGGTTTCCAAGGAACAGCTAGTGGATTCGAACTGTTGGCCTTTTAGTTAGCAGCCGAGCTCTTAACCACTATGCTACCAGGGCTTCGTATCTGTGAAACCATTGTTTAATCCATGGTCATAAAGATTTTCTAAGAGTTTTATAATTTAACGCTTAAATTTAGGTTTATGATTCATTTCAAGTTAAATTTTGTATTTGTGAGGTAGAGGCCCAACTTCCTTCTTTTTTTTTTTTCATTCATTCTTTTACATGGGTTATCCAGTTGTCTCAAAAGCATTTATTGAAAAGACTGTTCTTTACCCACTGAGTTACCTTGGCACCCTTGTCAATAAGCAATTGAGCATAGGTATATCAGTTGATTTTTGGACTCTTAATCCTTTTCCATTGATCTATATGTTTATTCTGTATGTAATCACACTCTGTGGATTACTGTGGCTTTGTAGGTAATTTTGAAATCGGGGGTGACTGTTAATAGCATCTTAACATCAAAGAAATATGATACTCATATCACAGTAGCTGTAGTTCCATCCTACATTCACTACAAGGGAAGTATATTGCATCAAAGCCATGTAACATAAAATTCAATAGCCATAAATTTTGTTCAGCTGCTAACCAAAAAGGCCAGCAGTTCAAATCCACCAGCTGCTCCTTGGAAACCCTATGGAAGAGTTCTACTCTATCCTATAGGGTTGCTTTAAGCTGGAACTGACTCAGTGGCACCTAGCAACAACAACAGAGCTTAAACAGTATCACATTTAGAGCCTGGACAGTGGAATCCACTGATTCTTCAAACTTGAAGAGAGAACTCATTCTTACTTTTCCTTACTCCTTTCTCAGGGTCACTGTTGTGTTTTCCACAAACTGTCTCTCAAACAAAAATGCCTGTAATTTCCTAAGAGCAATCAATATTTTACAGATGGGGAACAATCTAACTCCGTATTCCATAGAGGGGAAATATTTTTCTCTAAGGCATTGAAGTCCTAGAAGTAACTATTAAATAAGCATCCAGACCATTTAACTCGCACCAGTATATCTTTCTTTCTTACTTTTCCAAGAAAAGTGGAGAGGTAATTGCTGTACATTTGCATAACTAGAGGGCCCTTAGTGGGTTTTCTCAGAACAAAGGACACCCTGACCCAGGGTTTATTTTTCAATGGCATTTTTCCTGTCTTCACCTGGGTACTCTGTGAGTAATTTCTCCTAAGTCCATGGAAATCTTTCAGTTTTCTGCTTGGCTTAGTACGTGCTATTCTATCTAGAACAGAATAGCTGTGTGACCCTGAGAAAGTTTCTTCACCCTTCTCAGCCTTAATGTCTTCATCTTTTTTTTTTTTTTTTATAGAACAGGCATAATGGTGTGCCTGTCCTTTAGAGCTGTGAGAATTAAATGTGCCTGGTAAATGTCATTTGTATTTTGTAATTTTTATGGTTATGAACATGCTTTCCTCTATTTATGTATAGATGTGCTATTTTTTTTTTTTTTTTTTTAGTTTCTTATCTCTTGTCTACCTGGGCCCTAGTATTTATTTGCTGTGTATAATTACAGGGTATAGCTTGGTCTGGCTTTTTAGTCTATATATGCCCTGAGAATAATAATACTCGGTTTTTATTTTTCTTTTTAACTCAGCATTAAACATAGTTCTTTGTACCTAGCAGGTGCTCAAAAGTTTCAAACACAATTGGCAATTGTTCTATATAGGATATTAAGCTTCAATTTTTTTTTGTAACTGTCATGGATTGAATTGTGTCCCCCAAACATATGTGTCAGCTTGGTTAGGCCATAATTCCCAGTATTGTGTGGTTGTCCTCCATTTTGTGATTGATACACTTTTCCTATGTGTTGTAAATCTTAATCTCTGCCTGTGGTTAATGAAGCAAGATTAGATTATTATAAAGTGGATTAGATTGGGATTTTAACACCCTTACTCAGGTCACATCCCTGATCCAATGTAAAGGGAGTTTCCCTGGGCTGTGGCCTGCATCACCTTTTATCTTAAAAGAGATAAAAGGAAAGAGAAGGGAGCAGAGAGTTGGAGACCTCATACCACCAAGAAAGCAGCACCAGGAACAGAGCAGGTCCTTTGGACCTGAGGTTCCTACACAGAGAAACTCCTAGACCACGGGAAAATTAACCATAAGGACCTTCCTCCAGAGCTGACAGAGGGAAAGCCTTCCCCTGAAGCTGGCACCCTGAATTCTGACCTTTAGCCTACTAGACTATGAAAGAATCAATTTCTCTTCGTTAAAGCCATCTGCTTGTGATATTTCTGTTATAGCTGCACTGGATAACCAAGACGGTAAACAACTACTTATCCTACATATAATTCAACATCAACAATCATAACCTGATATGTCTATTAAGTAATTATGCTGTCAGAAAATTTGTTAATTGCCCTATATATTTGAAAAATTAAGTGCATTTGGAAACTACTACAGCATCATTCAGGTAAATGTGTTGTAGAAAATTGAGTTATCCATACTCAGGATGTAGATTTCTTTTGTTTGTTTTTCCTTCCTCCATAAATATTTAATAAAAACTAACTAGGTAGCAAGCACTGTGTTAGATGCCAAGGATACATCAATGAACTAGATAAATCCAGCAGGGAAGGCAGACATTGAACAAGTAGCCTCAAGTGTAATGGGTGTAAGGAAGGTTGAGGGTCTTGATATCCAAGGAACAAAGTACAGGATAAGCAACAGCCCAGAGGAAGTGGAGAGATGGCCTGAAACTCAGGTTTGTATCTAAATTAGTTGATTAGACAGATGTTCAAAGAGAGGTAAAACGTGGATGGGGACTGGCAAAAGAGAAAGCCATTTAGAGAGAAGAAAGCATGAGTTGAATGTAGCATTAATTTATTCATTCATATTTTTCTAAGTGTCTGCTGTATACTAGATACTGGCTAAGTGTTGAAACTACAATGGTAAGATAAACCAAATCTAGCCCCTTCTCTTATAGAGCTCATCTTCTAATGGAGGAGAAAAATGTTAATCAGGTGATAACATAAGAAATATGTCGTTTCTAACTAAAATAAATGCTGAGAAAAATGACCATGGTTCTATGATATTGATAGCAGGTTGCCCTGACAATGTGCCTTATTGTTGCTGCTGTTAGCTGCCATACTGTCATCCCAACATGCACAATGGAACAAAATGTCGCCTGGGCCTGTGCCACCCTCATGATTCGTTGTGGATCAGAAAAATATAATTCGTAGGGTTTTTACTGGCTGATTTTCAGAAGTAGATCATCAGGCCTTTCTTCCTAGTCCGCCTTAATCTGGAAGCTCTGCCGAAACCTGTTCAGCATCATAGCAACACACACGCTTCCACTGACAGGTGGGTGGTGGCTACACATGAGGTGCATTGGTTGGGAAATGAACCCAGGTCTCCCATGTGCTTGTAAACCAAACTCATTGCTGTTGAGTCAATTCTGACTCATAGCAACCCTACAGGACAGAGTAGAACTGCCCCATAGAGTTTCCAAGGAGCACCTGGTGGATTTGAACTGCTGACCTTTTGGTTAGCAGCTGTAGCTCTTAACCACTATGACACCAGGGTTTCTGGTCTGGAAGACGGGAATTCTACCACTGAATCACCACTGTGCCCTTTAGGTAAATAAAGAGAAAGCATTTTCCAGTAGAACTTGGCATGGTGAGGGGATTCAGAAAAGGCTGCCTATGTGCCTGGAGTGCAGAGAGCAAGGTGGTGAATGCCATTTTAAGTGTGCACTTCAGCGACATTAGTTACATTCATCATGTTGTACAGCCATCATAGCTATATCCAAAAGTTTTTCATCACCCAAAACAGAACCTCAGTGCCCTTCAGCTATAATTCTCAGTTGCCCCTTTCACTTCAGCCCCTGGTACCTACTAGTAAACTTTGGTCTGTACGCATCTGCCTGTTCCAGACACTTCATATAGGTGGGATCACACAATATTTGGCTTTTTGTGTCTAACTGATTTCACGTAGCATAATGTTTTCAAGGTTCATTTATGTCATAGCATGTAGCAGACTATATCTCTCCATGGCTAAATAATACTCTATTGAATGTAAATATCACATTTTAGTTAACCCTTCCATGTAATTTTTATTGTTAATCATCCATTTAAATATATTCCAATAAATGTAGATATTTTTAAATATTGCTATATTACATACAAAAACCCTGGTGGTGCAGTGGTTAAGATCTACAGCTGCTAACCAAAGGGTCGACAGTTCCAATCTACCAGGCGCTCCTTGGAAACTCTATGGGGCAGTTCTACTCTGTCCTATAGGGTTGCTATGAGTTGGAATCAGCTCAACAGCAGTGGGTTTGGTTTTTGGTTTTGGTATATTACATATAGTTTTTATGTCTGAATAAATGCATATAAATTTGTCTGTCTGTGTCTCGAGTTATAAAACAGGTGTCCTGAGAGAACATCCTGTGGATTCTATAAGCCAAGTGCCACCTGGAGAAACCTAATTCCTTCTTCAATAAATCCTTTACTTCATGTGCCTAGAAGTATACCAACATTTATTAAATTTAAAACTCAGAAGTTATATGTGCAGATCAAAAGAAATGTTTAATCACTATGCCTTCAGTGAGGACATTATCCCCATATACACGGTAACTAACATCATTGGGAACTAAAAACCAAACCAAACCCATTGCCATCAAGTCAATTCCAAATCATAGCAACCCTACAGGACAGAGTAGAGCTGCCCCATGGGGTTTCCAAGGAATGGCTGGTGAATTGGAACTGTGGACCTTTTAGTTAGCAGCCATAGCTCTTAACCACTGTGCCACCAGAGCCCCTATTGGGTACTAGAAAGGAACAACCACCAGAAGAGAAAAAATTTCATGACCTTAGGAATCTGGGCAACAATACAATGAGAACCTCCCAGAGTTTTATCTCCTGCTTGTAGCTTTTCCAAATGAATCCTACATGTTTTTCCCTGTGAAAAGGCTTCCGCTATTACCATGTCTTTTAAATTAGAGTTAAGGTCAAAAGTCGCAATAGGGCTCATTTTTAGGTTTTAGTTGAAAACTCTAATATCAGCCTGCTTCCACCACCCTGGTGATTCGCTGATTCTCAGTACCCCGTTGATTTCCTTTAAGCACCAGTTGCGGTTGTGTGGGCTCTGATTCGTGGCAACCCCATTTGTGTCAGACCAGAACTGTACTTCATAGGATTTTCAATGGCTGATTTTTTGGAAGTAGATCACCAGGCCTTTCTTCTGAGGTGCCTCTTGGTAGACTCAAACTACCAAACTTTTGGTTAGCAACCCAGCACATTAACTGTTTGTACCACCCAGGGACTCCTATTGATTTCCTTTATGTCTCTGTTATTATGGTCTATAATCCTATCTCTCAGTCTATGTATTGATTGTCAACCCCACTAAAAAATTCAGTTGCCTTGCTGTATTCAATAAATTTTTGTTGGATAAGCAGGCTAGTAAGTTACTCTGCAGAGAAGCCAGGGCCCCAAAAGATAGAAATGGCAGCTTTTAAAATTTTAATGTTATGTAATTAAATAAGCAAAATAAATGCAGAGACAAAGATGAATGTGTTTTCCTTTTGGAAGAGGTATTGATCCCAGGGCTGGGAGGAAGGAAGTCTCCCACACACTTTATTTCCTTTGTCATCAGGTGATGGACGTGCATGTTATTTTTTTTTTTTTTAATCGGAGGTAGTAGTTGCACCGGAGTGATAGTTTTTCCCTTTACTTTTCTTGAACTACTGTGTGGTGATTGATTTTTATAAAAGGCTCAGTGTTCACATCAGCTAATCAGGGCCCAGTTAATGTATCCCAAAAGAGGACATTTATGAAACTGTTCTTTATTGTCTTTTAGGAGTGATTTTTGTTTGTTTGTTTGTTTTTGTTTTTTGTTTAGTTGTCCCATTGACTGACAGTAGAGATAACAAGGGGCCCATGGAATACTTTGAGGTGGAAATGCAAGACCTATTACAGAAAAATTCCTACTGGGAACCCTGGACACTGAGTTCTGATGCCCTTTTCTGTCTCTGATTTGTTCTATAATCCGCATTTTACAAAAATAAGAAATGAAGCCTTGAATGTGAATTCATTGGTGGCAACAACCGTGGCTTCCCTGTCCTGAGAACCCAGCGCCAAGTAGAGTGCTCAGATGCATTGGTGGTTCAGTGGTAGAATTCTCCCTTCCATGTGGGAGACCCGGTTTGATTCCAGGCCAGTGCACCTTATGTGCAGCCCCCATCTGCCCATTAGTGGAGGGTGCTTTGAGGCTGAACAGGTTTCAGCAGAGCTTGCAGACTAAGATGGGTTACAGAGAAAGGTCCATTGATCTATTTCTGAAAATCAGCCAATGAAAACCCCATGGATCACAACGGTTTGATCTACAACTAATCATGGGGATGTCACCAGACCAGACAATATTTCATTCCTTTGTGCATGGGGTCGCCATGAATCAGGGGATGACTCAACCTCAGCTAACAACAGCCGTACAGTGCTTGGCGGGCAGTAGATGCTCAACGAAAGCTTCTTAAGTAGGTTGCTTTCTCCATATTTCTGTAGTTTTTCTTTAAGTGGTTAAATGGAAGAAGAATTTGAAATATTGTCATGTAGCAATGGTTGTGTGATGTCATTTGCTGTTTGCCAACCTAATGGTACAGCTAGAAAACATTTGCATATAAATGTCACATTGAGTTGAGGGTTTTTAAATTACTGAAGTGTAGGTAAAATGGCCAAAGAGTGGCACTTAGAGGTGAACAAATGTATTGCATCTGTGGAGTCTTTGTATTTATTACTTCAAGTATCATTGCTATTTCCTACTGGAAATTAAGCATCACAAATGTATCCTTCATTTGGCCAGGTGGCCTTGATGCCTCTAAAATGAATGGTGAATGTGGGAATATAAATTATAATCACATCATAAACCTTGGTGTTGATGTAAAATAATGCGTTTTAAGCTTGTTTTGAAGGTTAAGCAGGAAATCTTGTCCTGGATAATTACTGTTTCAACAAAAATCAATGTTGCTACAGTTAGCAGGTAGATGATCTGCTTAATTGGCTCAATATTAAATTTGTTAACTACGAATTATTTCACTGAAATTGTAGAAAAATGGAAATCGGTGAGGTACTTACTGGATTTGCAGTACAATCTTGTTCACCCAGTTGTAAAGAGCTTGTAATATGCATAGGGAGGACCCTAAGAGCTTACCCTCTACTTGTCCCCAAAGTGACCCTGATGATTTTCCGTAAATGCTTTGTAATGGCACTTGAGAATGGTAAAACTCAGGAAATTACCACCCTGTCCAAAGAATATGAGTTGATCCCTTCTATCTACTGCTTTATCTTCTCCTTGATAATCCAAGTCACCAATTTTATGCCTTTAAAAAAAATAATAGCTAAATTGCCTACATGACTTTACTGTTTAGAAAACACTTTCAAATCTGTTATTTCTTTTGGTCTTTACAAAAGCCCTATGAGGTATGATTAATTATATTATCATTATCATCATCATCATCATCCTTGTTTTATAGATAGAGAATGTGCAATTCAGAGATAGGAAGTGGTGTCCTCAAGTCCTTGATACTAGTAAGTGTCAGAACTAGGAACCAAAACTCAGGCTTCTGACTTCATGTCTTGATGTTTAATCACTACACCACATTCTGTCTTCATTTGAAATGGGCTCCATCTTTAGCCAAAGAAGTGGATCTCTACTTGTGGGGTGTGTGGACTATTATGGATTAAATTACACCCACCTAAAAATTTATGTGGAGGGAACCTGATACCTATGAATGTGACATTGTTTGAAAATGGAGTCTTTGAACATGTCATCAGTTAAATTCACATGAAGTTACACTAGAGTAGGGTAGGTTCTAAACCAATCCGAATGGTGTCCTTATAAAAGAGGAGAACAGACAAGGAGACAGATGCAGACAGAGGAAGAAGGGCCGGGTAAAGATACATCTATGCCCCGAGGGATGCCTGGGGCTATCTTTCTCTAGAGCTTTGGAGAGAACAGGGCCCTGCTGGCACCCTGAATTCAGACTACTAGCCCCTAGAACTGTGAGTCGATAAACTTCAGTTGATTAAAGCCACCCATATTCTGTGGTACTTTGCTACAGCAGCCCTAGGAAACGAATCTGTGGCCTCTGTCTTTATTTTGTGAAGAAGATATTCCGGGGTAAACCTTCAAATACTGCCTCCCAAAACTGGTCTACAATGAAATTTCCAACAGCCTACAGAAAAAATATACTACTTTTTTTTAACTTAAAGAACAATTTTTTGTCCTGACATTTTGCCCTTCCTGTATTTTTTAATGGTGAAAAATTCTTTTTATGAATTGATGATGGCAGAAGATAGAGTTGGTAGCAGCGGTGGTTTTTAGTGTCAATACTTAGAAATACTTATATTAGTTTCACCCCGTTGCTTCCCCACCCCCACCCCCTTAAAATTCTACTGCTCCATCAAATCTGAAAACCTATAAGCCGAAATTTTCCAAAAACAACATGGAGCTGATAGAATGAGTGGCAGATACAAGTGTTACTTGCCTGAAGCGTAAGTCCTTAGAAATCATCAACAAAGCCAAGGGATCACAACAGGTGGACCAAAGGTAGCCACAGAACAAGCAGACTTTCTTCAGGAATCAGTCCCAGCCTCTTAAGCCCTTCCCTAGAGGCCAGCTCTTAGGCCTCATCACCTGTGCTAGGTCTTGTTTTCATAGCTACATTAATTATATCCTATTACTGAAGAACAAAAGAGTGGCTTCTCTTCTGTCTCTTTCCATGGAGTTTTGCAGTCAGCTATGAGAAGTTCATAATCATTTAGGATAAGGCAGTATTGCTACACACATACCTCCTCACCCTGGGACCAGGCTATTCAGCAACTCCTATCCCTACAGAGGAAGCTTGTGGTAGTATGCCTCATCAGTCCGGCTCCACCAAAGAGAGAAGATATTAAAAGCTGTGGATTTTGCAAAAGATTGTCTTTTTTTTTTTTCCAGATCATTCTTGCACAGCTATACCCGCACATCAATGCATTGACCCATTAAGAATTACAGCAAATAAACAAACAAACAAACAGGCAGAGGCTATGCAAGGTTAGAAATAATCAACACTGGGCTCAGCAAATGAAGTATAAAACCCAAGTGTCGTGTGGCTAAGAGCTGCTATTTGAAAAGCTGACACAGTGGAAATAGCAAGAGTTTAAAAGCAACACTTGGTGAAGGGTAAAATGTTCCAAGGGGATCTGTTACCATCTGAGGCACAGCTCGGAAACTCGACCACCAAACATGCAAATTCACTCCCAAAACATGGGCAATGCATACAAACCTGGTAGCGAACGTGTGATTTATTGAGTTCTTTTTTGTTTGTTCTTTATTTATTTTTTTTATTAAAATTCAGAATGGGATGTAAATGTGCTTGAAAAATACTGCTTCTCCTTCATTGGTTGTTCCTAGAAGCCCCGAGTGTACTGGAATAGAAGGAGTATGGTAGATCCTCACACATCTTCACAGAGATTGGTTTCTAAAGTCAGCACTTAAAGCAAAATTAAATATTGTTAAAATTTCCTTAAATTATGGCTGTATAGATGCCTGCCTAGAAGACAAGCATACCATTTGTCATCAGGATTGGAAGTTACAAATAATTGTTTCTTTGGCTGAACCTCAGATGAAGAACTTGAGTTTAGAGCCATACTAGACAGTATGGCAAGACACTCTGTCTGTGTGAACCTGCTGAAAATTGAAACTAAAGAAAAAATAGGTTTAGGTCTCTCATTTCTAATGCAGTGAAGAGAATTGACAAAGCAAGTGGCATGGTGGACAGTATCTCCCACACGACTTACATGGATTTTTCTACTTTCTCACACATACCACCTCATTGTGTAGCTTCTGGTAAGTCATTTTATTTCTCTGCATCTCAGTTTCATTCTCTGTATAATGGGGATGATGGTGATGCCAATAGTTGTTTTAAGGATCGACTGAGACAAAGCACGTGGAGATATTTTCTTCCAGTTATAAAAGCTAGACATGCCTTGTTGAAAAAAGACAAGAAAAAAAGAAATGTCTGAAGGACTAAAAACAAATAAGAGGGATCTTGCACTCTAATGGAAGAGAAAGGCACATAAAGTATTAATTCAAGTATACCATCCAGTAAATGAAAGGACAATGATGTGCACAGTATGTTGTGGAAACATAAAGGAACAACACATACTCTATTCTGTGGTACACAGTGGGCTCTGTGAGAGAGATGATGCCTGAGCTGAGCCTTGAGATATGGTTGACAGTTAAAGGACCCAAGAGAGTTGGCAGAATGTTTTATGCACCAAGACCAACATAGGCAAAGATGCATGAATCATCTTGGATATGAAGAGGATATGGAAACAGGTCATGTGTTAAGGTTGTCAAATATGAAATGGGGAGTAGGAGGCTATGAGGCTAGAGAGAGAGATAAGGGTCAGGTCACTTAGGGCCTAGCTTGAGATGCTAATGAGCTTGGCTTAGGCTTTTGGTGACTGATTATTTTGAAGGGTTTTAAGCAGCAGAATGACATATTTATATTCTAGAAATATTTGTATTTTAGAAATTGATCATTATGGCTTCATTTTGGAGTGTACTTAAGGGAATAGGATACCAGAGGATGGAAAAACCATTAAGAAGACTTTTCAATATTCAGGAAATGAAAAGAGCCTGTCCTGAGACAAGAACAGTAGGAATATAGAGGAGACATATTTGGAAAATATTTATGAGGTAAAATTATCAGGGTTTGGTGGCTGGTTAGGGTAAAGGTGGGGAGAGGGAGTGAAGAGTATGGAATGAATCCCAGGTTTCTGTCTTGGATGATGAGGTGTTATTGACTAAGTCTGAAAGCAGGTTAGGGTTGGAAATTAAGAGATGGCAATTTCACTCTAAGACATAACAATTTTTATAATTTACCATCCAAACCTATATACTTATAGGTGTGAAAGGGGCCATTATTAATAATTTTTCCAAGACGACAAATATAAACCATAACTATCTCCATAAAAGTAGGATCTCCATCTTATACGTGGAACATTCAAGTAGACATGTCTGTGCCAGACAGTTGAATGTACGAGGATAATACATCAATATTAATGGATGAGGCTAATACATCAATAAGTTGACGCTAGCATTAAGGTTAGAATTAAAATCATGGGCGTAGATCAGAAGACCCAAAAAGAAAGAGAGAAGGGCCAGTAGGCCAAGGGCACCAGGTGAAATACTTGAGTTTAAGGGTAGCTGAAGTTGAAAGAACCCCTAAGGGAGACTGAGAAGGGGGAGGCAGAGAAGTTTGGTAAGAATTAGGAGAGGGCAGAGAGTGGCCATTTCCAGGGAGTAGTCAACAATGTCTAATGCAAAATAATCTGATAACTTGAGGATTGAAGAAAGTCTACTGGACTTAGCAACACAGAATTGACTTTCGCCGGAGTGATTTCATGGGAGAACTGGGGTAGGTATCTAGATGCAGTGGGTTGAAGAGTGAATGGAAAGTAAAGAAGTAGAGAAAGCAAGTACTCACCTCAATAAGGAAAGAGAAAGGGAGAGACACAGCTAAAGGGAGTAGAGAGTCAAGGGAAGTTTTGCTTTATATGTTTTTTCCTTTTTTTTTATTTGAAAAAAATTGGAATATTTTAACAGCCTTAATTTAAAGATACAGTTTTCAATCAGTAGTAATACTGACTTTACTTAAGTCTTCAAATTTAAAGTTTGCATGATTTTTATTCAATGACATTAAACTCATTTTGTTAGTTTTGTTTTGCCCATTGCTCTTATAAGTTGGCAGAGGAGGGAATAACATCATTCTTATTGGGTACTTTCCATGACACCTGCTGAACAAAAATGATTTGACAATACCTGGCCTCTTGAAAAAGGTGCTCAAAAGACTGGTTAACTTCACTTCAGAAACGTAATGCATGTATGAGTCTGGATGAAGATCACAGTAGGAGGTCTGAGTGTGTGCCTATTCCTAAATTGCTGCCCTAAGGCTACACCACTAATTTCTTAATTTATGAGTAGAAATTGCATCCTTTCTTCTAATCAGCCTATGTGCATTGAGGGTCTGGGGTCTACCAAATTCTAGAATTGATTAACAGTGATCAGTAGGCTTGAAGAATCAAAGCATTCCAAGCATTCCTTTCTGAAATCGGAAAACATGTCTTCCTCACCTGAGAAAAAACTCATCGACAGTCTGCCTAGAGCTGCATCCGGATAATCCCATCTCCTCTCTTTGCTCCGTCCAAGCATTGGGACATTTGCCTAGTCCAGTTCCACTAAACTTTATTCCGTTTCTCTTTGGGATCCAAAAATTCAATCCCCTGTACCCTGGATAGGACTCAAACCCACGATCACTGCCTTAGGAGGCCAATAGTATATTATATATATTTTTATAAAATTAAAAAAAAAAAAAAGAAAGAAACCGTGGGCTTTTGACCAAGACAAGTGTTAGTTAGTTAGTTACTTATTAGTAGGTTCTACAAAGACATATTAGCTCTACTCCCTGGAATCTATTTTATCTGCCAAGCTTCTTGATTCCTGATCAGCCCACCTTACCCATAGCAATCCATCCTTCTCTCCTCCACACCACTCCTGTGTTCCTGCATCTCCCTTATTTCCTCTACCTTTACAGTGACCAATCACTCATTCTCTCCTTGTGCACATCAGAATGAAGAAGGGACCAATTTCCTCCACAAACAATTGACGGAAGAATAATGGTTACCCTTCACCCTATTGTTGTTGTTAGGTGCCATCAAGTAAGTTCTGACTCATAGTGACCCTAGGTACAACAGAAGGAAACAATCTATTAGTTCTTGGAAACATTTAAGAAACAACTGATGTTTTACGTATTTTGAGCTTTGGAAGGCCTTCAAGAAACAATGAATTTGTCCTTGTGTACTGGATCTATTAAACAACCATTTGCTGTGGTGTCAACCCTAACTTATGGCAACCCCGTGTGTATCAAAGCAGAACTGTGCTCCATAGGCTTTTCAGTGGCTGATTTTTCAGAAATAGATCACCAGGCCTTTCTTCCAAGGCAACTCTGGATGGACTTGAACCTCCAACCTTTCCATTAGCAGTTGAACACATTAATTATTTGCACCACCCAGGAACCCCACAAGACCTATAAGGTGCAGAGGGTGAGGGGGGATAAGTAAAACAGAACATACAGCACTCCTTCAGACCCGTATTTATCTCTTAGCTTTCATTTGGAAAAACTACATCAGGGACGACTGTTAGAGGAGAGTTGGAATTAATATGTGACCTTATACCATAAGGAAACATCATTTGGCTTCATGATGTTTATGTAGCACTTTGTTTCCTTCTTTTCATTAACCATATAGAACATGAAACAGATGCTTCTTGGGGTAATTTACAAAACAGTCTATTGTTCTTGCAAAATTCCTATGATTCTCATGTCAATTCCCATTCAGCCATCAGCTGAACAGCCCTCTTCTTTGGATGCACGGACAGCTTTTTCAGCTTTGCGAGTTGCTTGTAAAGTTCACCCAGCCACCCGCTGTTGATCTTTATTCATCATATGCTCTGTGGGACAGTAATGACTTTCCAGGAGGCATAAGTGATAGTGTGCTTTTGCATCTTAATAGCATTAATCTTGTATGATATGATCCATATGCTTTATACAGTGACTGTAACAATTAAAATGCTCACATGGACTCATATAGGGCACAGCATTGGCTTGTTTCAGAATTCAAATATTGCTTAGTGTTTTTATTTCCAGCCAGTTCATTCTTATGAATCTGTTTTCAAGCCTCATGTCTTCTGCTCCTTTTTTTGCTCCCACCCTTATCCTTTTCCTTAAACAAAACTCCCTGTATGTATATATTGCTTTCTATGGACGCAAACCATCTCTGGTCACTCTCTATAAAGTAGTATCCCTCCATTTAATCTTTATATTACAACATTTTTTTATTTTAATCAGAGAAATTATTATCCTACTAGTTAATTTTTTTTCTAATTTATTAAACTGTTGTCTGTCTCCTTCACTGTAATATAAGCTCCATGAGGATGGACCTTTTCCTCCATATTCACTGCTAGTATTGAACCAGCACCTAGCACTGAACCTGACTCATACAGGCGGTTAACAAATATTTGTTGACTGAAGTATTGCTCTTTACATAAAATTGACCACTTTTTTCTTTGTGCCATGTACTATGTACATCCGCAGCCCTGGTGGCACAGTGGTTAAGAGCTTGGCTGCTAACCAAAAGATCAGCAGTCCAAATTTACAAGCTGCTCCTTGGAAACCCTATTGAGCAGTTCTACTCTGTCATATTGGGTTGGTATGAGTCGGAATCAAATTGATGGTAACGTTTGTTCTTGTTTGTTTGTTTTTAATAGCAGAAGAATTCCTGGTGGTGCAATAGTTAAGCACTGAAAGGTTGGTGGTTCAAACCCAAACAGAGACTCTGCACTAGAAAGACCTAGCAATCTTCTGTAAAGATTGCAGCCTAGGAAACCCTACTGGGCAGTTCTATGCTGTCATTCGGGGTTGCTATGAGGTTGAAATCGATTTGACAGCAAGCAGCAACATATTATAGCATATTAGTTGCATGACTTTACATGTAGTGCCCTCTTCCCTCAGTAGACTCGGTAGCCTGTGAACTTTTGAGAGAGGGACTGCATCTTACTCATCTTGGATTCCCTAGCACCCAACACAAAGCCCGATGTAGAGTCAGTGATCAGTAAATATTTGATGAATGACTTGTAGGTTCTCACTAAATTAAAATTATTTCATAAGCAGCTTTTGCTGAGCCCATAGGGTGCAGGGACCTAAAATATGTGTTTGTATTAACTGAACATAATCAGTTATGACATAGCCCTTTTATTTAATCTTTTAAGTATATGACATTAAAAAAAAAAAAAGCCTGTTGTCATCAAGTTGATTCCTATAGGACAAAGTAGAAATGCCCCATAGAATTTCCAGGGAGTGTCTGATGGATTCAAACTGCCAACCTTTTGGTTAACAGCATAGCTCTTAACCACCACGCCAGCAGGGTTTCCATATGACATAGGGAAAAAATATATATATCAAAAATCCTTAAGTTCTATTCCAAGGGAGATGCAGTAAATCTGTGGATTGAAGAATCCTTTATGTTTTCAGGAGAATAGACTCATATGATATTTAAACAGAAATTGAGTATCATTCACAATTAGTACAACATGAGTGAAAATATGAAATTGCTCAGCACTCTATATCTCAGGTTGGGTGTGCTATTTTCCATGAATGTAGTAAAGAAGGACTGAAGATAGCATTTAACCACTATGCCACTAAGGTTTCCAGGATTGAAGATAGTGAGACTAATGGTTACCACTGGAAACAACTCTAATGATATTTCTAATCATGTATTTGGAGGCTCTATTAGGGAGTATGGAGTCCCTGGGTGGTGCAAATGATTAACACACTTGGCTGCTAACCAAAAGATTGGAGGTTCAAGTCCACCCAGAAATGCCTCAGCAGAAAGGCCTGACAATCTACTTCCCCAAAATCAGCCATTGAAAACCCTGTGGAGCACAGTTCTACTCATGGAGTCACCATGAGTCAGAGTCAACCCAACTGCATCTGGTATGGTTTGGTTTAACTAATAATATGCTGGGAGAGGCGGGGCAAAGGCGGTGGAGTAGTCAGAAGCTTCCTGTGGTCCCTCTTACAAAAAAGACCCCCAAAAAACAAGTGAATCAATCATATACATCAATCTTGGAGCCCTGAACATCAAAGGCAAAGTTGAAGAATCAGACTGAGCGGCAGGAGGAGGGAGAGACAGTTTGAAAGCAGCGAGGAGTTGACAGACCTGACTTGGTGGGAACCAGTACCCTGCAGGCCGGATCAGCTGACTAGCACAGTGAGGCAAGAGTGGCATTTGGGAAGTGTTTTCCATATTGAGAGAGACCGAGCAGTGGAGAGTCTACTTGAGTCTCCAGAACCTGTGAGGAATGGCCCTCAATCAATAGAAGATAGGTACATGTGTCTAACCTACTGCCGGATTAAAAAACACCCCTTTGGGAAAAACCTCTCTCCCATTTACTTGCTCCCTCCCCACTCTTCAACAGTCTGGGCTGGTTTCAGCTATTGCCGCATACCCAGAAATAGGACCTATCAAATGTCCTGAGCCATTCTCCTGGCCTTGCAGAGGGAACAAATTAACAAATAGGAAAAAATAATCTACCAGCTCCCCTAAGCTGGGAACTCAGAGCAGACACATCTCCTTTGCCTAGGCACAGGCATAAGGGGTGCACAAACTTTGAATGCCTTTCACCCTTGCATAGATCTATGTGGGCCCATTTCAACAACGTAGGCCCTCATTAGCACAGTACAACAGGGTATATACCTGAAGCCTGACTTCGCTACAATTTCACTGTATCAACTATATGGTGGAATGGCAGGTTTGTGACATTTGACAACACTGTGCCCAATAAGCAGGGTCCTCACCTACCCATATCAGGAGCCTGAGGACTGGTGGCTCCACTCACTCCACCTAGCCACCTGCAACAGGGGTCCAAGAATAAGTGGTGCCTTCTACTCCCTACAGCCAACATCATTGGATGCCCATTTTGGCTGCAAAACCCACCCTCCTTTGAGCTCTAGGGAACAGGACCATGCTTTCCTCCCAGACACTCAGGGGCAGCTGTCAGCCCCCTGTCTTGCTCAGCATGTGACCTCCTACTGCAGCCAGATACCCATGCTTACACCAATCACCCCTGCCCATCTAGGACTGTTAGGTGAGGGCTTGCACCACACAGTTGGTGACTGACTACCTGGACACCTGAGCTGAATCCATACAAGAAAAGTAAACAGACTCTTGGGCTCATATACCTAATAACAGATCAAACCATATGGTGACAGGGTGTTAGAGCTTCAAAGGCACCAATAATCAAACTGGCTCACACAAGCAGCCTATTTGGGCATATCAAAACAAAACAAAACAAGAAGCTAGGACACAGTAAACAAACAAAAAATAAATAAATACAGAAAATTATTGATGGCTCAGAGACGACAGTCAATATTAAATCACATAAAGAGGCAGACCACAATGGCTTCAGCAAGCATCCACAGAATTAAGAAATCTTCTAGAGGAAGAGAATTTCCTGGAATTACTGGAGGTAGAATACAAAAGATTAATATACAGAACTCTTCAAGAGATCAGGAAGGAGATCAGGCAAAACGCAGAACAAGCCAAGGAACACACAGATGAAGTGATAGAGGAACTTAAGAAGATTGTAGAAGAGTATAATGACAAATTTAACAGGCTGCAAGGATTCATGAGAGAGAGCAAACAGAAATCCAGAAGATTAACAATAAAATTTCAGAATTAGCTCAATAGAAAGTCATAGGAGCAGAATTGAGGCAATGGAAGTCAGAATTAGTGAAATTGAAGATAAAGCACTTGACACCAACTGATTCGAGGAAAAATCGATAAAAGAATTTAAAAAAAATGAAGAAACTGTAAGAATCATGTGGGACTCTATCATGAGGAATAACCTATGAGTTACTGGAGTACCAGAACAAGGGGGGATAACAGAAAATACAGAGAAAAGTGTTGAAAATTTGTTGGCGGAAAACTTCCCTGATGTCATGAAAGATGTGAAGATATCTATTCAAGATGCTCATCGAACCCCACACAAGGTAAAACCCAAAAGAAAGTCACCAAGACATATTATAATCAAACTTGCCAAAACCAGAGATAATTTTAAGAGCAGCTAAGGATAAACATAAAGTCACCTACAAAGGAGAGTCAATAAGACTAAACTCAGACTACTCAGCAGAAACCATGCAGGCAAGAAGGCAATGGGATAACATATATAAAGCCTTGAAGGAAAAAAATTGTCAGCCAAGAATTATATATCCAACAAAACTATCTCTCAAACATGATGGCAAAATTAGGACGTTTCCAGATAAACAGGAGTTTAGGGGATTTGCAAAAACCAAACCAAAATTTCAAGAAATAACTAAAGGAAGTCATCCAGTTAAAAAATCAATAACGTAAGATAACAACCCAAGACTAGAACACAGGATAGAGCAACCAGATATCAACGCAGATAGGGAAGTTACAAAAATAAATCAAAGCTGAAACACTGAAAATAGGGAAACAGAGACATCAATATGTAAAAGATGACAACATTAAAACAAAAAGAGGGACTAAAAAAATACACTCATAGATCTTTCATATGGAGAGGAAGTCAAGATGATATAGTAATATGCTGGGTATTGATTACCTAGCTGAGACTCAGCTGGGTGTCACTGACCTATCTGGCAGCAGCAAAGGGCAGGAAGACCAAGTGAGGTACCTGAAGTCCCAGTTACTATAAACCAAGTCACCTCACAAGTAACCAGGAGAGTGGGCTCTGCTGTTTCCAGTGTGAGATTTCTGCTACACACTTCAACAGGACAGTCAGAAATCTTGGACTCTTGGTTTATTTGGGAGGTATCTTTTTTTTTTTTATCTTGACAAGGACTTCTTCAATCAGGCAGTTCTAATTTATGCCCCTTTACACACAACACAAATTCTTTCCAATATGCTGACACATTTCCAAATATGCTTAACCACATAATTGTAACTTTTTCTTGACGAAAACTTTTAAAAGATGTATTTCTTAGTCAATGACTTAGCCTATTACGGTATCTTTGTATTTTAATATAATAATTTTGTTTCCTGATGGATAATACCTATCCTCTAGAAATACTTCATTTGATCCATATTCCACATATCTAAAAGAGAAAGTCATGATACAATTATTTTAAAGATGTCAACTTTGATGTATAGAATAGTATTCCTCTGGGCCAAACAAAGTAAATTTCATGCCCAAAATGTGAACCACAGTATCATCTTTTCCAAAACAAGTTTGTATTGGAAAATTTCTTAAGCTCTAAGTCCTAAGACCATTCAAATTTTACTACTATTTTTCTGTTTATACCATATAGAACCCTTTAAAGCCCTTATTGCTCTCGCTTATATCCATTATAAAATTTTTAATTTATTCTAACCATGACTACATTTAGTAAGTGCTGTTTCAGACAGGAAATGAAACTATTACAGTGATGAACTCTTTTCCCCTAGTTTATTAAGGAATCTGTTTTTATCGTACTGGTTTCTTTCAACTTACTATAATGCATGGGTTAACCAATATAGTTGGGTTCAGTATAATGGGGGAGAGGAGGAAGAAAGCACACACAATAATAAAAAAAATAATTTTTTTTTTTTAGCTGACTTTTAATGAGAATTCTTTAGGGCTCTAACCAAGCAGATCCAGAATAATTTATCTATGATAGTAGGAAAAGCAAATTACTTACAACGTTATGCTGCTAAGGACTGTTGCAATGTTCCCAGGGCTGTAATGCTCCCTTTTATAGATGTGCTGGAATCAACTTTATAACTTTTGCTATTAGTTGCTAAGAAACAAATTATAATGGCAGCTCAGATTCTTTACTATTCTTTACTCTTAATGCTGCAAGCCAACCCATTACTGTCCAGTTGATTCCAAGTCATAGTGACTGTATAGTAGAGCTGCCCCGTTGGGTTACCAACACTGTAAATCTTTACAGAAGCAGACTGCCACACCTTTCTGCAGTGGAGCAGCTGGTGGGTTACAACTGCTAAAATTTCGGTTAGCAGCTAAACACTTAAACCACTGTGCCACCACCAACAATGAAACAATCCATTGCCATCAAGTTGATTCTAACTCATAGTGACCCTATAGGACAGAGTAGAACTGCCTCATACAGTTTCCAGGGAGCAGCTGGTGGATTTGAACTGCCAACCTTTTGGTTAGCAGCCAGACATTTAACCACTGCACCTTGAGGGCTCCTTTATTTATTTTTATTGTACTTTAGATGAAGATTTACAGAGCAAATTAGTTTCTCATTAAACAATTAATACACATATTTTTCTTGACCTTGGATTACCAGCTTTCCTGTCCCCTCCTGCCTTCTTGTCCTTGTCTGTGGGCTGGTGTGCCCGTTTAATCTCTTTTTGTTTTATGGGCCTGTCCAATCTTTGGCTGAAGGGTGAACCTCAGGAGTGACTTCAGTACTGAGTTAAAAGTGTATCCAGGGACGATACTCTCAGGGTTTCTCTGGTCTCTGTCAGAACAGTAAGTCTTGTCTTTTGCATGTGTGTGCAAATTAGAATTTTTGTTCTCCATTTTTCTCCAGCTCTAGCTAGGACCCTCTATTGAGCCCTGTCAGAGCAATCATTGGTGGTCTGGTGGAAGCTGTGGTGCTCGTGTCCTTTAGTCACCAAGTCTCCTTTCATACCCCATAAACCAAAGCCAAATCCATTGCCATCGAGTCGATTCCAATTCATAGCAACCTATAGGACAGAGTAGAACTGCCCCATAGGGTCTTCAAGGAGTGGCTGGTGGATTTAACTGCCAACTTTTGGGTTAGCAGTTGTAGCTCTTAACCACTGTGCCACCAGGGCTTTATTTCCTTCAGATGATTAAAATGATCAACAAAGTAATTGTTTTAAATATCACTGACAATGAAAGCATTTCCAGAAAGCCAGCCATGTTTGTATGATTTTTATTTGGGGGTTAGGTGGAGTAGGAGAGTAGGTAGAGTCGTGATGTTATTGACATCAACCTGTTGAAATGACTTGAGGTCTTGACATACACGTAATGGCTTCCTTTTCTGGAAAATTGGTTAAATTAGAAATCAGTTTTACTGTTTTTTTTTTTTTTCTTTTAATTATTATGGTGGGAGAAAAGGGACTAAGAGTAGAAATTTGGGGGTTAAACTGATCTAAGTTTGTATGCTAGCTCTACCACTTACTAGATGTAACTAACTTCTGGTAAATTGTTTAATTTCCTTAGTGCCTCGATGTTCCCTTCTGGAAAATGGGGATAATAAAGTGTATCTTGTAACATTATGAATGTACTTAAAATATCTAGCAACAACAAAATAAGTTGTGGTAGTGATTTATGTTATTGTTAACCCCTAAAATTAGGGAGAAACATTTTGGGATATTCTTAAAGCCTTCATAAAGATAAATAGGTAATATAGTAGATTAGAAATATATTACTTCAAATGAGTACAATGTATACTCTGAATATACCATACCCAAATTACATAGTAACATGTGAAATTCATTAATTTATTCATTTGTTTGAAGAGCTAACTGACCATCATTACTTAAACACTTATAATGTAGAAGTGTAAAAGTAGCAGCAAATATAAAAGTAATAAAAGTCATAGCCACCTGTCAGTCATCTAGAGCTGCTATAACAGAAATATCACAAGAGGATGGCTTTAACAAAGAGAAATTTATTTCTTCACAGTAAAATGGGCTAAAAGTCCAAATTCAGGGTGTCAGCTTCAGGGGGAAGGCTTTCTCTCTCTGTCAGCCTTCTCATCAATCTTCCCCCAGACTCAGAGGGAACGCATGGACCCCAGGTCCAAAGGATGCACTCTGCTCCAGACACTGCTTTCTTGGTGGTATGAGGTTCCCCACTGTCTGCCTGCTTTCCTTTCCTTTTTGTGTCTTGAGAGATAAAAGGTAGTTGGTACAGGCCACACCCCAGGGAAACTCCCATTACATTGGATCAGGGATGTGACCTGGTAAGGGTGTTACAATCCCACCCTAAACCTCTTTAATATAAAATTACAATCACAAAATGGAGGACAACCACAGAATCCTGGGAATCATGGCCTAACCAAGTTAATACACACATTTTTGGGGGGACATAATCCAGTCCATGACACCACCATTCCCACTAAATGTAATGGACAGCATGTGGCTGAAGAGAAAATGTTGGTGTGTATATCTGACTCATATTCTGAACCAGGTGTATGAGGATGCAATAAAATGGAGGTCCCTGGGTGGAGCGCATAGTTTGTACAACTGCTAACCTAAACGTTGGTGGTTTGAACCCACCCAGCAGCACTTTCTTCAGGAAGTAAGGCCTGATGATCTGCTTCCCTTAGGATTATGGGAAAGAAAACCCCATGGAGCACAATTTTACTCTGTAATACGTGGGGCTGCCATGAGTCGGAATTAACTCTATGACAACTAACAGCAACAACAACAAAGCCAAACAAAAACCGAACTCACTTCTGACAAGTCAACTCGTAAGTGTCCGTAAATCCGTATTGTGAGGGCCAAATATTGATACAGGATGATTCGAAGTATCTTCAGTTTAGCGGTATTGAGTGCCGTGTTTCTTCTAGTGTTTTCTCTGGTTTCAGACATTTAGTTCCTGACTACATGAACATCTTCCAAGTAAAAAATCATTTATAATTGTTAGCCTGTGTAAAATTAAGTCTCTCCCAACTCCATCCCCTGCCCCCCCACAAAAAAAAACACACACATTTGTCATCACCAGAGAGCTCCGGCTCCTCCAGCCTTCAGTGCATTTGATATAAGCCTTTTCTCTGTATATGTCTTTATTTGGGGTTCTGCCTAAGAATAAAGGACTACTGAGGCATCCCTGGTGGTGCAGTGGTTAAGATCTCCGACTGCTAACCAAAAGCTTGGCAGTTGGAGTTCAAATCCCTGACCTGCCCCTTAGAAACCCAATGGGGCAGCTCTACCCTGCCCTGTAGTAGCTATGAGTCAGAAATGACTTGACAGCACAAGTGTTTTTTTTTTTCTGGAGGAGATAAAAAATTAGTTTTTTTCAGAAAACAGCCTAGATTTCAAATGTCTTCTGAAAACATAGAAGGCCTGGCAATCATGGCCGCCATGGCACTCCTCCTAGTAGAGTATGTTGGCACCACTTTTATCTGTACGTAAAGTGCGGTTACGCCCAGCCTACTTCACTCAGTCAATGTCTGTCTCTGACCCCTGTAGGCAAAGGAGTTTGCAGCCCTTTCTGCAGCCCCGTACATACTTGTGCCCTTAAAATCTGCGCTCCCATGAGTTAAAATCCGCGCTCACATTTGTATCTATAAGAATACATTTTCATTTCTTCAGAGGGAAAGTTGTGATGCTATTTGTCAAACAGAGTTAAATAATTATCTTTAGAGTTCCCGCATTACAAAATTTAGACAGGGCAAATTATTTGCTGGTTGTAATTCTCTCTCACAATTCCAGGCCCAGGTGAAGTCAAATATTTTGATCTACATTTAAATACCAAGTGAGCACGTGACGCTGCACTAAGAACTCTGGGAAAGCAGGGGCAAATTAGACATGGTCCTGCCAAAATCTCAAGCAAGTGGAAAAGGGAGTGCCTAGCTTCAAATGAAAAGTAAAGAAACCAATATGCAGTAAGATCAGTTGAAATGGAGTACCTGCCAGAAACTTAAACAAGGAATAAAGGTGCTTTTATTCTCAATTCCAGTGAGTCCAAACTTGCTGAATTCCATAAATATTATTTATATTCTTTATTCTTCTATATCCTTTATTCCTCCTTTTGGAAGTATAGGGAAAATACTCTGCCACCTTCTCAGGTTATCATCATTACAAATTGAATATAAAACACTTTACAAAAAAAAAAAAAAAAACCTCTGGAAAAAGGAACAAGTAGTAATACTGTACTATGAATCAGATCTAAGGTATACCTTAAGGATATATGTGTGAGTGAGCAAGGTACCACAGAATGCTACGTTAACCCTCTTAGTCTTCGATCCATGAAGCAGCTGTTCACTAAATGGCTTCCTACTCTCAAGAAGGAGTTGAAAATGCATAGCCATCACCGATTCTACCTTCTTATTGTGTGTGTGCATTTTTTTTTTTTAAATGGGGAGGAATAGACAGTTTGTAAAGGGACTTGCCTCCCTTAATAACAGAGAATGGCCTTAAGTTATGAAAATTCTGGCTGTTTCTCTAAGAAGTTATGATACACCACTGGGCAGACCAGAGACCAGGTGTCGTGATTCAGTTCAGGGACCAAAAGCCAATAACACTTCACTTTGAAAACCTTTTTAATGCCCATTCCCTGTGGCTTCCAGGATAAGCTACTGCTTTTCTTTCTCTCTCTGCTCTTTAATGCATAATAAAGAAAAGAAAGAGAAGGTATGTATCCTACAGCCCTGTCAAGAGGAAAAGTAACTAGATGGTTATGAAGTGCTTTCAAGGGAGATCACAGCCTTAAAGAGTGGCTTGGAAGCGGTTTTTTTTTTTTTTTTTTTTTGGTGCTTTAAGTGAAAGTTTACAGTTCAAGTCAGTCTCTCATACAAAAACTTACACACACCTTGCTATGTACTCGTAGCTGCTCTCCACCTGATGAGAGAGCACACTCCTCTCTCCACCTGGTATTCCTCATGTCCATTCAACCAGTTCCTGTCCCCCTCTGCCTTCTTATCTTGCCTCTGGACAGGAGCTGCCCACATAGTCTCATGTGTCCACTTGAGATAAGAAGCTCACTCCTCACCAGTACCATTTTATGTCTTATAGTCCAGTCTAATCTTTGTCTGAACCATTCGAGAATGGTTTTAGTTTTGGGCTAACAGAGAGTCCGGGGGCCATGTCCTCTGGGGTCCTTCCAGTATCAGTCAGATCATTAAGTCTGGTCTTTTTACTAGAATTTGAGATCTGCATCTCACTTTTCTCCTGCTCCATCAGGGATTCTCTGTTGTGTTCCCTGTCATGGCAGTCATTGGTGGTAGCCGGGTACCATCTAGTTCTTCCAGTCTCAGGCTGATGGAGTTTCTGATTTATGTGGCCCTTTCTCTTGGGCTCATATTTTTATTCCGCTTTGCTCCAGGTGGGTTAAAACTGATTGATGAATCTTAGATGGCCGCTTGCTAGCTTTTAAGACCCCGGACACCACTCACTGAAGTGGGATGCAGAATGTTTTCTTAATACAATTGGTTATGCCACTTGACCTAGATGTCCCCTGAAACTATGGTCCCTAGACCCCCACCCCTGCTACTCTGTCCTTCAAAGTGTTCAGTTGTATTCAGGAAACTTAGCTTTTGATTTAGTCCAGTTGTGCTGACTTCCCCCTGTACTATGTGTTGTCCTTCCCTTCACCTAAAATAATTCTTGTTTACTATTCAGTTAGCGAATACTCCTCTCCTTCCCTCCCTACCCTAGTAACCATCAAAGAATGTTTTCTGGAAGCAGTTTTGTATGTGTGTTTCTTTTGAATATCTGAACCCTGGTGGTACATGGTTAAGTGCTCAGCTGCTAACCAAAATGTCAAGGGGTCAAACCCACCAACCACTCTGGGTGAAAGATGTGGCAGTCTGCCTCCATAAAGATTAAAGCCTTGGAAACCCTGTAGGCAGTTTTACTCTGTCCTATAGAGTCACTAGGAGTTGGAATCGACTCAATGGCAATGGGTTTGATTTTTGTCTTTTGTAGGTTGAGGATCTGGCCTGACCTATCTAGCTACTTAGCTATGTAAAACAGATCATAGTGAATGTTAGGAGTCCCTGGGTGGCGCAAACAGTTAAGCACTTGACTGCTATCCAAAAGATTGGTGGTTCTAACCCACTCTGAGGCACCTTAGAAGAAAGAGCTGGCAATCTGCTTCTGAAAGGTCACAGCCTTGAAAACCCTATGGAGCAGTTCTACTCTGCACACATGAGATCATTCTAAGTCAGAACTGAGTAGACAACTACTAGCAAGAGCAGTGAGCATTGGTCTAGTGCCCTAACTTTAAATGTGAGGATAATTGAAGTGGTAGAGATCAGACAACTTGAAGAAGGTCACAGCTGTTATTATCAGGGCTATTATCAGGGCTTCTGGTCTTCTCTTAAACCCATTGCCCTCGAGTCTCTTGGAAACACTGGTGGCATAGTGGTTAAAAGCTACAGCTGCTAACCAAAAGTTTGTTGGAATCCACCAGGTGCTCCTTGGAAACTCTGTGGGGCAATTCTACTCTGTCCTGTAGGGTTGCTATGAGTCGGAATCGACTTGACAGCAATGGGTTTGATTTGGTTTTTTGGGTCTCCTCTTATTCTCCCCTCCCCTGTTATACCTGTGGTTTTCACACTTGCATACTCCCTTGCTCTCTAGTGGCATGTCCTTGAGGTCATCGTGAGGATCTAGGGATCAGAAGGAATAAGGGGGTGAAGTGGGAACCCAAGCAAGTAGTTAGAATGTGACTGTGATTTTTCTCAGTAGGATTCAGGCATTTCAACCTATTTAAACTATTACATATACGTTTCTGTAGATTTCTTGAAAAAATATCAGTATTTTGTTAGTGCTGAAAAGTTTTTGATGTTTAGAAAAACTGAAACAAATCTTGTGTCACCCATGTTATAAAACAGCGTTTGAACTCGACTAGAGAATATCTGTCTCGTCAAAGAAAAGCCATTCTTGGCATTTTAAAATATCATTTGATCACCGCAGGCTAATTGCTGATGTTCCTAATCCACCAGGTTGACATTTAATGAATATTCCTGATGAAACAGTTCCCTAGTTGGTTGATCCCTGTAATTTTCTTGTTTCATTTTCATTTTACAGTATTTGTAATAAAGGTGCCATGCATAATTCCCTTAGAAAGGTCAATATACCCTTATTAACCATAATCCTTTCTGATCTTCTGGGTGTATATTTGTCAAGGAATACACTATTGTACCATGATTTCAGATTTTAGATTGTACAGATTGATTATATTTATCTTATTGCCTTCTGAAATGTTTATGTGTAGATATTTAGAGAAGTGAGATAACAATGACCAATCTTTTTTTTCATCTTCTGAGGCGTTCAGAGCTCAGATGTACATAGAGATGAGGAGGTAACATGAATGGGTGGAACAGGGGAATATAAATCCAATAGAACAACAACAACAAAAAAAGTGAAATCCGTGTCTGTTAAGTCAATTCCAAGTCATGGCGGCCTGTGTGTTTCAGAGTAGAACTTTGCTCTATAGGATTTTTAACGTCAGTGATCTTTCAGAAATAGATCTCCAGGCCTTTTTTCTGAGGCACCTATAAATGGATTTGAATTGCCAATCTTTCAGTTAGTTGCCATGTGCTTACCCATTTGCACCACCCAGGGATGCAATAGAGAGAGGTGAAAATTGTGCCATTATGGAGCATGCTCTTCCTTACAGCACTCAGTTTTTAAAAAACAATTTCATCGCTATGCTGTATGGAAAAAAAACACATATTGGGCTGACTCTTCAGTTTATTACAGTGTATTGTATACTTTCACTCACATCTGATTCTCACAGAATTATGGGGAAAATATAATTAGTCCCATTTTTCAGATGAAAAAATTGAGTTTCGGAGAAGTTAAGTTCATTGCCCAAAATCATATAGCTAATAAGTGGTTAAAAAAAAAATACTCAAACATAGTTCTTTCCACCTGACTCTGATGCCTAAAAAAAACAAACTGTGGTCTTAGAGGAAAAAACAATGCAATGAATGCAGTATGTTAGACCTGAAAGAACATCAACCCCAGCTTTGCCGTCAGCTGGGTGGCTTAAAACTGACATCTAAACGTTTTGGTTCACGTTGTGATACATATATGAATCGCCCATGCTGGATTCTGGGAGCCATTTCATAGACATTGTTTATCAGACATTGTTTATCAACTGGTAAGTTGATCCAGACAGGAAAGATGGGCTACGAGTTAAGTAATCTGTTCAATCCCTCAGAAAGGAAAAGGGAGTCCAAGTCCTGCTGCCCTCTCTGGTCTTTATGAATAAGCCGGAGTGTGACCTTGGGCAGTTCATTCTCCTTATCTGCAAAGTGAGAGTCTGAATAACTAGATCATTTCTAAGATCCCTTCTAGGTGTGATATACCATTAGTATGTGTGACCTAATTAAAATAACTCATTTCAGACTGAATCATAATGATACTTGTGTCAAAACTGAGATGTGCCATGAGAAATAGGACCTGAACCCAGAGGAAACCCAACAGTGTTTTTCACTGAAAGAATAGCAATTAGTCAGGCCCAGAGAAGCAGTCTGTGAGCACTGTGATGACCTGAAGAGGCAGTGTTTGGGTGACAGTCTGGGTGACGATGTCTCTGAATTCACATTCCAGCTTTGCCTGCCACTTGATGGTTGTCTCATTTTGCACAAGTCATTTAACCTCTCTGAGCTTCATTTTTTCCTCTGTGAAAGAGGGATAATATGACTCACCTCACTAGGTGGCTTTGAGAAGTAAATGTTATGGCTCACGGAAGACATTCCATAAACACTAGTTCCCTTTCTTCTACAGAGATGACATAAGTGCTGGAATGAGTGAAAGGAAGATTTTCATAATATGAGTTCTTTCTTTTTGAGTGGAGTCCCTGGGTCATGCAAACAGATAACAACGCTTGGCTTCTAACAAGAAAGTTGGAGGTTTAAGTATACCCATAGGTGCCTTGGAAGAAAGGCCTGGTGATCTACTTCTGGAAAATCAGCCACTGAAAACCCTATGAAGCACAGTTTTACTCTGACACACATACATGGGGTCACCATGAGTCAGAATGGATTCAACATCAGCTGGTTTGGTTCTTCTTGAGTACTGGACGATTAAACTTGAGTAGCTTCTGCTTACAACTTAGCGTATTTGGCCTTGGTTCTCCCGTACCATAGATTCTTCTTGTTCATCTGTCTGGTCCTAGAGAAGGAAGCATCCATCCCTTTGGACAAATATTTATTGAAATCTACTGTGTTCTCAAAATTGTATAGCAATGTATAAGATATTATATAAGATGTGGTACTTACATCCTAGGAGGAAGCCACATGGAAAACAGGGAACAAATGCATAAACACAATAATTGAAGATAGTGATCATCCTACGGTGATGATATAAATGAGAACTGGGAGGACACTTGAGGTTGGATGGCCAGGAAGGCTTCTCTTGCTTAGCAGAATTGCCTTGCCTAATTTGTACTGCCCCATGTGATGGCTCTGCTGAACAGGTAGATGTTTGAGTTTACACCTGAATGACAAGATATGATTCCCACCCCTGGCCACCACCTCCTGCTTGCCTGAAATAAAAGAGTAGTATTGGTAATTATCAAAACTCATCTCTTTTTCAAGAGTTGTAATCATGCTCAGGAAAGAAAAAAGGTTCTACTAGAGCTGAGAGTGGGTTGGCCTCAAGAAAAAGTGCTCTTTTGCTTGCCAAATCCATTGCCATCGAGTTGCTTACGACTCATAGTGACCCTATAGTACAGAGTAGAACTGCTCCCTAGGGTTTCCAAGGCTGTAAATCTTTATGGAAGTAGACTGCCACATCTTTCTCCTGCAGAGTGGCTGGTAGGTTCGAACTGCCAACCTTTTGGTTAGCAGCGGAGCGCTTTAACCGCTGTGCCTCCAGGGTTCCTTTCTTTTGCCTACAGTTTCCTGTATTTAAAAATTATTGGATCCATTGATGTGACAGGCAATTGAATTGTACAGTGACTACCATCACAGATCAGCAGGGCCAGCTTTTCCAGCAAACTAGAATCTGGTGTCAGCATTGAGGCCAAAAATAAAATATTAACATTCAATGCAGTGAGCAACCTCACTAATTCATTCAAATGATTCTATTTTTTATTTCAACTACTTTTTTTTGTCATGCATATGTATAAAAATGTGTCAGAAATGGATATAACAATACATAGATGCTTTAATACTGCATTCAGTTTGACCTTGACAGGCAAGAGGAATAAGAAAATCTTGAAGGCATTTCAGGAAAATAAAATATTTGATTTTTTATGTAAATAAGGATTATGAGAAGGGTTATTTAAAAAGGCATATGACTAGAATTGTTTTACCTCTTGAGGAGTAAACTGAGGAGACATACAGTGGCCATTATATATAGGAATTATTGTCATAAAAGCCAAGCTGTTTATTTGATCAATGTCTCCACACTTTATGAGAGAGCGTAGAGAAGGCAGAATCGTGTAATGGTTGAGTTGCAGTTTCTGGAATGAGGTTGCCTGAGTTCAAAGCCAGCCTCAGTCACTTACTAGCTTTTTAACCTCAGGCAGGTGATTTTACTCCTCTGAGTCTGCTTTCCTCCTATGTAAAATGGGGATGCTACAGCACATATTTACTGGGTCATTAGATAAGCTAACGCATGAAGTGCACTTATCACTGTTCCCGCCATAGGGTAAATGTAATAATAAGAATAACAACAGTTATATCATCACCATCATCATCATCATTTTGAGAGAAGCAGCTCATATATATGGAGCACTTAGTATATACGAGGCACTACTCTAAACACTTTCTGTGTATTGATTCTCTTAATCCACACGCAAATGGCTAAGATACTCTTATTAGCCTCATTTGATAGATGAGGAAAATGAAGCGCTAAGAAGTTAAGATTTTCCCCCTAGTGTCACACAGCTAGTAAATGGTAGAACCAGGATTTGAACCCTTCTAGCCTGGCTCTGGAGTCCCTGGGTAGTGCAAATGGTTAATGCTCTTGGTTGGAGGTTCAAGTCTACCCCAAAGTGCTTCAGAAGAAAAGCCTGGTGATCTAATTCTGAAAAATCAACCATTGAAAACCCTGTGGAGCACAGTTCTCTGACACACATGGGGCCACCATGAGTTAGAATCAACTCGATGGCGATGGATTTTTTTTTAGCCTGGCTCCAGAATCCATTCATTAAACATAACACTGTACCTTTTCTTGGAAACCCTGGTGGCATAGTGGTTAAGAGCTATGGTTTCTAACCAAAAGTTCAGCAGTTTGAATTCACCAGGCGCTCCTTGGAAACTGTATGGGGCAGTTCTACTCAGTCCTATAGAGTTGCTATGAGTCGGAACCGACTTAACTGTGATGGGTTTGGTTTGGTTTTGGTTTATACCTTTTCTACATTAATATTAGCGTCTATTAATAGTAACAATATTTCAAATTATTACTTCAAATTAATGGAAACATTATCCTTATTAATAGTCATTTATTGTTAGTAATAATTTTTTATTGTTGTTATAAAAGGAGCTTCAGCTCTAGCATTTACAATTTAAATTAGATTAAATTTAAAGAATTTCCCGACTCGGTAGTTTGTTAAATACTAGTTACTGTGTGTAGGATACTCAAAAAATTTCATGTTATGGCTGTATTATAAAAACTTTTTATCCAATGATAGCATAAGGAAGGTCCTGCTTGAACACAGGGTCATTCACTCATTTATTCAACAGCATTTATCAAACCCTTACTAGAGATTGTTCTAGACCTGAGGTATGAGCTCTGCTATTTCCTCCTGGGAGTCCCTTCTCTCCCAGCACAGTTATCAGCTGTCATGCCTCTCTGTCAAGACACCTGAATGGGGGGAAAATAATCTGGGTTGTCAATAGGCAGTTGACTTTTCTCTCAACTGTTGAAGGAGAAGTCACTACAAAAATCAAGCATCATTCTTCCCAGTCTTCCACTGTATTCCTTACTTCCAGAAATTTGTTCTCTTTTTCTCTTGCTCTTTTTTTTTTTTTTTTTGCCCTTCCCAGCATCTGTATTTCTGCTGGTGGTAGCCTCTCTTTGATCCCTTTTATTTCTGCTTCTAAACAGTCGTGGCATCTGTAGTGTCTTCCATCTCAGGGCAGATTGAAGTGAAATTCCTCCCGCCTCAGGACGCTTACCAGCACCCCTAATGAATCTCACATCACCGGCAGGGAAAATAATGGGTTAGAAAGTAGCTCATATTTCTCTTTCAAACTGCGTGTTTCTAAATTTGATCTTAGGGCCTGAGGTGCATTGGACCAAATTGCAAAAGTTCAAGTGGGTATTTGGGAATGTGGAATAAATTGAGGCTCCCAGGGGACACAGACTTTTGAAATGCCAATTGTCTTCTGGCGGTGTGGTCTTCCATATTGTCGGAACCCACTCATTTCACCCTATCATGCAATCTGGGATTATTTTACCCAGTGGAATACAAGCTGATAGAATATTCATTACCTCCTACTATCATGATAAAATGGAATATGGAGATAAGAATAATTGGTCCTTCATGTGACACCGCTGCCCATTCATAGCCTTCTTGAGTTAAGATGTTCAAAATCCATCAGACTTTTCAAAATATATATGAAAAAAAATCTATGATGGGATATTTTTTAAATATTGTCATTAAGTAAATTATCATCCACAATTTTTTAGAGAATACACTATGACTTTTTAAATTCTTTTCCAATTAAATTGTAATCCCATCTAAAACTTGTTTTCTAGAGGTCAAATTAGAAAGCATTTGCCCTCAATGGCTCTTTAAAAAAAAAAAAAAAAGGCTTTAGATTGCCAACCCTTAAGTGGAAACACCATTAAGCTTAGTACCCAAAGAGCTTTTATTTAGTAACGCCCATGCGTCCAGCTAGCCTGGCAGCCATGCTAGCTTCCCCAGGGCCAGGCAGGAGAACAAAACGTCTGTATTTGCTTCATGTCAAGTAACTTTCCCTTTTTAAAGAAACAACACTTAGAGACATAGTTCTCTACAAAGTTCAAGATGTTGACCTTATGAGAGAAAAGGAAAAAAAATGTTCTGGTTCTGTCTGTCCTCCACATTTTTTTCTCTTTATGCCTTTAAGGATTTCCCCTAACACAGTCAGGCAGATCTTCACCATCTGTGATGCTGCATCAGTTTAGCCTTTAATGACATTAACTCGGGCCCACTAGGAATTTTCTTGGCCATTCAAATGAGGCATAGAAAGTAAGATCCAGGTCTTACAACCAGACTGCCTAGGATCAAATCTTGGCTCCTCTTAATTGCTCTATGATTCTGGGCAGGTTGTTAGTCTGAAGCTTTTTTCTCTTCTGTAAAATGATAATAATAATCCTAACCCGTGGGGTATTTTTAAGGATGAAAAGACATAACATATGTAAAATAGGGTTTAGTTGTTATTATTGCACCATCATTATTAGTAAAGGTCCCTAGGTGGAGCAGTTTGCACTTAACTACTTACTTAAAGCTTAGTACCACCTAGTGGTGCCAAGGAAAAAACGCCTGGCAATCTGCCTCCCTTAAGATTACAGCAAAGAAAACCTTATGGAGTAGTTCTACTCTGTAATACATGGGGTTGCCATGAGTCAGATTTGACTTGATGGCAATGGGTTTGGGTTTTTTTTTTTTTTTTTTTTTTGTATTGTCATTAAAGTGCTGTGCCTGAGAAGGCTTAGCCCTGACCTGGCTACCCAAGTAGATGTAGCTCAGAGGCATCTCAAAGAACAATGTAGAGAGGTAGAGGAAAAAAGAAACTGAACTAGGAGAGAACTCGAAAGGTATATGTCTGGTTGCAAGATAAAGACATTTTTCATTTTAGGGCCAATCCTTGATTCTGGCTACACCAGACTAGGGATATGTTTATGGTAGAGTTCCCAAGTGTGGTGGCTCTTTCTTTGAGAGGGGGAATTAATAACGATGATGATTATAATAATAGCAGCAGTTGCCATTTAGTGCTTAGTATTTAACCAGATACTAGGTTGTACAATTTATCGGTATTACCTCATTTAATATTTAGGGGGAAAATTCATTATCCCTTTTTAAAATGAGAAAACCAAGATTAAGTCAAATGAAGTAGTTCATCTGGGTTCACACAGTAAGTGGTAAAGCTAGAATTCAAACCTAAGTTTCTCAGGTTCTTAATCTTCTAAACTCACTGCTTCACTTGGGCCAGGTTCTCTCTTCAGCATCTGCAGCCCATCTAGAGGGATTAGCCGTGGCTAAGTGAACTGAAAAAAGAGAGATATAGAGCAATGATAGATCTCCAGAGATTAACTGGGCCAGCTTGCCGCCTTCCATCAGACAAATGACCCAGGCATCTAGGACAGATGTTTGCTATTTTTTTCTGAAAGATCTTCAGGGGTAGTCACTCCATAACCTCCCTCAGAAGGTGGAGAAGCAGAGCTGGTCAAGCGTGACAAAGTAAGGGCCTAAGTAGTCAGATGTGCTCTGTGTGACTCAGGCCCCCAGCTAACAAGCTGACTGTGAGAAGTTCTGCTTGAGAACTTTCTGCTCAACACGCCAAGCAAACCGGCCACCAACTCCTAAGTCCAGAAAAATCTCTTTGCTTTCTGTGAGTATTGTATGGATATACCCACCAGCTTTAGTTGTAGCAGAGCGAGTTAGCTATCTATCATAGACCATACCTTAGGTAAAAGCAGTTCTGAGGATGACCAATGAGCTGTCTTTTCCTGCCGTCTATAACTAGTACCTTTTCCTGACTTTTTTTTGTTTACAAGGAAAATGATCTTATTTTTTATGTAGATTCTGTACAATGAAGAGATAGATCCTTGATTATAATCAGCATCTGCCTTCACCCATTTTCAGTAGTAAAAGGTATTATTATTTTAATAACTTTAATTATACAATTCAAATGAGATTGAATTCAGTTACTTATTTAATATTTGTCTTCCCTACTGGATTGTAGACTGCACATCACCAGAGCTAACGCAGTGTCTTAAACATATCGTGTACTTGATAACAAAGGGAGGAGAAGAAGATAAAGGTTCCAGTCCCCCACAAACTTCCTGTTTCAACAAGGAGCCATCACTGGACCTCTGAGGGTATAAGTAAAATGAGTTTTATTACACAATGCAAATAGTGGTAATGGTGGTGGTTCGGGTTTGGTTCCCTATCCACTTTTTAAAGACAAGGAGACTGAGACCTACACAAATTCAGTGACATCTGCCCTAAATTCACTTCCCAGGAGAATGTAAACGTGGTATGCTAGTCTCCTGAGGCTGATGTAACAAATTCGCACAAACTTGGTGGCTTAAAACAACACACATTTGTTCTCTCAGTTCTGGCAGTTAATTAGAAGTCCAAAATCCAGGAGGATTGGGCTCCCTCCAAGGGCTCTAGAAGAGAATCTGTTCTTGCCTCTTCCAATTCCTGGAGACTGTCCCCACATCCCTGGTCTTGTGGCTGTGTAACTCTGATCTCTGCCTCTGTCTTCACATCGCCTTCTCAGCTGTGTGACTGTCTAAAATTCCTCTACCTCACTCTTATAAAGATACTTGTCATTAGATTTAGGACCCACCCAGATAATCCAGCATGATCTCCTCAGCTCAAGATACTTAATGACATCTGCAGAAGTCCTTTTTCCAAATGAGGTCACATTCACAGGTTCTAGGGATTAGGACGTCAATTTAGCTTTTTTGGGGACTATCATTCACCCTACAGTGACCGGTCTCGGATTTTTAGATGATCCCTCTGCTTTCCCAATGTAGATCCTAATTTGGACATTTTTACAGTAAGAAATGTTGGACTGCCTGAATCAAATGATGATGATTTCTAGTACATAAGAATTTTGATGATAACGGCTGTATATAATCGGTGTTTCAGAAATGACTCTTTAAGGATCCACAATCTTCCTAGCTTCACAAAAGGAGCATTAGTCGGCTTGAATATTAATATTGCTCTTAGTTTTGAATAAGGTGTTTTTAACATATCTAAAACTGATTGATAAATCCATTTTCTAGTCTGTAGCTGAATGTGTACTAATTCTGGCTTAGAGCTTCCTAAGCAAAAATGCTAGAAAGCCAATTGAATTGGCAAATGCACTTGAACGTTGATAGCATTGTTTAGCTAAATGTGGAAGTCCTTCAGCAAGAAGCAGCTACAGAAACTGTCTTGCTAAGAGGCACCTGCCACAACCAATTCTGTTCACTTAGCAGTCACTTCTAATATTGAAGGATGTTTTGTTTTATCTTCAGTAGCTTCCCCCCGCCCCCTATAGAGAAAGAGAGGAACAGAAAAGAGTGAGAGAGCCTTAATTTAATTCTTAGTTTTAAAATGAGTGTGATAACAATAAAACCAAAAACTAGTTGCTGTCAAGTCATTCCAACTCGTGGCGATCCCATGTGTGTCAGGTAGAACTGTGCTTCATGGGGTTTTCAGTAGCTGATTTTTCTGAGGTAAATTGTCAGGCCTTTCTTCTGAGGTGCCTCTGGGTGGACTCAAATTTCAAACCTTTCAGTCAGCAGCGAAGTACATTAACTGCTTGCATCACCTACCCTGATACTCCTATATAATAAACAATAAACAATTAAAAAGCCAAAACCAAATCCAATGCTGTCGAGTCAGTTTCATCTCATGGCAACTCATGGCAATGCCCTGTGCTACAGAGTAGAACTGGCTGTAATCTTTAAGGAAGCAGAGCACCAGACCTTTCTTCTACCTGCCAATCATTGTGTTGGTAGCCATGCAAGCCATTTGTTCATCTAGTTATATTGTAATACCAAAAAATTCCACAAAATTAATATAGAGGTATATGTATACTCTGAATTTTCAAAATGTAGATTCTGAAGTGACCGTACTCATGTTAACATTCCGCTAGCAAACAAAGATTTGCAAAGCAGAGCTCAGCTTTCATAAAAGATAGGGGCATTTCTGTTACACTACCAATGACCTGAGACATGTAACCTCCTGGGGGAAGTATTATCGTTTTCAATATGCTTTCTGAGGAGCATCAAGTTTAGTTGCTGAATTACTTCTGCATTACAGGCAATGAAATGAAGAAAGCTAACCTTATACAAAATGCTATAAACAGGATGCCAGAGTTCAAATGAAAAAAAAAAAAAAAAAAAAAACCTTCACAATTAGTTTCATCCTAAATGAAAATAGGTTTACTTGCTGGAAACAGAGGTCATGCATTTCACTCCCAATTCCTATCACACTCCTGCTTGCTTCTCCAAAGCTGTAAGAAGACTGGTTAAGCATCTTATCTGTTCCTCAAACTTATTAATCTCTGTTATTAACCTACAAGACCTTGTCAGATGAGGTCCACAAGCAAGCTTTAAGACTTTGGTAGTATTACTAGTGATATGACAATGTTTCTTCATCCCTAGCTTTCATCCATAGCCATTCGGCTAGCATATTTCCATCTATGATGAAAGAAAGACTTTGAGTTTTAGTAGATTTGTGGCCCTTAATTATTGATGATTCCACCACTCATTTGTCAGTTTGTCATACTGTGGTGGCTTGCATGTTGCTCTGATGCTGGAAGCTATGCTATCACTGTTTCAAATACCAGCGCGATCACTCCTGGTGGACAGGTTTCAGTGATACTTCTAGACTGAGACAGACTAGGAAGAAAGGCCTGGCAATCTGCTTTTGAAAATTAGCCAATGAAAACCTTACAGATCACAATAGAATATTGTCCAATAGAGTACTGGAAGATGAGCCATCTAGGTTGGAAAGCCCTACAAATACACAGTGGTCACAATAATGGACTCGAGTATACCAATGATCATGAAGATGGCACAGGGCCAGGCAATATTTTGTACTGTTGTACGTGGGGTCGCCATGAATGAGAGCCAGCTCGATGGCAATTAACAACAATTATTGATGATTACCTTCAAGAAATACGGTATGGTGCTGGTTTTACTCAAAGAGAGTTGCAACTATTAAGGCCTTGAACGATTTTTCTTTCAGTTCTTGATCATTACTCTTTGAAGGGCGTTTTGTTAGTATTGTTTATTTGTGTTTCCCAAGAACGAGTTCTTTGTTTCAATTGCCATATTTTCAGACCTTTGCGATCACTTCATCTGCGACTTCCAGTATCTGGGAAAAGGTAGCCGCTTCTAGTCTTAATTATCGTTACTGAGCACACAAAAGGAAAGAACAGCGAAGCCATGTGAAGTTGCAGAAAGTTTAAAGGGCTCACGTGGTATTCATATTACCCATTCCCATGAATAAGCCTTGGAGAATGAATGACAAAATTCCTATCACAGGAAAATGACAAAGTATTACCTACCTCTTTGCTGGTAGGTTATGATTAGTTGGGAATACCAAAGAAAAACATGCAGGGCAAAGCATGGGCTATGTGAATAACATAAAGGAATTTAGCATGTTTCAAATCTACCTTCTCTTACAGGTATATTTTCCTATCCAATCATTTCTTTGAGTAGTTTGGGACAAATAATGAAAAACACGTGCCATGTTTTGCAGATGCCGATCCCCCAAGCTGATTAAATTATCAAAGACATATTTCAGCCTCTACAAACAACGTCTGATGTCCCAGTCCCTCAGTGGAAGAATACTTAGGGTGTTCCAATGCAGCAGTTGTCAATGTGTGCTTAGAGAACACTGATTCTAGGAGCGGTGAATAATCAACACTTAACGGCCTTGTTTTCTGCAGGACTTCAAGGAGTCTTTTTACTTTTTAAAACACTTTATTGTGTTTTAGGTGAAAGTTTACACAGAAAATTGTTTCCCATTCAATATTTCATACACAAACTTTTCTGTTACATCGGTTTCGATCCCTGCAATGTGTCAGCACTCTACCCATTTCCTGTTACCATATGTCCAGTTTCCCTGCCCCTTCGTGTCTTCTCATCTTTGCTTTTGGGCAAATGTTGCCCTTTTTGGTCTTGTATAGTTGATCTAAGGAACACATTCCTCATGAGTGTTGTTGTTTATTTAATAGGCCTGTCTATTATTTGACTAAAAGGTGATCTCCAGGAGTGGCTTCAGCCCTAATTTAGAAGGGTATTTTAGGGCTATAGTCTCAGGCATTCCTCCAGTCTCCATCAAACCAGTAAGCCTGGTCTTTTTTTATGAATTTGAATTTTGTTCTACATTTTTCTCCCACTCTGTCTGGGACCTTCTATTGTGTTCCTGGTCAGAGTGATCAGTAGTAGTAGCCAGGCACCATCTAGTTCTTCTGGTTCCAGGCTAGAGGAAACTGGTTCATATAGGCCATTAGTCCTTTAGACTAATTGCTTCCCTGAGTCTGGTTTTCTTCAGTCTCCTTTGCTCCAAACAGGAAGAGACCAATGGTTGTATTGTAGATGGCTGCTGGCAAGCTTTTAAGACCTCAGATGTTGCTCACCAGTCTAGGATGTAGAACATTATCTTTATGAACTATGTTATGCCAATTGACTGAGATGTCCCCTGAGACTATGGGCCTTAGCCTTCAAGTGTAGTAACTCAGCCCTGCAAGGTGTTTGGTTATATCTAAGAAGTTTCCATAGCTGTGCCCTGTATGTGCTCTGTTATGTATACAAATATGTATCCACTCATAAATTATTGTTTGTATTACTGTTGTTGCAGGATTGTATGTGTTACAGTATTTATTATTGCCTACTTTTACTCTTGCCCTTTACTCTTGCTTACCTCTCACAGTGTCTTCCTTTGCCTTGGTCATGTTGTGCCGACTTCCCCCATATTTTGTATTACTTTTCCCTTTACCAAAATTAATATGTATCTGTTATCTAGTTAGTGATTCTCCCTCTCTCCCCCTCCCATCGCTGGTAACTATCAAAGAATTTTTTTTTCTGTGTGTAAACTTTTTCTTGACTTTTTATATTATAAATAAAAATATTTATCATAAAATATTTGTCCTTTTAAGATTGGCTTATTTCACTCAGCATAACGTCCTCCAGATTCAGTTCATGTTGTGAAATGTTTCGCGGATTCACTCTTAGTTTTTTTTATCATTTTGTGGTATTCTGTAGTGTGTATGTACCGCAATTGGTTTATGCATTCATCCACTGATGGGCACTTAGGTTGTTTCCATCTTTTTGCTGTTGTGAATAATGCTGCAATGAACATAGGTGTGCATATGTCTATTCAAGTCACTGCTCTTATTTCTCTAGGATATATGGCTAGGTATGGGACGGCTAGATCATATCGTATTTCTATTTTTAGCTTTTTAAGAAAGTGTGCAGGTTTTCATAGTTGCCGTACCATTTCTCAGTCCCACCAGCAGTGTTCCAATCTCCCCACAACCTTGCCAGGATTTGTTATTTTCTGTTTTTGTTTGTTTTGTTCTTTTTTTTTTTTTTGGTCATTGCCGTCATTGCTGAGGTTAAATGGTATCTCATTGTAGTTTTTGTTAATTGTGCTTTAAGTGAAAGTTTACAGCTCAAGTTAATTTCCCATACAAAAACTTATATACATATTGTTATATGACACTAGTTGCAATCCCTGTAGTGTGACAGCACACTCTTCCTTTCCACTCCCAGTTTCCCATGTCCATCCAGCCAGCTCCTGTCTCTTCTCTTCCTGCTTCTAGAGAGGAGCCGCCCATTTAGTCTTGTGTATCTGCTTGAACTAGGAAGCATACCCTTCACAAGTATTGTTTTATGTTTTATAGTTCAATCTAATCTTTGTCTGAAGAGTTGGCTTTGGAAATGATTTTAATTGTGGATTAACAGAGTCTGGCAGCCAGGGTTCCTGTAGTCTAAGTCAGACCATTAAGCCTGATCTTTTTAATAGAATTTAAGTTCCGTAACACGCTTTTCTCCTGCTGCATCAGGGAGGTCATTGGTAGTAGCCGGGTACCGTCTGGTTCTTCTGGTCTCAGGGTGTTGGAGTCTCTGGTTTATATGGCACTTTTGTCTCTTGGAGTAATATTTTCCTTCTGTCTTTGGTTTTCTTCATTCTCCTTTGCTCCAGGTGGGTTGGAATCAATTGATGCATCTTAGATGGCCGCTCACAAGTTTTAAGACCCCATATGCCACTCATCAAATTGGAATGCAGAACATTTTCTTAATAAACTTTGTTATGCCAGTTGACCTAGATGTTCCCCGAAACCATGGTCCCCAGACCTCTGCCCCTGCTACTCTGCCCCTCAAAGGGTATGAGTGTGTTCAGGAAACTTCTTAGCTTTTGGTTTAGTCCATTTGTGCTGACTTCCCCTGTATTGTGTGTTGTCCTTCTCTTCACCTAAGATAATTGTCTATTATCCAGTTAGTGAATTCCCTTCTCCCTCCCTCCCCACCCTCAAAACCATCAAAGAATATTTTCTTCTGTATTTAAACCTTTTCTTGAGTTCTTATAATAGTGTTCTTATACAATATTTATCCTTTGGTGACTGACTAATTTCACTCAGCGTGATGCTTCCAAGTTCTAGAATTCATCATCGTTCCTTATCGTTGCGTAGTATTCCATTGTATATATATGCCATAATTTGTTTATCCATTCATCTGTTGATGGGCACCTAGGCTGTTTCCATCTTTTTGCTATTGTGAACAGTGCTGCAGTGAACATGGGTGTGCATATATCTTTCCTGTGACAGCTCTTATTTCTCTAGGATATATTCCAAGGAGTGGGATTACTGGATTATATATGGAACTTTTATTTCTTTTTTTTTTTTTTTTTATTTCTAGCTTTTTAAGGATGTGCCAAATCGATTTCCAAAGTGGTTGTATCATTTTACATTCATTTACATTGTAGTGTGTAAGTGTTCCAATCTCGCCACAACCTCTCCAACATTTATTATTTTGTGTTTTTTGGATTAATGTTAGCCTCGTTGGGGTGAGATGGTATCTCATTGTACTTTTGATCTGCATTTCTCTAATGGCTAATGATAGTGAGCATTTCCTTATGTATCTGTTAGCTGCCTGAATGTGTTCTTTGGTGAAGTTTCTGTTCATATCCTTTGCCCATTTTTTAATTGAGTTATTTGTCTTTTTTTTTTTTTTTTTGCTGAGGTGTTACAGTATCTTGTAGATTTTAGACAGTAGACCTTTATCGGATATGTTGTAGCCAAATTTTTTTTTCCTGGCCTGTAGGTTCTTTTTTTACTCTTTTGGTGAAGTCTTTCAATGAGCATAAGTGTTTGATTTTTAGGAGTTCCCAGTTACTATTTTCTTTTCTGGTGTTTGTGCATTGTTAATTAAGGTTTGTATTCTTTTTATGCCATGCATTAGGGCTCCTAGCATTTTCCCTTTTTTTTTCCATGATCTTTATCATTTCAGATTTTATATTTAGGTCTTTGATCCATTTTGAGTTAGTTTTTGTGCATGGTGTGAGGTATAGGTCTTGTTTCATTTTTTTGTGATGGATATCCAGTTATGCCAGCACCATTTGTTAAAGAAACTGTCTTTTCCCAATTTAACAGAATTTGTCAAATATTAGCTGCTCATTGGTGGATGAATTTGTATCTAGATTCTCAATTCTGTTCCATTGGTCTATATATCTGTTATTGTACCATTAACAGGCTGTTTTGACTACCATCACGGTATAATAGGTTCTAAAACCAGGTAGTGTGAGGCCTCTCACTTTGTCCTTCTTCTTCAGTAATGTTTTACTTATCAGTGGCCTCTTCCTTTTCCATGTGAAGTTGGTGATTGCTTCATCTCGATAAAAAATGTCATTGGAATTTGGATCAGGATTACATTGTATCTGTAGAGAGCTTTGGGTAGAATTGACATTTTCACAATGTTGAGTTTTTCTATCCATGAGCAAGGTATGTTTTTCCACTTATGTAGGTTTTCTTTTGGTTTCTTGCAGTAGTATCTTGTAATTTTCTTTGTATAGGTCTTTTACATCTCTGGTTAGGTTTATTCCTAAATATTTCATCTTCTTGAGGACTGTTGTAAATGGTATTGATTTGGTGATTTCCTCTTCAACATTCTCTTTGTTGGTGTAGAAGAATCTAACTGATTTTTGTATCAAAATCTTTTATTAGTTCTAGTAGTTTTCTTGTGGATTCTTTGGGGTTTTCTGTGTATAAGATCATATCATCTGAAAATAGGGATATTTTTACTTCTTCCTTACCAATTTGGATGCCCTTTATTTCTTTTTCTTGCCTTATTTCTCTGGCCACGAACCTCTAGCATGGTGTTCGATAAGAGTGGTAATAAAGGGCATCCTTGTCTGGTTCCTGTTCTCAAGGGGAATGCTTTCAGACTCTCTCCATTTAGGATGACGTTGGCTGTTGGCCTTGTATAAATGCCCTTTATTGTGTTGAGGAATTTCCCTTCTATTCCTATTATGCTGGGAGTTTTTATCATGAATGGGTGTTAGACTTTGTCAAATGCCTTTTCTCGCTAATTCTGATGTTCATTGCCTCAATTCTGTTCCTATGACTCCCCTTTGAGTTGTCTAATTCTGAAATTTTGTTGTTAATCTTTTGGATTTCTATTTGCTGTCTCTCTTTGGATTCTTGCAGTCTGTTAAATTTGTCATTTTGCTCTTCTATCACCTTCTTAAGTCCCTCTATTGCTTTGTGTGTTCCTTGACCTGGTCTTTGTTTTGCCTAATCTCCTTCCTGATCTCTTGAAGAACTCTGTATATTAATCTTTTGAATTCTACCTCCAGTAATTCCACAACATTTTGTTTTTACAGGAGGTTTCCTGGTTCTTAGTTTAGGTTGTTTGCTGAAGCCATCATGGACTGCCTTTTTATGTGATTTGATATTGACTATTGCCCCCGAGCAATCAATAAGCTGTTATATTTATTTATTTAATGTTTGCTTACTGTGTCCTAGCTTCTTGTTTTGCTTTGTTTTAATATGCCCACATAGGCTGGTTGTGTGAGCTACTTTGATTACTGGCATCTTTGAAGCTCTATCATCCTGTCACCAGGTGGTTAGAGATGCTACTAGATGTGTGAGCCCAGGAGTCCATTTACTTTTCTTGTGTGGATTCAGCTCAGGTGTCCAGGTTATCGGTCACTGAGTGCATGCTATAGGCTTTTACCCACAGTCTCTCTTGGGCAGGGCTACATAGGGGTGATTGGAGTAGGCACAAGTATCTGGCTGCAGTAGGGAGTTATGTGCTGAACAAGGAAAGGGGCGGACAGCTGTCTCTGAGTACCTGGGTAGAAGGCGTAGCCCTATTCCCTAGAGCACGTGGGTGGGTGGGTTTTGCAGCCAGTGTTTGGGCACCCAGTGCTGTTGGCTTTAGGGACCAGGAGGCACCACTTATTCTCGGACCCCTGTCGTGGCTAGGTGGAGTGGGTGGAGCCACCAGTCATTAGGCCCCTGATCTGGGTAGGTGAGAACCTTGCTTAATAGGAAGGGCTGTGTCAACTATCACAGATCTGCCACTTCCCCTTGCCTGTTGCAGTTGAAATAGATTTCAGGTGTATACACTGTTGTACTACGCTAATGAGGGGCTACGCTGTTGAAATGGGCCCATACAGGTCTAGGCAGAGGTGAAAGGCATTTGAAGTCCGTGGACCCCTTATGCCTGTGTCTAGGCAAAGGGGCTGTGCCTGTGCTGAGGTTCTGGTTTAGGAGAGCTGACAGATTATTTTTTCTTATTTGTTCATTTGTTTCCTCTCCAAAGGCAGGATAATGGCTCAGAGCATGTGGTGGGTCCCACTTCTGGTCCGGGGGCACAGCAATCACTGAAACTGGACCAGGACCGGAGCAGAGAGGGGAGAAGGCAGATAAATGAGAGAGATGTACTTCCCAGCAGAGGAAGGGCTATTTTGATCCCGTGTGGTAGGTTAGAGGCTTGAACTTAATTTTCGCAGATCTGGCACCACTTCCCTCTGATTCCAGAGGCTTGTGCAGACTCTCTGCTGCTTGGTTTCTCCTGATGTGGAAGACGCATCCCAAGCGCTACTGCTCACCTAGGCCTGCGCGCGCAGGCCAATCCAGCCTGCAAGGTTCCAGCCATGTCAGGTCTGGTAAATCTTCGCTGCTTCTGAACTGTTTCTCCCTCCCCCTGCCACTCAGTCTGATTCCTCAACTTTGTCTTTGATGTTCAAGGCTCCTAGATTGTCATATATAATCAATTCACTTGTTTTGGGGGGTCTTTGTTTTTTTTTTGTTGTAAGAGGGACCACAGGAAGAGTCTGACTACTCCACCGTCTTGGCCCTGCCTGTCTCATTGTACTTTTTATTAGCATTCCTCTAATGGCTAATGATCGTGAGCATCTCTTCATGTATTTGTTAACTGTCTGAATGTCTTCTTTGGTGAAGTGTCTATTCATGTGCTTTGTCCATTTTTAATTGGGTTGTTTGTCTTTTTTTTTGTTGAGGTGTTGAAGTTTCCTTTAAATTTTAGAGATTAGATCCTTGTCGGATATGTCATTGCCAAATTTTTTTTCCCCGTCTTGTAGGTTCTCTTTTTACTCTTTTGGAGAATTCTTTTGATGAGCATAAGTATTTCATTTTTAGGCAGTACCAGATGTCTAGCTTGTCTTCTGTAGTTTGTACATTTTTAATTATATTAGATAGTCTATTTCCATAAGTTAGGATCTCTAGCTTGTCCCTGTGTTTTCTTCCATGAACTTTATAGTTTTAGTTTTACATTTAGGTCTTTGATCCATTTTGAGTTACTTTTTGTGTATAGTGTGAGGTATGGATCTGTTCAATTTTTCTGTAAATGGCTATCCAGTTTTACCAGTACAGTTTGTTAAAAAGACTGTCTTTTCCTCATTTAATGACTTTTGGTCGTTGTCAAAGATCAGCTAACCATGGGTGGATAGATTTGTATCTGGGTTCTCAATTCTGTTCCATTGGTCTATGTGTCTGCCATTGTACCAATAACAGGCTGTTTTGACTACAATGGCTATGCAGTAGGTTCTGAGATCAGGAACTTTGAGGCTTCCTACTTTTTTCTTCTTCAATAATGCTTCATTTATTTGAGGTCTCTTCCCTTTCTAAATAAAGTTGGAGATTAGTTTTTCCATCTCGTTAAAAAATATTGTTGGAATTTAGATTGAGTTTTCATCATATCTATAGATCTCTTTTGGTAGTATTGACGTTTTCACAATGTTAAGTCTTCATATCCATTAGCATGGCATTTCTTTCCCATTTATGAAGGTCTGTTTTGGTTTCTTGCAGTAATGTTTTGTAATTTTCTTTTATAAGTCTTTTACATCCCTAGGTAGATTTATTTTAAGTATTTTATCTTTTGGGGGCTATTATAAATGACATTGTTTTCCTAATTTCTTTTTTGGAGTTCTCTTGTTAGTGTAGAGGAATCTAACTTATTTCTATATGTTGATCTTGTACCTTGCCACTTTGTTGAATCCTTCTGTTAGTTCTAGTAACTTTCTTGTGGAGGCTCTGGGATTTTCTGTGTATAAGATCATGTCATGTGCGAACAGAGATAGTTTTACTTCTTCCCTTATTTGAATGCCCTTATTTCCCTTTCTTGCCTCATTGCTCTAGGTAGGACTTCCACTACAATATTGAATAAGAGTTCTGATAAAGGACATCCTTATTTGGCTCCAGTTCTCAAGGGGAATGTTTTCAGTCTTTCTCTGTTGAGATTAATGTTGGCTATCAGTTTTGTATATATGTCCTTAATTATGTTGAGGAATTTCCTTTCTATTCCTATTTTGCTGAGAGTTTTTCTCAGGACAGAGTGTGGAATTTTATCAAATGGCTTTTCTGCATCGATTGAGATGATCATGTGATTATTTTCCTTTATTTTATTTATGTGGTGAATTACATTGATTGATTATCTAATGTTGAACCATCCTTACGTACCTTACATATTAATCCCACTTGGTTGTGATGTATTATTATTTTTTATACACAGTTGAATTCTATTGGCTAAAATTTTGTTGAGAATTTTTGTGTCTATATTCATGAGGGATATTAGTCTGTAATTTTCTTTTTGAGTGGTGTCTTTGCCTGGCTTTGGTATCAGGGTTATGGTGGCGTCATAGAATGAATTACGGAGTGTTCCTTCCTTTTCTATGTTCTGTAATAGTTTGAGTAGAATTGGTATCAAGTTTCCTCTGAATGTTTGGTAGAATTATCCAGTGAAGCTATCTGGGCCAGGGATTTTTTTTGTCTTGTTTTTATTGTTGAGAGTTTTTTTTATGACCTTTTCAATGTCTTCTTTTGTTATGGGTGTGTACAAATTCTCTACCTCAGTTCGTGCTAGTTTAGGTAGGTAGTGAGTTTCTAGAAATTTGTGCATTTCTTCTATATTTTCAAGTTTGTTGGAGTACAATTTTTCATAATGTTCTGTTATGATCTTTTTTTTATCTCAGTTGGTTGTGTTGTAATGTCCGCCATCTCATTTCTTATTTTGGTTATTTGATCTTCTCATTCTTTTACTTTGTCAGTTTGGCCAGTGGTTTGTCAGTTTTATTGATCCTGTCAAAGAACTAACTTCTAGTCTTGTTGACTCTTTCTGTTGTTTTTCTGTATTCTGCTTCAATCTTTATTATGTGGAGCCCTGGCAGCTCAGCGGTTAACCGTTTGGCTGCTAACCAAAAGGTCGGCAGTTCAGATCCACCAGCCATTCCTTGGAGACCTTATGGGTCAGTTCTGCTCTGCCCTATATGGTTGCTATAAGTCGGAATTGACTTGACGGCAACAGGCTAATATTTATTATTTCCTTTCTTCTGGTGACAGCTTCTTTTGCTGCTCTCTTTCTCTCTGTTTGTGTGGTTTGGTTAAGCTATAGATTTTTACCCTTTCTTCTTTTTTGATGTGTGCATTTATTGCTATAAATTCTCATCTGAGCATTGCTTTTTCTGTGTCTCAAAGGTTTTGGTATGTTCTGTTCTCATTCTTGTTTGATTCTAGGAATTTTTTTTTTTATTTCATTTCTAATTTTTTCTGTTACCCAGTGGTTTTTAAGCTAAGTGTTGTTCAGTTTCCATGTATTTGATTTTTTTTCTTGTTCTTCCATTACTGATTTTTAGTTTTATAGCGTTGTGATCAGAGAAGACGCTTTGTATTATTTCAGTGCTCTTGAATTCATTAAGGCTTGCTTTGTGACCTAAGATTTGGTCTGTTCTGGGGAAGGATCCATGTGCATTGGAGAAGAATGTGTACTGTGCCACTGTTTGGTATAGCGTTCTGTGTATATCTATGAGGTCAAGTTGGCTGATTGTGTTGTTTAGATCTTCTGCATCATTGTTGAGCTTCTTTCTACTTGTTCTGTCCTTCATTGAAAGTGGTATGTTAAAGTTCCTTACTATTATTGTGGAACTGACAGTTTCTATTTTCAGTACCATTAAAGTTTGTTTTATGTATTTTGGAGCTCTGCCATTGGGTGCATAAATATTTATTATGGTTATCTCCTCATGGTGGATTGACCCTTAAATCATTATGTAATGCCCTTCTTTGTCTATTAGATGATGGATTTTGACTTTGAGTCTATCAGAGACTAACATTGACACGCCTGCTCTTTTTTGGTTACTGTTTGCTTGATATATATTTTTTCCGTCCTTTGATTTTTTAACCTATTTATATCTTTGTGTATAAAATAGGTTCTCTTGTAGGCAACATATTGATGGGTCCTTTTTTTTATCCATTCTTCCACTCTCTGACTCTTGACTGGTGAATTTACTACTGTCATTTTGTTACGCTTTTTTTGTGTGTGTGGCACTGATGGTTTCTTTGTTCCACTTAATTTTCTGTGCTGAGTTCTTTTTGTTTGTGAATTTTCTTTTCATTTCCTTCATTGTTGTTGATCTTGTGTTTACTGAGTCTGTGATTTTCTTCTTTTTTATTTTGGTAAGTAGGTTTATTAATTTTCTTTGTGGTTACCCTGAAATTTGCCTTTATCTTCCTAATTTTAAGTCAGTTACTTCTTGATACCACCTTGCCTTCTTCTTCATGTGAAAGTTCTATAACTACACCGTTTATTCCCCCTTTTTGTATTGAAGCTGTCATCATTTACAAATTGACATCTCTGGTTCCCTGTTTTCAGTTTTGTAGCTTTATTTTACTTTTGAAGATTCTTTGGTTGGTATCTGGGTGATGCAGTAGTGTGTCTTAACTTGAGGTTATTATCTGATATTGTTGATTCTCTGTTTGAAAGACCCCTTTTAGTACTTCTTGTAACTTTGGTCTGGTTTTTACAAATTCCCTTAATTTCTGTTTGTCTGGGAATGTCCTGGTTTCACTATCATACTTGAGAGGTAATTTTTCTGGATATATGATTCTTGGTTGGAAATTCTTTTCCTTCAGGCTTTTATGTATGTCATCCGGTTGGCTTCTTGCCTACATGATTTCAGCCAAGAAATCAGAACTTATTGGTTCCCCTTTGTAGATGAGAGTTTGTTTTTCCTGCACTCCATAGGGTTTTCAAGGCTGTGACCTTTTGAAAGGAGATTGCCAGGCCTTTCTTCTAACGTGACTCTGGGTGTGTCAGAACTTCCAACCTTTTGGTTAATGGTTGAGAGCTTAACCATTTGTGACACTCAGGGGCTTTTCAATAACTGTTAACATGACACAATACAGTGGAATGGGAGTGGAGCAAAAATGTCCACTTGCCTTCTAATCCCGACTCTGCCACAAAAAAGCTGGGCACTTAAAGCTAATCACTTGACATCAAGAGGCTTCACTTTTCTTTGGGGGTGGAAATACATGATCTCTTGAGTCCTTTGAAAACTTGAAATGCTATAAATTTCTTTCCATGGTTAATTGTGAAGTATCAACAATTCCATTCTGCAAGCTTGATTTTGCTCTACTTGTTTTAGTGAGAATTATCAAACCCACTGGAATATTTAAATGATCTAATAACCTGAAAAGGGTTAATACTTTTGAAGTATCATAGCCATAAATAGATAATCCAGTTTAGGCAGGTTAAGTATTAAAATTGGAACTGGCAGGCTGACATTTTGATCTTACACCCAGATAAAGAGCTGGAATAGATTTTGCCAAACCGCAAGGTTTTGGGGACATGAGTGACTGGGGTGATGAAGTGCTCTGACCTTTTTCTGATGGCACTAGTTCAAACATCGATTCCTCTTTCTCCAAAGTGACATCATGTGTTACCTTTGTTTCCCATTGAAGGAAACTCTGTAATTGGGATTCAGTAGGATCCCAGTATCTCTTTTTTCCGTAACTAAGATGACTCTCTCACAGAAAGAGAATGCTCTATAAATTTTTCTGTTAAATAGGTGAGCATCATGTCATTTTACTCCAAAGCAGTCTTATATAGAGTAATAAGAGACTACGTTCTGATTTAAATTTTTGTGTATTCAAAAAGTATGTGTATGGTCAATGCAAAAACTAATCAAAATTATGTAAAATTTGATAGTGGGTAAAATAGTCTTTTTATTAACCTAATTTTTGTGTGCTCATAATTGCAGAAAAGCTAAACAACTATTTCTTAGAATTTTGTAAAATTATTTTTCTTATTCTTTCATTAATCTCAGAAACAGCTGGAGCACAGAACAGGCTGTTTTGTTCTCACTATAGAGTTTTTGGTTAGGGTTTTTTGCCACTTAAGACAGAGGAGGTTAAATTTGTGTTTGTTTTCTTCTTTTAAATTAAATCCAGGTGCATGTCAATTAGGTTATGTACTTGACTTTTGGGAAAGTAAGTAGGGACTTAAACAAAGGTATACTATAACTTCAAATTGAACTTAGTACCTTTCACCTTCCTTCATCCTTGAACTTCTTACTAAAATGAAATTAGGAGGATGTGTCTCTTGTAAAGTTATATATGAAGTTTTTCTAGAAGCCAAAATGTGAATAGTTGAAGAATGCATCAGTATGGCTGACATGAACGTGAGGGTTCTTGAAGCCAATCAAGGAGACTCTTGTGGCATCCACTAATCTAAAAATACCTCTTGATTAAATTCGCTTTTCAATATCCCTTTTACTTCCGTAGTATGGTTTTTAATATGCCCTTATTTCTCTGAGAAAAAAATGGAAATGAAAAGCTGGAATCTAAAAATAGTTAATACACAAGCTAAATATACCCCTAAGTTTTCTCACTGCTACATTAATTCAATGAAATCTAATTTAGGCTAGTACCACTGTTCTGAATAAAGATGAATAAGTATTACCAGTGCACATTGTGCTTCAGCTTCTTTCTTTGAGACTTATCAGAAGATATGTTAATTGCTTAAGTCCTTATATAAGATCGTGTGTTCTTTAAAGTTTTCTGGAAGAGAGATTAAGCAAAGGGAGGCAACTAAATTTGCATTTATTTTGTATTTTTAGCTCCATCCCCTTCTATTGCTATATCGCCAGAGTGGTCATCCCAATTTGATATCATTCTTTAAGTAAAGGGTTAACTTTCCAAAATCCATATATGATTTTCTTCCTCCCCACTCACCCCTTCCCCATACTCAAATTGCTTATTACAGCCCTTATTACTTTTAGGACTGTTTTAAGGACTGTTTTCTAAACTGCTGAACTAGTTCTACAGGATGTTAAAAAGGACACCTCCATAAAAAATTGTTCAGTGCTCAAATTTAGGAAAGGATGGATTAAACTCACTTTAAACCAGTAAACCACTTGCCATCAAGTCAATTCCAACTCATGGTAACCCCATGTGTGTCAGAGTAGAACTGTACTCCATAGGGCTTTCAACGGCTGATCTTTTTGGAAGCAGATCACCAGGCCTTTCTTCCAAGTTGCAAACCCCCAACCTTACAATTAGCAGTTGAGTACTTTTAACTGTTGACAGGCACTCCCAGCTCACTTCACTGCAGGATATTTTCTGCAGAAGAAACTGTGAATCTCTAGGAAGTCAATATAGTTTTTAGCCTTTAAACCACAAAACATTTTGAAGGTATTCTTATTTAGTAAGAGTGTTCTCTGGAAAACAAAATAAAATTCCAGGGTTTTAACAAAGTCTTCACTACGAGCCCTATCTAGCTTCCTGTCTTTCATTTTTCTGTAGATGGCTTACCGCCATTTTGTGACATCACTGCGTGGTTGTTGTTGTTTTGTTTTGCTTTAAAGAACAGGAATTTACTGTGTCACAGTTTTGGAGGCTAAAATTCAAATCAGGACATTGGATCTAAGGGAGGGTCCCTCCTTGTTGATAGGCCTGGTGTTCCTTGGCATTCCTTGCTTTGTAGATGATTCCTCAGATGGTCTCTTTCTGTGTCTGTTTTCCGTTACTTACCTTGATGTCACACAGAGCTGTCAGATATCTGAGGTGCTTATGGAGGCAGGTTTCTCAGTCAGCTCAAGGCACCTGAAAATATACGCAAATTGTCTGCCTGCCACTATTTCCTCTCTTCAGGGTGGCCAAGGGTGCTCCATTTTCGAGTCATCCTGGGGCTGCATTTGCCCAAAGTCTGAAGCTGGCCCCTCTACCCACAGGTGTGCAGAGCTTGCCAGGGTGCACCAGCTCTTCGGAGGCCTCAGGGGAAGGCTCTGCATGTATAAGATGCCTCTTTATCTTTGTCCCTGCTGCACCTTACTCTGGCATTTTATTCATGTCTTTTTCTCCACCTGAAATCTTGGGTTTTTTTTTAGGTCAAGACTGCATATGTGTACTCTTAAGTTTTTTTTTCCCCCTACAAGAAATATAATTTGTTATCTCCTTTGTAATTCCATAGCACTTTATTTACACATCAGCTAAAGCTCTTGTCAGAAGTCCCTGGGTGGCACAAATGGTTAAGAACTCGGCTGCTAACTGAAAGGTTAGAGGTTTGAGCCCACCCAAAGGTGCCTTGGAAGAAAGGCCTGGCAGTCTACTTCTAAAAAATTAACCATTAAAAACTATATGGAGCACAGTTCTACACTGGTATACATGGGGTCATCGTGAGTCAGGATTAATTTGATGGCAGCTCTTTTGGTTGGTTGGTTGGTTGGTTTGTGTTTTTAAAGCTCTTCTCATTGTGTGTGTGTGTGTGTGTGTGTGTGTGTGTGCTTTAGGTGAAAGTTTACAGAGCAAATTAGTTCCTCATGAAAAAATTAATATACGTATTGCTTTTGACATCGGTCACCAGCCCTGTGACATGTCAACACTCTCCCCTTCTCAACTTTGGGTTTCCCATTTCCATTCCTCCAGCTTTCCTGTCCCATCCTGCCTTCTTGTCCTTGCCCCTGGGCTGGTGTGCCCATTTAGTCTCATATACATGGTTGAACTACATGCGTTATTTTTTTTATATAGGCCTGCCTAATCTTTGGCTGAAGGGTGAACCTTAGAAGTGAATTCAGTACTAAGTTAGAAGAGTATCCAGGGGCCATACTCTTGGGCTTTCTCCAGTCTCTGTCTGTGTGAGTTTGAATTTTCTTTTAAACATTTTTCTCTAGCTCTCTCCAGCACCCTCTCTTGTTATCCCTGTCAAAGCAGTCGGTGTTGGTAGCTGGGCACCATCTACTTGTGCTGCACTCAGCCTGGTGGAGGCTGCGGAAGTTATGGTGGACTAATCTTTCCCTTGTTTCTTTGGTTTTCTTCATTCTCCCTTGCTCTAGACAGGGTGGAACTAGTAGTCGTATCTTAGATGGCCACTTAAAACATTTAAGACCCCAGAGCTAGGAGGTAGAACATTTTCTTTATAAATTATGTTATTCCAACTGAGCTAGATGTCCCTTGAGACCATGGTCCCCAGCCCTTGGTCCCTCAGGGAATTTGGATGTGTCTATGAAGCTTCTATGACTTTGCTTTGGTCATGTTGTGCTGACTTCCCCAGTATTGTGTACTGTTTTACTCTTTACCGAAGTTACTGTTTGTCTAGTTAGTGGTTTTCCGTACCCACCTCTCCCCTCCCTCATAATCATCAAAGATTGTTTCTTTCTGTGTGTAAACCTTTTCATGAGCTTTTATAATAGTAGACTCATATAACATGGATGAATTTGGAGGCCATTATGCTGAGTGAAATAAGTCAATCACAAAAGAACAAATATTGTATGAGACCACTATTATAAAAACTGATTGTTTTGAATCAGGTGAATTTCTACATCTCCCAAAAAGATAAGGAGCTCCTCAGGGGCAAGGGCTTTATCTTAATTCACCTCTGTATCCATTGTTTCTTCTCACACTGCCAGCTATATAACAGACAGCCATTCTGGTTGAACAGAATTGAGTTGAATAACCACAGAATCCTAAGTCAAACCTTGTCACTCATCTGCTCAGGATCCTGAAGTAGCTTCTATTTTCACTCAAAATAGGAGCCATAGATGTCGCACAGGTCCACAAGGCCGTATATGGTCACCAACCGCAACCCTCACACACACCACCCTTGTCCCATACCACCCTTACTCCGTCTCTTAACTTCTCTCTCCTTCACTCTCTCAACTCCAGCCAAACTGGCCTCCTTGTTGTTCCTTGAACATGTCTAATACCTTGCCTTTGAGAGCCTTTTATTTCTCCCTGGAATGATTTCCCCTAAATACCCACCTGGCTAAATCCCTTACCTCCTTCAAGTCTTTGCTCAAATATCACCTACTCAGTGAGACTCACCCTAACCCCGTTTTAAAAGATTCCAACCCTCCTCCTTGCCTCCAGCTTTCCTGGGCCCTCTTAGCCTGCTCTGTTTTTGTTTTTCCCACAGGTGCATTATCTTCTAACATACAATGTAATTTACTTATTTTGTATTTTTATTATATCCGTGCTTCACCTGGCCAGATGTAAGTTCCACAGGAAAAGAGATATTTCTGTCATTTGTTCATTACTGTGCCCAAGCCCCTAGAGCAGTGTCTGATCTGTATCAGACAATAATCATAAGTCGAGAGAATTGAATGAATGAGCACAGTTCTCATCCCATTTTCCAAGACAGTAAATTTTGTTGATTTTTCACAATATGTCCATATAGAACTTAATAAGATCAGGATAGCTTTTGTTAGTGTTCATTATTGAAAAATTGTTCTCTGCACTTCAGATCACTCAAGCTGTGAAGGAAGTGAAACATTGTGTCAATTAGATATTCAAATTAACCCTAATCAAGAAGAGCAATATTAATACCACAGCGGAACCAGGACATTGAATCTTTATAGCCTCCCTTTTAATTCTAGGCATAGTATGTCAGCTTCATAAGACAATTTTTGTTCTATATCATGAATTTTGGTAAAATAATGGATATCCTTTTCAGAAGAGGAAAATAGAGCATTCCACAAATGTGGGTCTCTATTTAAAATACTGTGCTTCTGTTTTGCAAACATTGCTTTCATCATCGTCATGGTTAAGAACAAAATTTCCTGGCACGTCCACTCTGTAAGAACACTGAGATAGATTTTGGGGAGCCTAAGAATTTTTTTTTTTTTTTTAAGAAATATTCAACTTGCCACGGGTTTGGTTTTTAGTTTAAGAAATGTATGACATTCTTGCCCTTAGGGGACTTGCAATCTCCACTGAGAGGAAATTCCTTGGATCCTAGTCCTGGATCATTTACTTATTTAATATCTAGCTGTGTGCAAGTCTTTTACCTTTTTCTGAGTATCAATTGTCTTCTTCTGTAGAGTGCAGCTCGTACCTAAAATTTTCCCTGTCTAACTCCCTGTTGGCTTGATGATCAGATTAGTTAATACAAGTAAAATATGTTTTTTTAAACTTATTAAAAAATGAAGAAACATCACCATTTTGCTAGTTGCTACTGCTACTGTTAGTATGACTTCTGCTAATTTTATTGTCATCATTGTGGTTGCTACTATTGCTGTTGCTGAATTATCATTATTATTCACATTAGTATTATGATCTTTTCATGGTAATCATTGTGTGGGATACATGGCCGAAGAGGATAAAATGATTTCTGGAGTCACCTATATCTAAATTCTGAGTAAAATACCCAGTTTAATATTTAACAAAGACATTTATTGAGTATCTACAAAGTGCCCAGCAGTCTGCTAGATGCTGGGCATACACTGGTCATCCTTGAAACTATGGAATTTACATGCTAGAGTTGGAGATAAAAGATAAGCAAATAAACAAATACATACACACTTAAAATTCAGTAAGGAATATGAACTAACAAGTTGAATTGAAAGAAAATAACTGAGCGGGGTGGCTCTGAAAGGTGATTTTTAAGCCAAGTCGAAGAGATGAGAAGCAGCCAGCAACGCCAAGAGCCAGGATAAGAGCTTTCTGGCTAGAGAGAAGAGAACATGTAGGCCTTGAGGAAAGAAGGACTTTGCCTGCTCAAGTGGTGGGCCTTGTTTGTGTACACTGGCCTGCAGCAGAGACAATGGGGAGAAAGGACAGGGCTGGAAAAGAAGCTGAAATGGGGATTCAGGGGCACCAGGTCATGGATGCCACAGATGAAAACCAAGACCCAAGTTTTTTGATCCCCATCTTTCTGTGTCCATCACCTGTGCAAATGGAATGTTGATTGGATGATCCATTCCCAACAAAAAGTACATTCTTTCAACTCTCCTAACAGCTTCTTTCTATACTCCTTGCTTTGTTTGCTGTGTCTATCTAATCTAGACTATAAGCTTCCTGAGATCAGGAACCATGTTTGATTCACCTTGACATTCCCCACAGCCTCTATCATAAATAGCATCATAAACAATATTGATCAAGGGAAAGAAAAAAGGAAAAGCAGGGGAGGGAGAGCCTAATGAAGAAAGCATAGGAAGATCCTCCCAACTCTGAACTTCTCAGGCTCTGAAAAATTTCTGAGACAGAAAACGGTTAACTCCCTCCAAAGATGATACATAATCTATCACAATACTAGGTTGGTAATTGTCTTCCTTTCCAAATCAGTGTATATTTGGTATGTCTCCTGAGTTGCTTCTCCAATTTCTTCAGTTATTTAGAATTTTATTTTGTTTTGCTGGAGAACTGTTTTAAACTTTTAAACACAAGATGAAAATACTTATTAGTTTCCTCAGGTGTTACACGAACTAAGGTGACTACAACTTCAGTTATAAATAAGAAACCACAAAAGTAAATCAAGACTGCTGTGTCACTTGGCACTGCTTTGTGCCCTTCTTGGAAGTCTCAGTGGAGGCTGAGAGTTGACCTGGCAGGAAGAGAGTGATTTATTCTCCTGCATTTAGAAGTAGGATAGGAAGTAAAGAGCTTCTAGTTTTATATTATCTTCCTTCTGTTAAAGCTGTAGGAGTCCCTGGGTGGTACAAATGGTTAACACACTCGGCTGCTAACTGAAAGACTGGAGGTTCAAGTCCACCCAGGGGTACCTTGGAAGAAAAGCCTGGTGATCTACTTCTCAAAAATCATCCATTGAAAACTCTGTGGAGCGTGGTTCCACTCTGACACACATAGGAGTTGACTCAGTGGGCACTGGGTTTGTTTTTTTAAAGCTGTAACACCAGCATCCTCTATCCCGTTTCCTTATCTTTCAATAGCACTTATCATCACCAAAGACACTAAGTGTGATTTATTTTGTTTGTGGTCTATTTAATACATATCAAGTTCTTAGAGAAGAGGGATACTTGTTTTCTTTTTTCGATAATGTATGCCCAGTGCCTAAAACAGTGGCTGACGTGTAGTAGGTACTCATGATAGGCATATTGTAGGCGTTGAATGAATATTTACTAGTCCTCATCTACCTTCAGGTGCATTTAAGAGCCAGAGAGAGAAGTGATGACGCTTCTAAAACTTGCAGGTTTAGCCACAGTGCAGCCTTATCTCTGATTCCTCTGTGCGAAAGTGAAAACAGTGAAATGGCACCCATAGTGAAGTCTAAGTAGATGATGAATAAACACATCTCTTGCATGTATATTTGATGATAGCTTTATTTTCAAAACTGTAATTAAATGAGATAAAAATATATGGTGGAAGTTGCCGAAGCAACTTAAATTCAACATAAATAACAGCTGCTCTTCATCTGGGAATTTCATCTATATACAGAACTTTTTTTTATACCCTTAAAATTTTTTAACCAGTAAACAGCTAATTCAGGATCCAGTATCCTGAGAAATGCTTTACGCTCAAAGAAGAGAAGAGAAGCAGCCCTTTTTGAGCCAGTGATTACACAGATCTGTCACTTTTAACAGATTTGATTTCCCCAAAATGTCTATATGGCAAAGTGTGCCCCATTTCTTATGAGAAAGGAATCTAAGCATGACTGGCATTTTTCTTTATGAGCCACCAATCCTCATTTTATTAGTTCAAAAATCCAAAACCTCAAAACCAAGTAAGTAGTGAAGAGTCTTTTTATTTGCTTTTAAAGCAAAAGTTTTTTGCAGAGCATGGGCTTTAGGAAGTACTGATAAAGTCTTCCTTCCCTTTTATAGTAACAATCAATGTAATTTCCTCTAAAACTTCTTGGGAAAAATGTCTTCATATTTGGAGAGAATTAAGAAAAAATTTAACTACAGGAGCATTTATAAAGTTTCGTTTATAAACGGGAAGTTCAAAACTGCCCCTCTTTCCTGAGAGATGGTACCCACTGCTGGGCAAGTTTGATGGTTAGCTCATTTTCCAGCCTTGTATCCCTGAGAGGTTTACAAAAGAAAATATATGAAATGAAAGTTTGCGATGAGATTTCTTTCACTTTGAAGCAGAGTTTTTCATGACCACTTGTATGGCTAGTAGCTTTGTAGTCTCTTGGGTTTGATCATGATCTATGGCCAATATATCTACATTTAGTAATATGTTTCAAAAGTTTTTCCTGTAGATTACTTACTTTATAATGGTGTCTTGATACGTGCCTTTTCAGCATTTTCTTCAGAGAATATTTATTCTAGTGTAACTTGAATATATCTGATTTGCCCTTTAGGGCTGTCCTTTTTTGTTTTTGTTGTTTTTTTAAGAAGACTGATAAACCATGAATTACAACTCAATTAATTTTAATTTTCAGTGGGGAAAAGAAAAAGCAATGCAGTAAAAATTAAACGAAGAATCATGTTTCTTGCTGTCAAAACTATAATGATTATAAGTCTATCACATTATAAAATTTGCACATTAGGTGAAGAACAGAAAACTGTAGGATACATGGGTGACTGGCTAACAATAGCTCCTGATTCCAGATAACTGGCCCATGTAATTTACATGATGTTTTGAGTTTTTATCTTCTTGCATTCTGTGTGTGTGTGTGCAGGGGTAATTTATTTTGTGAAGCAGTGTCTTTGTTTCATATTTTGATTGCATTCCAATCTTAGTGTACCTCTGAGCTTTCATGTTAAGTGGAGAATCCACTCAAAGACAAGTAACAGCAACAGGTAGTTCAATGCCCTTGGTAAGACGCCTTGTCTTAAAGTTAACTTCCAGAACATCCTTGGCATTGAGCATACATCACAGGATTCCACTCAAATGTCACTTCTTCAGAGAAGCCTTCCTAAGTGTTTATCTGAAATAGATCACCACCTTTGTAATAAGATGCTAGAAAACGTGCCATGTGGAATGGACAGAATACAAGAAAGTTCACCCTAGTCCAATATGCCTCACTGACCACACAACCTTCACGTGTGAACCAGTGCTCTACAAATACTAATTAAGTATCTCATATGTATCAGACAGTGTACAGAGCACTGGGCTGCAGTTTGATAAAGACCGACAAGATTCCTGTCCCCACTGAGCTTTCATTTTGAAAGCTGGCATGGAGCAATAAGCCAGAAAGCATATAAATGAAGAAAATAATTGCAGATGATGGTAGTTGCTGTGAAAGAGGTAATATGGAGGTAATGTGATAGAGAGTACAGGTCTCTGTGTGGTGCAAATGGTTTGTGCTTGTCTGCTAACCTGAAAGTTGGTTCAAACCCACCCAGCAGTGCCTTGGGAGAAAAGCTTAGAGATCTGCTTCCACAAAGATTACAGCCAAGTACACCCTATGGAGCAGTTCTACTCTGTAACACGTGGGGTCACCGTGAGTCAGAATCAACTTGATGGCGACGGGTTTGGGCTTTTGGTGTTTTTTTGTTTGTTTGTTTTGTTGTTGTTAGTGCTGGTGGTGATAAGAAATAATTTGAGTCAGGTGGTGACCTACTTCAGCTAAACACTAAAGGAGAGCTTCTCTGAGGAGGTGACATTTGAATTGAATCCTGAAGAATGCGCACGATAAGCCAACCATATAGAAAGAATGGGTCAAGTGTTCTGAGCAAAGGGAACAGGAGGTAGGCAGGTCCTAAGACAAGGTTAGCTTTAGGGTATTTGAAGAACAGGAAGAAAAGCATGGTTATTATAATGTAATGAGTAAAGGGGAGCATAGCAGGGGACAAGGCTGGAGGTGTACACAGGGGTCCCCCAAGGCCCTTTGTAGAGCTCAGTGAAGCGTCTGTGTTTTATTCTAAAATTTATTTAGGCCAAATGCTTTTCTGAACTCTTTGTTTCTCTGTGTTGTATAAGTATGGAACCAAAGATAGAGAATGCAGCTGTGTAACTATTAACACTCCTGAGTCAGGATGATATGTGAAAAGAGATGAGCTCCTGTAGAGAAAAATGCTGGTAATAATAACTTGTACTTTAGGGCACCTGTCTCCCAAGGAGAACAACATTATTTACAACACCATATCTCACTAATCGCTGTAACCCTGTGAGTTAGATAGGTGCACATTTTTATGGAGCACACAGGGAAACTCAAACATTTTAAATTGAGTTGTTCTTTGGCTTCTTAAATAGCACAAAGGTCTAGATAAAATAGAGTATGTCAAAGAAATGAGGAAAGAGAAAAGAACTAATACGAGAAATAAAAATAGCTATCAGGAAAGTTACATACTTACAGTGAAAAGGGCAGCAAAGCAACCTTTATTTTCTTGTAAAGTCAGGACAGTAACAGTGGAAGGGTGATATGTGTGGGTTCCAAATAGTTACATGACCGACAAGTATAGTGTCATGCTCGTTCTTTGATTCAGTATAGTATAGACACTAACTATATGGGCTTCTGGGTCAGGAAAACCTGGATTCTAACCTGAGCTATGCCATATACTAGGTCTATGATCATAGATGTTAATTTTCTTTTTCTGTAAAATGGGACTAGTAACAGTACCTACCTCATGGAGTTGTTCTGAGGATTTATTGAGTAAATATATGGAAAGTGAGAAATTGTGTTCTTTATGTAAGCTAGTTAGAACCAGCCCTCCATCTTTCCAAAGAGATAATGTTTACAAAATGGTTAAATTGCCAGGGTAGCCCACAGAAGCCTCCTTAACACATATTATTGATTGTGTTATTTTTAATTCTTGCCTAGGTTTTGTTCCTGGAAGCCAAGGGCGATGTAGTAATGTGGTAAAGAAAAGAGAAAGAGGAGAGTAACTGCCTATTTTGCTAATTACAGAGGTGCTGACTGACCCTAGGCAGATTCGTCTTTGGCAGTCTCCACATGCCTTTCCTCATCTGATTTTTTAAGTCATTCCTTTCTTGAGTTTTCCAAGTCCTACTTTGTCTCACACATTACTTAAAATATTAAATTTCCCTTTGTTTCCTTTTTGGTTACTCAAAACTCACATCCCAAAAACCCATAACTTCTATAATTTATTTGTTACAAGAAGCAACCTGATCTAATTAATTTGCTCTTCACTGTCAATGACTGACAACAAGATAGTTTATGGTTTAATATGGCACTTCTAAGGATCCTTGGTGGCTTAGTGGTTAAAGCACTTGGCTGCTAACTGAAAGGTCAGCAGTTCAAACCCACCAGCCACTCTGCAAGAGAAAGTCTGCTTCCATAAAGATTACAGCCTTGGAAATCCTACGGGGCAGTTCTTCTCTATCCTATAGGGATGCTATGAGTTGGAATCAGCTTGATGGAAATGGATTTTTTTTGTTTTTGGTATGGCATGTCTATAATTCCAAAATAATCCCTAAATTACAGAGTTTCTTCTACTATGACTAAAGAGTGTGAGAAAAATATTCAGGCTGTTGGTGGTAGTACATTGTGAGGGCTGAAATCAGCACTTGGGAGAGCTCCCCTGCTTTGCTCTTTTTTTTTTTAAGTTGAAATAAGTGCTCTTATGATTTTCATAGTGAAGTCCATGGCAGCAGCATCAGAGACTATGAAAGAACAAGGTCAAAAGCCATTCCTGTAAATGAGCCATTTGTAAATTGAGTGTAAATTAACCTACAAATGTTAATAAGGTACTGGGCTTCCTTTGTTACCTCTATAAAGATCGAAAGGGAAAGAAATTTGCTTTTCTTTTCAATGTCAAACCACCACCAAGGATCAAAATCAGAATCAGATTGTGGTCCCTTACTTTAGACTCCCAACAAATTGGGATAATGAATGTCGGGCTTTAGCAAAGCTGTAGATTTTTTTTTTACTTAATTCTCTAGATAAAATGGCTAATATCAATACTTATCACAAAAGAGAATTCAAAAAACAAATCAAAAAAATGAATAAGAGAAGGAACCACAAGATACCGTTTGATTATTGGTGTATTTAAATGTATTTGAATTTTCATTTAAAAGCCTTTAGATATGCATCCATATTTATACCTGTTTTATTTCCATTCAGTATACAGTAAAACCCAGTGCCATTGAGTCGGTTCCAACTCATAGCAACCCTATAGGACAGAGTAAAACTGCTCCATAGGGTTTCCAAGGAGTGCCTGGTGGATTCGAACTGCTGACCCTTTGGTTAGCAGCCGTAGCACTTAACCACTATGCCACCAGGGTTTCCCAGTATACGATATGAATTTATAAATTTTAGCTTAAAAAATGCGCAATAAAAAATATAATATTTCGTTTTTTATTTCTGTTTAAAATTCATGTTTTGTTTTGTTACCATTTATAAAGGCAAACAAACACTAGTTTTTACTGTTTCATGAAAATATTTTCTACCTTTCCGCTAAAAAGTAAAACAGGTTCTCTCAGACCAAAATATCCTAGAAACAAGTCCTGAAAAAGTGTCATCTCAATCCAGTATATATGTGTTTGTGTCTTAGATTTAAGTCATATAAAGAATACAGTCGGTGCACCAGAAAGAATACGGTCTCAGGGTCACCTCAGCATTCGTCTTGACTTGAAAACACAATTAAGACTAGCAAAAGATTATGAATGGTAAGCGGTAGTAGCCTGTTTGCCCCAGTAAGATTGAGCTGGCCACTCTAATATTACCTTATCTGGTGGAAGTTTGGATTCATTAGCTTTCTCCCAGTCACTTTCTGTAAATTTTTTTCTTGTTACTCAAAAATGGTAATGATAATGCTACCATTTATTGACTACTGATTTTGGACCAGGCCATATGTTAATTGTCTTACATACATGATCTTCAAGAAGCCATCTGTAATAGGAATTATTGTCTTGATATTAGACATGAAGAAACTGAAGTTCAAGGAGATTAAGTAATTCACCTTATCATACAGCTGTATAATAAGTGCACTGAGTTTATACTCAGGTTCAAAGCCTATGAATTTAACTATTATACAGCTCTTCCTCTCGCTATATACTCTTGCACAGGGAAACATAGTCAACAATGCCAGTCTCCCTAATGGCTTCTTCCTTCTTCCTGAATGGGAAGAATCTCAAATATGTGACTTTGGAAGAGTGTGTAAATTTAGATTTATTTTCAGTGTGAATCTCTAGAAACGATCAAGAAAATGTGCATTCACACATACATGCACTCAGGAAGGAAATGACAGAGAGTCAAGACATAATTTTAAATATGCTGCACGATAGTGGGTTTTTTAAGTTTCCTTCCCAAAATACCTTTGTCTTTTTATAAATGATGGAATCACCATTATAGAAATCATATTCATAACAAATGCTTGGCCACTTTTTCAAGTTGATGATTGATTTCCGTATTGATGGCTTCTTTCAGAATTGGAAGAAGCAGTAATAGAGGAAACCAGTGCTGGCAGTTTCTTATTCTGAGGCCGCCCTGTGAAAATTAATAGAAATCAGGTCTACCCAAGTCAGGAAAAAAGTTAATTGGTATTATTTATTTTCATTAAAATTGTTTGCTGTTATTTTAATTTTCTTTCCTTTTATCCCTCCTCTCAATGGATCCTTAACAAACTGTCGTAGGTATTATCCTCTCTTTTTCATTTCCTGACCATTTTTAAACTAAATTTCTTATGCCCTCATTTGGGTTACCCACCTTATGAATGGCCTCAGTTCTTCCTGTTAACATGTATGATGTGTAGTTCCTTAAAGATGGCCTAAACAAATGCCTCTCTTTTATTTACTATGATTACTTCTCCAAAAATATCTTGGGCTCTCTTCATTTTGTTTTCCCTATGGTATACCCAAGTATTTATTGTAAGCTACCTATTCCCCAACTGTAAACATTTGATAACTTTCCAGACAGGAAATATGTGGAGGTTTTTTCCCCCTCTATGATTTACTCTGTGGTTTGAATTCCAAATGTTTTCATATACTAAGGCTTTTTATTATTATCACATATTACAGCTTGAAGACCTTTGTACATTTTTACTCCCCCAGGAATTTACCTGCTAAATCACTTCCTGTATTCTCTCAATAAGGTACACATTCCAAAAACTATAGCATATTTTCTAATCTCATTTAAAAATTAAATGCTGATATTATATTGCATAGTAGAATAAGGGATAGTTGTTTTCACAGAAAAATATGGTATAAAAACACATCTGCCACAAAATTGTTCATTCTTTAACACATGATTGCCAGCAAAAGGTAAAATGCTGATGAATTAAATGAATACCCAAAAGTATATCTATTTACTTTTTGTTATTGTTGTTAGTTGCCATTGAGTCAACTCTAACTTATGGCAACCCCATGCACAACAGAACAAAACATTGCCTGGTCCTGCTCCATCATCATGATTGTTGGTATGCTCAAGTCCATTGTCATGAACACTGTGTTTTTTGAGTGCTCCAACCTACAGGGCTCATCTTCCAGCACTCCATATTGTACAATATTCTGTTTGATTCATGGAGTTTTCATTGGATGATTTTTGAAAGTGGATTGCCAGGCCTTTCTTCCTAGTTTATCATAGTCTGGAAGCTGTGCTGAGATCTCTACACCATCGGTGACCCTGCTGGTTTGTGATATACCAATGGCATAGCTTCCAGCATCATTGCAACACAGAAGCCATCACAGTATGACAGACTGACAGATAGGTGGTGGATTTACTTTTTAAGAGTCTACAAATCACACCAATGGAAAAATAAGCTTTTTTGAGAAACCATGGTACATCTATATTAATTCTTCATAGTACATATACATCATGTGTTCATCCATATATTTAATAATCAACTCCACAGAGCTAAAGTGAGTACAACCCAACTATAATTGTTCATCTACACTCCTAGCAGTGCAAAAACTCACCTTAACACAGTTGTTTCTGATTTTTTCTCCATTGTTCAACGTCATCTTTTGTGCTTCATGTTTAAAATCCTCAACTTGAATGCTCATCCACAAAGAAAAACAAAGGGATAGAATATTTGAGATCAATCTACCAACACAACTTACTGTGCGTTGAAATGTGGATTTCCTTACTACTCACTGAAGAGCATAAAATTCATTCAGACGTACTTTTTTTTGTCTCCATGCATGTTATTTCTCACTAGCTTCACTAAGTCAGTGAGGAACCTATAGTTTCCAGTGCTTCAGAGCAGAAACTTTGGAGCGAGACACACATCACTTTGTATTGTTGTTCCCGCCATGTCCTAGATGTTTGAAGACGGCGCTGAACCTCTCTGAAGTTCAGATATATCTTCTGTAAATTGGGAATTTAAACTATTATGGAATTAAATGAGATCATATAAGAAAAGTATTTGCCACATGGCATGACCTCCATACATTTTGCAAGTAGTTGCTGTTATTGCCACGCGTGTGATGGTAGTGGTGATGCAGCATTACGTATAATATATTCTCATTATCTCATGATGTCTGCTGCTACTGATCATTACCTAGTACCAAGCCTTCGAAGACAAAATGACTCTAAATAAAATGATATACATGGGAATATTGCTAGAAAATCCTGGCCGTGAGTCTACAAGTTTCAGAAAATACGCATTCATACACATAGTTCTTTGATTTGCAAAATTATTATGCTGCTAGTAATTAGGATCTGAATGGATAGTTATATCTGAAAAGACTAATTTTGGGCATGCAGTCTTTTCCTAAACATGAGCGTATATATAGTGCCCTTTGATTAGCATCTTCAGCCATACTCTAAAGCACAGTTGCTATTTAGAACTCTTTTTAAAATGGACTAATTAGAGTATAATTTGCCACTGGATTATAGCGTTCCCCAGTGGTCAGAACAAACATATATTGAGCACCAACTCACTAGTAGCGACAATGGTGGTTCAGTGGTAGAATTCTCACCTTGCACATGAGAGTCCTGGGTTTGATTCCCATCCAAGGCACTTAATGCAGAGCCGCCACCCACCTGTAGTAGAGGCTTGAGTGTTCCTATGATGCTGAACAGGTTTCAGTCAAACTTTCAGACCAAGGTGGGCTAGGAAGAAAGGCCTGACAACCTACTTCTGAAAAATCAGCCAGTGAAAACCCTATGGATCAAGATGGCCCAATCCCACTACGCATGAGGTTACCATGAATCAGAGGCAATCTCAATGGCAGCTAACAACAACAACCCAGTAGTATGAAAGGCCTTGTGTTCAGTCTTGTGCTTTTCAGATATCATCTAATTTAATTTTTGCCCATGAGGCACACTTATTCTCATTTTAATTATGAGGAAATTAAGACTGGTCAACATAGCTAATAAATGGCAGAGATGGTTTTCAAACTCAGATCTGTCTAAATCCAGTCTTTTCATTCACTGTGTACATAGGGCCTACCATTTGAAATCTATTTCAATTAACTGCTAAAAAATATTTCTCAGTATTTTCGTAAATACCATATTAATTTTCTATATTCTAACTGCACAAATCTTGTAGAATTGAATAAATCCATTAACTAAAAAGGAAGAGAACCTCTCAGAAAGAATGGTTAAAAAACATTGCGTATATTTTTAATTTTTCTGTCATTTCTTAATGCTCTTCTGTTAGTCAGAAACTGAAGTTGATTTCCTCCAGGTAATACCCAAATTCTATTTCCTATCAGCTTTTAATTTTTTTTGCAGCTCTGAAGATTAGATAGGATATCTGTGCAAAAACGTAGAGGACTTACGTTAAGAACCAGCATACAAAATAAGTGGCAGTTTAGACTGGTCTAGTGTTACTTTTAGAGCCCTGGTGGTGCAGTGGTTAAACTATATGGCTGCTAATCACAGGTCAGCAGTTCGAATCCACCAGCAGCTCCTGGGAAGCGCTATGGGGTAGTTCTACTCTGTCCTATAGGGTCACTATGGGTCAGAATCAACTGATGGCAATGGGTTTGGTTTTGGTTTGGTTAATATTACTTTTAAGGATAATGGTTTAAAATATTAATTTTGCCATAAAGTTTTTGAAATTTCTGGTTTTATCCCTTCTGAAGGCTTTGCAGACTATTTTCTTAAAAAGAAGGAAAAAAACATGTTTTAGTCTCACCTGGTACCCATTGAATAAACAGAACTTTATTACGTCAGAAATGTAATTCAAGCTCAGCACTGTTTTCTTTTGTGTTGAGTATGCATGTGTCTTCCATGTGCTCCTTTTATATCTCCACTGTGGCAGCCTTTGGGTTACTATGATTAGGTGTTACATGTCATTTCTGTCCACTTAACTCTTAAGTCCCTATAGGGTAGAATCTGTGTTATCAGAAAGTTTGCATCTTGACCTTGCAGCTAGATGGTCTTTAATGGAATTTTTATGAATAATTAAGTAATGGAAAAATTATGTATGAACTTAAAAATTTGCCTAATTCTAGAAGAAGCTGGTACTCAGATCATGCATGCATATTCATTTTTTTCATATCCCAAACCCCCCACCGACACCAAGCCTGAGTATGGGAACATTCAGTTTTGTAACTGCAGGGAGGCTGTCCAGGTTCACGTCCTAGCTCCAGCACTCACAAAGGTGGTAGACCTTAGTAAATTTCATTGTGCCTCTGTTTTTTAGTTTGTAAGATCATCAATGATGCTTAACTTATGTAATTTTTGTTGGGTTCAAATGAGAAAGAGAGAGAAAGTCATATTCTAGGTATATAGAGACAATTATAAGTGCATCTGGAAACCCTCGTGGCCTGGTGATTAAGTGCTATGGCTGCCAACCAAAAGGTTGGCAGTTTGAATCCGCCAGGTCCTCCTTGGAGACTCTTTGGGGCAGTTCTACTCTGTCCTATAGGTTGCTATGAGTCGGAATCGACTCGACGGCAACGGGTTTGGTTTTTTGATAAGTGCGTCTAAGAGAATGGTTTGTAAAGTGACAGAAATGAATGTCAGAAAGCATGAATTTGTATCCTGATAATGACACTTAGTTACAGAGAGCCCTTTGGCAGGTCACTTCACATCTTTAAACCTCGGTTTCTCCATGTAGACCTGAACTTTCCAGTAGAATTTTCTGTGATGACGGAAACGTTCTGTATGTTTGCTGTCCAGTACAGTAACCACTAGCCATGTGTGTCTATTGAGCACTTGAAATATGGCTAGCATGACTGAGGAACTGATTTTTAAATTTTAGTTAAATGTAAATAGCCACATGTGACAAGTTGCTACCTTACTGGACAGCACAGATAAAAAGTCAAGGCAGGCAAGGGTAGTATCATGTGAAAGTGAACACGCCAAACTGAATTCCCCTGGCACGGGGGCTACAGGGGTTGTTTATCAGCAGACATTTGTTCTCTTTTGAAATAATATTCTTCCTTAACATCTTAGGACTTCAGAGTTGAAACCCTTTTTTCCTTTGTTTCTCCCCACAGATCTGGAAAACTTTAAAACAAGGACCCGAAGCACCGTGTCCGTCCGTCAAGGCCAGGGGATGGTGCTCCTGTGTGGCCCCCCACCCCACGCTGGAGGTAAATATAAATGCATTGGCAGACGTACACTTCGCTGACTGCTATTTGTCACCCTGAATATTCCCCCTCTTGGCACCAGCTGAGGGGGCGGTGTCGTTTGTAGAGATTCCCAAAGCCCACTCCACGAGGAGGAAGAACCACTGCGGATGGCCCCATAATTAGGATAGGAAAATATCAGATTGTGCAAATGTCCCACTTCACTGCTGTCTACCTGGCACAAAGGGAAAGGCACCTGAGGCCAGCAAAATCAGAATCCAGTTGCTTCATAAGGCGATATAGCTATAACTACCAGCAATTCTTACAAAACACAGCCTTCAGAATTTCTGCATAGGGTGATAAACAATTTAGGAACAGATAGTGGTGATGGTTGCCAAACGTTGTGAATGTAATTAATGCCACTGAAGTGTGCACTTAAAGTGGTTAAAAATGGCAAATTTCACATTGTATGTATTTTACCACAATTGGAAAAAAAAAAAAAAAAGATGGCCCTGCTTCATTTCTTCTCTTTGTTGGCTTCAGAAGGGATCAGACCGAGGAGCCAAAACCTCTTAACCACAGAACCCAAGATCACTTTGTAGAAACTCTTAATGACTAGATCAGTTAGAAATGCATTTGCCTGAAAGTACGATAAAACCAAGTTTAAGAAAACCAAACCCACTGCTGTCGCATCAGTTCCAACTCATCGCAGCCCTATAGCTCACCCTACTTAGATAGATTGGAGTCTGTTGTTCTCGCGCTGTAGATTCACAAAGGTACATGTTCTACAGCTGGCAATGGCTTCTTAAGGTGTCTTCCAGGACCCACGCCTTTTCTCTTTGTTCTTCTCTGAGCATGCGGCTTAGCTAAGGCGTTAAGTCTGCAGTCCAGACAGGAAGAAGTAGGAAGACACAGGACAAAAGCCTCAAGTCTTTCTCCTTTTCAATTTGCCTGTGTATTATGGAAGGTTTGCTTTGCCCAAGGACATTTGACTACATTTCACTGATCACCCTGAATGGCGAGAGAGACTGAAAAATCAAGTACTGTTAGTGAGATGAATCATAGCTCTCAAAAAAAAAAAAATCATAATTGTGTTAATAAGGAAGAATGTGGAGAGATGTTGCCCAGGCAACTAAAAGGACTGACAGACTCTTGACTGTAGGGTGAAGATGACTGTACAAAATAGGTTCAATCATGTGTAGGTTATGTTGCTGTTGTTAGATGCTGTCAAGTCAGCCCCTGACTCATGGTAGCCCCATGCACAATGGAAAGGAATACTACCCAGTTCTGTGCCATCCCCATGATCTGTTGAAGATTGGACTGTAGGTTTAATAGGTAGTGGTATTTATTAAGACTCTACTAAAGTTTGTCATGACAAAATTGAAAAGTTCTCCTCTTGGAAATTCAGGCTGATATTTAGTTTTATATCTTCTATCCTTGTTATGGAAACCCTGGTGGTGTAGTGGTTAAGTGCTATGGCTGCCAACCAAAGGGTCAGCAGTTCGAATCCAGCAGGTGCTCCTTGGAAACTCTATGGGACAGTTCTACTCTGTCCTATAGGGTCGCTATGAGTCAGAATCGACTCAATGGCACTGGGTTTGGTTTTGGGTTTTTATCCTTGTTATGAGATCCTGGTGGTATAGTGGTTAAGAGCTATGGCTGCTTACCAAAAGGTCAGAAGTTCCAATCCACCAGGCGCTCCTTGGAAACCCTATGGGGCAGTTCTACTCTATCCTTTAGGGTCGCTTTGAGTCAGAATCGACTCGACAGCAACGGGTCTGGTGTGGTTTTTGGTATCCTTGTTATTGCCCTCATTTTTCTATGTGGTTTTAAACATGAGTAAAACCCCAACTTTTTTAAATTTAGAATTTGAAAGTGCTCTTTCATTTTTGCCTTATATTTAGAAGTTGTAATTTTTCCTTATCTCATTTAACACCCCAGCTAGAATTTCTAGCAGGGACTAACAATTAGGAAAATGGCCGAGAGGTTTGCACTTCAAGCAAGTTGACCATCAAGAGAGGGTGGGAGAGCCAGGTGCCTCTCTGCGTCTGGATCAAGAACATGGAATTGTTAGAGGTCTTTTCCCTAGGTGGTGCAAGCAGTTAACTTGGTCAGCTTCCAACCAAAAGGTTGGAGGTTCAAGTCTACCCAGAGGTACCTCAGAAGAATGGCCTGGTAAGCTACTTTCAAAAAATCAGCCATTGAAACTCTATGGATCACAGTTCTACTGACACCCATGGAGTCAGCATGAGTCAGAACTGACTCAGTGGCAACTGGTTTCAACTGGTGTTTTTTTAAAGACTGGCAGAGAAGCCAGGTTTGACTTCAGGAGTTTGTGTCCTGGGAAATGGGCTTATTCCTTATGAATTTTCCCCTAAAGGCACTATCAAAAGCACAAATTTGGAATCCTGGATGTGAGTTCTGGTCCTGTCTCTATTTCAAATCCTACTTGATATTGAGCAAATATCTTCAAATTCTCTACACCTCAGTGTATTTATCTATAAAGCAAAAAAATTAGAGAAAATCTCTCAAATGCCCTTTATTTCTACCATTATATTACTTTTACTCACTACAGACTAAATACATTCTTTATCAAATATGTTTGCATTTTTGAAGGCCCTTCTTTTATACCAGTAAACCCCCTAACAATGGGAATACATTTATTTAGATTAAGGTAGATTAAGATTAGGTACTTCTCTTCATAATATGAAATCTGTTCAAAATAAGAATTGAAAATGTGGCTAATTTCTTCTGCAGGCTACCTTCACTGCATTAAGCTTTCATAACATGACAGCAACTGTAAAAATTAATCTTGTGGATATATTTTAAAAGAGCACTACTCCCTGATATAATGATATGTTTGGGAAGGCAAAACACATGAAGTGACACTGTGCTGATACACAATAAGGTACCTGAATACTTTCCCCTTCCCACAGAGAAATATATTAAAAATTTCCATAGACATCTATTAAAGTGGGCTTGTCTCCACTGGCAGCAGTCAGCAGCTGTGAAATCCTGTTCTTTGACATTCATGACAATTTTGATGGTGAAAGACAAGGAAATAAATATTCTCATTATGAGCTCTATTAGAAACCATACGCACAGTAAGGCCAGCCAGGCAAGGAAATTTGGAAGGAAACAGCAAAGAGGATCTTTAAGGTTGGAAGAGAGCATCACAGATCCATCAGTTTGGGGCAGTGGAATCAATGATTATGAGATGAAATCCCCCCAATTACCTGAAATTCTCCAATATAAACTGTATGGCAGCAATTCGCTGAGTGCTTTTCCAGTCTGTGTATACCTGAAAACTGACAGAATTACCATAAGCTGCTGGGCTCACAATGTTTTAATTCCAACGTATGGTAACCCAGTTCCAAACCAAAAAACCAAACCCAGTGCCGTTGAGTCGATTCGGACTCATAGCAACCATATAGGACAGAGTAGAACTGCACCATAGAGTTTCCAAGGAGCGCCTGGTGGATTCGAACTGCCGACCCTTTGGTTAGCAGGGTAGCACTTAACCACTATGCCACCAGGGTTTCCACAGGTCATGCAGAGGAACGGAAATGAGTCAGCCTTATGTCATACCAGCGGGGCACTGAGTAATGGTGTGAAATCCATTGGAAGGGATGCTGCATGTCCTATCTCAAAAACTGTGCCGTGTCAGACCTTCTTAGGATAACCCAGAAAGGAGCAGCAATTAATCTATTTTGAAAAGCATTTCAGTCAGCAGGTATTTCCAGTGCTCTACCAATACCCTGTGCAGCATCTCTCTCATCTCTTGATTTATATATACTCTAATGTGACGGTGTTGCATGGATTTTACTGTTAAATCTTGACACAAACACCAAAAAATAGAATCATGATGATGGGTCTTGGCTGTCCTTGACACTCCTTCATATTAGAAACATTGAGGTCCAACATTTTCACCTTGTGTTCCACCATCTTCGGGGTCGTTTGGCACCAGGGATTCATGATCTTTAACTAAGCTCTCATTAAACAGGAATAGAACCAAAGTACTTCAGTATTCTTCCCTCTCATGTACTGAAGTTGGCAGGTTATTCACCATGAAATTCTCAGGAACGGTTAAACAAGGGAGGTTTTTGTTCTAACCCTCCTCGTATAGGTCACCAAGATCCTTGCTACTGGGAGTCTGTGAAAAAGGCAGACTCTCTGGCCCCACCATGGATTTCAGTGAGATCCCCCAAGTGATTCATATACATATTAAAATTCAAGAAGCACTGAGCTAAATCAGATTCCACTGGCCTGAGGTGGGGTGTATGTGCGGAAACCACAGATAAAGCTCAGGACATCGGGCTGCTGGAGAATCATCAACATGGCTTGTTAAAGCCAGAAGGTGCCCAGCCTTTTCCCAAGGATATTCTGATTTCATAAATCTGAGGCAGGGTCTCAAAAACGTTTGTTTCAAGAAACCCTAGTTGACTGTGATTCAGTACCAGATTTAAGAGGCACCCATTTTCATCACCTTTTCCAAAATCAGCCCAGGTCCCAACCTGCTGAAATGGAGCTTTGATTTCCATATCACCCAAGCTAAAAGAGGAAGCATTTCTTACATCAAATTCATATTTAAAACAATTTAAAATAAAAGCTTTACCTTTAAAAAAAAAAAAAACTATCTTTGACTATACATTTTTGTTGTTGATGATAAGGGAAATGAAAAACTAAGAAAAACTAGCTTCTTCTCAGGTGCTCATATTTAGAAGTAGTATTTTACGTTCGGTGATCCTAGTGATTTCAATTTTTTGGTGTTTGAGTCAAGATTTAAGAGTAAAATTTATACAATAACATCACATCTCTTCCTACTTATATGTTAGTGAAAGAAGGGTGTCCTAGAGTGTGAAAAAGAAAACTGTGATTCTGGTTCTGAGGTTATTTTCATTGTTATGAGTTTGAGGGAAACTAGCTAGAATTGTCATAGTTAGATGGTTTTACACTGAATTTAGGGCACTCATCCACATTAGAGTTGGATATGACTCACACAGCATCATACCCAGGGATCTTAGAGTATCTGTAGAGTTCATGATGGTCTTTGTGATGTTTTTTTTAACACTGTAATATCTTTTTATCCTTACAATAATCCTGTAAGAAGAACCTGTGTTTTATAGATAAGGAAATGAAAGCAAAGAGATTATGCAAGGCCACACACTAATTAATGGCAGGGCCAAGAGTAGCTTTGTCTAGAATGTGTCCTTTTCTTGCAGACAGGGCAGAACAGTGGAAAAAAGAGTACAGTCCTCTCTATGCCAGTGAGTCTTTGGGCCCTACCCCACGTCAATTAAATCTGAATTTATTGAGGCGGAGCCCTCTGACATATGTGATTTTTAAAAGCATCCAAAAGCCAAACCACTTGCCATCAAGTTGATTCTGACTTATGGCAACCCTGTGCATTACAGAGTAGAACTGCTCCATAGGGTTTTCTTGGCTGTGATCTTTATGGAAGAAGATCACCTGGCCTTTCTTCTGTGGTCCCAACGAATGGATTTGAACAGCCAAACTTTAGTAGTCGAGCCCAAACCATTTTGTCACTCAGGGACTTCAAAGTACCCCATGTCCTTCTAATATGCAGCCAGGGTGGAAAATTTACTGCTCTGCATGACAAAATCAAGTAGGTCTTGTCCCAGCGAAACCTCTCAATTTGCAAACCTTTCCGGGGCCCCGTTATTTGACTTGATTTGGACATATCTATAGAGATTTAATGAGAGCTCAAAAAGAATCAATCATGCCTTTCTACAGCATAGTTGTTTCAGCTGGACCATTTTGTATTTACTGTATGACGGAGGTAAAAACATGAAACTAGGACACCTACATTCCACTTCTAGCTCTCATATTAACTTACTGTGTGGTTTTGGACCAATTAAGTAACTTCTCTGAGCCCTGTTTCCTCATCTGACTTCCGTTCGTACCTCCCCACACCTACTCAGCTCCAGGCATCAAGACGTAACCTCCAGTATCAGGCTAACCCAGTTTCTTAATTAATCCAAACTAGGCTGGCAGGCCAAGATTAATCTTACTGTGTTAAAGTGAACATCCTTCATGCCCAGAATAACTTTCAAGGTATCCACGTACTAATCAAGCTGCCAGCTCTGCCCAAGGCCCTGCCTTTCCCCCACCTGACTCTTCTTCTACCAGTTCTACATAGCTGGGTTGCAGAATTAGATTTCCAGGTGCTTCCTTATTTGCTTTTCTACAATAGAGACTTGCTGTAAAAATCAACCCATTTCACTCTAGTCCAGACACTCAGGTTAGCTCTTTCCCTCATGTCTCACCTAGAGTAATCCAGATCCCATTCCAACCCAGCTCCAAGCCTAGAACCATAACATGCTATTCTTTGGATTCTAAGTATTACTATTTAGGAAGTCTAGTACTATACCCCACCCACCTTATCAGGTCCCCTGAGATATTGATATTAATCTGGCTGGTCCCTGATTTTTTACCCTCTGATTTGGACAACTGGTCACCTTCCTCCAGAAGCAGCCCCTCCACGTCAAGTGTATGACTTCTACTTTTTCTCATGGACACTTCAGCTCCCCCTTCTTCCCCATATCTTAGTTCCCAGCATGACTCTCAGCCAACTCTTCATACAATATAAAACCAGCTAAATTGAATTTATCTTTATTCTATAGACCTTTCAAACATGTCGTGAGGATAAAAAGACAAAATAAATATGGCAGCAATTTGCACAATTTAAAATTACAGACATTTCTGACTTCATGAATTTGACCTGGTTTGATTATTTTTTTAATCAAATCAAAATTTTACTTAAGTTAGAACTCAAAATTAAGTCCAAAAACTGCTTGTCTTTGCAGATATATGATTCTTGATTTACATTCGTGTAACAACTTTTAACTAGCAAATAGTTTTCAGATGTGTCTTCTAAGAGATTTACATGGACTTTGCATCATTTTTTTTTTTACATCAATTATTAACATAAACTGGTTATATCTAGCATTGTGGCTTTATTAAAGTGCTGATTTAGCTATTCTCCCAATATTTGAAAATTGCTTCTTAAAGACAGAAAATGACATTGAGGTTAACTCCACCAACAGTCTCCCCACAGGCCAAACCTCATGTAATTCTTTGTGCTCATTTTCTGTTTAGTGTCGACAGTATGTGTCTGGGCGCTCCATTTAATTTCCTTAGAAGAAACAAGACATTAAATAGATGTAGGAAGGGCCGGTGTTTTAAAAATATTGCTCAAAAAATGCTAAGGAAAATGCAGTCTACAAATTATTTTATGTGGCAGTAAAGAAAAGCAAAATTTGAGGTTTTTAAATGGTTGTGATTTAACTATCACTATGAGTTGGAATTGACTCAACAGCAATGGGTTTGTTTTATTTTGTTGTTAATTGCCATCAAGTCTATTCTGCCTTATGGAGACCCCATGTGTGCAGAGTAGAACTACTCCATAGGGTTTTCAAGGCTGTGACCTTTCAGAAGCAGATCACCAGGCCTGTCTTCCAAGGGGCTTCTGGGTGTGCTCAAATTGCCAACCTTTAGGATTGTAGTTGAGCGCTTAACTGTTTGCGCAACCCAAGGACGCTGTAATTATCACTTAATTCTTTTGAAAAGCTACGAGAAAAATCCACTGTAAGTGTTGGTTATTATCTCATTTTCTGGCCATTGTGGAAATGTGGTTGGATGTGCATATGGAAATGAAGTTTCTCCACTTAGTCATCTCATTGTGTCTGCATGTAGCATGGAGGAAGATAGCACAAATAGAGTCCTGGTTTTAAAAACACTTAACTAACAGATACATAATCATTTTAGGATTCTTAGCCTTTGTTGCTTGGTCACCATTGAGGTAGTCTCATTGATTCCCATTTCATATCACCTGAAAAGTAACTTACTTGAGAGATACCTTATCTTCTCCAAATAATTTAAAAACCACAAGTGTTCAGTAGATTAAGACTAGCTCCATTAGGGATTAATGATTTGGAAAAGGTTCTGCAGCTGAAAGCAAAAAATGGGTCCTTATCTTTTGGAGTTAGAACTCTAGGAGATAATGGTTAAAATGTTGGTTGGGAGGCAGCATTGAAATACTGCTACAATACCATTCTTCGAGAACCTTATGAGTCAGTCAAACTTGGGTTAAACCATCTATTATAACAAAATTTCCATGGAAAATGCATTCTGAGTTCCATTTCTGAGATGAGGAAGTTTATATACTTATTTAAATAAACATCTATTGCAATTTAATGAGGAAAGGATACTCTTTAGCAGTAGGCTAATCAACCTTATAGGCTAATAATAGGTTTTTTTTTTTTTCTTTTATATTGGGTATTAAATATTCTTAAGGCAATCTTTTCTGGTGCTCCTTGACTCTACCTTGTTTCTTCAAAAGATATGAGCTTGAGCTCTTTTTATCTAAATAGAATGAGCCAAATCTCTTCCTCTTTTCTTTTCCCACTTTACCAGTCAGTGAAGGCCCCAGCGCATCAGCGATTTAATCACCATATAATAATGTGAAACAGTTTGAATGTGATGCTTTTATCCATTCACTAAGCCTCCTCTTTTTCTCACTGGGCAGAAAACAGAGCCACATTGATCAGGAATTACTTGTTATAAATTGATTCAATTGGCACGTTCCATGTCTGAGAGGATAAGCCAAGAGAGTCTTTGTCCTTACCACACCAAAGGCAGGCTTCATTTTTCTCAGCCATGAATTCATTTATCTCATAGCAAGAATCATGAAAGGAAGTGAAAGGCAGAAATTGGGTCTAACATGTCTAGAAGAGTGACTCGCTTCTCCCTCACCACTTCTTCCTTACCGGATGTGACGGGAAGAATTGAGGTGAATATTTCCGATGTCAGTTATCTCCAGAATTGGTTAAGTAATTTCTGTGATGCTGCTGACACACTTTTTGCCTTTGAATTTTCCTGTCAACTTTCTTGAAAGCAACTGGAATGTTTCATGACTATATTTCGGAATGCCTAGATGTCAACAACCATATACTTCAGAGTAGGGGGAAAAATGAGTTTATATAAGTAACAAACATTTTCTGGCCATAGAATAATTCTAGACCTTATATAGCTGAGTCCCCGATTTCTTAAATTAACCTATGTAGCAGAATTACTGGTCTTGTTTTTAGGAAGAGTTCTCAAGGAGTTGTCTCTCTGTACTTTCTGCCTTAATTCTCCCTTTAGTTCTAATAAGAGAGATGTTTAAGCTCCTTCTGCAGCTGTAGCAAGTCCCAGGCCATAGCACTTAAAAATCTACTCAGCTACTTAATAAATAGCAGTTAATTAAAAAAAAAAAATTTGTTGTTGTTGTTCAGTAGCCTAAAGAGGATAACTTAGTATTTAAAAAAAGAACATAAATAAATCTCAAGAAATTCTTTCTTTATCTCTTTTCCTCCTTTCCTTTTGTGCAAGTGTTCCTGTGTTCTTTATTTGGCAGAAACCAGTGATTTTACTTAATTAATGATGGCCCTAATTACCCTGCTCCTCTCTTGACAGTTACTCCCTACTTACTTTAATGGCAGATACTCTATAAGTGTATTTGTAGATATATAGATTTAAATTCAAGCTGAAAATGTCTCTATCTTATTTTTAAACATCCAAAAAAAAAAAGAAAGAAATCAAAGAAATGATCTCCAGGTTTGATTCTTAGAACAGTAGGCCCATTGATCAGTCAGAGTAAAGGCCAAAGACATTAGCACCAAGAGGAAATGGCATCTGCAAAGTGAGGTTTGATCCATAAAGTCTAATGATCTACAAACTGTGATCATTCAACAAAGCTTTACTACATGCAGAGCTTTCTCTTTTGGAGTTGTCCTGTCCCAGAAAGCAGTGAAGGATGACATTGTGTTGGAGCACAGGTGCTAGTTAGAACACGAAGAGTCTGGAGATGTGAGAAGCACATTACACATCCACTAGAGTGCTACCCCGGATGCACCAGCCAGAAGAGAACAAATGATCAACACTGATCTTTCAACAACATGAACCTGGCTGAGCATTTCATAAATAATCCAGTAGACAATCACTGCAGGATATATAGAAGCCATTCTTGTTTTAATGCCTGCTGGAAATATACCCTATGAATCATACCTTTTCAGCTGAAAAAGAAACGAGCGGCTCTTTGGACACATTTTCAGCAAGGAATCCGTACTTTGTCAGGTCAATGCATCATGATGTTACATTGAATTAAGCAGGATAATGGTATGGTACATAGGTTGAGAAAATGCCAACTGAGTCCAGGAAATTTGGAAGTAGTCTCTGGTTGGGAGCTTAGAATTTGAAGACTCAGAAATGGAATATTTGCCACTGTCAAGAATCTTGATTCTGTGATTTCTTCAAAGAAGTTGCCAGTTTTTCTGATTTTTTCTTAACTCTTTCAGTTTAGGTTTCAGACATTTAGGGAGAAAATAACTGAAAAAGCTAAATAGAAGACCAGAGAAAACTGTACATTTGCACAAGCGAAATTCAATTTCATACCCAAAGAGACAGGTTGTGGCATTTTGTCTAAGGATAGGAGTAAAACTTTTCATGCTGTGTAATACCAGGATTGGATACTGATTAAAAAGGAAATTATTTAATTAAGTGAGTGTTTATTCATCAAGACAAACAATATGGATGAGAAGTTTTTTTTTTTTTTTTTTTTAACCCATCAAACTGATTTGAGTTAACCATATTCACTAATGATTTTTGGCATTTGTAGAACCACCCACCCAAAGCCACTACCATCTAGTCTAACTTATAGCGGCACTATAGAACAGGGCAGAACTGCCCTATAGAGTTTCCAAGGCTGAAAGTCTTTACAGAAATAGACTGCCACATCTTTCTCCTGTGGAGCGGGCTAGTGGGTTCAAACTGCCAGCCTTTAGGTTAACAGCCTAGCACTTAACCACTATGCCACCGAGGCTCCTCATTTCGAGACATATAGAGTAAATGCAAAATCCAAATATAGTGGTAATAGGTTTACAGAGAGGCCAACTCTGTCTGCATTGTGAACTCAAAGAAATGTTAAATCATTCATACGAGGATGGTTGGGAGGATCCTGATGTCTCAGGTAGATGCTGGCTGCTAACGAAATAATGGAAAGCCATTTTGTACACAGCCAGGAAAGCTCTTCCCACCTCAGTGCAACGTGCTCCATTTTTCTCACATCAGCTAGTTGCTGGTTAACACATTATCACAATCTTTACTGTCAAAATTAACCCCTGGAAAGGAGCTGTGTTATAACAACACTCCACAGGAATTCATAAATCCATATGGCAGGCACAGCTGGAAAAGAGAGTTGTAGTTGATAATGTAGCATTTCAGAAATATGCAAAGGACCTCTACTTTGTGTGATAATTTGAAATTTACACACTTTCTCATTCCCTCAAACCAGCACATACACTTGGGAACACCCAAGAAATGCTAAGATATTTTAGTTTGTAGATAGTTTGAAACCCAGTCCTTATCATGTCATACAAACTCAGGTTTGCCTTCTAAAAAGATAAACATTTAAAAAACAAAAAGTAGCTGATTAAAATTATCTTATTTCTTCCTTTTGTGGTGTCCTCTTATTGTAAAATGAGGTATCTATGACACACCTCTGAAAACAATAGCTAAATATAAGAAAGACATTTCTACACCTTCTCCGAGAGTCCCACTACCTTGCAAATTTGATAATTATCTCTCCAAAACAGCAATTCATATAAGTGAACAGTTCTACTTTAGTGGGAACTGTTGTGATGAGTGAGATTTATCACTGGGTTCCAAGGCATATGTAAATGTGGATACCAAAGTTGAAGAGAAAAGCTGTTTTAAAAGGTAAAAATACAGGACTTTGGAAGAACCCATTAGATGCACAGCAGATATAAAGTGAGTGAAGCCAGAATCTTCTATCATGGGGCTCAGGTCTGGTAAAAAGCAAGAGGGTAATCAGATAGTCATACTAAGATGTGTGTTCCTGGATGTGGGGAGGGGGAGAAACAAGATTCAGTAATCGTGTGAAATAAAAGGACATGAAGTAGACTGACATGTCAGAGAAGTCTTTCCTGAAGAAGTGGCTCTGGAACTTAGCTCTGAAGGATGAGAAAGGAGAAGGAAGGAAGAAATATTACAGAAAGAATGACAGTACCCACCCCAGAAGTGGGGAGGTTGCACGGCCATGTGCATCCAGTGGAGCAGGACTCCAGAGAATGACAAGGAGGGCAGGATGGGCCCAGGGATGTGGGCAGAGGCTGCAGGCTCTGAGGTAGTGTCAAAGATGAGGGTGTTTTGTTTTGTTTCTGAAAAGAAATTAGAATTGCTGAAGGTATTTTAAGCCATGTTAGGAGGTAGGGGATGTGTTAGGGTGGAGGATGTTGTTGGAATGGCTGTTAGGCAGTCAAGGCTGATTAATTATCACCCAGCTTTCTATAAAAAACAAAGAAAGGACCAAAGATCTACTAGGACTAGAAACAGAGTGCAGCCATTAAAAATTCACCAAAGTTTTGCTTGAAGAATAACCTATAACTATAGCATACCAAACCAAACAAATCAAACCCATTGTGACTGAGCCAGTTCCAACTCATAGTAACACTACAGGACAGAGTAGAACTGCCCCATAGGGTCTCCAAGCCTGTGATCTTTATAGAAGCAGACTGCCACATCTTTGTTCCACTGAGCAGCTGGTGGGTTTGAACCACCAACCTTTCTTTCAATTAGCAGCTGAGTGCTTAACCATTGAGCCACCAGGCCTCTTTAATTATAGCATAATAGGCCAAATTGAGAAATGACCATAGGAGACTCATAGCTAAACAAGTAAATTGACGGCAAGGAAAATGAAAAGCATACCTATAGTGGCTTCCAGCAATGCTCACTTTGTTTCTATCTGTATATCAACTATTTATATAATCTGAACTTCTAACTAGAAGTCTGCTATCCATTCCCTCATTATGGGGAATCACTTTTTCTGAGGAATCCAGAGGATGTGTCCTACCACACCTATCCTCCACCCCCCAAATGACACATGGCATACATAATCCTCTTTTTTACCCCTAAAATCACTAGAAAATCAACAATTCCAACATTAGTAAGATAGAGGCTAACACGCAATCCCTGGGTGGTGCCTATGGTTAAGGCCCTTGGTTGCTGACCAAAAGGTTGGAGGTTCTAGTGCACACAGAGGCCTCTCAGAAGAAAGACCTGGTGTTGTACTTCTGAAAAATCAACCACTGAAAACCGCATGCACCACGGTTCTGCCCTGACACACATGGAGCTGACATGAGTCAGAGTCAACTTGACAGCAAATGGTACTGGTAGCATGGCATATTGAATGTAAACACAGCAAAAGGGTGAAATCAGTTCACCTTTTAGGTGGTAACTGAAGCAATAGAAAGTTTGTCTCAGTTTCTCAGAATCTTACTAAATCAATGATAGCCAGACACTATCATATTGCCTCAAACTTAAGGTGTAAGATGGGGATTCTGGGAGCCCCCATGTGGTCAATTGAGGGAATAAATGATACACCCCTTTTGGTCTGGTAAACCCAAAATCTGGGTAGAATACTAATGTTTAATAAACACAGTTAAATAAAAAATCTGCCCCATCATGGTGACCTAAGACAATACTAAGTGTAAAAGGAGAAAGAGGGAATGGAACCTATTGCTTGAGAGTGCAAAACTAACACAAAAACAAAAATGTCTGTAAAAAAGGATGCCTTAAGATAAAAGAAGAAAAGATGCACTAAAAGGCAGATCTCTGTTTTGCCTTCACTCCAATACAAGAAAACATGGATTCGATGAAACAAAGATGCTACTGTAAAAAGGAACTGCCTGAGATGCAGACTGGGACCTAAAGGGAACCAGCACAGATAAGAAATCATGAAAATCCACAATGCAGACTCAGTAAAAATCCAAATGAACATTGTAGAAAGTGGAATTAGCAATAAGCACAACTCACTTGATAAGTTTTTTCAAGAATGCAAATGGAAAGTATAATGATCAGAATACTTCATAAATATGAAAATTAGAGAGTAAAGATCCAGTCTATATGTTGATAATATTTGATCAGCATATACCTATCCACTGCCATCAAGTCGATTCCAACTCATAGCAACCTTGTAGGACAGAGTAGAACTTCCCCTTAGGGTTTCCGAGGCTGTAAATCTTTACAGGTGCAGACTGTCACAACTTTCTCCACCAGAGTGACTTGTGCGTTCAAACCTTTTTGATTAGCAGCCGAGAACTATAACCACTGTGGCACCAGGGCTCCTTATTTGATCAACATATACATAATATTTTATTTACTATTATGAGATATATATTATTCCATGTCAGTACATCATCCTTTTAATATTAAAAGCATTTTGTATTTTTTCCTCTTTGCGAAGGAGTCAAAAGATATGATATTCTTTCTCTTAATAAGAGAAAACATAGAAACAAAACAGGATGTATACCTTCCAAAATGCCAGAGACAGTTAAATAAAAAAAAAGTTGTGATCTATTCAACTGAAGACCAAAAATAAAGATGAGGAAAAAAAGAAAACTGTAAAAGAAAAAAATAATACAAAAAAAAACGATGATAGATGTAAGGGCACATAGCTTATGACAGAAATATAAAGAGATTTAACTTCCATACTAAACATAAGAGCCTCAGATTGAGTTAAAACTCTGTGTGATCTAACCAAAACATGATGGCATTTATTTTAAAATAAAATACCCATCCTACTAAAAAAACAGATTTTTTAAAAATGAAAGGAAGTTAGAATTACTAGTTTCAGACCAAGTATTATTTAAATGCAGAAACATTAAATTGGTCAAAGGTAATGTTTTATAATTAAAATATAAAAACCACAATGAAAAAACTCCATTTATGTAATTTTAAACGCCATGAAATACAGGGTAAACATACATAATGTTAAAAATTTAGAAATATACATGGAACTAGAAATACAAGCATATCTGTTATTTAACTTGACAGGCCAAGTAAATAAAAGTAAGAATACAAAGGATTTGAATAAAATAATAATAAGATTGAACTTATGTAAACATATATATCTATGTACTTTCTTTTCAGTTGCCCACATAATCCTTATTTTAGATAGTTACGTATTAAGCCAAGAACAAAATCCAAGCAAAGCTGAAATTACACAGGTTAAGGCCTTATTTTTTGCCATTAATGAAGTTAAACTAGAAATTAACTATAGATCAGTTTTATATAACAACAACAAAAATAATTCAATCCCTGACAAATTCAAATCACTTTTCTAATACCTAAAGGGTCAAAAAAGAAATCAAAATGAAAAACGATAAACTCAGTATTTATTTCATGAGGTTAAAAAGAACACAAGGTGGGGCCAAGATGGCAGAATAGTCAAATGCTTCCTGTGGTCCCTCGTACAACAAAGACAAAAAAAAAAAAGTGAATCCATTATATATGACAATCTAAGAGCTCTGAACATCAAAGACAAAGTTGAGAAGTTGGACTGAGTGGCAGGGGGAGGGAGAGACAGTTCAGAAGCAGCAAAGGAATGCCAGACATGAGCTAGCCAGCACCCTGTAAATGGCAAGTACACATGGACTGAAGCAAACAGTGGTACTCAGGACATGTTTTACCACATTGGGAAAGACTGGGTGGTGGAGAGTCTGTACAAGCCTCAAGAACCAGAGGGAAGTGGCACTGGATCTGTGAAAGTTAAGTGCAAGTGTCTAACCTACCACATGGGATCAAAATAACTGCTTCTCCTCTGGCACTTTCATAGAGGTGAAGTGCCTCTTTTCCCCTCACTCGGCGCCCTCCCCACGCTCACTTCCAATACCAGTCTGGCAATATTTAACAATTGCCATGCTCACTAAGCCAGAAATAGGAGCTATCATGCCCAAACCAGTCTCACTGCTTTAGGGAAAAAAAACGAACAAACAGTAACAACAAAAAAAATCAACTCCCCTAAGCCAGGTATTCAGGACTAACAGTGCTCAAAACAGGGATTTTTCCTGGGGAAAAAACTCAGGCCAGGCACTGCCCCTCTGCATAAAGGCACGGGCATAAAGGGTCTGTGGACTTTGAACACCCTTCATCCCTGCCTAGACCTGTGTGAGCTGATTCGATAAGGTAGGCCCTTATTAGCAAAGGACAACAGGGTATTTGCTTGAAGCGTATTTTCAGCTGCAGCAGCCAAGGGGGAGTGGCAGATTCATGACATTTGACACCGCGCTGCCCATTAAATGGAGTCCTCACCCACCCACATCAGAGGCCTGAGAACTGGCAGATTCACCCATTCCCCCATCCACCTACAACAGGGGTCCAAGAATAACTGGTGACTCCCAGTCCTTATAGCCAACAGCATTGGGTGTATAAAGTCTGGCTGCAAAACCCACCCCTACTTGCTCGAGGGGACGGGGACACACCTTCCACCTAGGCATGCAGGGGCAGCATCAGCCCCCTACCTTGTTTACCACATAGCCCCCTATTGCAGCCAGGTACCTGTGCCTGCTCCAGTCACCCCCGTAGCCCTGCCTGTCTAGGACTGTAGGTGGGAGTCTACACCACACATTCAGTGACTGACATGCTGGACATCCGAACTGAATTCACGCAAGAAAAGTAAATGGACATCAGGGCTCACATACAGCTCTAACCATCTGGTGACAGGACCTGAGAGTTTCAGAGATGCCAATAACCAAAATAGCTCACATGCCCAGCCTATTTGGGCATATCAAAAAAAAAAAAACAAGAAACTAGGACACAGTAAGCAAAAATACAATAAATAAATGTAATAACTTATTGAAGGCTCGGAGACAACAGTCAATATCAAATCATATAAAAAAGCAGATCAAGGTGACTCCAGCAAGCAACCAAAACAAAGAACCAGGAAACCTTCCAGAGGAAGAAAAGTTTTGGAATTACCAGAGATAGAATTCAAAAGATGAATATACAGAGCTCCTGAAGAGTTCAGGCAAAACTCAGATCAAGCCACTGAACACACAGACAAAGCAATAGAGGAATTCAGGAAAGCTATACAAGATCAGAATGACAAATTTAACAGGCTACTCAAATCCACAGGGAGATAGCAAATAGAAATCCAAAAGATCAATAATAAAACTTCAGAATTAGACAACTCAATACAAGAAAATCATGGGACAGAATTGAGGCAATGGAAGTCAGAATTAGTGAGAATGAAGATAAAGCAGTCAACACCAATTTATATGAGGAAAATTAGATAAAAGAATTTTTAAAAAGTGAAACCCTAAGAATTATATGGGACACTATCAAGAAGAATAACCTACAAGTGACTGAAGTGCCAAAATGGGGGGATAACAGAAAATACAGAGAGTTGTTAGATATTTGCTGACGGAAAACTTCCCTGATATTGTGAAAGACAAGAAGATACCTATCTAAGCAGGTCATTGAACCCCACACAGGATAAATCTCAAAAGAGAGTCCACAAGACGTATTATAATCAAACTTGCCAAAAACCAAAGGTAAAGAGAGAATGTCAGGAATGGCCAGGGGTAAACAAAAAGTCATCTACAAAGCAGAGTCAATAAGACTAAACTCTGACTACTCAGCAGAAACCATGTTGACAAAAAGGCAATGAGATGACATATATAAAGCCTTGAAGGAAAAAAAATTGCCAGCCAAGAATTATATATCCAGCAAAACTGTCTCTCAAATAGGGTGGTGAAATTAGGACATTTCCAGATAAACAGGAGTTAAGGGAACTTGTAAAAAACCAAACCAAAATTATAAAAAATATTAAAGGGAGTCCTCCAGCTAAGAACCAACAATATCAGGTAACAACCCAAAACTAGAACACAGGACAGAGCAACAGATATCAACCCAGATAGGGAAGTCACAAAAATAAGTCGAAGCTAAAAAAACAAAAACAAAAAACTGATAATAGGGAAACAGAGACATCAATATATAAACGATGACAACATTAAAACAAAAAAGAGGCACCAAATAATGAACTCATAGAACTTTCATATGGAGAGGAAGTTAAGGTGATTCCAAAAAATAGATTGGTTTAAACTTAGAAATATAGAGATAAATTTTAATTTTAAGGTAACCACAAGGGAAACTAACAAGTCTACCCATCAAAATAAAAAGGAAAAAAAAATAAATAAAGACTCAGTAAATATCAACAATAATGAAAAGAAAATACGTAATGAACTAAATGCACCAATAAAGAGACAGAGAGTGGCAGAATGGATTAAAAAAGAAAAAAAGTCTGTCTATATGCTGCCTACAAGAGACACACCTTAGATTCAAAGACACAAACAAACTAAAACTCAAAGGATAGAAAAAAATATATATCAAGCAAACAACAATCAAAAAAGAGCAGGAGGGGCAATATTAATCTCTGAGAAAATAGACTTTAAAGCAAAATCCACCACAAAGGAAAAGGAAGGACACTATGTAATGATTAAAGGGTCAACATGCCAGGAGGACGTAACCATAATAAATATTTACGCACCCAGTGACAGGATTCCAAAATACATGAAACAAACCATAACAGTATTGAAAAGTGAGATAGACAGCTCCACAATAATAGTAGGAGACATCAGCACACACCAGTGAAAGACAGAACATCCAGAAAAAAGCTCAGTAAAGACATGGAAGATCTAAATTCCACAGTCAACCAACTTGACCTCATAGACAAATACAGAACAGACCACATATTAGGCCACAAACAAACCTTAACAGAATCCAAAGCATAAAATATTACAAAGCATCATTTCTGACCATAAAGCCATAAAGGTAGAAATAAAAGGAAAAGATATCAAATACATGGAAACAGAACAACACCTTGCTCAAAAATTACTGTGTTAGAGAGGAAATCAAGGATGGAATAAAGAAATTCATAGAATCAATGAGAATGAAAACACATCTTAACAGGACCTTTGGGACACAGAAAAAGCAGTGCTCAGAGGTCAATTTATAGCAATAAACTCACACATCCAAAAAGAAGAAAGGGCCAAAATCAAAATATTAACCCTACAACTCAAACAAATAGAAAGAGAGCAGCTAAGACATCCTTGGGCACCAGAAGAAAGGAAATAATAAAGATTAGAGCAGAAATAAATGAAATAGAGAATAGAAAAATAATTGAAAGACTTAACAAGACCAAAAGCTGCTTCTTTGAAAAGACTGACAAAATTAATGAACCATTGGTCAACCTGACAGAAGAAAAATGAGAGAGGAAGCAAATACCCTAAGTAAGAAATGAGAGAGGTGATATCACAACACACCCAATTATAATTAAAAGAATCATAACAGAATATAATGAAAAATTGTACTCCAACAGATTTGAAAACCTAGAGGAAATGGACAAATTTCTAGAAACACACTACCTACCTAAGCTAACAGAAACAAATATAGAAAAACTAAATAAACCTATAACAAAAGAAGGGATTGAAGAGGTAATTAAAAAATCCACCCCCCCCCCCGCAAAAAAAGGCCCTGGTTCTGATGGTTTCAATGCAGAATTCTACCAGACTTTAAGAGGAGTTAATACCAGTACTGGTAAAGGTATTTCAGAGCATAGGAAAAGATGGAATACTCCTGAACTCATTATCTGAAGCCAGCATAACTCTGGTACCAAAACCAGGTAAAGACACAACAAAAAAAGAAAATTACCAATATCCCTCATGAACATAGACACAAAAATCCTCAGCAAAATTCTAACCAATAGACTTCAACAACATATCAAAAAAATAATTCATCATGACCAAGTAGGATTCATACTAGGTATTCACGGATGGTCCAGGATTAGAAAAACAACCAATGTAACCCATCATGTAAATAAAACAAAAAATAAGAGCCACATGATCTTATCAATCGATACAGAAAAGGCATTTGACAAAGCCCAACACACATTCATGGTAAAAATTCTCAGCAAAATGAGAATAGAAGGGAAATTTCTGAACATAATTAAGGGCATTTACATAAAGCCAACAGCCAACATCATCCTAAATGGAGTCTTGAAAGCATTCCCCTTGAGAATGGGAACCAGGTAAGGATGCCCTTTATCACCACTCTTATTCAACATTGTGCTAGAGGTCCTACCCAGAGCAATTCGGCTAGATAAAGAAATAAAGGGCATCCAAATTGGTAAGGAAGAAGTAAAAATATTCCTATCCCTATTCACAGATGATATGATCTTCTACAACGAATCCATGAGCAAAATAGTGGAACTAATAGAAGATTTCAGCAAAGTATCAGAATACAAGATAAACATAGAAAAATCAGTTGAATTCCTCTACACCAACAAAGAAAACTTCATAAAGGAAATTAAGTCAATACCGTTTACAATAGCCCCCAAGAAGATAAAATTATTTAGGAATAAACCTGACCAGAGATGTAAAAGACCTATACAAAGAAAACTATAAGACACTACTGCAAGAAACCAAAAGAGGCCTACGTAAGTGGAAAAACAAATGGTTCTGGCATAAGTGTGTGTTTCTATATAACGGTCTTGAACAATACAGAAAGGAAATTAAGAGAACAATTCCACTTACAATAGCATATCTGATGGTTAATGTTGTGTGTCAACTTGGTTAGGCCATGATTCTTAGTGGTTTGCCTCTCATATGATGTTATGATCACTTCCATGATAAGATTTGGTATAATGTGATCACCTCCATGATGGGATCTGCTGTGAGTAGCCCATCAGTTGAAAGGGAATTTCCTTGGGTGTGTGGCCTGCGTTGCATGTAAGTGGACATTCTGGCAAGGCTTGTGGGCTTTTGCTGGCTCTTGATCCTGCAGCTGGCTCCTGTTCTTCTGACCTCTGGTCCTTGGGACTTGAGCTAACAGCTTACCTGTGGTCTTGCCTGCCAGTCGACCTTGGGATACATCGACCTTCACAGCCTGTGAGCAAGAGCCCTGCTTTCTGATCTGCCAATCTTGGATTCTCCAGCCCCTTCAGTTACGTGAATCAGGAGAAGCATCTATGCTGACCCATGGACTTGGGACATTACAGCCTCTATCACTGTGTGAGCCATTTCATTATTATAAATCTCTCTCTATGTGTATACTTACATACTTCACTGGTTTTGCTTCTCTAGAGAATCCAGCTTAAAACAGCATCCAAAAGAATAAAATAATTAGTAATAGATTTAACCAAGGAAGTGAAAGACTTGTACAATGAAAACTGAAAAAGACTTCTATGAAAAACTAAAGATCCAATAAAGGGAAAGTTCATGAATTTGAAGGCTTAATATTGTTGAGATGTCAATATTACCTAAAACAATCCACAGATTCACCGTAATCTTTATCAAAATTTAAACAACCATTTTTGCAGAAATGGAAAAGCTGATGATCCTCAAATTCATATGCAATTGTAAGAGGCCCTGAATAACCAAAACAATCTGGGAAAAGAACAAATCTGGAGGATTCACATTTCCTGATTTCAAAATGTACTATACGAGTTGTCACATCTACTTTGGTATGGATGCTCCATGTGTGTCAGAGTAAAAGTGTATTCCATAGGGTTTTCAAAACAGTAATCAAAACATCGTGGTACTAGTATAAGGATAGACATATACCCTAATGGAATAGAATCGAGAGCCCATAAATAAACCCATGCAAGGTTTCTCAAGGGTGCCAAAACTCTTCAGTGGGGAAAGAAGAGTCTCTTCAACAAACGATGCTAGGACAACTGGATAACCACGTGCAAACCCTGCCTAACATATATAGAAAAATTAACTCAAAATGGATGAATGATATAAATGTAAGAGCAAAAGCTTTAAAAATCTTAGAAGAAAACAAAGACATCAATCTTCTTGACCTTGAATTTGGCAATAGATTCTTAGATAGGACACCAAAAGCACAAACAACAAAAGAAAAAAATAGACAAATTGGACTTTATCAAAGTTAAAAACTGTTGTACATCATCAAAGAACATTATCAAGAAAGTTAAAGGACATGGGAGAAAATATTTGCAAATATGTGTCTGAGAAGGGTCTAGTACCTTACACCTCAACAATACAAATGATTCAATTAAGAAATGCATCAAGGACTTGAATAGACATTTCACCAAAGAAAATATATGAATGGTTATTATGCACTTGAAAAGATGCTCAGCATTGATACTTATTAGAATGCAAATCAAAACCACAATGAGATGCTATTTCACACCGACTAGAATGGCTATAATTTTTTTTAGACAGGAAATATCAAGTGTTGTCAAGGAAGTGAAGAAATTGGAAGCGTAGTCCATTGTTGGTGGGAATGTAAAATGGTACAGTCTCTTTGGAAAGCAGCTTGACAACTCTTCAAAAAATTACACCTAGAATTACCACATGACCCAACAGTCCCACATCTAGGTATAAACCCGAAAGAATTGAAAACAGGTATTCAAACTAACACCTGAACAGGAATGTTCATAGCAGCATTATTCACAATAGCCAAAATGTTGTAACAACCCAATGCCCATCAACTGATGAATGAATTTACAAAATGTGGCATATCCATACAATGAAATATTATTCAGCCATATGAAGGAATGAAGTACAGATAAATGCTACAACATGGACGGACCTCAAAAACGTCATGGTAAGTACAAGAAGCCAGGCACAAAGGTCACATACGCTATGATTCTGTTTGTATGAAATATACAGAATAGGCAAATCCATAGGCGGGAAATAGACTGGTGATTTTCAGGGGCCAAGGAAAACAGGAAGTGGCTGTTGAATGGGTATAAGATTTTCATTTCAGTTAACGAAAATGTCTTGGAACTGGACAAAGGAACTGCACATTATGCATGTAGTAAATACCTCTGAACTGTTCCGTCGAAAATGGTTCATTTTATGTTATGAGAATTTCACGTCAATTAAAACAAACACACACACAATAGAAGTTTAAAAAGTATACATAACTCAGAAGAGGCCAAAAAAAAAAAAGTATTGGCTTAAATTTCACCCATATTACAGATTAAAAATATAAAAACAAAATTAAAAACTAAAGTAAAATAAAAACAGAAGCATAATGAAAATAAGAATACTTCTTTAACCTGCTAAATGACAGCCAACACCATACTTAACAGAGCAGATAGAGACAAATTAGAATTGAACAGTGCTGATAATTATTGATGCTGGGTGCTATGAGTCGGAATCGACTCAGTGGCAGTGGGTTTTTGGGGTGATGATACATGGGGTTCATTATACCATTCTCTATACTTTTGTAATTCGGATATGTTTGGAAATTTCCATCTCAAAACGTTAAAGAAAAAAAGTTGGATTACTGATGTCCATGGTTACTTCCAGCTTAGGTTTTACGTAGTTCTCTATTGTTAATTACCTCTTCCTCCAAAAAAAAAAAAAGGTATTTGTCCAGGAGCCTTTGGGGGAAAAGAACACATTTGCATTACCTGGAGGAGTTTCCTTGATGCATGGACATGTTGGCTTCCTGTAAACCAAGAGATTTTTATTACTTAGTTTTTCATTTGAAACTCACTCCAGCTCTTCAGTTAAAATAGCCATCCTTGCTACCCTGCTTGGAGAGATGAGTATCACTGAAAATGCCTGGATTGGCAGTAATCCGTTTTGCTCCTGCCTGGAGCTGCTCTGTGTCTCCAGTGGCAGGCCCTCACCGTGTTACTGGGGCAAGTGTGCAGTGATGTGCATTAAATCTGCGCTCAGCAACGCTCAGCCAGCTCGATTTTCTGCAGGGAGTGAACAAAATATACATACAAACACCCGCATTCCCAAATGGCACTGTAGCCTAGTTAAGAGAATTGCTTGGGGGTAGCGCATTATGCTAAGAGGCCTAGTTCATTTTCAGGTTACAAAACTTTAAGTTGACAGAGCTTCTATTTTCACTTCCATACTCATCTCAGCTGGGGAAATGTGCTTGTCACTGAAAAACCAGCAAAGGAAATATGGGGAGAGGGTGGAGAGTCAGTGTTCAAAGCCTGCAGATGGGCTGTGATCTGAAATATGTTTTATTTTGTAGCCAATACTGTACCAGATTGGCTTTACGCTGGTTGACCCTCACATTTCCAGGAAAATCCCACATACCCAGCAGCAGTCTTTAACAGCAAAAGCGCAGTTAACACAAGTTACCTCATTATGTACCAGCATTCCAGATAGCTCATAAAAATTAAGAATCAAGTCTGAATTAAACCTGCTAAGCATGTTAGAGTAAAGCCAAGTATTCTGCTCTGCCAGTTACCTAGAGCACAAACAGCTTCATTCAGGAAATCTCATAGACTTCTCCTATTTTTCTATCAGAATAGATCCATAAGGCTTAAAGTCTATAAGCTTTTAGGTGGCTAGACTGAAATTTTTAGAATAACAATGAATGGGCAAGTTAAAAGATAGAACTGGGTAAGATTGAAATCAATCCCCCATAATCCTTGCTTTAAAACTCTCATCTTTGCCGTGTACAAATATCTTTAAATCGAGTTACAAGCAAATGAAAGACCTTTCTTCGAGTCACCACTTTGCATACAGTTCGCCATATCCATATTCCAATAGAAGTTAAAAACCTCCCAGGGAAAATTAATTGAAGAATCAGTTTGTTTTTATAGACAGAGAATATGAGAAATATTAGAGTTGTAAGAATTTGTTGACAGTAAGAATATGTTTGCCATTCAGACCCTATGCCTTATAAAAAAAAAAAATTAAGAAAAATTTTGGGTGTTGACCCTGGGTTGTGTAATTTATGCATGGCTCTTGTAAGCTGTTACCTCTTAATCACCCAGGAGCCCCAGCTCTTAAAGCTGACTAATGGTTCCCTGCTGATTATCTGCTCTGCTTGCCATTCTGCCTTGAGCACATCTGTCAGCACCACTTCCCAAGGGGACTGTATGAAAGTTGGAAACTCTGACATCCGTCCATTAACTATCCTGTGACTTTCCCCATTAATAATGGACTGTCCTGCTGTAAGCTGTAAGTTTCCTCCTCAACATGGCCTGCTTTCCCTTTTGCGTGCCACTGGACCTGTCACCAGAGAGACAGCCAGAGAAAAGACATCTGGCATCTGTCACTCATGGAGGGTCCATAAAAACAAAAGCAGGTAGAGTGTTCTCTGAAATGAAGTTTCTGGAAGTACTGAACGGTGAATGGTGTGCTAATGGTCTTTTTCCTCTCGCTTCGTGACAGCATATGACAAGTTAAAAAGAATACACACACACTCTTTTTTATTCAGAAGATATATTTCTAATTGTTATATTGACTCCTTGGAGGCAGAGCCCAATTATTTTGAAAATATTGTGGTTTTTTTCCCTATCTGCAAAGAAATTTTCCTAAGATATGACAGCAAAATGTGTTGTCAAGACCTATTTTCAAGTTAATTGTTAAAAAGAATTCTCCGAAGTAAATCAAAATCGCCTTTGAGATTCTGGCTGGCTGTTTTGTTAACTCTTTAGTTACTATTGGTTTAAAAGCCACTTTTTATGCCTCTGGACCCCATAGGTAGTACATTATTCCGGTTCTAACACATTTAGCGCTCAGTAGACTGGAGTTGGAGCCTCACTGTTGTATAGGTTGAGCACTCTATTAGTGTTGCTTCCTACATGTGTTAGTTTTGTAAACTTTTTATAAGATTTTGGCTTTTTTTCCTTTATATCTGTGAGATAGGGCTTGCAAACATAATTATGACTTTCCTGTGTGATAGGTAGGGAGCCCTGATGGGTTTGTTGTGGTTTTTCTGTGTCATATTTGGAAAACCAGACGTTCCCCATGTAACCTAATGGAAAGGTGCCTGCAATAAATTCTCTATTTAGTTCTTATCTTATTGGTGTATTGTCATGTCACAGATCTGTAACACCGGAGTGCCACTCGCCTTCTTAATGGTTTGTATTGTCAGACCATATTTCTGAAAATTCATATTACTAACTCAGAATTCAAACCCACGCAATTAGTAATCATGCATTCTAATACTGAAAACACATGACATAAAAAAAAAATTTTTTTTAATAAAAATTTGGTAATTAAAGGGTTTTAATCTACCTTACATGCAGATAAAAGTTAGGGGCTAGAAAAAGAAAATTGGAAGCCCACTGGGCCAGAATGACAGGTTTCTCCTTTTGTCCAATAAAAAAAAAAAGGACAAATTGGGGATCAAAACTGAAATATAGTAAATCCTGTAGATGAATGATTTTTATAACTCTAAAGTTATAGGAGACCCTCGGCAAGATGAAGTGACACAGTGGCTTTAACAATGGGCTCAGACATAGCAATGATTGTGAGGATAGTGTAGGACCAGGCAGTGTTTCATTCTGTTATGCATGGGGTCACTATGAGTTGGAACTGATTCATCGACACCTAACAACAGCAAATAACAACAACATTTATAAATACTGAGAAAATCAATGCCTCCCGTGATATATTAGTTCCCAAGTTACTATAGGCATAAACTACCTTACCCAGAATCTACAACAGGGTGCTAAAGTTTTCAGGGACCACACTGAAAATGAATTGGAGCTAGCCACATAGGAGATAATAGGGAAATGGTGAAGACTGGTGAACTACGGAATATACATCCCATCTAAAAAGTGGAACTCATTGTTGCTACAGTGCCCCCTGGGAGGCTTCTTAGGCTCAGCTAGACAATCAAACTGCCAGGATTAGCATGGGTCATACTTGGCATCTAGTTCACTTAGAACAGGACACAGACCTCACCAACAGAGCACACCAGGTCTTTCTCTTCAGTGGGAGTCTCGGGAAGAGTCAAAACTGCAGCCCATGGGTGTTTTTTCCTCTTTTTTCCCAAGTGATAATTGAAGAGCAAATATTTGAGACTCACGCAGGTAAGTTTGGGGCCTCCTGACTTAAAAGGTCCGTGTCTTAAATAGGAGCTAAGATCTCTTGTAACGTTTCTGTAGGCAAAGCTTCCAAGGTCCCTACTAGGGTCATGCCCACACTCAGGGAAGTCTTCACAAGAGTCACCACACTCAGGGAAGCCCAAAGTGATGCTTTCCACCAGGTAGTCATAGTTTCTTCGTAGTCCTCTCAGCCAGATGTAGTTACCAGTCCTGGGCCATTTTTACCATAAACAATGTTGCCTGATCACACAGTTAACATTTCCCCTTTGTCGGGTTTCCACGGTAACAAAGCCAGCAAGTTAACCCAAGATAAATTTGTCCATAGAGAAGGAACATGGGTTTTGTTAACACTTTGCCCACTGCTGCCATGTGGGATTGTGAGCCCAGTGTTACCAGATATCTTTCTTTCCCTTTTTTTAATTAAAAAAAAAAGAAATGCTGGAAATCCAGATTTTTTTTAGTATTTAATCTCTCAATTTTTAAATGAGAGTATTAGAGTAAGAGTATTAGACCAGAAGATAGAGGACCTGAGTTCTAGTATTCTAGCAATTAGTTGCGTCACCTCCATCCATAAAGTAAAGAGCTTGCGTAAAATTAACTGGAAAGCTGTTTCTAGGATTCTGTTCCTTTATTCTCACTGGAAACGGAGTGATTCTTCCTACCTATGTTCCATGCCTGGATGCGCTTCCAAGATATTAGGAGCCTCGTTTCTCTTTCCTCAGTTTTTCTCTTCCTACTCTTCGTTATCACTTAAAAAAAAAGAGTGAGAAGAAAATGTCAAGGATCTTGCAAAATCATAAATAATTGATACCAATCTCACCATTGGACTAGATTCCCAATAAAGACAAGAGAGATGATGTCATCTCTCCTGGAATTTAGGCCAACATATCTGTTTTTGCTTGAAGTATCCAAGAAGTTGGGTCAAAGGACAGAGGTGGACTAAAAAAGTTATATTTGGGTGGATTTAGACTTTAATACCAGCTTTTGGGAGCATTAGTATGTTAACATACAGTGCAAAGATTACCAATATAGTTAGAGCTGCTACAACTGTAGTTGGAATTGCTTTATATTGTGACATTGCTGGTTCCTACAATCGCTTGTCTATTTTGCCAACCCTATTTTAACCATGGAAACCCTGGTGGTGTAGTGGTTAAGTGCTATGGCTGCTAACCAGGAGTTCAGCAGTTTGAATCTGCCAGGCACCGCTTGGAAACTCTATGGGGCAGTTCTACTCTGTTCTATAGAGTCGCTGTGAGTCGGAATCGATTTGATGGCAGTGGGTCTTGTTTGGTTTTTATCTTAACCATTGAGTCCCTGGGTGGAGCTTGACTAATAACCAAAAGATTGGCAGTTTGAACCCACCCAGAGGAGCCTCAGAAGACAGTCCTGGCAATTTGCTTCTAAAAGGCCACAGCCTTGAAAACCTTATGAAGCAATTCTGCTCTGCACACATGTGGTCACCATGAGTTGGAACTGATGTGACAGCAACCAACAACCACCACCACTACCAAGTAAATGCACTGTGATATGGAATTCATTTGTAAATGTAAGAGAATTAGGATTATTTTCTTTTTTTATAGTCCAGCTATATTTCATTTGCAGTGTTATGGAGACCACGTCAAGGATTGTATTTTGTAGCCATGTGATAAAGAAATGTACTTAAACGACTCCCATCCTGGCTCCAACATCAAATCTACAGTTGGCCAGTGACCTAGGGATTTGATTATTTCTTTAAGCCTTTTTGAAGAAATTTTTTAATTGTTTTTGGTGGGGTAAAGTCTCTTTGTTATGTAGTAAAAAATCAGCCCATGAGGAATAAAGGAAATAGATTGAAAGTAGCTATGCCTCACAGTTATTAGAAATGCTTCTTGCTTACAACAACACAGGCATTTGTAGGAATTCATTCTTCCTCCAGTGACCACAATATTAACACTTTTCACCAAGTAAATTTTCCACAGGAGATTTAGTCTTAGGAACAGGATCTAATCTTTTATGTCCTAGTAAGAAGCTGATCAAAGGCATTGAAAGCAAGCCATTAAAGGATTAGCTGGGTCACAATGAAATATATTATTTGAAAACAGGAACCTTTATTAATTCAGTTGAAACAAACAAACAAAAATACTGAAGCTAGCACCCCCATTTTTTTTCAAGAACACTTTAGTAAAGAGAAAATATTGAGCATTCACTCAATGTTTAAAATTTTCTTACTGAACATTGTTGAAGCCATCTTAAGGATTTCGTTCTTTTATCTTAAGGATCCCTGGTGGCGCAATGGTTAAGCGCTTGGCTACTAACTAAAAGGTGGGAGATCCGAACCCACCAGCTGCTCCATGGGAGAAAAGATATATCGCTCTGTTCCCATAAAGTTTACAGCTTAGAAAACCCTATGGGTCATTTCTACTCTATCCTATAGAATTGCTATGAGTCAGAATCGACTGGATGGCACACCACAACAACCAACATTAAAAGGACAATGGAAGGCCATTAGGTATTCAAGGTGTTATCATGTTTATACTTTCAAAGGATCACTCTTTTGAGGAGTGTGGCAAACGGATTGCAATGGGGCAGGAATGTGTAGAGAGACCAGGAAAGTTGACGTTGCAATAATCCAAGCAAGAGATGTTGTTGACATTGTCTTAGGTAGTGGCTATGCTAATGGCTACTCGGTGCTCTCTCCCCCAAACGAAGCAAAATCTCTCTGGACCCCTATTTTAGGTCATATCCACCCTCTTGTAGTATTGGATTCCATCCCTCCCTCTCACTCAAGAACTTTGCTCTAGCCATTAGTCTACTCCTCTGTCTTGTGTTAGATAAATTTTCCTTCCCTGATACATCACTCCCATCTGCATTCAAACAAACAGCGGCATCTCCTGTCTTAAGTAAGAAATTTCTTTGATCGCACTGCCTGATTTCTATGCTTCGCTTTTCTGTAAAACTGCACCAAAGAGTTGTCTACCTCTTCTTTTTCATTGATTTTAACATCCAGTTCAATTAGGACTTTTCCCCAGAATTCCCAAAAAATAGTTCTCATCAATGATCTCCACAGTATTAGTTTAGTGGTAAATTCTCAGTTCTCGTTATTTGACCTATCAGCAAGATTTAATTCAGTTGATGACTACCAACTTCTTGTTTTCTTCCCTTTCCTTTAGGCCACAGCTCTCTTGGCGCCCCCTTTACCTCACTGGCTTTCCATCTCAGTCTCCTTTGCTGGCTTCTTCTCATTCTCCTGTCATCTTCCCATCTTCTTAAACTCAATATTGAGTGCCCCAGGCTCAGTACCCAGACTTTCTTCTCTATATATACCTACTCCCTAATGATCCCCTCTGGGGCCCTGGTGTTGTAGTGGTTAAGACCTTGGCTGCTAATCATAAAGGTTAACAGTTCAAATACCAGCTGCCCCTTGGAAACCCTATGGGGCAGTTCTGCTCTCTCCTATGGAGTCGCTGTGAGTTGGAATTGACTCAGTGGCAATGCGTTTGGCTTTTTTTTTTTTTTTTTCTAACGATCCCATCCAGTCTCATGGCTTTAAACACCATCTTTATAGTGATATTTCCCAAATGTATATCTTCAACCCCTCCCCCCTAAATCCTAGACTCATATCTGGTTGCCTGCTAATCATTTCACTTGGTTGTCTAATAATCACCTCAAAGATAATATGACCAAGCCTGAGCATTTTATCTTCTTCCTAAACCTCCTCTCCCTATAGATTTCCCAATCTCAGGAAAAGGCAACTCCATTCATCCAGTGGCTCCTAAATGAAACTTTTAGCATTGTCTTTCTTATACCCCCATCTAATCAATTAGCAAACCCTGTTAAGTATACCTTTGAAATATACCCTGCATGTAACCACTTCTCCCCAACTCCTTTGTGTGTTTCTTCCTTGCTTAAAACCTCCAAAGCCTTTTACTTTTAACTCAGAAAAAAATCTAAAGCCTTAACATTGGCCAGTATCCTCCATAAGCTGGTCCCTGGCTACCTCTCTAGTCTTCATATCCCCCGTCACTCTGCTCCAGCCATTTGTACTGTTTCTCAGAGACACTAAACATGTCCCCGCTTGCAACAGGACTTTTGTGATTGCTTGTCCCTTGCCTTAAATGCTCTTTCGCCAGATACCTGCAGGTCTTGCACCCTCTTTGATTTCAGATCTCAACTCATTTTTACTTCTTCAGATCGGCCTTCCCTGATATTTCTAAAATAGTTCCTTCCCTCACTCTCCATCTTCTTTCATCACTTTTATTGTCTTAGTAGCATTTATCGACACATGACATAAGACTGCTTTTTGAGGATTGTATTTATTTGAAGAATTTCATGGTTGTATTTTAAAATATTTTTGTATTAAACTCACCATAGGTATATTATGCAATAGAATTCAGAAATAGAATGAATATGTAATAGAAACCCCAGGGTTGCAATGGGCTGCTTCAGGGTTCACCTCTGGGCCCTTAGAAATGTGTGTTCATCCCACTTTATAGCTATGGAGATATTGGTGGAAATTTTTGAAATGCACCATTTTATATGGATTAGGCAATCATCATATATTTTAATTAACGGTGAATCACTATAACATTGTGACAAGACGCCATTTTTATATTTCCCTCCAGTAACCAGCTCTTGTTCCTTAAAGGGGGTGGGAGCAGTTCCCTGATTAAATAAGCTTGGGAAGTGCTGAATATGAATATTTCCTCTTGGAGATTTTATAATGCCAAGATTCTGAGACATCCTGTAGTAAAGAAATTTGCCCAACTTTTTTCAACCCAGTATCTCCCCAATGTATTTGTCTGCATGCTTTTTATCATGTAATGCTTCTTTATATTCAATTGAACCAGTATGCCATGGTGTACATTTTTTAAGTCGTGTTGTATGTTTGCTCACTCTTTCTTATGTCCAGTGCTGTTCTTACATACTCTTAGGTTGTTGACCACAGTTATCTGGTCTGAATCTTTTTATTGCATCCTTACTCATCTCAGCTCTTTTTCATACTCGAGGGAAAAAGGCAAATGTTGAAGAGATAAAACTTGGCAGTCGCCTCTAATACCAAAAGTGTGGCCTTGGCATTCATCCCTTTAGAGGTCAACAAGGGCCACATGCAATTATCTACAAGCAGAAAGTCAGCTGAAGACTGAAGTCACCCTTTGCTCACCAGGTCTTGGTTAAGAAGTATATAAAGAACAAAAATGTCCAAACTCCTGCCATAAGCTGAACAAGTGCCTCCAGGGTCAGCTGTGATCAAAGAGGGTCAGCTAATCAGTGCTCACCCAGTAATCTGTGATCCGAAGGACTGTAGGAATGCTAAAATTGTATGTATCTTGTTGTCCCTTATGGCCAAAGTTGACAGTTCAAGAGGTGATTGCTCTGTATTCGTGAAGCTGCTGAAAATCTCTAGGTGCAGACATCAGCCCTGGCCCTGCTGCAGCCACAGGCCCTCCTGTGCAAAATAACCCAGCCAGCCATATTTACTGCCATTAAAGTCTGCTTGTGAAAATGCATAGTGGGCTAGCACCTGAATGCTTAGAACTATCAGTTGAACATTGAATTCTTACACTCAGAGCTTTTATTGAGAAAGAGCTTCCTCTTTTCACCCTCTGCTCCTCTCCTGAATCTTCATTACCATCCATCAGAAAATATCAGCTACGTAGATGTCCCAGGGAATACCAGTCTACCTAACTCCGCAGCCCCATAATCTAACAATAGGATGGACTCGACTGCCAGAATGACTCAGAGAGTAAAATGACTTGCCTAAGATCGCCCCACTAACAATTGGCAGATCTGACACAGTATCTAAAATTTTAGCATTATTTTAAATCTTAATTGCCTTTATTTTGTTGTTGTTAGCTGCTGTCGAGTCAGCCCCCAACTTATGGTGACCCCATGCGCAATGGAAGGAAACGCTACCTGGTCCTGCGCCATCCCCATGATGGGTTGCAGATTGAACTTTTGTGATCTGTGGGGTTTTCATTGGCTGATTTCCAGAAGTAGATCTGCAGGCCTTTCTTCCTAGTCCATCTTGGTCTGGAAGCTCCACTGAAACCAGTTCAGCATCACAGGAACACACAAATGTCCAATGACAGACAGGTGGTGGCTGCCCATGAGTGCCTTGGCTAGGATACAAACCTGGTTCATTTTAAATATTCCTATTTTCCCTGATTATATGATGAAAAAGGGATATTTCCCATTCCAGATATGGTGGCAGCATTAAATTTGAGCTTAGGAAAAGCAACGGTGCTTTGGAAAAAGTATCTTGGGCAGGCATCACAGTAGCACTTCTGGCTTAAAGCATTTCCTTGCAAGTTTTTCATTGTTTACCAATTGTTTTCAAAGCAATTTGTTATTTCAAGATAGAGGTAGGACATACCATCAACCACAAGATCTACTATCATGGAAACATGAGGTTTAGGAAACTTGATTTCTCTAGAATGATATAGAAGCTATCTGCAGTGTGTATACCTGTAGTATCCCCAGTGCCTGGAAAAATGCCTGGCATGTAGTAGGTACACACTAAATATTTGTTGAATGAATAACTAAAAACTAGACATTGAGAAATATAAGGTTTTAGTAGCTTCTTCTGGCCTCTTTCTTTGCAATTAAGCTTGCCCTCATCAATCACTGGACCCCAGGAATATATGCCATCACTAATGGAGAAGTAATGATCCATTGCTTGTCCATGAACACATGTTAGCTGCCACCTGCTTCTCACAAGAAGACTGAGGGATACAAAATGGCTGTGATTGATGGAAGTGTGGAGGATTTGCTTTATGAATGCATGTAATGAATGAAGGGGATTCAGCCAGGGTTCACGAACTTGTGTCTCCAAGAGTCAGGCAGGTAAGAGTGGAATTGAGTCAGATCAAGCAGGTCAGGTGGAAGTCCACATGTCTCCTCCAAGCAGGCAAACCACTGCTCACCTCAGGCCAATTATTGCCTTGAAGAGACTGTCGTCCAACATTTCCAGGTCTTATGGTTTTTCAAGAGAAGCCATTACTCTGATTTGATTATATGAAATCTTTCAATTTTTGAATATTAGAAAATAATTGTTTAAATGTTATACAATAAGTATGTGAAACAGAACATAACTGCTTTCCAGATCTGGTCCATGAGCTACTAGCTTGCAATATCTAAGTGTTGCTATCTTTCCACAGATTTTCCATTTCTTCCAAAGGAAGAAACTTCTCACAAATGACAGTAAGGACCCCATGTATTTTGTACATTTTACAGTTTAAGGTGACACAGGAGGTTAGGACAGATGTCATTGTCATGCCAGTTTACTCTTGAAACCACTGAGGCTTATATGTGGAAGGACCTAAACTTGCATGCTGGTCATGTGACCCTATGCTCTGTATCACTACTCCGGGTGGTTGCTTTCAACTCCTCTCCTTATGTCCTCTTGTTTATTTATCTAAATGGTTCTTTCCCCTTTACACTGAAGAATGCTGACTGTCTCGATTCCCCACAACTCCTTTTTGTTAGTCATATGGGAGAAAAAAATCATTATCTATGCAAAACCATAGAAATAGGTTTGTGTATTTAGCTGTACTAAATGCAGTAACTAGGGAATTTAAATCATATATTTTCTATCTTGCCAGAGATGGATAATTCCCCACCCCCCCCCCCCGCCAGGGAACTTTTAACTCAAGAATGTGTTTAAATTCCCTTGGCATGTTAGAATAATCATTAATGTTTACAGTTGCTATAGCAACGAGAAATGCTGGCAATTGAGTAGGAAAGGAGCCTGAGAGAGGAAGATAAGCTGTGTCAATAACTGAACATCTGTCAAACATTTAGCCAATTTAAAGTGACAGGCAAAAAGCTAGAAGTCGAAGGTAGGTACTATGTATTTTTTCCAGGATTCATTTGAGAGCATCAGGTTTGCGTTGTTCTGCCACCATTATAGATGGATAATTAACTTATTTGCATCTACATAAAGGAGGTATTTTCTATGGGTAAGATCTTGTTGTGGGTATAATTCTTTTATGTTATAATAATATTAATCTTTCTCTACTGGATGTTACTTTGCAGTTTATTGAGTTTTTTTTTTTTTTTTGCATATGTTATTTAATTTAGTCTTCATGACAATACACTGAGTTTGGTAAAGTAATATCCACATTTTACAGATGCAAATTCTTAGGAGCAGAGAGGTGGAAAAATCTGCCTGAGATCACATGCCTCTTCATAGTGGCTTTTCCCCGGCATAGCCACTACCTGCTTTTGCATAAGCAGAGCCCTAAATATTTGTTAAGTGCATCTCCAATAGCCTCTCTTGGGCCCCTGACACTCATCACAAATCAATTAGGACTCCTCTTTCCTCTGAGTCCCAGTGTATCCTCATAACCCTCACACAGCATCCAGAGAGCCAAAACCAATTAGGCAGGGTTAATAAAAGAGCCCTGATGGTGAGGTGGTAAAGCTCTCGGCTGCTAACCAAAAGGTCGGAACTTCAAACCCCCCAGTCGCTCCATGGGAGAAAGATGCGGCAGTCTGCTTCCAGAAAAATTATACCCCTAGACACCCGATAGGGCAGTTCTACTCTGTCCTACAGGGTTGCTATGAGTCGGAATCAACTACCCAGCAATGGGTAGTAATCAAGTGGAAACCTGTTCAATGATGATTCCTCACCTTCACGTATTGTTTTATTGGTTACAAATTGTTGCACATATATGATCTCGTTTGGTATTCAAGCCTCTAAGACAAGGTGGTGTTATCCTTCCTTTACATGTGTGAAAATTGAGACTTAGCAAGATTAAGTGATTTAGCCAAGATCACATAGTCAGATGCAAATACCTTCTTTTCAACTACCAAAACCAATAACCAAATCCATTGCTGTGGAGTCAATTCTGACTAAAGCAATCCTACAGGAGAGTAGAACTGCCCCGTAGGGTTTCCAAGGCTTTAATCTTTACAGAAGCAGACTACCACCTCCTTCTGCTATGGAGCAGCTAGTAGGTTCAAACCACCGACCTTTCGGCTTAGCAGCCAAGCACTTTAACCACTGCACCACTAGGACTGCTGCTGCTGCCTTTTTCTTTTTTTTTCACTGACACCATATTTATAAGAAAAGAGGAGTAAGTAAAAAAACTAAGATCATGGCTTGCAGTCCTGCCCTGGTCGCTTGCTAACTGAAAAAACAAGAAAAGCAATCATGCTTCTCTAGGTCCTCGCTTCTGACAAAGTAGAATGTTGTTTTACATATTTTTCTCTAGGGTGTTTTCCAGCTATAATATTTTATAATTCATGAGCTCTAACTATAACTTAAGGAGCCCTGGTGGCTCAGTGGTTAAAGCACTTGACTGCTAACCAGAAGGTTGGTAGCTAGAACCCTCCAGACACTCTACAGGATAAAGATGTGACAGTCTGCTTTCGTAAACATTTCAGCCTTGGAAACCCTGCAGAGTAGTTCTACTCTCTCCTATAGGGCTGCTATAAGTAGGAATTGACTTGATGGCAGTGGGTTTGGGTTTTAAGTATAACCTTAGGAATCCCTGGGTGGTGCAAATGGCTAAGCGCTTGGCTACTAACCAAAAGGTTGGTGGTTTGAGTTTACCCAGAGGCACCTTAGAAGAAAGGCCTGGTGATCTACGTCCAAAAAATCAGCCATTCAAAATCCTATGGAGCACAGTTCTGATTCAACACACATGGGGTGGCATGAGTCAGAGTGGACTTTTTTTTTTAAGTAAAACTTTACTGCTAAATTTTCCAAATTCAGTGTCTGTTTATTGTCTGGCATACCGTAGCTCATCATTGTATCCCCAGCTTCTCTCAGATCTCCTCAGTTTCTAGAAAGTGACAGGACATGTCAATTTTAAGTTATGCTTTTGCTACTTCTACCTATTAGAATAGTAAGAATAATAGCACTAGCCAAGTGATCAGGAGATTTAATTCTCTGGACTCCTGTTCTCATTGCTGTCCAGTGGATCCCAACTCATAGGAACCCTATAGACTAGCTTTGTTTAATGTTAAGTTTCAGTAAGTCACTTTTCCACTCTGTTTCTCACTTTCCTTTTCTGGAAAGCAGATATTATTAGCTCCTAGGGATGAATCAAATGAACTAACTAAGTGAAAATGACTTCAGAAAAATAAAGTATTATACTAAGATAAGATGCCAGTGAAGGAGCCCTAGTGCAGTGGTTAAGTGCTTGGCTGTTAACCATAAGGTTGAAGGTTCAAACCCACCAGCGGCTCTGAGGGAGATATGGTAGTCTGCTTCCATAAAGATTACAGCCTTGGAAACCCTATGGGGGAGTTCTGCTCTGTCCTCCGTGGTTGCTATGAGTCAGAATCAGCTTGACTGCAACAGGTTTTCAGGTGTCAGTGTAGCTGTACTGATCATAAATCCTGACTTAGTCTAAGCAGATGCTTTAGAATCAATCTTTAGAGTAAACTTAAAAGAATATATAATTCATCAAACAATTCTATTTACTCTCTTTGCCTTATCAATAATAAACATTGTTGTTAGGTGACATTGAGTCGGTTCTAACTCATAGCCATCCTATGTACAACAGAACAAAACACTACCCAGTCCTGCGCCACCCTCACAGTCCTTATGCTTGAGCCCGTTGTTGCAGCCACTGTGTCAGTCCATCTCCTTAAAGGTCTTCCTCTTTTTTGCTGACCCTCTACTTTATCAAGCATGATGTCCTTCTCCAGGGACTGATCCCGCCTGACAACATGTCCAAAGTTTGTGAGACATAGTCTCGCCATCCTTGCTTCTAAGGAGCATTCTGGCTGTACTTCTTCCAAGACAGATTTGTTTGTTCTTCTGGCAGTCCATTGTATTTTCAATATTCTTTGCCAGCATCATAATTCAAAGGCGTCAATTCTTCTTTGGTCTTCCTTATTCATTGTCCATCTTTCGCATGCATATGAGGTGATTGAAAACACCATGGGTTGGGTCAGACGCACCTTAGTCTTCGAGGAGACGTCTTTGCTTTTGAACACATTAAAAAGGATTTTTGCAGCAGATTTGCCCAATGCAGTGCATTGCATGATTTCTTGACTGCTGCTTCCTTGGTTGTTGATTATGAATCCTTGTAAAGTGAAACCCTTGACAGCTTCAATCTTTCCTCCATTTATTGTGATGTTGCTTATTGGTCCAGTTGTGAGGATTTTTGTTTTCTTCATGTTGAGGCGTAATCCATACTGAAGACTGTGGCCTTTGATCTTGATTAGTAAGTGCTTCAAGTCTTCTTCTCTTTGAGCAAGCAAGGTTGTGTCATCTGCATAACAAAGGTTGTTAATGAGTCTTCCTCCAATCCTGATGCCAAATTTCTCTTTATATAATACAGCTTCTCCAATTATTTGCTTAGCAAACAGATTGGATAAGTATGGTAAAAGGATAAAACCCTGATGCACAACTTTCCTGACTTTAAGCTATGCAGTATCCCCTTGTTCTGTCTGAACAACTGCTTCTTGGTCTGTGTACAGGTTCCTCATGAGCACAATTAAGTGCTCTGAAATCCCCATGTTCACTGAGTTTATTGAGTGCTGCGCACTGTGCTAATTATAATTAGCATTTTGCTTACAGTATTGCACTTCACCCACTGTAAAAAAAGAACAGATTTATTGATTTAAAAAAAAAAAAAAGATTACATGAAGAGCAAAAATGTTTCCTCAGAGTTGATTTTTTTCAGAAACTCAAACGTCATTCACATTCATTCCTTCTGCCTGTCGGCGCTGAGTCTTAGCTTCACCCCATCAGACCAGCTGTCAATAGCACATTAGAAATGGGCAGGGGGCATTCTGTGCTCACTACCTCCAAGTCTTGATTCCAGAGAAAAAAGGGCCCTCTCTGCTTGCTTGAATTTTAAAACCCCTGACTGGCCTACCTTGAGTCATGTGACTCTTATGAAACCAGTCGCTGTGCCTTGGGAGATGAGGTAATACAGTAGGTCTACCTCATGATTCCTTCCTATCCCTACATCCAGAGGTCCAGGGAATGATGATTAGATACCTGGAGACTCAAATGAAGAAGCATTTCTAAGAATAAGAAAAGTGCCCTTCATGGCAAACCAAATAATAAAGTCAAACTCATGGATGACTAATCTTTCGTCTGGTCCTATCCACCACATCTCAAAGCAAAACTTGACCATGGCCATCAATGAAAATATCTTTTGTTTTTAAAGTTCTGTTTAAGAAGCGAATAATGTCTACTTTTTGGGAAGGACAGTTCCATTTTTAATAGACCATCAGAACAAATGTTTTTTGTTACTGGTTTTACTTGCACATCGGCAAGATGCAAGGAAAAGAGGCAGGAAAAACATCTTGGGTTATAACGAAGTTTGGTGTTTTCTTGGCAGATTTGTTTAAGGGTTAATTTATGCTCAGAATTTAAATGTCAGTTGCCTGAGTTTTACATCACATCTTTAATTGAGGAGGGTGTAGAATTGTTTAATAATCTGATGAAAGTGTTGTGTATTCGTGACTTGTGTGGGAGTTGATTGTATGGCTTGAAAGCTTGCTCAGTTCGTCATATTACTACTTGAATCCTTTAAAAAATGTAAATAATTAGAGTTTAATTGACATTTGCTACCATTTACTCAGAATTTTTCATCATTCCTGAGACTCCATGTCAGTTACCACATTTTTCCCCAGAAATTCCTTAAATAAGACACATTTTAATTGTGCTGTGACAGAAGGCACAAATTTTAATAATGATTTGATCAGTCTTTTTATTAGTAAATATCTTTCATGCTGATGATACAAGTGACATGTACACCCTGATATTTCAGTATTTAGCTGGTCACCTAGTTCCGTGAAGTTCTAAGCATCTCTTGGGTACCAAATACTGAGTTAAGCATGGGTGGTATAAAAAGCAAACTAGATTGTCATCATCCCTGCCGCCATTCCTGCTGCAGTATTTAAAGAAAGAATCTGGTACATCCCTCATAATAATCACCCCATCCTATCAAAGTACCAACATGTCACTGCCTCAGTTAAGCTGACAGTTGCAATTGAACTGGCTTCTAGCATAAGAAAATAAACCTTTGCCGTGGTCTCAAGCAATGTCTGTTTTAATCCCAAGTCTGTTTCTACTGGTTCTCTCTGTGATCTTGGAATAGACTCTTTGGCTTTCCTGTGTCTCACTTTAAGGTGCCCTGGTGGCACAACAGTTAAGCTCTCAGCTGCTAATGGAAAGGTTGGTGGTTCAGACCTACCCAGTGGCTCCATCGGAGAAAGAGCTGGTGACCTGCTCCCTTTAAGATTGTTGTTGTTGTATACCATCGAGTGTATTGGAACTCACAGTGACCCTGTATGACAGAGTAGAACTGTCCCGTAGAGTTTTCTAGGGTGAAATCTTTATGTGTGCAGTTCACCAGGCCTTTCTTCTGCAGAGCTGCTGTGTGGGTTCAAACCACTGAACCTTTGGTTAGCTGATGAGCACTTAACCATTGTGCCACCAGGGCTCCTTCCATAAGGATTTCAGGCTAGAAAACCCTATGGGGCAGTTCTACTCTGTTACATGGGGTTACTATGAGTCAAAAATCAACTAGACAGGAGCTAACAACAACAATATATCTCACTTCCCCTTTCTCTCCAATGGGATTAACCCTTATACTACTTATTTGCTCCAAATTGCTGGAGACAGCAAATGAGATAATGGCTATTATAATATTTTGAAAAAAGTAAATATTTAAAGAAGTTGTGGCTCTGCTGATGTACTTAAAGACACAGCCTTATGTAAAGGTAGATGGGAAAAACTGGCTCACTGGAAGCAGTTCTGTCTTCCTGGTTCATGGAGAGATCTTACTCAGACCAGAGGTGACTGCCAACTCTGAGTTGCTGAAATCCAGCCAGGCCAAACTGGTCTCATTTGGTAACTCAAGTAATTTCATCAATGTATATCATTTACTCTAAGTTAATATCCTGTGGTGGGCTAACTCCACCTCTGTATTCTTATGTCTCTGCAATTGCCAAGCCTTTCTTGTTTGTTGGATATTTGAAAGACAATGAACCAGTCATCTTTTCTTTCTGCCATTTTGTAAACTCAATCAAAGTACCTCAAAGAACCAGGAAAAAAAGGGGGGACTGGGGGAGGAAGGAAGGCAGGGTCTTGGCAGTCAGATTTTACAGTACTGGATTGTAGTATTACAGATTTTTTTGGTCCTCTGATTTCAGTGATTTTGATTTGCCATCCATGGTCCGATAAAAGTATTGAACCCTCTTATTTATAGGTAACTTCTTTCTCTCTAGCATTTTAGCCTGGAGTTCAGTGATGATATTATTGCTCCAGGAAACTTCTGACATTTGGAATTTCAGTCCAATTCAGCTAATGTTTACTGAGTTGATTACAAAATGTGAGGAATGAAGGTGATAACAGAATGTGAAAGGCAGAAGTGAAGCCACATGTACCCCTGTCTGTAAGGACTACTCAGTCTGGTAGACAGAGAAGAGATGAGCAATCAAACCATTCTAATAAAGGAAAAGCAAAATTTTGATATACAAAGTAATGTGCTAGTGCTGTGAGGCAGAAAGGAAACAAGTGCTCCCTTGGTTGTGGTGGAGAGGCCACAGGTATTTGTCAGGTGGGAAAACAGCTCTCGGCAGAAGGTGGTGACTGAGATAACAGAAGCTGGAAGGGAATTCTGGGAAGCAACAATGCCCAGCAAGGGCAGGGAGACTGGGAAAAGCACAGAGCATATCAGGGCATTGGTGACCATTTTTCCACTTTGCCTTAAGTGACCCTACTTAGCAGCACCAACCTTTTCTGCAATACAACTGTGTGGTCAAGTGCAAATGGTGAAAAAGAAACTGCTCTATGCTTAAAGCTAAGGAGAGGTGGGGGGAGCGCTCCCACTCTGCTTTATCTTTGTCTCTGTAGGTAAACCCTGAGGGAATAAATATGTATTGAGTGAGTACAGTAATCGCTGATCCCCCTTCTCACCCTCTCTAGAGTTTGCAGAGAAATATTGAGAAATATTCACCAGAATATGGACTTAGGCAGAAAGAAAAATACAAAGCTAAGACTAGATAATTTGGGGTCCTACAATGGAAAAACTTGAACACTTCTTATGGTTGGGTGCCATCAAGTCAATTCCTACTCATAGCAACCCTGTGTGACAGAGTAGAGTTGCCCCATAGAGTTTTCTTGGCTGAAATCTTTACAGAAGCAGATAGCTAGGCCTTTTCTTCTGTGGTGGGTTTGAACTGCCAACCTTTTAGTAACTAGAGCTCAAGCCATGTGCACCACCCAGGAACCTAGGAGCTTGTTAAAAATGCAGGTTCTTGGGCCCCACCTCAGACTTCCTGAAACAGAAATGCTGGGGGTAGGTCTCAAAGGTCAAAGTAACAAATGCTTCAGGTTAGGGTCGCTATGAGTCATAATCAACTCGACAGCAACAGGCTTTTTTGTTTGTTTCTTTCTTTTTGTTTTTTTGGTTAGTACAGTGAACATTGGGCTGCACTGCTCAGATTCCTCCTGAGGACTGATATTTGAGAACTGCTGTATTTAAGACTCAAGGAAAGCCCAGCATCTGTATGTTTATTTGATTTGCCCTGTTTTTAAGATACAAGAAAACCATAAAAGACGCACACACACATTTGTGCAAGCTGTGTGCCATTACTTTACAGCCTTTATGCCAGAGGCTTAACATGCTAACAAAAAGGATGCTCTGCTGTTTAAAAATATATGGTTTCTTCCCTTAGGCTATGAAAAGTTTACTGACTCCAGGCCCAGGCAATATTTCTCAAACTTTTTCCCTGATAACTTTCAAAGAGCAAAGGGGAGTCAGCATCTACCTGGGGATCTAAGAACATATCCTTAAGCGATCAGCTACAAGTACAAAGTTTTGTTGAAGCCTTTTCCAGTTACCTTTAAAATTTGTATGAATTTTATATCCTATTTTTATTCCATCATGTATACGCCCGTATTGGTCTTACTGTCAAAGCAATGTGTTAAATTGCTTTCATGTTAAATCCCTTGACTTCTAGCTACAAATTTTTAAAGAAAATATGCACCCCAGTAAAATGCCCATTTTAACCTATAAAATACAGGCAAGGAAATAAGAAGTAATACACAAAGGAGGTGCAGAGGATTGCAAGCCATACTCAAGAGCAATATTCAAGGACTAGAAAATGCTCCCTTTGCCATCTTGCTTGCCATACCACCACGGACACATTGGAGTGAGTAACTCTCACGTACTGAAAATATCATTCCATAGAGTGAGTAGCCCCTTAGTCAGAAGGCTTATTTTTAGAAAAGCTTGCCACAAATTTGGATGAGCTTTAGCACTAAGGCTTATCTAATCCTTGCTTCATGTGGTCACCATTTTATTTCTCCAAAATCAATATTGCAAAGAGGGTGAAAAGTTTTGACTTTCGGTGCCAACATGAATTGATTGAAGGGTACTTCCTGAAACACTGTATTGAGATGATTCTGAGGCTGTGGTAGGTGTAGTCAATTATCAATGTCTGCCATCAGTGGAAGAGTGGTGATTGGTGTCCAGATGGCAGATACATGCCATCCCTGCTCTCCTCAGTTCTAATATAGTGAAAAATAGTGTCTGGGCCCTAGGTGGTCCCTTGATGCTGCACACCTCTCTAAGCCAAGTTCTCAGGGCCACAAAAAAAGAAAAAAAAAAGTTGCCGTTGAGTCAATTCCAACTCATAGTGAGGTCATGTGTGTGAGAGTAGAACAGTGCTCCATAGGGTTTTCAATGGCTGATTTTTTCAGAAGCAGGTTACCAGGCCTTTCCTCCAAAGCACCTGTCTTAGTTATCTAGTGCTGCTATAACAGAAGTACCATAAGTGGATGGCTTTAGCAAACAAATTTATTTTCTCACAGTTTAGGAGGCTAGAAGTCCGAATCAGGGCGCTAGCTCCAGGGGAAAGCTTTCTCTCTGTCAGCTCTGGAGGAAGGTCCTTGTCACCAATCTTCCCTTGCGTTTAGGAGTTTCTCAGTGCAGGGACCCTACGTCCAAAGGGCATGCTCTTCTCCTGGCTCTTCTTTCTTGGTGGTATGAGGTCCCCCACCTCACTGCTCAATTCTTTTATATCTCAAAAGAGTTTGACCGAAGATACAGCCTAATCCAATATGTTGAATCCTGCCTCATTAAAATAACTGCCTCTAATACTACCTCATTAACATCATAGAGGCTAGGATTTACAACACATAGGATAATCACATTAGACCACAAAATGATGACCAGTCACACAGTACTGGGAATCATGGCCTAGCCAAGTTGACACACATTTTGGGGGGACACAATTCAATCCACAACAGCACCTCTGGGTGAATTTGAACCTCCATTCTTTCAGTTAGCAGCTGAACATGTTAACTGTTTGCACCACCTGGGGTCTTCTCTGGGCCACAGAGCATCCATAATAGAGGTTCTTTCAGCTGTGGTCATGATTTTAGCAACCCAACTAGTAAAGGGCTATTGCCATTGTTACAGGTGTTAAACACCCACTAATCTGTGTTGTAATTAATAGAAGTAAAATATCTGTCCTACTGCCAGCTCTTCACAGACCTCAGCTTCCCAAACACCTTCCTGTACTCCTGTGTCCCAAAGTGCTGTTCACTGGACAGCAGCTCAGTATGACCTTACAATTTATCATTTAGCACCGTAGTATAAAAAGAGGTGCCGTCCCGAGGCCTCATTTCCCAGAAGCCAGAAGTCTATGTGATCACTTTCTTTGTGGGACATCTCACAAATCTTTCATATAGCAACACACTCTTCGACTCTCTTGCATAATCACTAGTACTGTTTACCCCTTGATGTTCTTGATATAGTTCTTACTTTTTCTGGAATGGCTTAGATTACTCAGAATTTATAGCATCTCCCTTTTTCTGTAAGGTTAGAAAAAGACAATCAACTTAAAAATCCATTTATAAACATTGTTTAATTAGGAAAAAAACAACAAACACACACCAGCAGAATCTTAAAAAGTTTATACTTGTATGTTTGATGATCAGTGCAGTTCTTGGTGTATACAGAGCAGGTATTTCTTTCATTATCCCTATTTTTTAGATAAGAAAACTGAATTTCTTTCCATCTGATAAGCGCTGAAGCCCAGACTCAATCCATGTCTCTTAACACCAAATCCAGGAATCCTTCCATTGAGTTATTCCCTCTCTTCCCTTGCTCGGGAAGGGAACTATCAACTGATTTCAATCCCTGCCTTCCTAACTGCTCTCCAATATTTGTCTTCACTATACTCGTTCCAGCACCAAGCTCAGTGCTTTTGCAAACAATGGATGTCTGGTAAATATTTGACCAGCAGATGAACGCTTTGCACTTCAGGACTCATTCTTACAGCCCTTTTCATTTGTAGAATCACTTAAAATACATTTTTCACACCTACTGCCTTAGAATCATACCTCAGTTTAAATTCAGCCTCACAATACTGTGTGGAAAATGGGGTAGGTATTGATAAAACTATTTAAGAGTAAGGAGACTGAGTCTCATGCTGTTAAAATAATTTATCAAGGCCAAAATGGTTGTCATGGAAGGAATAGAATCCAGGTTTCCTGACTTTTAATTCTATTTCTTCTTTGTATACAATGCAGCTTAAGCAAATTAGTAACTTTTAGCTATCTCTACAACAATTGACTCAAACACAGCAATGATCGTGAAGATGGCACGGGACTGGGCAGTGTTTTGTTCTGATATATGTAAGGTGACCATGATTCAGAACCAACAACTAACAACATCAACAATATGTACATATAGATATAGTTCTGGACCTTGCTGATGACTACCTTTGTGATCTTTTACAAGTTCCCGGGTCTCTTTGCATCTCACTTTCCTCATTTGTCAAATGAAGATGTTGGATTTGATGACATGCATATAGAATCATGGAATTTTAATGCTGGAAGAGGCTTAGAGATCATCCACGATATTTTTACTCAAATAACGCGTGCCTTCTACAGTTGTTTGCCAACTGTGCCCTCTGCCCCTGAGGTATTTTCTAAGCGCCACTGTACCCAAAACTTACCATAGTGTGCTTACAAAAATGCGTCACAGGGGAGGGCCCAGTTGGTAAACAAACGTAGAAGGCACATGTCTGTGCCAAAATCCGATAATCTTACTTTCTCATTTTACAAATAAAGATGACCTCTTCCAGCTCTAAAATAAATTCTGAAAGGAGCATAGAGCTTCCTAACAGAACCAGCTCTTTGGAACACTGAGACTACTCTGTAATCCCGTCTCTGCCACTTACTAAGTATGCAATAGCAATCCCGTCATGTAATTTTTCCTAGACTTCAGTCTTCTCATCTGTGAAATTGAATGAGTTGACCTAAGGTTCCTTTCAGATTTAAAACTTTGAGGATTAATAAATACACTTTAAAAAACTGATATCTTTGCTACCACTGGGATTTGATTTAGAACATAACAAAGCATACTATAACCTGGAAAGAATAACATAATCTAGAAAGTAATTAGCCAATGTTAGGAATAAGTTATGCACATCTATCCGGAGGACTGTGATCATTGGGTGAATTTGCTCAATGACTACTATCAAATTGAAAAAACAGAGTTCTTTAAACAGGGTTTATTAATTGGTTCATCTGCTAGCACTGGTGGCACAAAGGTTAAGCGCTCAGCTGCTAACCAGACAAGTTGGCAATGCAAACCCACCCAGCAACTCCTCAAGAGAAAGACCTGACAATCTGCTCCCATAAAGATTTCAGCCTAAAAAATCCTGTGGGGTAGTTCTACTTGGTCACATGGGGTCGCTGTGAGTCGAGACCAACTCGACAGCCCACAACAACAACAATCTGCTAGCAGAGGCCCACTAGGCCAATTTGATATCCTCAGTCTCGGCAAGTGAAGGAAGGAGTTTTAAGGGTAGTGAAAGAAACTCTAATAAAGTTCTGAGTGATTGATTAAGTGAACAGTCTTATATTTTAGGGGAAGCATTATAAACGTGAGGAAGGATAATTCATTGATTTTACTTTGGAACATTGTCTATAATTGGTTTGGCTTCAGCTGACTGAGTCAGAAGCCAAACTTTTAACTGCGAAACTGATATAAATCAGGCTCTCATATCTCAGCACATTCCAAAGTCTGTGGCTATGTAATCTCTTGAGAGAGGTCTGCCTTTACCCAAGACTAAAAAAAAAAAAAAAAAACTAGTGCCATCGAGTCGGAATGATGTAAATTTGGTGCTTCTTTGAAAGATAGCCCTGGGAAAATGCCTGAGGTTACTGTGAAGTCGGCCAGACTTTGTGGCTTAAGCTGGAATGTTTAACAGTACCTGAATTTGAAAATTGCTTGATTGTTATCTTCTTTTTAAAATAACATCTAAACATCCTTTGCTGTTGACTAAAAGATACAGGGAAAGGAATCAAGAGAGTGAAGTTTTTGTAGTAATTTCCAATAGATTTGGATGCTCCAAGAAGTTGGGAAACTATCACTATGTCATTGAGCTTTACCGGGTATCACATTACAACTAGTTTCAGTATTTTTCAATTGAGCAGCAGCTTCACAATCTATTCAATACTATGTTCCAAGTATCTGTTTACTCAGTTGTCACAAATTGCCAATGGGACGGGCACTGTCTGTCACTTCCAGAGCAATTAATGTGTGAAAACTTATCAAAAGAAATCTGTCATGTTTGAGTAAGTATAAATATTGTATGGAATTCCCTAAGGAGATCAAACTGAGTGGGATACAATTTTGCTGCTTGCCACAGCACTTGAGACTTTATTTTGTTTTATTTATTTTTCAGAATGTTGATAGCATTTCATGTAGCCCAATGGATTAATGTTTTGTTCTGATAAAAATAGATATTGGGCCTTAGGGGAAACCGTATTGTCCGTTGAGTGATATAACGGTACCAGCTCTTGACTTTCAGATGTCAAGAGCTCTTATTGTTTCTGGAAGGAGCACTAAGATGGGGGTGTAGCTATAAGGACTAAGTTCTCATCTGCTTGGCCACTTCTTGAAGCCCTGACCTTACCTTTTCTAGGTCTCAGAATTTTCTTACTTTCAAAATGAAGAAATAAGATAAATGATCTTTTAGGTATTTTCTAGCTTTGTTGTTGTCGTTAGGTGCCATCAAGTCGATTTTGACTCAGAATGACCCCATGTAACAGAGTAGAACTGCCCCAGGGGGTTCTCTAGGCTGTGATTTTTACAGAAGCAATCACCAGGTCTTTCTCCAACGGAGCCACTGGGTGGGTTTGAATCACCAGCCTTTCAGTTAGCAGCCAAACACTTAACCATTACGACACCAGAGCATCTTTCACTAGCTCTACTATACTATTTATGCCTGCTCTAATTTTCTAATGTCTTCATTATCATTACATTATATTCCTCATACTCCTTCCTGATTGTTCTGGACAAACAAATAAACATTCAACATATCAGGTAGTGATATTTGCTATAAAGAAAAATAAATTAATATCTTGGTTACAGGTCTGCTCTGTTATGGAGGGTTCAGCATTTGGCTCCACATGACCTCAGTACTGACCTTTGTACTCTAGGGCCCAACAAGAGTTCCAAATGTCAGCCAACATCAGTTCAATTCAGCACAGTTAATGTGAGACTCTTCTTGGCAATGGGTTGTTCTTTTATCTATGGCATGGAAAATTGTCGCAGGTTTATATCACAATGTGGGAAACTTATTACTTATTGCAACTTTAACTTAACTCTTTGTTGTTTTCTGTTAAATTTTATTTAACGTGACAATGATTTTCCACGAAACCAAATTAATACAATAAGTAATCTTTATGCTAATTTACTGTTTCATGAATTGAAGTCATTGCTTCAGGGCTCCCCAAACTAAAATTTGTTAGCTTTTTGTAGATGCTTTAGGAATAAAGTGAGAGTGGGATGAGGTAGTCCATGATCAAATTCATTTAAATACACTCAAAGCAATTTCAGGGAAATGATAACGTTAAAATCTCTCACAAGTCCTAAAAGGAAAATTGAAAAATCTCTCTAAATTTTTTTAGTCCAGTGCTTTCTCAAAGTCATTTTATCATGTTGCCCTTTTAAATATGGGTGAAGTAGAGATAGACAGCACCTCTTAACAGGGAATCAATATTCCAAGGGACACAGTTTGGAAAAAGCTGTGTTACACTCTTAAGCTTGTTTAGATCTCCCATTAAAGCACCAAGTCATTTCAGTCACAAGAGCAGTGAAACCAAGCAACTAACTTAAAGAGAGAAAACAGCATGCTAGTTGATTTTTTTTTTTTTACCTTTTTAAATGATTAGCTTGGTGAAATGAAATATCAATAATAACTAATATCTGTATAGCCTTTATGGAAACCCTGGTGGTATAGTGGTTAGGTGCTATGGCTGCTAAGAGGTCAGCAGTTCGAATCCACCAGGCGCTCCTTGGAAACTCTATGGGGCAGTTCTACCCTGTTCTATATGGTCTCTGTGAATCGGAATCAACTCGACGACAGTGGGGTTTTTTTGTTTGTTTGTTTGGATGGCCTTTTTAGACTTCAGAGTGCCTTCGCACAAATGAATCCTCACTACATATCTGCGTCATATGTATTGTTGTCCTCATGTTATGGACTGAGTTGTTGAAAGTGAGGGTTTAAATGACTTCTCTTATATAACACAAATTTGAGCTTCGGTCTTTCAAGTTTTTTTTTCCTCCAATTACAGGAAAAAAAAAAAAAAAACAGGTGTTTTTTTTTTCTGTATATCTATGCTCCATGTGACTTTCTGGTTTCTAAGCCAGGCTTCTTCCCCAGAACTCAGAGACTTTGCAGCCACTAGGTAAAGAGAAAAACTGTTTTGAAAAATGTCTTCAAGGGGAAAAAAAAAAGTTTCATTTTTTTGATTACAAATCTCCTTGGAGAGGTGTAGGTTGATTAATATTGTGCTAGTAAATTACTTTTTAACTTCTACCTGGTGGCTTTGCAGATGCTAATTTATACTTAAAACTCTCTTATAGCTAATAAGGGGGCAGGCAGTGTTCTGTCATTGTTTATATGAGAAAATGGAGAAGCTGAGAGATTGCTCGATTTGCCTGCAACTCACATGCCAGATTGAGTAACGAAGTAGTAGATTGTGTGCTTGGCGATTTTTAGATCTCTTGTTTTTCTGGGCTGTCGTAACTGACTGTACTTCATGACTTGTTGTAGGGGCTTTTCTTATTCCAGATTTTAGTTTCTGGAAGAAGTAACTGGCTTGCTGGAAAGCATTTGCTTATTTACGCTGAGTATCCCCTTGACATCAGCATGGGGTTATTTATAATTACATGCACAAGTGTAAATAAAATGATTAGCTAATCTCATATAAACATAATTATATCCATCTAAAATAGTGCATGTGGAAATGTTACAATTCAGTGATAAAGGGAAAGCAGCCTGCATGACCCTTCCTTTGTATGCAAACAGTGGAATATTAAGGCAGGATATATTTCCTTTTGCACATTCGGTTGCTGAGGTCAATTACAGTTGGGACTCATTGAAGTATTAAACAACAAAAATGCCTTTTACAGTAATTAGTGTTCTTGCTTCAAAATTGGAGTGATCTTTCTGCCATTTTCCAAGGACACTCCATGCATTTATACAATAACCCAGCCAAGTAGTTCTGAAATCAGAGGGACACCTTTTCATATAATTGTCCTGCTCCTACCCCCATCACCGAGTAGCTTTTGAATATAAGATGAGACGTGTTGGCTAGTGACTAGCAATGACAAATATATGCCTTCTTCAGCTTTGGACAAACCTGGAAAGCATACTTCAAAAAGATGAATCATTAGATGGCTGGAGCTGGAGGAGTTTGATTTCCTTGGAGCGCCATAGTTCACTGCACCTAATTATTTACGTTTGCTGTCATTTAGACTTCTCCGAAATTGAAAGTGTGGGCTCATGTGCTCATTCACAAAACACTTACCTAATTCTTAAGAAAAATGATAATTTTTAAGGAGCACTTTCAGGCATGACTGATTATTACATTCATCCACCGGCATTCTGGGATGATCAAGTATTTGTGAAAATATTGCTCTTTGACCACTATTTCATATTCATTCCCCTATGGATATGATAATTCTTCAGCTGATTTTTTTGAAGTATAGATTTGCATTCGTGGAATAAGTCAACCAGGCAGTCAACGTGTATTAAGCAAGTATTTGCTACAATAATAAAACATCTCACTAAAATAATAGAAAAGGAATTCAACCTCAGACATAAGAAGAAAGTAAGAGTTTGAGCTGGCAGAAGGAGGCATTGCCAGCAGACTGGATTGAGACTAGGGAATTCTTCTGTCTCTAACCAGCGCTAAGAGTTTGGATTAGTTTGTTTCCCTTTCTGCCAAAGTTTCTCAGTTAAAAACAAAAGACTGTAAAATGTGTTGGAAACTGTGAAGTGCTATGCAAGTCTGTGGTAGTATGATGCACTATAATGATTATTATCATAAAATGAAAGAAATGATCAAAATGGCTTCTAGCATTACTATGGCAACATTATAACTCCCTGCATCTGTAATTTGAGTATTAGCACACGCTTTCTTGTTGTTGTAACTTACTGTCCAGTGGGCTCCAACTCATGAAGAACCTATATATAACAGAACGAAATGTTGCCCAGTCCTATGTCATCTTCATGATCATTGATATGTTCGGGTCCATTGTTACAGCTGTTGTGTCAATCCATCTCATTGAGGGCTTCCCTCATTTTTGCTGACCCTTTACTTTACCAGACATGATGTCCTTTTCTAACAATTGGTCTTTCTTGATGATATGCCCAAAGTGAGTGAGTCAACATCTTGCTGTACTTACTTCTGAGGACCATTCTGGTTGCATTTCTTCTAACACTGATTTGTTCGTTCTTCTGGCAGTCCACAGTATACTCAGTATGCTTTGACAAAACCACAATTCAAATTCATCGGTTTGTCTTCTGTCTTCCTTTTTTATTGTCCAGCTTTTGCATGCATATGAGGCCATTAAAAATACCATGACTTGGGTCAGGTGCACATTAGTCATCAGAGTGACATCTTTGGTTTTTAAAACTTTAAAACGTTAAAGATTTGTCAAGTGCAATATGTCATCCAATGGCACATATTTAGCAAACTGTAAATTCTTCTTCCCTTGATTTAAAAATTCTCCTTATCAACTATGGGTGTATCTTCTAGTTCTGTAGAAATAAAACCTAGTATATTGACTAATGATGGAAAGATCGGTAAAAATTTTTAAAAGAGACTGCAGATTGCTTCTTGTTTATATATAACCCCCAGTGCTGTTGAGTTGATTCGGACCCATAGCGACCCTATAGGATAGAGTAGAACTGCCCCATATAAAGCAGACTCTAAAAAGATCATTCGGCACCACTATGAATTTCTAACTTGATCATGTCTTTCATGAATACAGTAGACTTCCAGTGTGAAAAGTCCTACTCATAATGATGATTTCTTTTATTTCCAGAGCTGAGCTATGCCTGGATCTTCAATGAATACCCTTCCTATCAGGATAATCGCCGCTTTGTTTCTCAAGAGACTGGAAATCTGTATATAGCCAAAGTAGAAAAATCAGATGTTGGGAATTATACCTGTGTGGTTACCAATACTGTGACCAACCACAAGGTTTTGGGACCACCCACACCACTAATATTGAGAAATGATGGTAAGTTTTCTAATTAATTTTGTTAATTCTGTTTTTTGTGATTATAGAATGAATGTGAAAAGATGTTATGTAACTGACAGACAAACCTTGATTGTCTAAGTTAAATTTAAAAGCAGTTTAATGATTTCTCCATTTGGTACCCATATTTTCTTCACTTTTATAAGAAATAAACCCATGTATCCATTTTGGAAAACTAATTAGAAATCTAATTACAAATCTCAACAGGAATGGCATGTGGATGTAGGTGAATATAAATAACAAAGGAATCTGTTTCTTATTTCTTTCCCATTAAACTGTGTACATTAGCAGAATGAAGCAGAAGGTTAAACAATTAGCTCATTAATCAATTCTATCTAATTTAGTATTCAGTGTCCAGAGAGAAGTTTTAAATTATCCAAATAACCTCTAGATTTGTAATACTGAAGACACAGTTCCCACCCCAGTAAAATGCAGGAATATCAGGCTCATTTGAGACAAATTTTAATTTGTCACACGTGTGTAAGAATATTTCAATATAATATTTGAATTTCAACACAATATATGAATTTCAACCTTAATTACCTAGATGATTTGACAATGTATGGTAAACCACCATGTGTTTTTAAAGACAGTCTTAATGTATGCCTCCATGCCCTTTCCTACCATGAGTCTTTATACATGCTACTCCCTCTTCTTGAAATGCTTTTCCTTCTCTTGGTCCCTGCCTTTCTTTGGCTAATTGATACTGGTTCTTCCAGTTCCTTCGAAGAAACTAGCCTTCTTCAGGAAGCCATCTCTGACTGGCCCTTTGCTCTTTCACAGTGCTGTATCATATAGTACCTTCTCTATAAACTCCAGTAACATCCATTACAATGACCCTAATAACTCTTTATTCTGTACTGTAATTACTAGCATACTTAACTGTCTCCTTTATGAAAAATTTACTCTTTTAAGGGCACATGTAGTGCCTTGATCGTTGCTATAGCTCAGCACCTAATATATAGTACCTGGTACATGGAAAATTATCAATAAATATTTGTTGAATGAATGAATGGAACTAAAGACACAACTAAGCCCATCAGTAATTGCTGATGTAATAATTTAAGCAGTCGTAGTTTACATATTTAGGTTTCTACTGTTTTCAGATCCCTTTCCCATCTGTTACATGTTTAATCCTTCTATTGTGAACATGATTTACTAGACCCATCATACAGATGAGCAAACTGTCAGCCTAAAATATTAATAACAAATATTTATTGAGCACTTACAATGTGCTAGGCACTGTGCTCAGAACTTTACATGGGCTGTCTCATTCGAACCTCAAGCAATTATATGAGGAACGTCCTCTTTTACATTTTGAAGATGCAGAAACTGGGGCTCAGATATATTAAATAACAAACACCAAGTCATATCATTAACTAATAATTAATTAATTTATTAATTAATAATTAATGCCCTAGCATCCAAGTCTTATTGACTCCAGAGCCTGATTTTCATGCACTATACCACCTCTTACGTGAGTTTGTACAAGAAAAACATGGCAGATTCAGGACTGGAACTCAGGTTTATGGTCCCTAAGTTTGTTGCTTTTTCCCGTTGTACTACCAATGAATTTGGTTCCCATATGGGGCTCTGAACATGATCATCCCAGAACAGGATACTTATAGGTAAACCAGCTCTGCAGGGGAAACCTGAGTACCTTGTAATATAGACTATACTGTTGAATTTTTGGAAACCCTGGTAATGTAGTGGTTAAGAGCTATGGCTGCTAACCAAAAGGTTGGCAGTTTGAATCTACCAGGCACTCCCTGTAAACCTTATGGGGCAGTTCTACTCTGTCCTATCCGGTTGCTATGAGTCAAAATCGACTCGATGGCAATGAGTTTGGTTTTGGTTTGGTTGAATTTTGGGGGCAGCTAATTTATATTTTCATCATTTATTTATTCATCCATGCAACAAATATCAACTTAGCACTTCCAATGTGTCAGCCACTATCCTAGGTGCTGGTGAACAATAACATTAAGTCCCATATCTCAAGGCACTTATAGTCTCCTGGGGGACACATACATAAACAAGCAAGCAAGACAAAAACAAACAGAAAATTTCACATATTAATACATAACTAAACCAATATGATGAGGTAGAGACCCTGTGGGGTGGAGGGGGTCTACTTTAGATAAGATTGTAATGGAAAGCTTTTCTGAGGCGTTGACATAGGAGCTGAGACCTGAATTATAAGCAGTCAATCCTGTGAAGATCAGAGGGGAGAGCATTCCAGGCTGAGTTAACATCACATGCAAAGGCCCTGTGTCTTAGTTATTTAGTGCTGCTATAACAGAAATACCACAAGTGGACGGCTTTTACAAAGAGAAATTTATTTTCTCACAGTAAATTAGGCTAGAATTCCAAATTCAAGGTGTTAGCTCCAGGGGAAGGCTTTGTCTCTCTGTTGGCTCTGGAGGAAGGTCCTTGTCAACAATCTTCCCCTGGACTAGGAGATTCTCCGTGCAGGAACCTTGGGTCCAAAGGACGTGCTCTACTCCCAGTAGTGCTTTCTTGGTGGTATGAGGTCCCCATGTCTCTCTGCTTGCTTCTGTCTTTTATATCTCAAAAAAGATAGACTCAAGACACAATCCAATCTTGTAGATTGAGCCCTGTCTCATTAACATAACAGCCACCCATCCCACCTCATTACTATCATAGAGGTAGGATTTACAGCACATAGAAAAATCACATCAAATGACAAAATGGTGGACAGTCACACAATACTGGGAACTGTGACCTAGCCAGATTGATACACATAGTTTTGGGGGACACGATTCAATCCATGACATCCTGAGACCTGAAAACACTTGGCATATTCAAGAGACGAAAAACATGTGAGCCTGGCTGTTGCATATTGTGTAGGATGGAGAGAGGTTTGCATGGAAGTTGGAGAGGGAGTTGAGGGGCAGGTCACAGAGGTCATGGAGAAAGGACTGGGTTTTATTTCAAGTGCAATGCAAAGCCGTTAGAGGATTTTACTCATAAGAATGATTTATGTTTTTTAAAAAATATTGTTTGCCCACTGTGTGGAAAATGGAATTTTAAAAAGCAAGGATGAAGACTGGAAGTCCAGTTGGAAGACTATTGCAGCAATTCAGTTGAGCAGCAATGGAGGTTTGAGCTAGGAAATAGCACAGAAGAAAAGTACACTCCTCACTTACAGACTATCTCAGTACCTGACATTTTGCATTTACAGCAATGGTAAAAAATCTACTACCTGACTATTTTGCACGTTAACACGGTGGTGGGTATGGTGACAAAAGCTGTGGAGTGTCCCCTCCCTTGTGGAGGGTCTCTGGGAAGCCTCCAGGAAGCTGAGCAGGCTGCCCAGTGCCCTCTGCTCCCTTCTGCTGGGGGTGGGCATTGGGGGAGAGGGGCATCATGTCCAGCTGGCCCACAGTGCTGGCTTCCTCCATGGCCATGGCCTCCAGGTGGACATGCCGGCAGCATTGAGCCAACAGGCACCTGTTTTGGGTTCCCAACTCCTATGTGGCCTGAGGCCTTGCAGCTCAAAATTGCTTTGAAAGAAAAAGAAAGTGGCATCAGAGAGGGTGTTTGGGGGAAATGTGTATGAATATAATGACATCCCCAGGTGAGCAACTGGCCTGAAGCCTCTGCCTCTGTGGGGCTGGGTGCGAGGCCAGGCTCCCAGGACCCTCGAAGGAAGCCCTGAGCCCCGGTGACTCACCAGGCCCAGAGGGCACAGCAGGTTCTGGCTGTGAACACAGGGCTTGCAGAAGTGGGAGTGGAGCCCTGGAGGTGGGTTCTCTAGGGAAGCTCTGACCCAGCACAGGAGGAAGTAGTTAAACCGTGGGCCCCCCAGTCACATAGCCTGACTTTATCCAACTTTGTCTCTTCCAAGCCTCCTTTTCTGCAGAGGAATAATCCATAACTGGACTCGTCACAGTGATAAGCACATCAGTAAACCTTAAAAAAAAAAAATTTTTTTTTTAAACCTTAGCTGTTATTATTTCTATGATCATATTTTCTAAATTAAAAAAAATTGTCTATGGTCTATGGTCTGAAAACAGAAAAAAAAAAATCAGTGATGTGAAAAAATATTTTTGTGTAACACCGATTTTTGGATAACAACCTGGTATTTGGAACTTAACCATGTTGATAACTGAGGAGTGGGTGTGGATGGATTCAGGGGATAGTTTACAGGTAAAGCTGCCAGGACTTCTGATGCATTGGATGTGGGAGGTGTTGGAAGAGAAAATTAAGGATGACACATAGATTTCTGGCATAAGAAACAGGGTATATGGGAATGCTATTTACTGAAATGGTTTTACTAACAGATTTGCAGGGGAAAATCAAGAATATTATTTTAAACATCATTTATAGGTCCAAAAGCATGATTTCTCCCTTGAAAGTAGGAGGAATTATTTGTTTTGTGCTTGTTTATCCATATGTCTTTCATAATACTCATCCATTTATATCATATTTATTTTCAACTTACCTTCTCACCCCACTACCATTGTGATCAAGCAAAGATCATATACATTTTTATCCACCTTCGTACTCGGGCCCAGCACAGTGCTTGCCCCATGGTAAATGTTAAGTTAGTGTGTTGGGTTAAGCTGAATTTTATTTAACAGAACTGACAAATCCTGTCCATGTAAAGAAAAAAATAGGTAAGGTACCAGCTTTGTCAAACCCTGACAAGTGCTCTGTCTCCAGACATCAGGATGAAGAAACTTTTTTTCAAAAGGTATGCTGCAGTGGCACTTTGTAAATAACCATTTAAAAATACGCCTCTTTGGTCCCTGCCCAAAACGCATGTTTGACGAAATGTCTGTTCACAACGTTATCCGTTTTGGTGTGTCACGTCACAGGTGTCGTGAAATATTGATGTTGATGATTTTGATACAGCTAAAGATATATATATATATATATATATATATATATATATATATATATATATATATATTTTTTTTAAGATAGATGTCACACAAAACTGCTTCAGAAAGAAAGAACAAATATTCAGGAACATGCAGACAAACTCCAGAATCATCATGTTACCCCTCAAGTTGGCAACAACTCTAGCTTGGCTTTTAGATTTATCTCGACTTGTCTAGTGTTTCTTCACAGAGATGACAAATGATTTTTATTAGAATATTTTATCACAAAATTAGCAGACTAAGGATCTCATTTTTCAGCAATTAATGCCTATTCATAATTTCCATCCGAGTTGCATGGTGAAATTTCATAATATGTCTTCCTCATTTAAGTTGGAGTATATAAAATGGATACTCACACTCTATTACTAAGCACAAAATAGGCTATTTAATTAGCTTTTGTCTGGAGGTGAAAGAAGAGGGGAACTATAAATCAAGATGGGATTGCAAAGTAAGGATGACATCCTTGTTAAAGTCTATTTCATGAGAGTAAAAACCAATAAAATTACAGCTCTATAAGATCTAGTATTTGGTGACTGTATATTAGACTGACAAGTGCTAAGCGAGTGTAGAGTTTGTACAGTTGGATAATTGAGGCCCACTCAACACTTTACAACATCCTTCTGCATCAGAAATTGAAGCCAAAGGAGTTTGTAGCCTGAACTGAACTATTTGTCATGGCTGGTCATTTCCTTTGCTATGTATGGATGTAGCTTAAAGAACTGTATTTTTCTAATATTCAGGTTGTTTCTTTGGAGTCCAAGCTAAGCAGACCTGGAACATAATTTATTGTTTTCACCCAGAAAGTAACAGCAAGTCATAAAAAAGTAAATCATGATGCTTGGCTTAGGTGCTCACAGGAGTCAGGTGTGATGTGACCCATGACGACCCTGCTGGCCATGTTTACCACTTGCCCCCAGCACACTGCGCTTCTATAAGACCTGGTACTTGCTGTTCTCTTTTCCTCAGCTCTTCACAGACTCACTCCTTCCACATCTCAGCCGTGGCTTAAATGTCAGGCAAGGTGGGCAGAAGTTAGCATGAAGACTCTGGAACCAGACTAGGGGTAGAATCCAGCCCTGCCACTTACTAGCTAGGTGACTTTGGACACATTACTTTAACCTCATTGTGCTTCCATTTTCTCATCAGTAAAATGAGGGTAACAGTACTACCTTCACAGGCTTATTTTGTATGATAAATAATATGTAAAGTGCATAGAACAGTGACAAAGCAGAAATGGAAAGTCATTCACTTCCCTACCTAAATATGCTCAACAAATTGTATTTTTAAAAGTCAATCACGATGGTATGTCGATAGGCGTCCCTGGGTGGTGCAAATGGGTAAGCGCTCAACTACTGGCTGAAGGTTGGTGGTTTGAACCCACCCAGGGGTGCCTCAAAAGAAAGGCCTGGCAATCTGCTTCCAAAAGATCGCAGCCTTGGAAACCCTGTGGAGCAGTTCTACGTTGCACAAATGGGATTACCATGAGTCAGAATTGGCTTGATGGCAACTAACAATTATCCTTGTTTTTGAAAATATATGTGGATAATGAAATAAACCCAAACCCAAAACCCATTGCCGTTTCATCGATTCGGTCTCACAGTGACCCTATAGGACAGAGTAGAACTTCCCCAAAGGGTTTCCAAGGCTGTAAATCCTTATGGAAGCAACCTGTCACATTTTTCTCCAACCAAGCAGCTGGTGGGTTCTAATCACGGACTACTGTTTAGCAGCTGAGCGCTTTAACCACCGTTCCACCAGGACTTCTCTAATGAAGTAGAAAGCTGAAGTAATATTCTCCAAAGTACTGTGTTTAACTGAGTAGTAAAATTTAGAGTTCTTTTCATTTTTTTCTTTCAGCTTCTCTGCCTTTTCTCATTTTTCTGTAATGGTTATAGATTTTGTAAATTTTTCTAAGAATGTTTGGTAAAAGGGTTATCCACAGATTATTGGGACTGGAGGGCACTTAGGGATCACCCAATTGTATAGCCTTGGTTTTCGGGAAAGAAGGGAACTGAGGACTAGAGTAAGGTGAGACAGCTTCAGGGATGGAATCTCGATCCCCAATCACCATGCCAGCTAACTGAGCTCCAGAAAAGGCTCACATATTTACTTTGTTATTTTTCTTTCTGGTTTTTAACATTTTTTTAAATTTTATCTTGGGAGTTCTCCCCAGTAACATTATGCTAATTTCTGCTATGTTGTATTCACCTCCAGGGAGTATAAAATTGAGAGTTGTTAGACAAAGTGAGGGAATTTCTTATCATGGTTTATATTTATTTATCTAGATATTTTTAATCTCCTCTGAAACAATAATATAACTCTTTATGTGGGAAAGTGCTCCTGTTGCTTACTGTGAAAGAAAAAGATAATAATTGGAGAAGTATATCATAACTATTATTACCACAGGTACTAAAGTAGTCCATTGATCAGTATTACCTGGTTCTGGTTATTAATGACGAGCTTGTTCTGTTATATGTTTCCTCCACAGTTCTGTCAATGAATTGACCCTTAAATTCAATAAACGGAGGTAATAGACATACAGCTTATACTATAAAGAACAGACTTAGATGGTGATCATAATGGTTATAACCACTGTCTCTGACTCCCTCTAAATTGACTAAAGATTAAATGAATTAACAGAGAGTAGGACAGTCTTGGGAAGGTAAAATAATGTCTGTGAGGATGCTAATGTATATTACCTGCACGATTGTGTAATTGAGCTTGAAAAAGTATTAGCCTTTTTCCTATGATTTTTTTTCTTCAGACTGGCTGGAGATTGGTTTGTCGGTTTTTTGTTTTGCTTATTAGAACCAAGACTAGTTTTCAGCAGTTTACAACCATCATCTGTCTGATGGACAGGCACTTTGCACACTGGATGTTAAATATTTTTTTAAATATTATTCTTGATTAGAACTCTACATAGAAGATATGCAAGGGAATAGGTAACAAAGGGCTTTTCCCATCTTAGAGTGTCAAATTCTCTCCCTTCCCTTCTTTTCTTTCTCCTTCCCCTTCCGTCTCTCTCTCTCACTCCCCTCTCTCTCCCTCCCTCCTTTTTCTCCCTTCCCCCCATGTATGGATATAGTTATAAGCATATATACGTAGGGTATGTGTGTATATAGTTATTTGTATTCATGCTATACATTGTCTTTGGAGGTTGAAATATAAACTATAGTATATTTTTGAATGTTAATTATATTTCAGTATATACTTAAAACATTTAAAATTTTATTTTTTGTTCTCAAATGTAACAAAGATAACTGATCATGTTTATCTAGGTTCTTACCCGTTTTTCTCCAATCTAATGTTATTTAACTATGAAACACTGAACAAGGCCAGCATTGCTCCATTCAACATTCTCACCTTAAATCCCGCTTTAACCTAGTGAAAAAGGACCAACTGAGACCCTCAGCATCCTGCAATCTCGGAGTACTCTGAGGTGGAACAGAAATATGTGTGCATTGAGAATGTCCCTGAGTCCTGGTGGTTAAAATCTACAACTACTAACCAAAAGGTCAAATCCACCAGCTGCTCCTTGGAAACCCTATGGGGCAGTTCTGCTCTGTCCTATAGGGTCACTATGAGTCAAAATCAACTTGACGACAACGGATGTGGTTTGTTTGGTGCCAACCAGCTTAGTCTCATTTGCTGTGGCCTCCACCAGGGATGCAGTAAAAAGGGAGCGGGGCTAAAAATCAAGATGAAAAAAAGTCCTGGGGATCTGGGATCTACCATCAACTCACCTGAGACAAATCATGCCATTTCCGTGGTCCTGGTTTTCTTATCTATAAAACTGAGGGACTTATAAGTTATATCTAAAGTTGGGTCTTGCTGTAGCCTAGGGTTTCAGTCACAACCCTCTAGCCTACATAATCACAATGTTTGCACAGGCCAGGTAACACCACAAAATACTCAACAGGCAGGTTCTCTTCATTGGATTTCTTCCCGACACTAATAACCATTTCTAGCTGAACCAATCCTGGCCCACAAAGCCTAGCAGAAAACCAGGTGCATTCACTCTTTGAGGCCACAGAGGGCCATTTTATGAGCCTTCACCTCTGTGTCTATTGCACCTCTTAGTAGCTCAGAAGATGACATCTTCAAAATTTCAAATTTAAGACCAAAAGAACCTCAAAAATGGAAAAGAGAGAACTAATTACTCTGAAATACTATTAATGGAATATAATGTAGCCTCCATTGTGATACTACCATCTGTTCATAGTAAACTTCCCTAATATTGCCCCAAACTGGACTAGATCCTCAAAATAGGTGTAAACAATAATTATTTGTCTTCATGAAGAGATTAGCTTTATTTGTAGGCCACTTAACTCAATCTAGTGGTCAGACCAAAAACCCAGTCTTTAAGAGGATTTCATTTTGATTGTGAACTTGATCTACAACCTTTTCTTAATGACCTACCATTTAGACTGAAAAGGATGAAACTTCTGCCTGGTAACAGGCAGTCATATGCCCTCCACTTAGATATAATTTTATATTACATAAGATCTAGAGTTTATACCCAAACACTTTGCTCTATTTTACTCTCACTTCTAATTGCAACTTTTGTGTCGCTTTGTCATAGCCATCATGTCTGGTTTTTAATTCTCTAACAACATCACAGTTGAGGATCTGTGGGTGTAAAACATGTTTTATGAGGAGAACATCTAAATGACTAAAGAATGTGAGATATTTTGCTAAACTGCCATTGCTAATCTGATTTTATAGAGTCTTAATGGCTTCAGATATTTTGAAAGTTTGACAAGCTTAGAAATTGGCAGTCAGCTTTAGGTCTCTAGCACAGTCAATTCCATTTCAGGTCCACAGGGGACCAGAGGTCTTGGATGGCCATTTGGCTAGCCAGTTAGGAAGCATCTGTTAAGTGCATGTCGTATGTGGTACACTGTGAAATAAAAAGACATGATCTCAGCCCCTGGGAACCTACAGTCTTAGAGAACTCCAAATCAGTGAAGGATCTAAAGCTTCATTCTTTACTGGAATTATTGAGTTGAGTTCCGAGGGACATATTTACAGACAGAGGGATTTAGAATGAAAGTAGGAAATAGAGGTGTTCAGTTTAGATTTAGATGACTTGAGGCGTTCATCTGATCATTCATATTGAGCACCTGTTATGTGCCAAGCACTGTACTTCTTACTAGGGATACAGAAGTATCTATCATGGACTATAGTCTGGCTCTGCAGTCTAATTGCAATCTGGGGTAGGAGTGGGGCCATATTAGGGGAGAGTGGAGAGTAAAACAGGTTTATTTATATTTCAGGTGTGATAAAAGTTACCAAGGAGAAGTGAGGTGTGCAATGAGATTATGCATATAGTCATAGCTGAGGGGTGAGGGAACCTGGCCTGGTCTTGGGAAGTACCTCAAACTTCCATGAGGAGTTAAACAATCTAAGACCTAGGAGAAGAATTACAGGCTGACAGTACAGTATTTGTTCAAGCCTCCCTCCCCACCAAATCTGACCTGTGGCGTAATTTTGTAAATCACATTTAATGTTTTTCTCCATAGAAGTGTTGTTTCCTAGATTTTCTATATTTTTGGTTGCTATTATAAACAGTATCTTATTTTTAATCACATTTTCTAATTGGTTATTACCGATGTACAGAAATGCTATTCTTGTAAGTGATTAAGTATCCAGCAAGCTTCCTGAAATCTCTTAATAGTTCTAATAATAGTTTGTCTTTTTGTTCTATTGGTTTTCTCAAACTTTTCTGTCTTTCCCATTTCCTCTAACCATCGGCTAGCCAACTATGGCTGGTTGGCCAAATGCAGCCAATAACCTGTTTTTGTAAATAAGGTTTTATTGGAACAGAACCATACTCAAAGGAAGGTAAAATTTGGCTTTCTTTCATCTGAGATGACCTTATAATTTATTGCCCAGACTGGGACAGTATGAAGGAGTGAAAGAATTATTAATTATTTCGGGAAAGCTGAGTAAACCAGGACTGCCCTAGGCAAGTAAGAATATATGGTCACCTTTCCTTTATACGGGACACTATAAAGGATAACTGAGATAATTCAGGTTATCTCTGCATTTTAATTATTGATTTAAAACAAACAAACAAACAAAAAGAACGTGCAGACTTGATTGAATTCAAATCATGAGATTTATCTTCACCTCACACAAGTTTCTGAGGACACCCTAAAACTCCAGGCATAAGAGATGATATACAACCTTCAGGAACTTTTTGAGATGCTCTTGCTGGCAGTGGGGAGTTTTGTTTGGACAGTTGTTGCCTCAAACATAATGGGAGTTCAGCTATTGGAGAGTGGGTAGTGGTAGAAGAGATCCCTGAACAGTCAACTGGGCACCACCATGTCTCCTTCAACCCAAGGCAAAACAGGCAGTATGGTAAACTCAGTCAAGGGAATTTGTATGACTAGTCAGATATTTCCAAATGTGTTAAGTTTGATGGAATACACACCATATGACTTGTTTCTCAAGAAAGTCAGTGTGGGAGCTTTTCATATTTTTGCAGTATTTTTTTCAGTAGAAAATCCCACTCAGTAGAGGTTGGTGAAAGTCCCTTCTGTGGATTAATTCGTCAAGCACAGATTCCAGCTACGGCAGGTGTTGGCAAAATCTTATGGCATGCAACTCTGCAAACTGGCCTCCTCCTGCCAACACAGCGTTCTGAAAATTGAAGTTAAACAAGCGCGGTGTGTGGCTGATTTCTCTTTCGTATTCTGTAAATTGCCAGTTATTTTGTTGAATCCTGTGTTCTTACAGACATCAGCATCGACCTTAATAACTGACCAGGTTTTAAAGTGGACAACCATTGGCACAAGTTCGTCTACGGAGTACAGGCTTTTAATGGGCATTGTTCCTGGTGGGAATGCACTAGAAGTACTGCCCCAGTGACTAGCACATAGGAGACATCTACTGATGTTAGGCAGGACTTTTTGCTTTGGCTTAACACCTCATGCTTAGGAAAGTGGTTCTCCAAGTGTGTTCCTGGGACCTGCAGCATCAACATCACCTTGGAACTCGTTAGAAGTGCAAATTTTGGAGTTGTACCCCAGACCTACTTAATTAAAAACTCAAGCTCTCCAGGTGATTTTAAAGTTTGAGAACTACTGGTGTAGAAAACTACCTAGGCTTTTCCAGCTGTGTCTTTTTCCGGAAATCAACTCTTTCATTTACACAATAAACAATCATTGCCTAAATATGCCACATTACTCTCAATGCACTGAAAAAAAAAAAGTATGACCTATAAATATCATGAAGACAAGGATCAAGTCTGTGTTATCCACCTTTTACCCCCACTGGTAGGTACAGTGCGCTGCTTATGATAGGTGCTAAGTGAGCATTTATTGAATTAACTTACTGGGATATAAACTGAGCTAAGCCACTGACTTCTGAGGACTGTGGTGTATGGAATTTCAAATGCTGAACCTTCGCTATTACTGTACTGGTTCTCTTAGTCCAAAACATAGAAAACACTGACAATGCATTTTAATAAATTAAGTTGTTTTTTTTTTTTTTTATCTTTATGTAGGTATAGGTGCTATTTAGAATTGAAGACAAGAGTTTCCTGGTTATATCTGACACAGGCAATCAAATATTTCATGCAGCAGAGAGTTCTGCTGAGATTATACACCCTGGTTGACCCAGGCTACGTTAGATGTGCTCCTTACTTCTATTTCACTTTGGCTGTGTAGACACGGGTAGGCCCTTGTATCTTTTCACCTTTTTAAAGAGTTTGAAGGTGGAAAAAATGTTCTGGAGCAATTCCGCCCGTGGCCTCACTCTTTAGGCTAATCGTTCCGTAAATCACCAGAGCAGCTGTAGACCAGTTAAGTCCAAAAGTGTACCAGTGGTCCAAGGAATCACTTGAAAATACACTCCTGTTTTAAAGAACATTTTGTTTCTTAAAAAATAAAAAGTCAACAGCTTTTTAAACTTAATGCAGAAAATAAAGGCCCAAATAGTTCAAATGGAAGAAACTATCAAATAAAAATCTGACCTGTGCCAGATGTAACCAAATTAAATGGAACAGTTCACAGGTGTTCCAAAAAAGTTCATAATATAATTGAAGAAAATTGCTTCCTTCATTTTTTATGACTTTAATACTATGCAGTCTTTATATACAATGAAAATTATTTATACAGCAGTGAAAACCATGCTATTTCATCCCGGATCCATATCTCTATCTTCTGTAACTGTTGCCATAAATACAGATCAATCTGTATCATTACTAATACCTCTGTTATTCATGTTCCTATAGCCATAAATGTAACATCACTGTGTATCAACCCCGAAATCACTCTGTGTCAGCACGTGAACAACCTACAAAGGTCATTTTCAGTAAAAAGATGATCTTAAGTCAGTAAACTCATATAGGAAGTCACAGCAGTACTTCAAAAATGACTTCCATGCCTGAAAATATATATTTGACCTAATGGCTATTATGATTGAGAGCATAACAGTCTGTTTCTACATTTTCATTTCCACAAATCCCTACTCATCCCTCATCCCATTGTTTTTACCCCTATGCCTGGTGCTGAGCTGGGATTTTTATGGGATACAAAAAGAAAAAAACAGAAGGACTGTACCTCAAGGAGGTGAAAGTACAGCAGAAGAGATGGCATGTATATAAATAGTTATAAAGATGATAGAAAACAGTAATCCTGTTCAAGAGGTTCCCAGAAGTTCAAATATGTTTTATGCCAGTAGTTTATTTACTGAGCACCTATTAAGACAAAGGACCTTGAAGGAACCTATAAAACTTAACCCATTGCCATTGAGTTAATTCCAACCCATAGTGACCCCATAGAACAGAGTAGAACTGTCCCATAGGATTTCCAAGGAGTAGCTGGTGGGTTTGAACTGCCGACCTTTTGGTATTAGTAGTCGTATCACTTAGCCACTGCGCCACCAGGGCTCTAATACAACTATGCAAAAACAGACCCATTATGGCATGCATTTTGCAATCTATATGAAAGCCATATACTAAAATTATATGAACCAACAGGACAATTGCAAATTGTGATAAGTGCCATGAAGGAAGCAAGATGTTAATAGAGAAAAATAGCAGGAACCTGTTTTAGATAGGGAGTCTGTGGGTGGTGCAAACAGTTAATGTACTCAGCTGTTACAAAAGATTGGAGGTTTGAGTCCATTCAGAGTCACCTTTGAAGAAAGCCTGAAGATCTACCTCTAAAAAAAATCAGCCGTTGAAAACGCTATGGAGCACAGTTCTACTCACAGACGTGGGGTCACCATGAGTCGGAGTCAACTCCACAGCAACTGGTTATTTTAAATAGGGTGATAAGAAAAGTTTTCTCTGAGGGACCATCATTTGAGCTGAGACAGGAAGCAGGAGAGTCATCAATGTAAAAGCCATGGGGAACACAAGAGAAGTGAAAAATTATGCCCAAAGAGTTAGTTGTACGTGAATGTTCGTAGATGCATTATCCCTGAGAGCCAAAAAGGGGAAATAACCCAAATGTCCATCAACCAGTGAAAGGTTAAGCTAAAAGGTGGCATAGCCATACAATGGAATACCAATCACCAATAAAAAGAAACAAAAAACTACTGGTAAATGCTACAGTACTGATGAACCTCAAAAACAGCATGCTAAGTGAAAGAGGTCAGACACAAAGACCACATATGATTCATTTATATGAAATGTCCAGAAAAGTCAAATCCATAAAGACAGTAGATTAGTGGTTGCCCAGGGCTGGAGCTGAGAACAGGGATTAACTGTAAACAAGCTTGAGAAATCCTACTGGGGTGATAAGAAGTTTCTAAAACTGAGTTATAGTGATGGTTGTGCAACTTAGAAAATTTACTCAAAAGCATTGAACTTTACATTTTAAATTCATGGGTATTATGGTATGTAATTATACCTAATAAAAATAGTTTTTTAAAAAAGTCAGGGGAAGTAATGGAAATGGGGACAAAAGAAGGTTTGGTAGCTTCTGGTCATTTTAAAGACCACTGTGGGCTTGAGTAAGAGCCTTGATGGTGCAGTGGTTGGTCTTTTTTGGGGGGTAGGCTACAGTGTAGAAAATGCAGAGGAGAGGGGAAGGCAGTAGGAGAAGGACGCTGGAGGAGAAAGATTTTAGTCTAGGTCACAGCATGTAGGATTTAAGGATGAGATTACAGGTCAGGGGAGTTAGGACATTGAATCTCTGCATTTGCAGTGGTGTTTCGTTTGCTCAGAACAAGGTCATGTGAGATATTTTCTCCTTTGTCATGGATTAAATTTTGTCCCCCCAAAAATGTGTGTATCAACTTGGTTAGGCCATGATTCCCAGTATTGTGTGGTTGTCCTCTATTTTGTGATTGTAATTTTATGTTAAGAGGATTAAGGTGGGGTTGTAACACCACCCTAAATCAGGTCACCTCCCTGATCCAATGTAAAGGGAGTATCCCTGGAGTGGGAAAGAAGCAAGCAGAGAGTTGGAGACCTCATACCACCAAGAGAGCAGTGCTGGCCGCAGAGCAACTCCTTTGGACCCGAGGTTCCTTCACTGAGCTGCTCCCAGACCATGCAAAGACTGATGCATCACAAGGACATTCCTTCAGAGCCGACAGGAGGAGAGAGCCTTCCACTGGAGCTGATGCCCTGAATTTGGACTTGTAGCCTACTTGACTGTGAGAGAACAAATTTTTCTTTGTTAAAGCCATCCACATGTGGTATTTCTGTTTTAGCAGCACTAGATGACCAAGTCTTCCTTGGTATATCTTTCATAGCTGGATTAAAGAAACACATTTACATATTATGCTTATGGAAAGAGGAAGGCAAGCGGGAAAGTGATCACTTCTGAGACACTCTTGTCCCTTGTATTTTAACCTTATTGTCTCATCTCCCTCTAACGTGGTACACCGCAATGCAGACCATCTTGCTTTCCTGGGAGGACAAATGACCTTTTTCTCCCAAGGCAATTCTTTTTTTAATTAGCACTGCTCTCAGAGTATACAGCCACATACACAGCACTAAAAGGTGTTAATTTACTCACTGCTCTCAGAGTCATACTACTGATATTTATGGGAGGATGATTCAACTGCACGGCCGTTCGTTAGCAAGTTCAGCAGCTGTGTGCGAAAGCCATCCTTAGTTATGTGCCTCTTCTTCATCAGCCTAGCTTTTCAGCAAATGCTAAACTTAGGTGCAGGAGAACTCAGAGAGCAAAGACTGATCAAAGAACAAGAGGAACGATTTTGTATCTGCACTTGTCAAGCATGGATTGAATATATTTTGATGTCGTTTTGTAGTGTTGTATATTGTAGTGGTGGGAGGCTGCAGTAGAAGATTAAGAGAAGGAGTCAAGGGCCTGAGTTTCAGTACTGAAAACTACCTAGTTTGCTGTAGAACTAAAGCTGTTTAATCTTTCTGAGACTACAACCTTGCTTGTAAAAGGAAGGGATAGATTAGAACTGTGATTTGAACCTTTTGGGGATGAGTCCCTTCAAGAATATGATGTTCGATGTCTTAGCGTTCTGTTCTGGAGAAACAGAACTGTAATATGTAGTTATTATGTTATATATGTAGTATATATATACATATATATATATAGACAAAGAGATTTTGAGGAATTGGCTCCAAAGTTGTGGGAGTTGGCAAGACCAAAACCTCTAAGTCAAGCAACAAGCTGGAATTTCCAGTCGTCTTGTGTCCCAGAACTGGTCCTGTGGTGGAAGAGAGAGGGGATTTCAGAAAGGATGACTATATATTGTCTGGAGGCAAAATCCTCCCTCTGAAAGTTTCCAGTTTTGCTTTTAAGGTCTTCAATTGATTGGATGAGGCCCACCCACATTATGGAGCGTAATTGACTTTCCTTTAGGCCAACTGATTTAGTCACATGTAATTACTTTATAATAGCATCTAGACTAGTGTTTGATCAAACAACTGAACACCACAGCCTAGCCAGGTTGACATATAAATTTAGCCATCACACTAGCAGTGGATCTTTTTTTTAGAAAAGCACACACCCATGGATGCCAAGATTAAGAATACTCAGCTAAATTATCTCAAAGGTCCCTTCCAAATTCAGCACTTCTTGTGATTCCATGAAAGAGGAAAAAAAAAATTCTTCAAGTTTGCACTTTTGAGAGTATACCTCATAGCAAACCTAACTAGATTACAGATTATTTGAGACTTAGGGTTGATTTTTTTTCCCCCCCACAAATTGAGGAGATCCCCTTGCTATTTCTCAAACTCTAAAACCATAGAAGGGAAGGGTCACCCCAGCAAAATGTGCGAAATTGGTTCTCTTTGTTAGTGCACATGTGCCAATCCATTCCTTGTTTTTAGCCTTTTATTCTGACCCATCAGCCTCTTAGCTCTGACTATGGAGAGCCTAAAGGAGAGATGAAATGGAGTATCCTATTGTTTGTTTGTTTTAGAAGACTCGATAGTTATAAGCTTTATATAAGCACAAATGAATCAGAGACCATGAAAAATGACAGAAATTGAATAGGAATAAATGTATTAAAACAATTAGAAAATGGTGGATGGGGTCAAGTGGGTATTGAGAAGAAATCATTTATAAATTTAGTTATAAAGCATGGACTTTGTTAGACTGTGTTACCTTGGCCGTAACGGTACAGTCATTTTCCAGGATATGGAAAAATAGGAGAATACGGCCTTTCAAGTTTAGCATGCCATTGGCAAGGTGGGCGTACTTTACAAGTTGTTTCCTGTAGTGGCTTCCTATAATTCTTTCTTCATTGGTTCAGAATATAATACAAATACAGGCGCTTGGTTTTACCTTACATATTCTAATTTATGATTGACTCTGACCTTGGAAATGAAAGACAAAATAAAAATTGCCACCACGAATTGATTATACAGAGATTTTTTTTTCTTATCTAGACATACGAAAGCATGCAAGTATTTTTAAGAGTATTTAAAATATATTAAATGTTTCTCTAGTATGTTTCCAAAAAGTTCATTCCTTTGATTTTCCTGGTAACTAGGACTTTATCCACCTCCTTTATTTTTTGTCCCCTTTGAGTACCTGAAAAGAAAGATTTTTCAGAAGCGAAGCTGTATGTATGGGGAACTGAATCCTAGGCATTTGGCGTGGAGCTGTGATACAGATTTTCCTCTAGCAGTGACTGGGAGGAGAGCCACAATTCAGGCTGTCAGAAACGGGGGCCTGTTTTAATGAAGGAATTAATTGCGTACTTCATGATGTATATAGGAGCATCCTACATTAACAGAAAAACACTTGTGTATGTTTTAAAAGAATCTTCAAGACTTAGCCTTTTGTTTATTCACAGGGGTGATGGGCGAATATGAGCCAAAAATAGAAGTGCAGTTCCCAGAAACGGTCCCGGCTGCCAAAGGAACGACAGTAAAGCTGGAATGCTTTGCCTTGGGAAAGTAAGTTCCGGTTTTTCTTCCTCCTTCTCCGTCCTTCAGCTTGGGCAGGTATAGAATTTTCCTTGCACGGTGCACAGGCATGGTGTCTGCGATGACTGAAAAACAAGTTCAGCCTTTCTTTTTATGATTCTGCATGGGCATGTTTGATTTTGCCCTCTCACCACGGAGAGAGGACGCATAATGGCGGTAGGAGGATTAAAAAAAAAAAGAAACCCCCACTGCGGTCAATTCCGACTCATAGCGACCCTATAGGACAGAGTAGAACTGCCCCATAGAGTTTCCAAGCAGCGCCTGGTGGATTCGAACTGCTGACCTTTTGGTTAGCAGCCGTAAGACTTAACCACTACGCCACCAGGAGGATTAAAAACTACGCCACCAGGAGGATTAGGCTGCCACAATTGACATGGCAGCAAAGGAGAGAAGAACAGGCAATTCTGAAAAAGTATTTTGTTCTATTATTTTGACCTGTAATGAGCACGCTGTCTGACCTGGAATGACAGGAAAACAATGGCCTTCATGCGAGGTTCGGTCAAGCTATTTGGAAAAATATCGACTTTAATTCTGGTCCCAGTTTACAGAGGAGGCACCAACTTTGCTTGAATTTCTTTTTGAATTGCTAGTCTTTTCCCTCTACTTTGGATTTCCTTAGGCTCTGGCTGGAGGTGGGGGAGACCTGATCTTATCTAAGAGAGCCCCTGTTTTCCAGAGTCATCTTAAAATTTTTCCCAACTTTATTATTCAGTTGGTGGACTATCCTTAGATAAGCCTACTTGGGAACTAATTAACTTTTCCATAGAGTATCTGTCAGCAAGCTCAAGGAGATAAAATGCAAACTGATTGGGGTATTTTATGTGCCAGTAACCAGCAGAAAGGTTTAGCATAAATAATATGAACTATCATCTGAAGTAAGAATATTTAGATCACTTACAGGTTTTTTTTAATAATTTATTTTATTTTTCTTGTTCTTGAGAATATACATAGCAGAACACACACCACTTCAACAATTTATACATGTACAATTCAGTGACATTGGTCGTATTCTTCGAGTTGTGCAACCATTCTCACCCTCCTTTTCTGAGTTGTTCCTCCCCCACTAACATAAACTCCTGCCCCCTAAGTTTCCTATTCAAACTTTTGAGTTGCTGTTGTCTATTCAATCCCGTATAGATAGGTCTCAAAAGAGCACAGTGCCATAATGCTTAAGGCAGACATTCTTTACTAGTTAAGCTAAACTACTGTTTGGTTTTAAGAAGATTTCAAAGGATTTTTGGTTTAAGGCTTAAAGATTATCTTGGGGCAATAGTTTCAGGGGTTTATTCAGCTTCCAAGGCTCAAGAATATCTGGATTCCCTGATAATTTTAAATTCTGTTCTGCATTTTCTCAGGGTTTTAGTGATCCATGTCATCTCCACCCCCATCTGTCCAGGTAACCCATTACAGGTAGCCCTGGACCTACTACGTATTCAAGTTACGACAAATCGCACTTACCACCATCTTTTTTTGTCCATCTTATAGTTAGTAATATATACTACATAAGATGTTGCAATGCGTAATTTGCTGTTATCATCTACTGTTCTCATATGTTCACTTGCAGATATTCAAAGATCAGATTTATAAAGATAAACAATAACAAAAGGCAATGCTAGTGAAAACTAAAAAAAAAAAGTATTCAACTTATATCAGAACCAATTTATGATGGAGTCATTGGAACAGAACCCTGTCATAAGTTGGGGACTACCTGTACTAACTCCCTATCCTTCTCCTATGCCTGAATGTTGACTGAGGCAACACCACCAACTCTTGCCCAATCCTTGTATCAGCATATAATCTATTTTATGATTTTTGTTTTTTGTAAAAACCATAGAAGAAAGATGTTCTTCTTTTTTTTTTTTTCATTGTGTTTTCAGTTGTAATAGAAGGATTATTTTGGCTTCCATGTGTTTTCAAGCCATGGCAGCATAAGCTACAATAGCATTTTTACTTCAACACAGTAAAATACAATAGTAATTTTTTATAGCCCAAAATCCTACCACATGAAATAGATTATGATACAGCTTCAGGACTGAGCACTGTACAAACGTTAAAATCAAGCTGTAAAAAAACATGTAAGATATAGAAAATGCCCAGGATTTATTGCTAAAAGAGTAAAAGCAGATTGTCAATCAGTATAATATTTTCTAATTTTCTATTTTAAAGTATTAGATAGATAGGTAGAGATATGTTGCTGTTGCTAGTTGTTGTCGAGTCAATTCTGACTCATGGCGACCCCATGTGTACAGAGTAAAACTGCTCCATAGGGTCTTGAAGGCTGTGACCTTTCAGAAATAGATCACCAGGCCTGTCTTCCAAAGCACCTCTGGGTAGGTTCAAACTTTGGCTTGTAGTCAGGCGCTTAACCATTCGCACCACAGGCACTATAGATAAAGACATATGTCTATGTATATACAGAATCTCTGAGTGGTACAAATGATTATTATGCTTGGCTGCTAACCAAAACATTGGAGGTTCAAGTCCACCCAGAGGCAGCTGAGAAGAAAAGCCTGGTGATCTACTTCCGAAAAATCAGCCACTAAAAACTCTGGGAAACAGCTCTATTCTGACATAGGTGGGGCGGCCATGAGTCAGAATTGACTTGACAGCAACTGTTCTGTGTGTGTGTGTGTTATATATATATATATTTTTTTTTTTTGCATGTCTAGATATACCTATACATACTACACATTAAAAAATACTACTAGAAGGAAAACACTAAAATTGTATACTAGTTATCTCTGGATGATTGGACTGTGAATACCTCATTTATTTATTTATTTTGGTGCTTTTATGTGTCTGAAATTTTCTATATTGAGTATTTTTTTTAAATAATATTTTATTGTGTTGTCAGTGAAGGTTTACACAGCAGTTTCTCATTCAACAATTTCTATACAAGTTGTTCAGTGACATTGGTTACATTCTTCACAATGCGTGAACACTCATTATTTCCATTCTGGTTGTTCCATTTGTATTGAGTATTTATTGCTTTTGTGAGTAGAGAAAAAAAAATTATATTTAAAAATTAAAAGTTCACAATGTCCATTAATAATAAAGGGTTCCCACTGTATAAATGATTTTTTAATCAGGAAAAGAGGAATTTTCCTTTCAAGATCAACCCCGGTATTCTTTAATAGAGACCATTGCTTGAATAAAACATTGAAAATGTCAGTGTAGGTCAAAGTAGCCACTTCAGAGTATAAAATGACATTGACATTGTCTAGTCTTTCAACCTTATAAAGATTTTGTAGACCCAATCACTAAAAGTGATTTTGCACAATACCATGAAACAAAAGAAAGAAAACCTAACCTGTCTGATTAGGGAAAGTGACCTATGGAAAAGGTGAAAGCAGGAAACTGAATGGCTGAGGTTTGGTGAGCTCTGCAAGGTGACACCTTGAAAATTTCTGTTGAGAAAGGCAGTGGTTCACACCTCAACGGGGGCTATGAATTAAACTCTACTCACACTGCTTGAATGGCACTAGAATAAAAACGAAAGTCCCAAACTGGGCTCCTCCAGCCTATACAGAAATGTTTGGGTGTGTACACCCAGCTGCTGAAACACAGCATCATCCCCTTCTTAAGAGGAGAAAGACTATGCCTAAAAAAAAAAAAAGCCTGAGCTCCAGTTATTTCAAAAGGCATGTATGAAGTGTGTACCTCATCAGATATGAAGACACCCACGATGTATTTCTGATGGAGCCCTTTTTGCATTTCTAGTGAGTGTCTAAGGAACTTAAATTCTTTTAAAACAGAGCTGATGGCTTTAATTTTTTAAATACCATCTCAGGTTTTCCTGAGAAGATTAGCAAGTCTTTAGTCTAATTACTTCTGTGTGTGTATCGCTTGTTTGTTTTGTGTGTGTGTGTGTGTGTGTGTGAAAAAATAAGTAAATAATTGCATCCCCTGCTAGGAAGCTGCAATCTTAAAAGCAGTGCTTAGCTTACTAAGCTGGTGATTTGCAGACTCAGTGATACCCTCTTTGCAATTTAATATGTTGCTAACAGTTATAGCTGTAGGATCATAAAAAATGCCTTCAAAGTACATAAAGACCCCACGGATTGCCTTCTCATTTATCTCCGTATTTTAAGTAGAGCTTCCCTAAATCACTTTGGGTGTGTGTTTGGGGGGGTGGGGGTGGGCTTCCAGTTACCAGCCCTCCTAATGGACTGATATAAGTTGGTAAGGTTCTCGATATACATAGCAACAAAGAGGAGAATAACCATGTTGTCCAAAATAATACACCTCCAATAAACCCTTCCTTTACATCAGCCATAAGGTGGTATCTTCCAGGGTTTTTGAACTTACTAGTTCTATCATTTCTTCATTATTTGACTATTTCTCAAAGACACATTCACTATTGGTATATAAGAAGATTTATGACAATATATTGATTCTGTTATCTCTTGCTGCACAGCAAACTTAGCAGCATACACAACCACTGTTTCATTATATCTCACAACTTGGTGGGTCAGGAATTTGGGCAGGGCTTGGCTGGATGATTCTTTTGCTCTGTGTGGCATTAATTCAGGTCTCTCAGCAGTATTCAGGAAACCCTGGCGGCATAGTTGTTAAGTGCTATGGCTGCTAACCAAGAGGTTGGCAGATCGAATCTGCCAGGCGCTCCTTGGAAACCCTATGGGGCAGTTCTACTCTGTCCTATAGGGTCACTTTGAGTCAGAATCGACTCAACGGTACTGGGTGGGTAGCAGTATTCAGGTAGCAGATGAGCTGGCCTGGAGAGTACAGAAGAGTCTCACTCACATTTCTGGTGCATAGGCGGGCATGTTAGAAGGCTGGGCTCCCTAGAATTGTCAACTGGAGAGCCTTATGATGGTCCTCTCCTGCATGTCTGTCTCCAGGTATACAGAATTCTTCCAGGGAGGCACAGGGATCCCATTGAGAGCGTTCCAAGAAACAGAAAGTAGAAGTCCCCAGTCTCTTAATACCTGGGCTTGCAGACTGGCACAACACTAAATGAAAAGAAAAACCAAACCCATTGCCATCAAGTTGACTCCAGCTCCTGGAGACCCTATATGTTACAGTGTATAACTGTGGTCCATAGGATTTTCTTGCTAGTAATCTTTACAGAAGCAGGACAACAGGTCTTTCTTCTGCAGCACCACCAACCTTTGGGTTAGTACTCGAGTGCAACCTGTTTGCCCTACCCAGCGACCAGCACAACACTACTTCTGCCTTATCTTATTAGTCAAAATAGTCACAGAACTCACCCAAATTCAAGAGGAGAGGACATAGCCCCCATCTCAATGGGAGGAATATGAAAGAATTTGCAACCAACTTTAATCTGCCACATATGTGGGTAAGCATTTGATTTTTATATGTACGTATTAGAAAAAATATGACACCTATAAAATCTCTTTTCATTTGAGAGAATAGTGCATAGGAGATAGATTACGTTATGTAGGATTTAAAAAGGTGATTTGATCTTAAGAAAAGTACTAAATAATAATCCTAGAGATGTGGCTATGATGAAAATCCTATTAGTGATGCAAGAATCCATGAAGTTTAGAAACCACTGCCTTAATGCAATCTTATATGTTTTAGAAACAAGGAAGGTGTTGTTAGGAGCATAGATTTAAATAAAAGGTACAATTTCTCTAATTTGATTCACTGCTCTTTTTTCTTGCTATCAGTCCGGTACCAACTATTATCTGGCGAAGAGTCGATGGAAAACCCATAGCAAGGAAAGCCAGAAGACACAAGTCAAATGGAATTCTTGAAATCCCCAATTTTCAGCAGGAGGACGCTGGGTTGTATGAATGTGTGGCCGAAAATTCAAGAGGGAAAAATGTAGCCAAGGGACAGTTGACTTTTTATGGTAAGTTTGGATTCAACTTTATCATTTATGGTGCTGCCGAGCTTCTTAGTATTAAAATCCTAAGTCGGGAGGTTTGAATGGAGGGTTTTTTAGAGGGATTGCGCAGAACAGCAATGAACAGTAAAACAGTTGGTTTGCTACACAATTAGCATTCCCTAGATGTTTCTCGGTGTGGAGAGTGAGTGTAGGGGGCTAGGATGTTGACTGAGCAGAGGAAGAAATTAGGCTGATGTGTTTGGGGGTGGATATTAGTGTGAACACACTTAGAAGGGCATGTATTTTTCCTCTTTCTATCAACCTGCAAACCTGACACAGGAAACTTCCCTTTTTTTCAGCTCTGGATTTATTTTTTAAACCCCTGTCCTGTACTTCATTAGGATTTTCATTTGGGGCTAGTGTTAATCCTTTGTAATTGCTCCTATTTGGTAGCAATTTAATGTGGTGCCATGAACATTTCAGAAGGCACCCTGTCCAAATTTAGTTCTTGTCAAAGTGGAGCGTGACAAATCTTTCTCACCCCAAAGACTTTTTATGTGCAGCTGCTCCTATTCCAATCAAATCATGGGCATTGATTCAAACTTAATATAAATATAAAACCTCTAGCACGTAGTAGTCTTCAGTTAAGCCTACCTTGGCAACTCTTGTTAGGTATTGATTGGAAATCCAAAAAAGAATTTCCATTGGATAGACATCTTGAAAGCAAATTGAATTTTGTCAAACTGTGACATGTTTGAATACCAACTGTCTGGAGTATAGAAAATAAATATTATTCATTGATAATTATTCAAGATTGATTTGAAAAAACAAAAATGCATGTTGAAATGATGAGAGTAGTTCAGTAGGACCAAGTTGTATCAAAAGCTTTAAGGGGTCTTATTTCTTACAGTAACTGATACTGTAGAATTCTATTTCACCAATTCTTCTTCCAAAGCATTTGGGTTTTAAGATTTGATTACAGAATTTTCGTCGATAGTAATGTAAGATTTTTTAGAAACGTGACTGGAAACTTGGTAGAGATTCATTCAGCCAGCTTGAGTGACCACCCCACCACCACCACCTCTCAGGAGCCAGTGTGGGAAGGGAAAGCAGACAGGGTGCTAGAAAGGTCTTCACAGGATGAGCTGGGCAACAGTTACTTGAGTAAATCTTCATTTCTCTTTAATCACCAAGCTTTCTTTGAGAATAATAAAGGATTAACTCTAATCATGCCAAATGACAGACCTGGTATTTTATCTTCGCTCTTTCTTACAGTGAATTCGTTGATACCTTAACTGATTGGTTGAAAAGCAAGAGGCACCGCAGTTAATTGACTGGAAAAACATAAGACTGAGGATTCCAGATTTATTTAGTGAGATGCCAATTGCCTTTTTTTGTTTGTTTGTTTTAACTATTTAGTGTTCATTTTTTTCTCACCAGTATAATAATCATTTCTTAGATGTCAGATAGGGCCAACCCGATAATATTCAGGTAGTTGGCTATTTTTTCTTAGTTGAATAAGCTTTTCAATTCAGTAGTGGTTGTTCCGGAGTGTTGAGTTCACTTTCATGATTATCTTTAAGCTAAAGGACTGCTTTCAGTATATTGAAAAGGTCTGAACTTTCTGTAATCAGAGGTAGGCATAGCTATTTAGACACTTCCCAGCAGGTCAAAGGTACCCTGCTCTGGAAGAAGGGCACTCTAGAGCTATTGTTATGAAGAATCAGCCTTGTCACTGGCCCCTAGCCTTGTGCGGTAGAATGTTTTCTTTGGGATCCTGCCCTGGAGATGGAAATCAGGTTCTAACAGTGTTTCTCTTTTAAATGGAATTATCAGCAGTCCTTCTTGGGGAAAAGAGCAGAATGGAATTTGCCTGCTTTCTGAAGATAACTCAGCTTTACCTCAGTTGTCAACCACCCTTGGTGTTAGAAAGTTGTCAGATCAGTTGGCTCCAAAGCACTTGGCTGTTGCACGTGTGCTTATTCTTTTGTTTTTCCTCAACTGGCTTATCAGTGACACAGAAATTATTGAATTGTTTTCATTGTCACAGGAGAGTTTAATTATACATAAGTGCTTGGCTGTCTTTTTTTTTTTTTTTCCTCTCACTTTCTAGTCTCCTTTGGGTTTTCCTAATGCTGTGTTTCTAATACCCAGCTGCCTAGATATCCAAATTAAATGAGTTATTTTAATTAAAATCACTATGTAGATCACCAAAAGGGAGAGAGTAGCATCAGTCATTTATCCATGAACATTCTGTCTTTGTTGACAAGACAATTTCTTACAACACTGAGATATGCTATGCTTAGGGATTGTAAACATGAGTTTGAACTTAGAAACTGCTTTTCTTTTTTGGTTCCAAGTTGTTGCATTCCATTCATCAACTCTCCACTTCAGAAATCACAGGTGTGCTCACTAACTCCTGCTTCTGGCTCGACAAAATGGCTGTGTTTTCCTTCTTACACTAAAACCATTGAACCTTCCTCCATGCCTGCGGGGCATGACTCGATTGCCCCTACCTCCCATGTTTCAGAATGATGGAACCCCCTACTTCTGGCTGGTTTTTAGGTTGGCATGTGCTGCTTATTCTTGGAAGTATGCAAAGAACTGATACAAATTCAGACATAGAACATTTTTACCCTACTGCTAACCGAAAGGTCAGCAGTTCAAAACCACCAGTGGCTTCACAGGGGAAAGATGTGACAGTCTGCTTCTGTAAAGGTTTACAGCCTTGAAAACCTTATGGGGTCACTATGAGTTGGAATCAACTCAGTGGCAGTAGGTGGTATCCATTCCCCCAATTTGTTTTTGTTTATTGTGGTAATATATATAAAAAAAAAAAAAAATTTTTTTTTTTTTATATAAAACATAAAAATTTCTACATTAACCGTGCTTAAGTTTACAATTCACTGGCATTAATTACATTCACCATGTTGTATAACCATCACCACTAATTATTTCCAAAACATTTTCATCACCCCAAATAGAAACCCTGACCCCATTAAGTAATAAATCCTCATTTCACCCTCCCCCCAGCCCTTGGTATCCACTAGTCTACTTTCTGTCTCTATGAGTTTGCCAATTCTAGATATTTCATGTAAGTGGACTCATACAATGTTTGTTCTTTCGTGTCTGACTTATTTCACTTAGCAAAATGTTTTCAGGGTTTATCTATGTCATAACAGCTATCAGGACTTCATTCTTCTTTATAGCTGAATAATGTTGCATTGTATATATATATATATATATATATATATACTACATTTTATTTATCCATTCATCTGTTGATGGCCTTTGGGGTTGTTTCCACCTTTTGGTTATTGTAAGTAGTGCTGCGATGAACGTTGTTGTTCAAGTATCTATTTGAATCCCCAGTTTTATTTTTGCCATGACCTACACTTGACCTGTGTAATCTAGTTTTAATCTGCTGTTTCAGACATTTTTCATCATGAAAAATATCCTAAGGAAAAAATCCATGTATCTTCACAGGTAAAATGCTATGGATTCTTGTTACTAAAAGTAGAAGCTTTGAATGTGATTTTAATGCATTATTATTTGTTCAGCACATTTTTTCAGTGTCTTGACAGCACCCAACAACAACAGCCATATGGCAGGCACTATTAAGCACTAGGGATACAAAACAGACAAAATCTCTGCCCTCAGAGAGCTTAGATTCTACTGGAAGTTGACAGACAATATGCTATTAAACAATTAAGTAAACTAGAAAATTTCATATTGTGATAAGAGTTATGAAGAAAACAATTAGGATGATTTTGGAGCCCTGGTGGCACAGTGGTCAAGAGCTATGGCTGCTAACCAAAAGGTCAGCCGCTCCTTGGAAACCTTATTGAGCAGCCCTACTCTGTCCTATAGCATCACTATGAGTCAGAATTGACTTGATGGCAATGGTTTACGGGTTTTTGTAGAAAATAGAGGGAAAGGCTTCAAAAAATAAGGTGGTTAGGGAGGACTTGTCTGAGAATTGATCTCTGAACGGAAACCCTAAGGATACCAAGGTGCCAGCCATTGAAGGTAAAAGCGTTTTCCAAGCAGTAGGTAAGGAAGTGCAAAGGCCAAGGGGCAGGAAACAGCTTCACAATTTGAGATCCAGCAAGGAAGCTAGCTAACTCATAGTGAGCAAGGGCAAAAGTGACAGACAAGTCTGGAAACATAGGAGGGTAACAGATTATGTCATACTTATAAGCTAGGCATGGATTTTGGGTTTGATTCTGAGTAGAATGGGAAGCCTTTGAAAGGTTTAAGTACAGGACTGATTCAATCTGATTCTTGCTTCTAAAAGACCACTCTGGTTGCTCTGTGGTAAATAGATTACAGAGAACCAAGAGCAAGAGGAAGACTACGAGTTTAGAAGATTATTGCCAATAGGTAGGTGAGAGATGTTGATGGTTTGGTAGGGGAGAAAAGAGGCAGAGAGATTTAAGATATATTGGAGATTTTAGAATGAGAACTAATAGGACATTCTTACTTAATTCCTACAAATGCTCAGTTTACAACAAGAAAACTGATTTCCAAAGAGGTTAAGTAACTGACTTAGGCAGTAAGCAGAGGGCCACTGCAAATGACATGCTCTTGTCTTCATGTTTGTTAGAGATTCTTAAACTTTAGCGTGCATTAGAATCACCTGGAGTCTTATGAAAACACAGAATACTGGCTCCTAACCCCAGAGCTTCTGATTCAGTAGGTTGGGTAGAGGAGGGGATGAAGAATCTGCATTTCTAGTAAGTTTCCAGGTAGTACCGATGCTGCTATATTTTGCCTGGGGCCTATATTTTGAGAACCAATGCCTGTGCTACTGTTTCTAGTGGTACAGTGAAGCTGAAGATTAAATTGTATGCAAGAGATGGTGTTCCCACTTCCCAGGAAAGCTAACAGCTTGCTGTCACATCAGACATTGTAGCCAGTCTACATAGACAAAGTAGGAAAAAAAAAAAAAACAGACAGTGTTAAAGTTAATTATCTTTGAAAAAAAGAAAGAGAAGTATAAAATGGATTTAATTCACTTATAATTACTCATCTTTCCACTTCATTGTTTCTGTATAGACACTTCCATTTTGTACAAATATACCAATAGAATTATAGCCATAGAGACTGGAGAAACCCTGAAAGTATGGCCCTTGCACACCCCATCAGCTCAGGAATGAGGTCACTCCTGAGGTTCACCCTTCAGCCAAAGACTGAAAGGGCCCATGGGACAAAGCAAGACTAAAGGGGTACATCAGCCCTGGGGCAGGGACTAGAAGTCAGGAGGGAACAGGAAAGCTGGTAATAGGGAGCCCAGGGTTGAGAAGGGAGAGTGTTGACATGCCGTGGGGTTGTTAGCCAGTGTCGTGGAGCAATGTGTGTACTAACTGCTTGAGGAGAAACTGGTTTGTTCTGTAAACCTTCATCTAAAGTACGATTTAAAAAATAATAGTAATTACAGCCATCATTTAGAAGAATGAAGTGTGAACTTAAAAACCTGATCTGAAATACCTTTTGTACAGTTGCTCCATATGTAACAACTGTTAAAAGAGAGTAAAACCATCTTGATCTATAGGAAATAGAGAATATAGTATGCAGGCAGTAACAAGGCTAAATTCCATAGAATTCTATAATGTTTGAGCAGGAAAGAGCTCTAGGAATTATTGGAACCAAACCTTGGAATTTTATAAATAAAGAAAATAAGGCCCAGAGACATAAGATAGCTTACCCATGGTCACGCAATGAATTATTTTCAGATCTATGACTAGAACTGTTCTTTCTGCTGTACTATACACATTACTTTTCCTGCCAATAAAACATTTTAATGAAATAGGTAAGGGAAAAATTCATCAGTCATCCGGAAGCTTTTTCTGCACTGACATTTTCCACAGCCAATACCATAAATGAAAACATCCAGATCAGATGAGCAATTGACTTTTTCACTTTGGATTTTCTAAGTCAATCACCTGATGATTGAGTCCAAAATAACTGTTTTTTTTTTTTTTTTTTCTAAATTACTCGTGTGGTTGTATGTCTAGACCTCAGACACCATGGCCCTTTGCCTCTAAAGGTAAAATTGCAGGCTTGGTGACACCGCAAATAGTGTTTCAGTAGCTCTAAGCTTATCAGTAAGTGAATTCCAAAACATTTGCAACACAGCATATGAATTTCCCCACGAATGTGCTATATATGTGTCATCACTAGATAAAATTCAGCCCTGCAAAGTGGCTTAAAGGACAGAGTGACCCAAAAATGAACACAGCAGATAAGGTAATTTCACAGTAGGGCAACAGTCTGCTTAAGTGTCCTAGACAAAACTGATATTGAGACCCTCAGTGTTTCCCTGGGTATCACTTATGGTTAAGTCAACAATTTTTGTTTCCTACCCCCTCTGTCCTGTAGGGTCGCTATGAGTCGGAATTGACTTGATGGCACTGAGTTTGGTTACCCCTCGTCTGGGAGTTGTGATAAAGTGGATTGCCACAATTTTCCAAGGGATGCGTGCTGAGAACATGTTGCAAATAATGGACAATAGGAAGTAATAGGGGAGAGGGGAAACAAGGTCTTCATCCCAGAGAAACTTCAAGTCAAGGAGGACTGAGTCATATCAAGGAAATGTATTGAAATGCACTTCAAGTCTCTCACTCTGCATTGCCACAGAAGAAGGCAGAATGTAGCTGCTACAATTTTTATTCATCGAGGAATATTGTTTAAATTTATGTATAATAAGTTTTGCTTAAGCAAATTCATTTATTTGAAAGTTCACAAACTATGGGTTTCAGGACTGCTTTTCACCTTAAAAATTATTGTATACTCCAAAGATCTTATATCTATCATATTAGAAACTACAACTAGGAATTTAAGAACTACTTAGTTATTAATATATTTTAAAGGGTCCTTGGTGGCACAATTATTCAGCACTTGGCTGCTAACCAAAAAGTCAGCAGTTTGAACCCACCAGCTGCTCCGCAGGAAAAAGACATGGCAGTCTGTTTCTGTAAAGATTACAGCCTTGGAAACCCTATAGGACAGCTCTACTGTATCCTATAGGGTCACTATGAGTTGGAATTGACTCAAAGGCAATGAGTTTTGTTTTGTTTTTAATATATTTCAAAACAACAGTAACTAAGATATTTTAAGAAAACTCAGTATATTTTTCCAAACCAAACCTGTGGCTGTTGAGTCAATTCTGACTTAGAGTGACCCTATAGGACAGAGTAGAACTGCCCCCATAGAATTTCCAAGGAGCAGCTGGTATATTCAAACTGCTGACCTTTAGGTTAGCAGATGTAGCTCTTAACCAGTATGCCACCAGGGTTTCCATATTTTTCAAAACAAACAAAAAAACTTAATGAGAAGAGTGGTACTGTTTATAGTTTTTGCATACCTTATTAATGCCTGGATTAATAAAAGAAAGCTAGATTCTCATATCTGCTTCTGTATTCAGTCCTTCATGATACGTTATTTTGGTTTACATGTAAAAAAAAAAATCTGGTCTTACACAGATATGTAGTTGGAAAGGGGAGGACCTCTTGGACTCCCTGAAAGTGACTTGGGGACCCCTCAGTGGTCCTTAGACCCCTCTTTGAGACCCATGTGTCCAAAAGAATACTCCCATCACCACTGGAGTAAGGTTAGACATATTTTGGGATCCTGTGGAGGGAAGCATGGACTTTGGAACCATGTAGGTCTATATGTCAGTCCTAACTGAGCCTCTTACTGCCTCTGAACCTTAATATCTCTGGACATCATCTATAAAATTGGGATAATCCCACTTAACTTGCAGGTTGTTATGTTGTTGTTAGGTGCCACTGAGTCTGTTCCAACTCATAGCAACCCTATGGACAACAGGATTAAACACTGCCAGGTCTTATGCCATCCTCACAATCATTATTATGCTTGAGCCCATTGTTATAGCCACTGTGTCAGTCCATCTCACCGGGGGACTTCCTCTTTTCCTCTGACCTTCTACATTACCAATCATGATGTCCTTCTCCAGGGACTAGAGGCTTGTATCCTTCACCCTGTTTCCCCAAAGGGTACATCTTATGTAACTATAAAACAATGTCGAAACAAGGAAATCAGTATTGGTACAATGTATGTCATTTTGTCACATAAGTAGATGTGTGAAACAAACAAATATACCAGTTATTGTTGAGTTGATTCCAACTCATGGCGACCCCATGTGCACAGAGTAGAACTGTACTCCTCAGAGTTTTCAAGGCTGTGATCTTTCAGAAGCAGATTGCCAGGCCTTTCTTCCAAGGTTCCTCTGGGTGGGTTCTAACTGCCAACCTTTTGATTAAAACGCTTAACCATTTGTGTCCCCCAAGGACTCCTTGACATTATCCATGTGGAACTACCACTGAAACCAAGGTACAGATTCTTCTATATCCACAAAAATCTCCCTCCTGCTACCCTCATAGTTACACTCAGTCCTCTTCTACCTACCTTCCCTAGCCCGTGTTGTCCTTGTTGTTAGATGCCGTTGAGTCGGTTCCAATTCTTAGCGACCCTATATACAACAGAACGGAACACTGGCTGATGCTGGGCCATCCTCACAATCATCGCTATGTTTGCGCCCATTGTGCAACCACTGTGTCAGTCTGTCTCACTGAGGGTCTTCCTCTTCTTCACTGACCCTCTACTTTACCAAGCGTGACATCCTTTTGCAGGGACTGAACCCTCCTGATAACATGTCCAAAGTGTGTGAGACATAGTCTTGCCATCCTTGATTCTAAAGAGCATTCTGGCTGTACTTTATCCAAGACAGACTTGTTTGTTCTTTTGACAGTCATGGTATATTCAATATTCTTTGCCAACACCATAATTCAAAGGTAGTAATTCTTCTTCAGTCTTCCTTATTCATTGTCCAGCTTTCACGTGCAATTGAGCCGATTGAAAACACCATACCTTGGGTCAGGCATACCTTAGTCTTCAAGGTGACATCTTTGCTTTTTAACACTTTAAAGAGGTATTTTGCAGCAGATTTGCCCAATGCAATGCGTCTTTTTATTTTTTTGACTGCTGCTTCCATGGATGTTGATTATAGATCCAAGTAAAATAAAATCATTGACAACTTTAGTCTTTTCTCCATTTATCATGATGTTGCTTATTGGTCCAGTTGTGAGGATTTTGTTTTATGTTGAGGTGTAATCCATACTGAAAGCTGTAATCTTTGATCTTCAACAGTAAGTGCGTCAAGTTCTCTTCACTTTCGGCAAGGAAGGTTGTGTCATCTGCATGAGGTTTAGAGATAATACATGTAAAGTGATGCTGATAAGATAGTCCGTAAATAAGTAGATACCATGATTGGTGGTATTTTGGGCTGGAGGCAGATGAGGGAAAGACAAAGGGATGAATTCAGTTCAGTACCAGGAAGTTCAGAGGAATAGTAGGTAGGTAGTGAGTTGAGGATTAAAAAAAAAAAAGAAGTGTAAGGAAGATAATCCATGTTAGGCTGGAGTAACAGCTTGGTTTATCTAGGTGGGAATGGGCTCAGGGACCCAGTCTTTGGGTCTAATGAGCATTCTACTGCTGATTTCCAATTGTTTTTATTCCCTGACTCATTTATAAAATTCTAAATTGACTTCAGGGTCTATGGGAAGGAAAGAGAAAACATGAGCTCTTATACAAAGTGGTTAACGATGAAGTTAAAGCAAATCATAAGGGAATAATACAGTTATAGTGTTCATACCAAATTAGCTGAACATGTTTAGGAAGAGTGTGATTGGCAGATCAGGGAAGGCTTCATGGAGGAGGTGGTGCTACAGAATAAAAACTAGTTAGAGGAAGAAGATGGGGTAGGGAGAACGTTCCAGAAAGGCAAGATGGTAGGAAGAAAAGTATGGAGCTAGGAGATGGCTTATCATATTTGAGGACAAAAGAAGATCCTTATTTGACAGGAGCTGTGGGTTCACTGGGCATAATTGGAGAGAATGTTAGGCGGGACTAGATGGCAGAGAAATTTAAGTATTAGTTTAACGACATTAAATAACAGCAGTGTTCTTTTAATTTGTATAACATTTAAAGCATGCCTAGCACATTTACAAGTCTTATCTGTTATTTCCTATACATTATCTCATGCAGATTATGTCATAAATCTGTTTTATTGATGAATACCTATGAAGAGAACTGTGCCTGCTTTTGGTTGCTCTCTAGTGTCTTCACATAGTTGGTTTATCGTATCTGAAAGAGGGCTGGCCTGAAGGCATCTCCTCTGCCAGTGCCAGAAGCAAAATTCAGATGTAACTCATATAGAGATAAAGACACCATTAATAGAAATGTCTGAGTGAAGCACAAATTAGTAGAAAAACCTGGATATCCATGAATTCAATAGATTCAAGAGGCAAATCTAATGCTTTAGCATATTAAGGTAAGAAGGGGCTTTAGACATCTTCAAGCCCAGCCTCCCTCAATTCAAAAGAGAAAATTTGGGTTTTTTATCTCCAAGCTCCAAGTCCAAAGCTCAGCCGACAACACAAGATTTAGATGCCTTCACATAGTATTTTTCCAAATTCTTGTTTAATTACCAAGCTCCTTTAAAAAACAAACCAAAACAAGAATTATTACATGCAATTTTCATTGTTTGAAACAAAGTAAAGCTGCTCTATTTGAAGAAGGTTCCTCCCAAGAATCTTCTGGGTTCATGGAACACAGTTTGAAAACCCAATTAGGATGATAATGCTTGGTGGTGGTGTGTTGGGAGTGGATGAGAGCCTGAAGTCAGAGGAGTAGAGTTTATCAGGGCTGAATAAAGACCAAAATTGGATCCTACCCCAGAATGCAATATTATTTCTTATAAGGCTGGCCCTTCCTTTCAGTCCCTTCTGTAATTTGGGGTTTAAGAGAAACCTATAGCAATCAGCTGGAAAATTCTCTCCAGTAAGGGTGAAAAAGGAGAGGTTGTAGTATTAGTACTGGGAACATTGGATTTGAACTGATGTTATTGAGAATATCTCAATGATTCTATATCAACAGTATAAGGATCTAGGTTGGAGATAATATTTGGGGAAGTTTGTACACAAGAGGTAAACTGAAGCTAAGTAATTATCTTCAGGCCCATAAAATCCACTATCAATAAAATTCTTAAGCAGTTTTAGCCAAACATCTACATTCCCCAGAGATAGATGATTCATCTCCAAGATTGCAAAAGCAACCAGAAATGATTTTGAAAGGCTACAGGTCATGTTTGTAATAGTAATTCAGATATGTTTTGTCCATCATATCCTTTTTTTTTTTAGGTCTTTAAATTTCTAAGGTCTAAGGCCAATGACGGCAATTCTTTCAGTTAGAAATTTCTTGTTTTGGAAAATTGGAGATCCAGATACCTCTGAGAATTGTTTGACCCACCAAGTTCGAATTATATCTGTCCGCAGTATACATTATTATTGGATAAAATGCATGCAGGGCCCTAGTGGCTGGATACACAAAATATTGATTTAGGTCATTTCTGGCAGTTACTGAACAAAAGATTGAAATGAAGAGCTTGTTTATCTATCTAAGAGGCTAACAGTGTCACAGGGTCAAATCAGAGAATAACCATTTAACCTCATATTTGAATTTATATCTTGAGAACAAGACTTAGAATATCAAAGAGAAAGAATTTCTCTGTTTCAAACCTTGAAAGAACATGAAAGACCAAAACTAGTTGTTCTGTTTTAATAACGTGTATTCTATACATATTATTTAAAAAAGATTTACACATAACTGTACTCTGAGGTAATAGTCCTGAACCAAGCTGTTCAGGCCTGACTTGGACCTATAATTTATACATAGAGTTATAAAATGTAGCTGAACCTAGACGTTAAGCAATAAGTACCATGTTGTTAGTTGCTATTGAGTTAGTGCCGACTCATGGCAACTTTATGTACAACAGAACGAAAAGTTGCCCAGTCCTGTGTCATCCTCTCAGTCATTGCTATGTTTGAGCTCATTGATGCAGCCACCATGTCAATCCATCTCAGTGAGGGTCTCCCTCTTTTTTACTGACTTTCTACTTTACCAAGGGAAACCCTGGTGGCACAGTGGTTAAGTGCTACGGCTGCTAACCAAAGGGTCAACAGTTCAAATCCACCAGGCAATCCTTGGAAACTCTATGGGGCAGTTCTATTTTGTCCTGTAGGGTTGCTATGAGTTGGAATCGACTCAGTGGCACTGGGTTTTTTAGGTTTACTTTACCAAGCATAATGAGAGATCGGTCCCTCCCCCCAATACCATATTCAAATTAAGTGAGATGAAGCCTCGCCATCCTTGCTTCTAAGGAGCATTCTGTATGTACTTCTTCCAAGACTGATTTATTCATTCTTCTGGTAGTCCATGGTATTTTCAATATTATTTGCCAACCCCACAATTCCAAGGCGTCAATGCTCCTTTGATCTTCTTTTTTACATTGCCCAGCTTTCGGATGCATATGAGGCAATTGAAAATACCATGGCTTAAGTCATCAAAGTGACATCTTTACTTTTTAAGATCTAGGTCCACATTTATTATCAAAAAAAAAAAAAAAAGGAATAAACTATTTTCTAGAATGCATTGATTTGGGCTATTTATTATCTAAGGAACTTGAACTAGTGAACCAAAGATGACACTTCAGAATTACGTGAACAATTTCCATCAAGCACAGGACTTTAGTTATAAGAAAAACTCACCCACTTAGATATGATTCACCTAATCTAAGTGAATAGCAGCAGAAACCTCCACTGTGTAGGCTTTTGCTCTGTACGTCTGTAATCAGCATATTAAAATAAAGAAGACTACCTCATTTTTTGCCATTTATATGCTATTCTATTCCCGATCTCTAGGGGCTCATGTCCAGGTATCTGCTTCAAGAAAAATATGTTTATATTATTTCCAGTTTAGCTTCCATGAATGAATTTTGCTTTGAAAACCAAGTAACTTCCTAATGATGTCTCAAAAAGGTTGAATATGTTGTTGATATTACCTTGACCAAAATGTTGAGCACTCTTGCCAAGCACTTTGACCTCCATTACCTTGTTGGAAGAGACAGAATGAGCCTTCAGAAGTGTTCAATTAGTTAGGACTTTGCAAGGTCTTTTCAAAATCCTGTCAAGGCCCTCCCTTCCCTGCCCCATCGCCTTTTTGAGATTTCAAGGTTTTGCTTCTAGCTTTCTGTATTGTTGAAAGAAAGCAATGAATAAGCCCAAGTGTTCTAGAAAATCCATGACATTGAAATCTGTCTCTTCACGTGGTTTTCATGTTTCCCTTTTGAATTTCAACTTGACATTGCTTCATGAGTTACATCTGCCCTTCTGGTTTTTTATTCACTCCCTTTGAAAAGTTTGGCTTAGTAGTTAATACTGCACACAGATTTCGGTAGCTTTTTTGTTTGCTATGTTTTCTTGGAGTCTGTGGGGGGTACATATTCAGCAGGTTGAGTGTGAAATCATGCACACAGCTGTCATTAGTCTTATCAGGATTACACATCGAATCCCCCAAGCAGAGAACCAAAAAGGCATCTACCTTTTGAGCTTCCTCTGCATTAGTGGCAGGAAGATATGGAGTAATGGCAGACTTACAGCTCTTTCAAGGATGAAGGTTATAACCCTTCATTCAAGTCAATGCTTGTTAATGTTATAACTTTTTTTTGAAGTTGACCTTTTGGCCTCCCCTCATATGCAGCAATGTATCATCACCATCAGTAGAGGCTTTGTAGAACTGTGTTTTGCTCTCGTAAAACATGAAATTGCGTATAGAAGAAAAGGGAGAAAGCATCATTTATTTAGGGACCTAGAGACCTCTGCTGGTTAAGTGACTTGGTGAGTGTTTTTCTAATTTTATTATTGAGAAGGTAAGATATACAGCTCTCTTCAGTATTAGTGATTTGCTTTAGAATTAAATTACAGGTAATTTGGAGGCTCACTGAGTGAAAATACTGAGCTCAAGGCAGCTAAAAGACCTATTACGCATAGTCAGTAGCATCTTCCGATTATAGTCACGCACGGCATAATATCCATATGGGCAATGTCCTACTGTATATAAGATTATAATAGAGTTCAGGAATCCCAATAAAAGAATGGGACGTAACAGATGGAGTGAATGCAACAGCTTCCCACACACAGCACGTGTATCCCTTGTCTCTTGTATACAAAGAGACTGTGTGCCAGGCGTATAATGGTACAGTACGTATATAACCTATAATACATGTATCTTCATAGTCATAATAAACATCTGTGTTACAGGCTTATATATGTACTGTACTTTCTTTTGTTACTTTAATGTGAACTTTTCCTACTCACAAATTAAGTTTACCTTATAATAGTGTATGCGTCAACTCATAGGTGGCAGCATCCAATCTCGTGTATCGCGCATTTTTTGAGTGTTGTAGCATTATCTATCTTTAATTTTTTTTTTTTTTTTCAAAAATTTTACCGTGAAGTGCATCATGGCTCCCAAACACAGCAAAACCAGTGCTGGTGATAACAGCAACAAGAGACAAAGGAGAAATACCAATTTGGAAGTGAAACAAAAGCTTATTAAACAACATGAAAGTGGGAAATCAGTGCATGCTGTTGCTCGTGATTTAGGCATGTTCCCACAACATCCAAATGACGTACCATCCTATTTCGCAGAGCATATTGCAGTCGTTAAGCAACGCATGACTCCTGATACCTACTATGATGATTATGTCTACACTGGTAAACATAACCCTATAGAAATGCTCTGTAAGCAGGTAGCATTTATGAGAGATAGCTATGGTGCTCTTCTACATGGTCTTTGAGCTAAAGGTCTTCCCTTAAATTCAGTTAATATCATAGTTCATCATGAATTGTTCCTTAAGCAAGACTTGGTATTTATGAATACTTTTTATGGGATATGGAATTAATTTTGTCCTTATCTCTGTTAAGGACAAGGAAAGAAAATGTGGCTTCAATTGAAGCAATTTTGGTAATGGGGTGAGGACAGTGAGCAAAGTGAAGATTAAGTACTTCCTCAAATTCTTGTGCTGACTGTGGGCAAGGTTTGGTTTCCTACAAAGGTTTAGGTAAAAATAGGACTGACTCGGGGATTTGGGGTTCTAGAGCCCTACTCCTTTGGACAAGATTCTATCAAGATGAAATCGGGCAATAATAAGCAGCTATGATAGTCTTGAAGGAGAAAAAAAAGTCAGAAAACTTATCTGTAAAACCTGTGGGAGCGAAGTGTATCAGTTGGGGGCAGGCTAAGCTGCTGTAACATAGAGACCCAACAATACAATGGTTTAAATAAGTTTATTTTTCTCTCGATATTGTTCCAAAGATAGGTGGGGGATAGGAGTCGGGGGGCTAGGGTTATATGGCTGCTTTGCTCTACAAGGTCATTCAAGGTCCAAGGCCAGTAGGTCAGCATCTCCGTCCTAAGTGCATAGCTCCCATCTTTGAATCCAAGGTTGTTTCAGTTGACACTGTTTTTCAACCTGGGAAGGGTATAAGAAGATTCCAGGCAAACGTCTTGAAGTAAACAGCCTGGGAGTTGCTCTCATCACTTTCACACACACACCAGTGTCGTGAATTAAGAAGGTTGCCTTTAGTCGCAGAGGAATCTGGGAATATAGTGTACAGCTGGAAGTACGGGGGCCAGCTGAATGTGGCAGGATTGTGGTGGAGATTTCTCCTACTAAAAGTTAAAAAAAGAAGTATAGGTACTGGCAGGAAAGGCAGTTAATTTTTTTATATGGATAATGGTAGTTCTCTTCGTTCTGCCTTTAGGTAATTAAAAGACCAGCAGCAACACAGACCACAAAAACTTGAGGTTAAGAATAGGGTATAGGATGCTATGTTGCTTCTAAAAGAACCCCCCCCCCGACCCCACCCTCTATCCAGCCTCGTAATTTGCCTAAGACCTGAACAAGGGACTTTTGTCCCTTCATTGCATACGATAAAAGAATATTGAGCTTGCACTGAATGTACGTTTTTTTCTTCGCCTTTTGAACTGCTGTAGCTCAACCTAATTGGATTCAAAAAATAAATGATATCCACGTGGCCATTGAAGAAAATGTCTTTTGGGAATGTAAAGCAAATGGAAGGCCTAAGCCTACATACAGGTGGCTAAAAAATGGTGAACCACTGTTAACTCAGGTAAGCAAATGGATGATAATTGTGCCTTAGTATTGACTGTGATGTTTAGTGTGGCCTTATTGCTATGGAAATAGGAAAATGGTGAGTTGTTTCAAAAATAATATGCAACCAAGTGCCCTTAATAGTGGAAAAAGTGAAGGTGAATTCTGTTGATAAATAGAAAGTGTGTGTAGATCCATTTTGTCAGCCTCTTGCAGTTAGGCTTCATACCAGATCTTTGGTCTTCACAGATTAACATCTATGGCTTTACTATTGGAAAGTCTCTCAGAAGGTCTAGAGCACATAGTTTTACTAAGACACAAATCTGCAAGTACAGTAGGCAAGAGTAACTCACTTAGCAAGTGAGTGACCTCTCAGCATCTGTTATGGATTGTGTTCCCCAAAAATATGTGTTTAAATCCTAATCCTTATATAAAACCAAAAACCCACTGCCATCGAGTCGATTCCGACTCATAGCGACCCTATAGGACAGAGTAGAACTGCCCCATAGAGTTTCCAAGGAGCGCCTGGCGGATTTGAACTGCCAACCTCTTGGTTAGCAGCCGTAGCACTTAACCACTACGCCACCAGGGTTTCCAATCCTTATATAGGCAGAAAAAATCCTGGTAGTGTTGTGGTTAAAAGCCACACTGCTAACCAAAAGGTCAACAATTTGGTTCTACCAGGTGCTCCTTGGAAACCATATGGGGCAGATCTTCTCTGTCCTATAGGGTCAGAATGGACTCAATGGCGATGGGTTTTATACAGGTGGATGTAATCCTATCTGGAAATCGGGTTTTCTTTGTTATGCTAATGAGGCTGTGTCAGTGAAGGGTGTGCTTGAAACCAATCACTTTTGAGATACAAAATGAGCAGGTGAGGCACAGAAGTAAGGACAAATAAGGGAAGATAGATGCCACAGGAAGATCACCAATGAATATTATAGCACTTTCACCTTTTAAAATGTATACAGTATGAGTAGAATTTTTCGATTTACTAATTCAAAGACGAGGATCTTTCTCCAGAATGAACAGAGAGAGCCTTCCCTTAGAGCTGGCACCCTGAATTTGGACTTCTAGCCTCCTAAACTGTGAGAAGATAAATTTCTGTTTTAAAGCCACCTATATGTTTTTTTTTATATGTGGTATTATTTCTTTGATAGCAGCACCAGGTAACTAAGACAGCATCTAAACTTCCATCCCAGCATGGTTTTGTTATTCTCTTCTGTCCAGAGAGACTCCTGGACAATACAATACAGTTAAGTTCACCATCGAAACACCCACTTGACCTCAGGCATGTAGTAGTGACAAATTCAAGCACAAGATTAATGTCTCTATAAAACATAAGTAGAAGAAAAACTGAAAGTGATGAGTGGAGCTGAAGCTACCAGCCTGTTGGCCTGGAAGCGGGCTATGGTAGGTGGGAGCTCAGGTGTACAAAATGCTCTACAAAGACAGTACAGTATCTTTGGAGCAAAGGCCAGGGAGGGTGGAGACCCTTTCCATCGATTGCCATCAGATGAAAGAAGGAGCTAAACTGCTGCCTGGCTTAATAGGATGCTGCAGTATAAGAGAGGTGGCAGGGACTGAGCCACAGCTCTGGGCCAGAAGCTGCAGGATTTCCCTTATTACTGTAGGGCAGGACCTCTGAGAGGCTACAATTCAACCTGTTTCTCGACTGGCGGTTCAGGGGATGAGAAGGAAGCAGCCACAGAATTGCTAAACAGGGGGAGAAAGAACAAACAATAAAAAACTTACTATCAAAATAAATCTGTAAACCAATATTCTGGAATTATCAAAATAAACTCGTAAACCAATATTCTGGAACACATGAAGATCTATCAGTGTAACAGTCCAGCAAAGAAATAGAAATAAATTTGCTTAGGATGCTCAAAAGGAGCCCTGGTGACACAGTGGCTGCTAACTGAAAGGAAGGTGGTGGGAACCCACCATCTGCTCCATGGGAGAGAGATGTGACAGTCTACTTCCATAAAGATTACAGCCTTGGAAGCCCTGTAGGGCAGCTCTACTCTGTCCAGTAGGGTCACTTTGAGTCAGAATTGACTCAACAGCAATGAGTTTTAGGATGCTCAAAGAGATAAATGAAGGAATTGTGTCCATAAACATAAACAAGACATTTAAAAAAGTTGAGCAAGTAGTTTTAAAAAAAGAACAAAATAGAAGTATTAGAATTATATCATCATTGAATTAAACTCAATCATGTGAATTAGTGAATTGAAAACAGATTCCACTCATGCTGTATACCTTTTGCAAGGGGGAAGTGCTGTGTTACAATAATATTCACAAAGTATTTGGAAGGTGTGCTTCACAAGCAATTTTAGCGACGGCACTGGGTGTTTTTTTTTTTTTAACTTGTATTAGCACTTCACATGCATAATGTCATCTGATATTCTCAAGAGAGCTTACGAGGTAAGTGGTAATTGTTATGCGCATTTTACAGACAAGGAAAACTAAGACCGAGCAGTTTGCCTAAGATTGCATTGTTAGTTAGTAATGGAGCCTGGATCCAAATATTAAATGTCTACTGGATCCAGAGCTGTGGATATGTATATGGAAAATTTCTCTTGGAAAGGAATGAGGAGGAGAAGCTGTGACACAAAGCGAGGGAAAGTTTAAATACATTTTGAAACTTTTGCTTCACTCTCTGTCCTAGCTCAGATTCTCTAGAAACGCTGTGAGACAGAGATTTGCATGCAGGAGGTATATTGGAGAATGCTTTGAACATCATGGGCAATGGAGTCCGGGAAGCAGAACTGGGCAGAAGGAAAAGTTAAACAGTGATGCAGTTGCAACAAAGGCCTCCAGAGGGTGCTACAGAGCAGCATGGCCAGTGTTTTCCAAAACTGAAGCAAGGGAAGCAGAGTCCTTGTACCCCTACATTGATCAGTCATTGGATTTGGGAAAGGGGGTGTAACCTTGGGCAAGGCAGCACCCATCAACCAAAGACAGTTCCCAGAGAGGGACTCAGCTGTAAGCCCACATGTTAGCAGCTGGGGGAATAGTAAGTGCCTTTACCCTGAAAAGAGTGTCTAGAAGGTACAACCAGCATTCACTACTAGGGAAGGAGTATTGATACGATACAGGAATGTCCAACTAAATGGAATAAAACTCCGACAAAGAAGTCAGAATGAAGTGAGGGGAGAGAAAGAGCTTCGAGCGAGGAACAGTTGTGTCCAATTTGGTTTTCCTTATTGTATTTTCCCACTGAACTTATAATGTTAACTGAAATTGGACATTTTCCTCAGGCTTCAAGTTGAGAGCCCATTTTCTGTGCTCAGATTTCTCCCCACAGGCCTCCCAGAAAGGGTGCCTCTCTGAGCAACTGCATGAAAAGCTGCCCACACATTAATGTGCAGTTTTTTGTGAACATTCTTCAGGCAGTTGCTCAGAGCAGGCACCCATCAGGAATAGGAATCATTTTATACCCCCCAACCCCTGTCACATATACCTTCTCTCACCATAAGGGGTCTTCCTGGTCCCGTGATTCTCACAATTATGAAAACCAAATTCAAACAAATTTCTAGAGTAGAGACACCCAGGTAACTGGCATTTTCCTCCCTTAAAGCAAGGGAACCTGAATGCCTAGATTTGATCAAAATCCAATAAGTGTCCACCCAGCTAAATCGCAGCCCTGCAGCAAACAGAAACACAGTCTTTCTTTATATATTTATTTATTTATAATGGCAACTCTCCTGGGGAGAAGGAGATCCTTTGTGGTACCTTATGAAAATTGAAAATGCAAGCTACATATCCTCTGGCTGTCAAATGAGAATGGTCTTTTGTTCCATATACTAACTTTGCCTTCTTCAGGTTGGCTATCAGCATATGGTCCTAAGTTTAAGTCATGTCACGGACAGCAAATAAGCAAAAAAAAAAAAAATTTTTTTAAGCAAGGGAGCATTAAATTATTAATATCTACCTATACCCCAGAATACTTGATTGCGCTCACGAGGAACCTGTGGAACATGTACATAGACCAAGAGGCAGTCGTTCAAACAGAACAAGCGGATACCGCTTGGTTTAAAATCAGGAAACGTGTGTGTCGGGGCTGTATCCTTTCACCATACCTATTTAGTCTGTATGCTGAGCAAATAATCTGAGAAGCTGGACTATATGAAGAAGAATGTGGCATCAGGGTTGGAGGAAGACTTACCAACAACCTATAATATGCAGATCACACAACCTTGCTTGCTGAAAGTGAAGAGGACTTGAAGCACTTACTGATAAAGATCAAAGACCACAACCTTCAGTATGGATTACATTTCAACATAAAAGAAAGCAAAAATCCTCACAACTGGACCTACCTATATTAACACCATGATAAATGGAGAAAATATTGAAGTTGTCAACGATTTCATTTTATTTGGATCCACAATCAACACCCATGGAAACAGCAGTCAAGAAATCAAATGATGTATTGCATGGGACAAATTTGTTGCAAAAGACCTCTTTAAAGTGTTAGAAAGCAAAGATGGCACTTTGAGGACTAAGGTGCGTCTGACCCAAGTCATGGTATTTTCAGTCGCCTCATATGCATGCGAAAGCTGACAACAAATAAGGAAGACTGAAGAAGAATTGATGCCTTTGAATTACAGTGTTGGTGAAGAATATTGAATATATCATAAATTGCCAGAAGAATAAACAAATCTGTCTTGGAAGAAGTACAGCCAGAATGCTCCTTAGGTACTTTGGACATGTTACCAGGAATGACCAGTCCCTGGAGAAGGACATCATGCTTGGTAAAGTAGACAGTCAGTGAAAGACAGGAAGACTCTCAGTGAAATGGATTGACACAGTGGCTGCAATAACGGGCTCAAGCGTAGCAACAATTGTGAGGATGGCACAGGACTGGGTAGTGTTTCGTTCTGTTGTACATAGAGTCACAATGAGTCATAACTGACTCAACAACATCTAATAACAACAGCAACCACTTTTTTTAGTAAATCTCAACTGATACTAAATGTTTGCCTCTGCTTTGTCCAAGAAGATTACAATCCTACTAACCTTCAGAGTGTTGTCTGTTCGTAATTTGAGTATTTAAAATGCTCCAAACGGTAAACTTGTTTGAATTTTTTCCATAGTTAGCCTAGCACCTTGGAGTAAGAAAGCATTTTAAATTTCATCTATTTAGAAGGGATATTAATCTGAATGGTTTCACTAGTAAATCAATGAGAACTCAAGAGAATCCTACAATTTAAATTCCATTTACAAACGATCTACGGGTTGTTCCATTTAGCTTCTGACCTGCCACAAATTTAGTTGACAGATAAATTAGATCATGTTATGTAAATTGCTTATATTTTCTTCCCACTAAGCCCCCTTGATATAACATAGAGCAAAACTGCCTTAAGGCCTCAGTTGTAGAAGGTCATTGTTTTTGTGTTCCTCTTCTGTTTTCACAGGATAGAATTCAAATCGAGCAAGGAATGCTCAACATGACGACGGTGAACCTCTCAGATGCCGGCATGTATCAGTGTGTGGCGGAAAATAAACACGGAGTTATCTTTGCCAGCGCAGAGCTTAGTGTTATAGGTGAGTCTTTATACTGAAAGGAAGAAAAAAAACCTTTAAATCGGTAAACTACTATGCGGTTTGCCAACCATAAACTGTCAAGTCAAGAAAAAGGGTCAAGAATTCTTCAGGCTGAAGATATTGCTCTGGAAACAAGCCATGCACGCTACCAGCAGTAGGAAGAGACCCCTTTTTAAGTCAGCCTCTTCTGATGCTTACAGAGGGGAACACAGTTCCCTTGGCACCCATTTTTATTCCTCTATCGACCATACTTCTAAATTGTGCAAAGTTTCTCAAACGCTTTAGAGTCTGCCGCTCTGGTTCTGAGTTGGTGCAAACTTCAGCTTGGAGTAAGAAAGAGCTGACTCAGTTTGGAAAGGTTTATTTGAACAACTGGCAGAGTGAATCTTTTTTCTCCCATACTCCGTTTGCCTGGTCCACCCCTCCAGCCACAGCTTTTCCCGTGTGCCCCTCCTCCCTGCTCTTCAGCCACGTTGACTGTTCTGTTCTGCATTTTCACCTCCCTCCTTCCTCCTCTGGCCACTGCACATAGAGTTCCTTCTGCCTGGTATGCTTTATCCTTCCCCTCCATTATTTCATTAACTCCTTTCTGTTCTCCATCTCTCAGCTCCATTGTGGCTCCCTCGGAAAGCCACCTCTAGCCCCTTGCCTAGGTCAGCTCCTCCCATTATTTATTTTTATACATCCTTTTACCTCTCCCTTGTAACAAAATCCACAGCTGCGTTTTATATTTGTTTTTGTGATTATTTTGTCTTTTCGCTCCACTGCACTTTAACTTTTCTGTGGTGTCAAGGATCACGTTTGATTTAACTCATCATTTTATGCCCAGCACTTACTGCAACATCGACACACATAATATGCACTCAGTAAATATTGAATGAACGAATGTTCTAAGTGAATGAAGTAGTTGCATCTCTTTAAAGAACGAATTAATGAGTTAAATAAATAAGTTAAAGGATAAGTTAAGTAAATTGATGAATCTATGAGTGTTAAAAATGTTAAAAAGTCCAGGACATCAACTTGTGTCCCATAGAAAAATCCTAACTTTGACTTCATATTGTACTCTTATAAGGGAAATTCTGACACTGCCTCCTCTTTTAGAGAATGTAAGCAGTGGTTCTCCTTGGGAAAGCAGAATAGAAAGGTTCTCAATAAGAGGAGAAAAGCAACACACAAAAGGAGCTGATTCACATAAATCCTGATAACTTCCACAGTTTCAGAGACCTGACTGTCCGTTCTACGAAGCCCTTCTTGGTGCCTAGCTTGTAGGCCTTGCGTGTGTCAGTAGATGCTCTCCAGCTGAACGTCCTTCCATGCTGTGCAAGATGAAAAAGGAAGGGAAGCCTTCCATGACTGCTCTTCTCGGCAGCTTCTTTAGCTTGGACCAACATCTGGACACAAAGACAAGACTTTGCTTGGACCGACATCTGGATGTGAAGACTTTTCCAAAGAGGCCTAGGAAGAGTTCTGTTTTCCTTGAATAATAATCAGCCTGCCTTGGCCTCTTCCGTAAACCTGACCTTTTTGAAAGCCGAAACATACATGTGTCCAGCGCTATAAATGCCCTGGAAACCCTGGTGACATAGTGGTTAAGTGCTACGGCCGCTAACCACAAGGTTGGCAGTTCGAATCCACCAGGTACTCCTTGGAAACTCTATGGGGCAGTCCTACTCTGTCCTGTAGGGTCGCTATGAGTTGGAATCGACTTGTCAGCAGTGGGTTTATAAATGCCATAACAGTAATCCAACCTCGTCTAGGACAAGTATGATGGTTTCACTCTGCCCAGGTTTGTTCTGATTATTGGTACTCAGAGCTGACTCTTTGGAATACAATTCTTGATAGTAGATTGCTTAGAATTTTCCTCTGAAAAAAAGTGTGTTCTCTATTCAACCATGCATCAGGTAGTTGGAGGAATAGCTAAAGCTGAGGGAGTGTGGCCTAATGAACAAATCAGATTGTGCTAAAACCCTCTAGATGAAGGTTTGACAATTCACAAGGATCCTTTATATTTTTAAGACTTTTTCAGTCCCTTTATTAAAATAAGAAAATTTGATAGTAGTAAATGACTACCACACTACAGTGAAGTGAAAAAGGCTACTAAATGATTTTTATTTAAAGCATCTATGCACACACATCTGAAAACTACAGAGTATATATATAGGAGGGTGACGTAAGTTGATAAATATTGTTGGTGGGTGTATGTAGAATTAGACAATTAAAATAACCCTTTGCACAGCATTTTCCATGCCTTCCCCAAACCCAAGGGTTCAAAGCCTGAGAGTTGAGAAACACTGCTCCAACTTTTACATTCATAGCTTTATTTCAAATCATTTCTAATTGGAACTGTCTAATGCCAAATGGAAACCCTGGTGGCATAGTGGTTAAGAGCTACAGCTGCTAACCAAAAGGTCAGCAGTTGGAATCCACCAGGTGCTCCTTGGAAACCCTATGGGACAGTTCTACTCTGTCCCGTAGGGTCACTATGAATCAGAATTGACTCGATGGCAACAGGGTAATGCCAAATGAATTCTTGATCTAAGTCTTTCAAGTAGTTTTGTTGAGTCCCCCAAGGTCAGCAAGACAGAGCAGTGAAGAGAAGATGAAGATCCCTGAGGAGTTACTTAACCCAGACCGCAACCATGTTTAACATGGAACAGCAAAGGGATGTCAGTAAATGACACAGGCCAAACAAGTAGTGAAAACAAGGGCTCTAGGAATTCAGGAAAGGAAGTTTTGCTAATGGGCAGCTAAGCCTTGAACAATAATTTAGATTTGGAAAGACAAGACCAAGAATATTCCAGATCAGAATGAGATGGCCTTAACAAAGGCTCGAAGTTCAAAAACACACCAAGGATAGCCTCTTGCACATATATAATCCTGAATGTTTCTCAAAAATGTTGATTCAGTGTCTGCCATGAGCACTGTACTCTTTTAGAGAACATCTACATGGAGTCAAACTGACAACAGCAACTCGAAAGATTAGATAGGAAATTTAGGGACAAGTGAGCTTACGTTAATGGAAAAGGAACAACTCAGTAAAAGAGGGTGAGAATGGTTGCACAACTCCAAGAATGTAGTTAGTGTCACTGAATTATACACGTAGAAATTGTTAAATTGGTATATGTTTTGCTGTGTATATTTTCAACAACAAGTAAGTAATTTAAATTTTTTTAATTCCAATATTTAAAGTATGTATAGATAGGGTATAAACTTGAAAGAGAATGATGAAAAAATTAATTAGGGACCAAATTTAGAGAATCTTGAATGACAAGCTTAGACTTTTGCTTTTTAATATCCCATTTTCCTTTCCAAAAATCACATTAATATACTCCAAATGAAGTGAAGGGCAGTTAAGTTTTGAGTTGGTAAATCCCTAGGGTCCATCTTAAGTGAGCAAGGGGGCAGATTTGACTGTTTTAAAAATACGTAAATTAACATTGATTACCTTGGGTAACTATAAAATGATTGTATTCCACGAGTCATTTTGTTTCTTGTACAATAGCATTAGTTTGACTCTTGTTGGTCAAATAACTTATTTACTATTACCTCTGTTAGTCAGAATCATGGTGAGGTTTAATTGAAGAAAATGAAAACAAGATATTTTGGTATAAGGAAGGAAAAACAAAAGCTGTGTTAGTTCCAGCTATTGATCATATATCAGGATCGGTCAGTGCTATAGAGGAGATTCCCTTTTATGCTAGGTAATAACCCTAACGTTATGAATAAGAAATGGCTAGGAAGCATATATTTAATAGGCTTTTCCCTTGGTCTTGTTTTATGTGTTCTGTCTGGGTATTTAATGTGTATGTAACATATCTATATTTAATGGATTGAAGCTACTAAATAATTAACCTAGGTGCAGAGTGATTTACTCACTGGATGGGCGAATGCCATAGAGGGACTTTTTCTTTGTGGTCAGTGTATTAGAGTAGGTCTGGTTATGAGTACAGCAAACAGAAGTGTCCTTATTTGTAGCTGACCTATCAGAATCAATAGTTTATTATTCCCAAGGCAACTGTTCCCAAACCTTTTCTCCTGTGTTTACCTATGTTGTAGGTGAAGTTCACTTGTGTGGCACTGCTATGGGCATTCCCGGGCTGCTGCAGAATTCCCTGGTGGTACCATCATTCCATCCTTTCTCCCCTACTCATGAAGGCATATTGTAATTGAATAGAATCTTGTAATCATGAGGCAACTAACAATCATGGGGAAACTTAATCTTCTATAAATAATATAAAAGAATAAGGTATTTATTGGTTTAAAAAAAGTAATGACTTTTCTAGTATTTTTATGCATGTTTTGTATTTGTGTCCACTTAGATAATCATATTGATGACCAAACCAAAAAAACAAACCTAATGCAGTTGGGTCAATTCTGACTCATAGCGACCCTATAGGACAGAGTAGAACTGCCCCATAGAGTTTCCAAGGAGCATCTGGTGGATTCCAGCTGGTGACCTTTGATTAGCAGCCATCGCACTTAATCACTAGGCCACCAGGGTTTCCATATTGATGACAGGGACTGCTGACTGAATTGCCCAACTTGAAATTTCCTGTGACACTCTGTACAGAGTGCTTATGCCACGTATATAACCAGGATAAAGATCATGGTGACTCCACGTGTGTCAGAGTACAGCTCTACTACTGGGTTTTCAATGACTGGTTTTTTGTAAGTAAATCACCAGACTTTTCTTCAAGGCACCTCTGGGTGGACTCCAACCTCCAGCCTTTCAATTAGCAGCCAAGAACATTAACTGTTTGCACCACGGAGTGACTTCTATCTGAGGTCAGGTTTCCCAAAAGCAGAGCTTGAGACAGGGATTCAGGTTATCTCTGATTCACTGAAGGAGAGTTCTCCAGGAAAATAATGTGAGAGAAAGCAGGCTAGGGATGAGCAAGGACATGATCTCAGATAAGTCTATCCTAGGTCTAATTCTAGAAGGGGAATTCTGAGCCTAAATTGCACCATAGAGTTATTTCCACCTTGAGGTGAGGAGGTTGGCATTTTGTGTCCCCATATCATATCAGTCACTGGGCTGCCCCTGGGGTGGTAGTAGCAGTAGGGCCTGGGGGATGGGGCATAACTCCCCAAGGTCAATTTCTCATAGGGGCAGTTATAAGCGATAATCAGCCAACACTCATAGCACCCGGGACCAAAAAGGGACTCTATAGGGTACTAATAGCATTCTCTACAGATGACAAGTACTCATGCCATGCCAAGATTTTTGGTTGCATTGTCCAAAGTACCTGGACAATAATCCAATCAGGTAGCCTAATTAGTTTACTACGGAGTATCTTCGGTTTTGAAATAGGATGAGCTATCCTTGGGTGGTGCAAATGATTGACATGCTCTGCCGCTAAACAAAAGGTTGGAGCTCTGGGTCCATTCGGAGGCACCTTGTAAAAAAGTCCTGGCTATCTACTTCCAAAAAATCAGCCATTGAGAACCCTATGGAACACAGTTGCACTCTGACACAATGAGGTCACCATTAGTCAATTCTGACTTAATGGCCACTAGTTTTTTACCCTTAAGAACAGGTGGGTATGTGCCCATTGATATGGTGAATATGATCTGACTTTGCCAGGACTGCACAGTGCAACAGAAATAGCTTCTGCCCTGAGGAAGTTCTGTCTAATGGTTGAGTATCATGGGGATTTTCCTGGTTTGCTAAGTCGAGGACATCTGACCCTGCCAGGACAATCAAAGACCATCAAGCAGCTGATGGTCCAATTAAAGCGATGCGTAGGCTTGAGCAATTATCTGGTTAGTTTGGCATTTATTCAGATGATTGGCTGCCAAATTAGAAAAACATTAAGGCTAAACTAAAGTTATTTCACAGGGACTTTCATAAGTGCTCATCTGTATCTAAGGCTGATTTCTCAGCTGCCTCGTTGAGCCAGATTACAAAATAATCAAATGTGATGAGTGTGATCAGCATCTGATGAGAGAACAAATGTCTTTCTTACTGGAACATAGTCATCTAGGCAGGCGCTGTATCTGAAATCTCATGAAGAAGGACGCTGTGGAAAGAGTACTGCACTTGGAGATAGAAGACTTACATTCAAATTTGAGATCTTTAACAAGTTACTAAGCCTTTATTTCTTTGTAAAATGAGAATGCTACTACTTACCTTACTGTGAAAACTAAAAGAGATCACAGATGAAAGCTTTTTGTAAACCTAGGAGTGTTCGTAGCTTTATGAGAACTTTTTTGCTGTTAAGTAGAATCCATATCAAAAACTTGCCATGTGGACAAGTTCAAAGTCACACACACACACACACACACACACACACACACACACACACAAAATCACCAGTTGCCACTGAGTTGATTCTGACTTGTGGCAACCCCATGTGTGTCAGAATAGAACTGCACACCATAGGGCTTTCAATAGCTATGATCTTTTTATAAGTAGGTTGCTAGACCTTCCTTCCAAGGCAACTCTGGGTGAGTTTGAACCGCCAACCTTTCAGTTAGTAGCTGAGTGCTTAATTGTAAGCGCCACCCAGGGGCTCTTCAGAGTCACCAGTAGATCCTTTTTCTTTAATTCAGTGGTAGCCGAATTTTGCCGCACGTTACAGACATGTTGGGGAGCTTTTTAATACCCTGATGCAATGCCATTGCACCAGCTAAGTCAAAATATGAGCCTGGGGCCCAGGCATTATCCCTTAAAGCTCCCGGGTGTGATTCCAGTAGACAGCAAAGTCTGAGAACTATTGCTCTAACTGATCAGATCAGAAGGCCAATGAGTTTTCCTGAAGTCTTGACTCTCAAACATTAACAACCATCCGAATCACCTGGAGGGCTTGTTAAAACACAAAGTACTGAGCCCCACAATAGGGGCTTCTGATATCAGAGTTTTGGGACGGGGCCTGAGAATTTGCATTTCTAACAAGTTTTCAGGGGATGCTCACATGGCTGGTCCAAAATCACACTTTGATGGTGCAGTGGTTAAAGTTCTCGGCTGCTAACCAAAGCGTCAGTGGTTCAAACCTACTAGCTGCTACGCGGGAGAAGGATGTGGCAGTCTGCTTCCATAGAGATTTACAGCCTTGGAAACCCTGTAGGGCAGTTCTACCCTGTCCTATAGGATTGCTATGAGTCGGTATCAACTCAGTGGCAGTGGGTTTGGTTTTGTTTAATCCTAAAATAGGAAATCTGGGCTGCTAACCAAAAGGTTGGCAGTTCAAATCCACCAGTCACTCCTTGGAAACCCTACGGGAAGTTCTGCTCTGTCCTGTAGGGCCACTGTGAGTTGGAATGGACTCGACAGCAATGGGCTTGGTTTCATTGGTTTTATCTTACAAAAAGGTTTTTTTCCTTGTTTGTGTGTGTGTGTGTGTGCTTTAAGTTGAACAAACTTTACATATCAAAGCTTGCAATTTGAATCAGAAGCTGTCCTATGGAAGTATCAAGCATCAGAGATTCCAGTCATGGTTGTGGGCCCTATTTCACCAAGACAGCGAATAGAAATAGGAACACAGAGCGACTACCATGTTGTATAAAGACTAAGCTAAGATGTTGAGTGGTTGTGCTCTGGTGACTTAAAGCCAACTGTGGGAGACACTGAAAACTGAGAGAGAAGTGTTATGAAATTCCTGTATATCAGTTCCCCCAAAGAAGTTAGAGCTTAGAACTCAGTAATGCGTCGCTGAGTATTAATACAAACTCTGTCCTATAAACAAAACCTCTGAGCCTCCTGGAAAAGCGCCATGAAAAAAAAAAAAACAGAAGGCTTTATTTATTCTGAGATTTCATGGTCCTGGTTCTTACCTAAAGAGATTTCTGATAAATTACTCTTAAAATGTAAAATCAGGAGAAAAGTTGGAGTCTTCTAGCAAAATGGTATGTTTTCTTTTATCAGCCAGTGAGAAATATGTTCTTATTTTTCCCTCTGCGCAGCATGTCACCCTTTGTCTTTTGACTTCTAGAAGTTCAGGGCTACTGTAATTTAACACTATGGTACCAATTCTAGTAAGCTAAATTTTTATTGATTGTTTCCTACCCGTCCTCTGTTTGACTCTGTTCACATTTTAAATGTGTTCAGTACTTTTGTATTTTACCATTACCCACCTCAAGTCTCTTTGAAATAGTGAATAAATAAATAAAATGAAGTAGCTGTTTTTCCCCCTCCTCTACTTTCTGGCAACAAATTGATTCCACTTTGGTAGCCTCATGCAGGTCTGGAATAGGGCCTGAGATTATGCATTTCTAACAAGCTTTCAGGCGATGCCAATGGTTCTGCTGCAGGGAAAATTAACTGGCAAAAATTATTAAAATATAAATTCCCAGATCCCTCTCATAGGAGTGGGGGAACAGTGGTGGGTCAGTGGTAGAATTCTCACCTTCCAAGTGGGAGACCTAGGTTAGGTTGCACTTCAAGTGCAGATACCGTCCATCTGGCATTGGAAACTTTCGTGTTGCTGTAATGCTGAACAGGTTTCAGTGGAGCTTCCAGACTAAGACTAGGAAGAAAGGCCTGGTGATCAGTTCTGCCAATGAAAACCCTGTGGATCACAATGGTTCAATCTGGTTGTGCACGGGGTTACCATGAGTCTGGGGGCCAACTCCACAACAGCTAACGGCAACAACATACATTTAACAAGCACCCCCAGGTGATTCATATGATTAGTTAAATTTAGGTGCCCTAGATTTAGGATCTGCTTTCTTGATCCCCTTATAACAGAACCTTATACCATCACAGCCGAATAGCCTTCTGACTAAAAGCAGGTAGGGGTTGGAGGGAAGTAATGACAGGGCTGTTCTTTTGGGATAGCCATTGTATGTTCCATCCATTTGTTATGGATTGAATTCTGTCCCCAAAAAATATCTGTCAACTTGGCTAAGTCATGATTCCCTTGTATGATTGTATGACTGTCTACCATTTTATCTTCGATGTGATTTCCCTATGTTATAAATCCTATCACTATTATGTAGTAAGTTCAATTAGTGGCAGTTATATTGATGAGGTCTATAAGATTAGATGATGTCTTAAGCCAATCTCTTCTGAGATATAAAAGAGAGAAGTGAGCGGAGAGACATGGGAACCTCATACTGCCAAGAAAGCAGTGCCTGGAGCAGAGTGCATCCTTTGGACCTGAGGTTCCTGTGCTGACATGTTCCCAGACCAAGGGAAGATTGATGACAAATACCTTCCTCCAGAGCCTATAGAGAGAGAAAGCCTTCCCCTGGAGCTGATGCCCTGAATTTGGACTTCTACCCTACTAGACAGTGAGAGAATAAATTTCTCTTTGTTAAAGCCATCTATTTGTGGTATTTCTGTTATAGTAGCACTAGATGACTAAAAAAAAAAAAAAAACCATGTTTTGATTGTTAATACTTTATCCAAAAGTACATGAACTTAGTGTTGACAAAAGCTCTATCCATCTTGAAAGGAAATTTCTACCAAAAATAGAGTATTTGCACCAACAACATTCCAGACTTTTGAAAAAAAAACAGTAGCTTTTCCAGGCTCCTCAAGGAATTCATTTCTACTTGGTATAAGGCATGTCCCTTTTAATAAAGCCCTTTAAATATGGATGAAAATTAGCATAGCAAAAAGGCAAAATATGTGTTCTCTTTATGTGCAAAGCTGTTTCTAGTGCCTTATTGAAGGAGCATGATAAATAAAAAGAAGGAGCATGATAAGCAGGACATTATTCACTGCTGGGTTATATAAACAGAGCTCATAGATGTTATACTGTGTTTCTCTTGAGTATATATGTCTGTGCAGGGAATGGGTAACTGAACACTTTAAAACTTCTGTGAACAGGGAACAGATTCTTTGAACAAAGTGGACACATCTAAAGTGTTGGAATGGTGTTGAAGTTCTTGTCTTCTCAGCACTGGGTCGTTTGTTGGGAGCACCTAGGGAGGGAAGAGGAGACCATGGCACTGCCTAAGAGAAAGGCCCAAATCTGAGAAAACTTGCCCTGTTCTCTTCCTCTAAGTCTGTGTTTTGGTGAAAGGGGGAGGGGCAGTTATATGTTTGAGTTTGCTTCAACTCTTGGGAGCTGATTTTGTATTTCTCTTAACTCAGCTTTGAGTGGCTTCATGTTGATAGGTCTCGGTGGAAGTATTTACATCGCAGTAATTGGCAAGCACTACAAATCAGGTCCTTTTTTGTTTTCTTTTGTTTGTTTCTTTGGTTGTTTGTTTTTGGAGAGCCAGTTGTTGACTTTTTACCATCACACCAGAGCAGGGAGATTAAACAGCAGCTAGCTATTTATCTGTATACCTATATATCTATATTTATATCTATATATAGGAGAGAATAAATAGTTCAGGTTTTATTTCTTAGGCAATTCTATTTCAATAGGCTGAGGTTCAACTCCAGAGAGGCTAGACTATACAGGCCAGCAAGTTCAAGAAGCCATTTAGAAGCCCACTTATAGTAAAGAAAGGAATGTGGTATCCAACCAAAGTATCATGAGAAGAGAATTTCCTGTTATGAACAGAATCTCTGACTTCTCGCCTTCAACTTACATTAATTCAGCAAATACTGATTAAACAGGAAACCCTGGTGGTGTAGTGGTTAAGTGCTACGGCTGCTAACCAAAGGGTCGGCAGTTCCAACCCGCCAGGCGCCCCTTGGAAACTCCATGGCGCAGTTCTACTCTGTCATATAGGGTTACTATGAGTCGAATCGACTCGAAGGCACTGGGTTTTTTACTGATTAAACGTCTACTTTGTGCCAAGCACTGCGCCAAGCTCAAGGGATCATTAATACATAGTTGCCACATTCCCTTCAAGGAACTGATGATCTAATAATAGCTCATAATAAGAGCTACCCCGTCTTCAGCACTGGAATTCTGGGACTCTCACTATCACAGTCTATTGACTTTCTTCCGTTCATTCACCAAGCATTTCTACCTCATAACAAAGTTACTCCTAATCAAATATGGTGTTGCAATAATATATGCTACTTGCCTTACTTACCACAGATGTAAATTTGTATAAGAGTTTAGGGCACTGTGTCAAATATAATGAAATATTACTAATTTGGACTGATTTAAGAAGGTCAGTGTGACCACAGATTTTAAAAAATTCATAACGTCTTATCTTTATATAGATAGGGTAACTCGATGGTAACAAGGGTTTGGCAGCTGAAGGCCTACTTAAAGCATTATGTAAGAATGATTTTTAATTAACGTGTTAATTATTATATAAGAAATGATGTTCTCAAAATGGCTTTAAAGTATTTTTTTTTTCCTGAGAATAAGAAAAAAAGCTTCCACCCATGTTAACACAATTAATTTTTACTTTTGAACCTTTTATAATAAAAGTAAAAAGGCCATGTCTGATCCTACGTATTGACAAAGATGTTGACAGATCCTGAAGTAGTTCATGTGCCCAAACGCATTTGTCACTTACCATAATGCCTAAGATACCAGCATTGAAGACATATTTCTCATGCATACCAGGAAGTACTACTCAACAATAAAAGGAATGTGTCGAGACACATAACAACTCAGATTTCAAGAGTATTATGTTGATTGAGAAAAATCCAGTCCCCAAAAGTTATATACTGTATGACTCTGTATCTATAATGTTCACAAAATGACAAAATTATAGAGATGGAGAATAGATTAGTGAATATACCATGGGGTGCCAAAAGAACGAACAAATCTGTCTTGGAGGAAGTACAACCAGAATGCTCCTTAGAAACAAGGATGGTGAGACTACGTCTCACATATTTTGGACATGTCATTAGGAAGGATCAGTCCCTGGAAAAGTCCTTTGGTAAAGTACAGGATCAGTGAAGAAGAGAAAGACCCTGTATAAGATGGATCGGCACAGTGGCTGCAACAATGGGCTGAAGCATAGCAATTGTGAGGAATGGCACAGGATCAGGCAGTGTTTCTTTCTGTTGTACATAGGGTTGCTATGACTTGGAACTGACTCAGTGGCACCTAACAACAACAACAACAGGGGCTAGGGAAGGTAGGTAGGAGGGGACTGAGTATAACTATAAAAGGGTAGCAGGCGGGAGATACTTGTGGAGATAGAATAGTTCTGTACCTTGATTTCAGTGGTAGTTCCACACGGATAATGTCGAGGTCCTGGGTTTACTCCCCATATGAGCTACAAGGAGTCCTTGAGTGGTAAAATGGTTAAGTGCTTGTCTGCCTAATCAAAAGATTGGCAGTTAGAACCCACCCAGAGGAAACTTTGAAGAAAGGCCTGGCAATCTGCTTCTGAAAGATCACAGCCTTGGAAACCCTGTAGAGTGCACTTCTACTCTTTACACATGGGATCGCCATGAGTCAGAATCAACTCAACAGCAGCTGGTATATTTGTTTGTTTTACACATCTACATATGTGACAAAATGACATACGTTGTACCAATACCAATTTCCTTGTTTTGATCTTGTTCTATAGTTACATAAGATGAAGCCATTGGGGAAACTGGGTGAAGGACACTGTGATCCACAGGACACAAGGGACCTCTCTGTAATGTCTTTCAACTTCCTGTAAATCTATAATTCTTTCAAGATAAAGTGTATGTGCCTTTTTTTTTTTTAGTTTTTGGTGAATGTTTACACTGCAAGTTAGGTTACCATTTGATAATTTCCTCACAGATTGTTCAGTGACGTTAGTTACATTTATCACCATGTATGAACATTCTCTTTAACTGTGTTCTATGTGTTCCGTTTCCAGTACTCTAGTTTCCCTGCCCCCTTATCTTTGCTTTTGAGTAATTGTTGACCTTTTTGTCTCATACTGATGGTTTTTAAGTACAGCACTGATCTTATGGGTAATATCCTTTACTTTGTGTGCCACTCTGCTGTTTTGCTAAAGGGTGATCTGAGAGGATAGGTTCAGGCCTAGGTTTAAAGAGTGTCTCGGTAATGATCTCAGGGAGTTCTCTGTTCTCTATTGTTCCTGCTTGTCTGTTCTCTGTTTTTTCTTTCTTTTTAAATGGCGCCCTGGTGGCACAGTAGTTAAAGCAATCGACTGCCAACTGAAAGGTTAGCAGTTCGAACTGCCAGCTGTTCATGGGAGAAAGACATGGCAGTCTGCTTCCATAGAAATTTACAGCCTTGGAAGCCCTATGGGGTCACTATGAGTCGGAATTGGCTCAACGGCATTGGGTTTGGTTTTGGGTTTTCTTTTTATAAGACTCATCCGGACTCTCTAACATCTCAGCTGCCATCTGAAGTTCTGAGATCTCAGTTCCTACTTGTTTTTATTTGTTGTTCAGTGGGTTAGTTGCCGGGGGAGTAAATGTGTAGATCATAATGAATTATGGATAGCACTGTGAAGAATGGGAATTCCAAAACACTTAATTGTTCTCATGCACAACAAGTAGACTCTGTGTGGTTTAAAATCAGGAAAGGTGTACGTCAAGGTTGTAACCTTTCACCATACTTATTCAGCCTGTATGCTGAGCATGTAATCCAAGAAGCTAGACTGTATGAAGAAGAACATGGCATCAAGATTGAAGGAAGATACATTAACAACCTGTGACATACAGATGACACTACCTTGCTTGCTGTAAGTGAAGAGGACTTGAAACATTTACTGATGAAGATCAAAGGCTACAGCCTTCAGTATGGATTGCACCTCAACATAAAGAAAAAAAATCTTCACAACTGGAACACTAAGCAACATCATAATAAATGGAGGAAATATTGAAGTTGTCAGTGATTTCATTTTACTTAGATTCACAGTCAGTGCCCATGGAAGCAGCATTCAAAAAATCAAACAATGTATTATGTTGGGCAAATCTGTTGCAAAAAAAAAAAAATCTCTTTAAAGTGTTGAAAAGCAAAGGTATCACTTTGAGGACTAAGTTGTGCCTGACCCAAGCCATGATATTTTCAGTTGCCTCATATGCATGTGAAAGCTGGACAATGAATACAGAAGAGTGAAGAACTGATGCCTTTGAATTATGGTGTTGATGAAGAATATTGAAAGTACCATGAACTGCTAGAAGAATGAACAAGTCCATCTTGGAAGAAAGAGCCAGAGTGCTCCTTAGAAGCCAGGATGGTGAGACTTTGTCTCACGTACTTTGGACATGTTATCAGGAGGGACCAGTCCCTGGAGAAGGACATCATGCTTGATAAGGTAGAGAGTCAGCAAAAAAGAGGAAGGCCCTCGACGAGATGGACTGACACAGTGGCTGCAACAATGGGCTCATACATAGCGACAATTGTGAAGATGGCACAGGATTGGGCAGTGTTTCGTTCTGTTGTACATAGGGTGCTGTGAGTTCAAACTAACCTGACTGCACCTAACAACAGCAACAATCACTTCACCATCTTGCTCTGCCCTCTATGTGTGCTTTTTTTAAAGAAAAATATGTACTTCTCGGGCTTTAGGATATTTTATTTAGTAAAAAATTACTCTGATAATGGGAGTGGTGGTAGTGGCAGCAGTAGAAATAGCAGTAGGAGGGGTAGATATGAAGTACTTACTCTGGGTCAAACTGGTGCCCTGTCCTTTATAAAGAGTTGTCATTATTGTTGTGGTTAATTGCCGTCAAGTCAGTCCCAACTCATGGGGACCCCATGTACAACCACATCAGGCCATTGTGATCCACAGGATTTTCACTGGCTGATTTTCAAAAGTAGATTGCTCGGCCTTTCTTCCTAGTTTGTCTTAGTCTAGAAGCTTCCCTGAAACCAGTCCAGCATCATAGCAGCGCACAAGCTTCCGCTGACAGACAGGTGGTGGCTGCATGTGAGGTACATTGGCCAGAACTGAACCTGGTTCTCCCACATGGAAGATGAGACATGGGTTATTTCATTTAATCATCACAGCAACCTCGTGACTATAAATATTATTTCTGTTTTGTAACAACTTGTGCAAAGAATGGGAGTCCACACATATAAGTGCTTTCTTGGTAAAAAGTTGTTACAACCCTTTGAAATTAGGGCACTCAGTGAGTTAGACCAAAACAGGCTGGGCTAGGGAATTAGAAGAGGTACATCATGCTGGTATTAGAATAAAAAAATCTACTCCAGAGTTGCGTGGAGAGTCTCCTTGGGAATATCTTCCCAGAACAGAGAGGGCTGATTTCACAATCTGCCATTCTGAAATGATGGACCTCGAAAGAAGAAATTTTCCACCGTAGCCAGCCTTCTCCATATCTACCCAGCAAGCTAGGAGAAATTCTGAGTCTTACAATCGATACCAGTATTATTTTGTCACTGGTGGAAATTTTTGAATGAACACATTCACTTAGGTTTATTTTTATGGAACGATGAGGCAACAGTTAAATAAAGGTTGAATTAATATGAAATTCTGTACTTCTAAAAGGGTCATCAGCCTTAATTATCTCCATCAGCTGGCAGTGTTCCCAATGGTGCTTCTACAGACCAAGCAACTGGCACAGTTATCCTTCCAACTTCAATAACATAGGAAGACATCACACCCACATATTTCCCATTGGGACTATCACTGCATATCCTGTTAAAGAGTTACCGTCTTACTCTCTCCCTTGAGAAATGATACTAGGACACAGAACCTTTGTTTTCAAGGGCTCTACTGCTGGCTGGTTAAAATATCCTTGATACGGTAATGCTACAGTAATAAAGATCATTGATAGATAATGAAAAGTTGCATTTCTCGCATGAAAGAGGGGCCATAGTGAGACTCATTCCAACAGTGAGAAAGCGGTGCCCTCTAGTAGTTCATGTTAGAAAAATTATCCCTTAAGTATATTTGAGTTAGCAAATGAGGCTCTCCCAGTACCTGAGCTCCTCTTAGACTGAAGTGGGTAATTTGACAGTTGGCCTTATCTTTTCTGAACTATTAGAAACCTTCTGAAGTTTCACCTTCAATGAACCCTAATTTTTTTTTAAGGGCCGGCAAAGCTTATGTTCTGAGAGTGCCCTATTAGGGACCTAATCAATAACTTTTAAAACCTTATTCTCTGTGAATGTCAGATGAACAGGCTTCTTTTGCTTGTCCCTCCATCCTCTCCTGGGCAGTGTCTGCTATTAGAATAAACATGTTTGTTTGTTTGTTTTTCCCACAGATAATATAAAAAGCATTATCTTGTACGCTTGAGCATCTCAGATGTAAAAGATGATCACACAATGGCAGAATGTTAACAAACCCATTAATGGGTCAAGCATTCAAAATTTGATGGAAGTCTGACATTTTTCCCCTTAAAAAGCACCACAGCTTATTGTGACAACAGCTAAATTTTCAGGGTTAGATAATGCCAGAAGCAAATTAAGCATACTGTGCTTTGAATAAATGAAGAGAAGAAATTTGAATTTATAATTCCATTTTGATTAGTGAAAGATATTCAAAGCCAGTCTTAGCTCTTAGATATCCAAAAGGTAATATGTATATTAATAGTACATTACAAATGCCTTTGAAACCAGAAGATGTGTCAGCCTTCTCTGTGCCTGATATGCCATTTCAAACCTTGTAAAAAGCAACGTATAGTTTGTTGTTTTTTTTGACAAATAAACCCATGTGTTGTGCACAGTTTGATTTATGTAAAGTCGTTTCAAATGCAGCTGCAGAATTCTTCCTGAATGGATGAAAAATGTCTGCCCAAAGTGATAAAAATATATGTGTGTAGGAAAATATAGTTTCAAGAAGGGATTTTTATATGATACAGATTTGTAACTCTGTTTCACAAAAATACCTTTTAAAAAACTTGCAGAAGACTTTTTTTTTTTTTTTAATGCATCAGTTCAGATGTTTACCTAACATGGGAATGAGTCTTCCCTGCTGCAACACATATCTGTGATGAAAATTAGTTTATATGAGATTGGTAAACGGGAGAATGGTATCACTATACCACAGCAACCAAACATAAGGCAAACTAACACAAGTGAACACAGCTTGCCAAGGAGAAAACATACTGCAGACAATTCCATTCACCCCACGTTCTTCCCTTGGCTCCTTTTGGCCACACGCTCTAACATGGCAGTATTTATTGCATGATTCTCCTCAATCTTTCTGCATTTTGCACTTGTTCTGTAGCTTAGCAATCTCAAATCTTGTTTATTCCCCCTCCCCACCAAGAGATATCACATGCACACAGACACAGTGAAGTCTTAGTATTTTTATTTTATTTATTTATCTTTTACTATTTGTCTATTAGGAATGTAACTTGTCTTTTGAATCAGCCTGATGTGTAGGGTTGCTGTGACTCAGAATCAACTCTGCAGCGGTGGGTTTAGTTTCCTTTTTTTTTTGGTTACTGTATCCACTAGGATTGTTTATTGTGTTTGTTTGTGTTCTTGTTACATAAATACTGAGTAGGTCTGCTCTGACTCTTTTTCATAAGCCCTATAGTTTTTATTATGTGATTTTGCAGAGCATATTAGGAATTCATTTATTTCATTATAGCAGAAACATTCATACTTACACTCTACTTATTAATTACAGTTATCATTATAGAATTACCCTGTGAATTATGGACTCCCCTTATAAATCCAGGGTACCTAGATTGAGATATCAATTACCTACTAGATTCATTTCTTTAATTTCACCTTCACATAGTAAAACCAGCGCCATGTATACATTGTGTCACCCTGTGAAAGAGTAATCTTCTTAAATTTATTGAAATTATTGAAGGTATTTCCATAACAAAGACACTCCATAAAGATTTAACTTGCTTCCACTGAAGCTTGTTTTTGTTTTTTAAATCACTAGCATGTGGTCTGGATACATTAAGAAGTTGCCCCACCTCCCACATACTCATATTCCCAGTCTTCATTTAAGTAGTCTGTGACTGGTATTTGAATTTCACTTTCAACATGGTCTGAAATTTTAAATTCCATCAGGTCTAACTGCAGGAAAAGGCCCTTGTGCTCAACTGCTAATCTAAAGGTTGGTGGTTCAAACCCACCCAGTGGTACCATGGAAGAAAAGTCCTGGTGATCTGCTTCTGCTAAGATTATAGCCAAGAAAACCCTGTGAGGTAGTTCTACTCTGTAACACATATGGTCACCATGTTTTGGGATCAACTTGACACAACTAACAACAACAAACTGCAGGAAGTCAGGGCTCTTAAATATGGTAAAATTGAGATTCCAAGAGAGGAATCCATTCACTCCAACGTTCTCACCACAAGTCCTAGAACACATTTACTGAAGAGAATGGCTATTTTCCAGAAGGACATCTTTTATTTTCCTTCCGTGATACAGGTGTGTATTTTTTGGCTTAGGAAAGAAATCATTTGTTAATATTATGTCCACATAACTTGTGTAACTGGATAACATCAGTGAATTTTTTAGAATGCTGTAGCGAACATGGAATAGAGTTTTCAGAATCTAAATATCTGCTCACTAGGAGCAGGCCACAGCTTCTCCTGGGGAGCAGAAATGAAAGCTGAAGATTATCTAACATTTTTTGAATTCCTGCTGTGTCTCAAGCATTGTATTAGGCACAAGTAATATAAGAAGTGTTTCTAAAGAGAATCTTCACAAAGGATGAGCAGTGTAGACAATTCAGCTCATGCTCAGATGGAGATGTGTGCCGAGTGCTCAGGGACACAGCAGAGGTGGTGACGACGTGAAGCGATTCTTTAACCTACACCATCAGAGAAGTGCCTTATGCAAGTGCTTGTTTTGTCTTTCCCTTTTGCTTCTCTGAATTTTAGAATCTTTCTTCACTTGAACATGAAATAATGTCATTTAAAGAATCTCTCAATAAGTGATGGACAAAATTGGGAGCAGATAAGGGTTATGGTTGAACAACATGAACATAATATCACTGAATGGTGTACATGTTAAAATTGTTGAAATGGCAGATGTTTTGTTACATATATGTTTACCAAATTAACAACAACAACAAAGAATCTCTCAATGGAGTTTTAGAAATATTCTATGTCTTGATCTCGGTGGTAGCTACATGGAAGTACATGTTGCACTTTGTTTTATTGCACTTTGCAGGTAAATTGCCTTTAAAAAAAAAAAATATTGAAGGTTTGTGGCAGCCCTGCATCAAGCAAGTCCGTTGGGGCTATCTTTCCAACGCCATTTGCTCCCTTCGTGTCTCTATGTCACATTTTAGTAATCCTCAATAGTTCAGGCTTTTTCATTATTTATTATATCTGTTTCATTGATCTGTGATCAGTGATCTTTGGTGTTACCACTGTAAGTGTTTTGGGGCACCACAAACCATGCCCATATAACATGGCGAACTTAATCAATAAATGTTGTGTGTGTTCTAACTGCTTCACAGTCCGTCAGTTCTTCCATCTCTCTTCTCCTCAGGCTTGCCTAGTCCCTGAGACACAACAGTATTGAAATTAGGCCAGTTAATAACCTTACAATGGCTTCTAAGTGCTCAAGTGAAAGAAGACTCACACATCTCTCACTTTAAATCAAAAGCTAGAAATGATTAAGTTTAGTGATAAGGGCTTGTCGAAAGCTGAGATAGGCTGAAAAGTAGGCCTCTTGTGCCAAACAGTTAGCCAAGCTGTGAATGCAAAGGAAAAATTCTTGAAGGAAATTAAAAGTACTACTCCAGGGAACACATGAATGATAGGAAAGCAAAACGGCCTTATTATGGAGAAATTTTAGTGGTCTGGATAGAAGGTCAGCATTCCCTTAAGCCCCAAAGCCTAATCCAGAGCAAGGCCCTATCTCTCCTCAGTTTTCTGAAGGCTGAGAGAGGTGAGGAAGCTGTAGAAGAAAAGTTTGAGACTAGCAGAGGTTGGTCCGTGAGGTTTAAGGAAAGAAGCCATCTCCGTAACATAAAAGTGCAAGGCGAAGCAGGAAGTGCTGCTGTAGAAGTTATCCTGAAGGTCCAGCTAAGATAATTGATGAAGGTGGTCACACTAAGCAACAGATTTTCAATGTAGATGAAACAGCCTTATATTGGAAGAAGATGCCGTCCAGGACTTTCAGAGCTAGAGAGAAGTCAACGCCTGGCTTCAAAGCTACGAAGACAGGCTGGTTCTCTTGTTAGGGGCTAATGCAGCTCGTGATGTTAAAAGTTGAAGCCAGCGCTCATTTACCATTCCAGAAATCCTAGGGCACTTAAGAATTATGCTAAATCTACTCTGCCTGTGCTCTATAAATTTAACAACAAAGCCTGGATGACAGCAAATCTGCTTACGACATGGTTTAAACACACAGTTGAGACCTACTGCTCAGAGACAACAAAGCTTTCTTTCCAAATATTACTGCTCATTGACAGTGCACCTGGTCACCCAAGAGCTCTGATGGAGATGTACAAGGAGATGAAAGTTGTTTTCATACCTGCTAGCACAACTTCCTTCACTCTGCAAGGAGTAATTTCAACTTTGAAGTCTTATTATTAAAGAAATATGTTTCATAAGGCTACCGCTGCCATGGAAATCCTGGGGGCGCAGTGGTTCAGTGGTTCAAATCCACCAGGCACTCCTTAGAAAACCTATGGGACGGAATCAACTCAACGGCAACGGGTTAGGTTTGGTTTTTTAGCTGCCATAGATAGTGATTTCTCTGATAGATCTGGGCAAAGTAAATTGGAAACTTTCTGGAAAAGGTTCACCGTTCTAGATGCCATTAAGACATTCGTGATTCATGGCAGGGGGTCAAAATATCAACACTAACAGGTGTTTGGAAGAAGTTAATTTCAACCCTCACAGATGACCTTCAGGGGTTCAAGACTTCAGTGGAGGAGGTAACTGCAGATGTGGTGGAAATGGCAAGAGAATTAAAAATAGAAGTGGAGCCTGAAGATGTGACTGCATTGCTGCCATCTCATGATAAAACTTTAATGGATGAGGAGTTGCTTCTTACGGATGAACAAAGAAAGTGGTTTCTTGAGATGGAATCTACTCCTGGTGGAGATGCTGTGAACATTGCTAATGTGACAAGGGATTTAGAATATTATATAAACCTGGATGATAAAGCAGTGGCAGGATTTGAGAGGATCAACTCCAATTTTGAAAGAAGTTCTAATGTGGGTAAAATGCTATCAAACAGCGTCACATGCTACAGAGAAATCTTTTGTGAAAGGAAGAGTCAATCAGTGCAGCAGACTTCATTGTTTTCTTATTTTAAGAACTTGTCACAGCCACCCCAGTCTTCAGCAGCCACCACCCTGATCAGTGAGCAGACATCAGCACCAAGGCAAGACCCTCTACCAGCAAAAAGAGTCACTCACTGAAGGTTCAGAGGGTGGTTAGCATTTTTTTAGCAGTAAAATATTTTTTAATGTACATTTTTGTATTTACTTTTTTTTAGACATAATGCTGTTTCATGCTTAATAGACTACACTATAGTGTAAACATAACTTTTATATGCACTGGGAAACAAAATTCGTGTGACTCAGTTTATTGTGGCATTCACTTTATTGCGGTGGTCTGGAACCTAACCCGTAGTATCTCCAATATATGCCAATAACAAATTCATTGATGTGTACGCTTACAACTGGTACATTTTACCATGTATAAATTATGCCTCAATTTTTAGAAAATGCATCAGAAGTTACAGTGCTACTCACTTTGTTCTGAAAGAAATTTAGCTCCCTTTCTTTGAATGTTCAAGGCAACAGTAAGTACATTACGAAAACAAAAAGGCTAAAAAAATCTGTGGGTTTTTCATTTTGTTTTCGTTTGGTTTGTTTGTTTGCTGGCAATATGTACAACCAAACATATATCCATTCACAATTTCTACATGTATAGTTCGGTGACATTGGATAGATAATTCACAGAGTGTCACCATTCTCACTGTCTCTACTATCTCACTATCTGTACCTATATCATTATATCACCATTCATTTAGACTCTCTGCCCCTAAATGTTCTGTTCTGTGCTTTAGATTAACTGTTGTTGGTTTGAACTCACATAGATAAGACAGCAATGCTCAAGACAAACACTCTTATTAATTGAGAGAAACTGTTGTTTAGTTTAATGATGGGTTCATGGGATATTTTTGGTTTAAATTGTCTCAGGGAACATCTAGCTCAATTGGCATAACATACTTTATAAAGAAAATGTTCTACAGCCTGCTTTGGTGAGTTGCGTCTGAGGTCTTAAAAGCTTGTGAATGGCCATCTAAGATACTCCACTGGTCTCATTCCATCTGGAACAAGGGAGAATGAAGAAAACCAAAGACAGGAGGGAAAGATTAGTCCAAAGGACTAGTGGACCACAACTACTACAGCCTCCACCAGACTGAGTCCAGCACAACTAGATGTTGCCCAGCTACCACCAACTACTCTGATAGGGATCACAATAGATGGTCCTGGACAGAGCTGGAGAAAAACGTAGAATAAAATTCAAAGTCACAAAAAGGGACCAGACTTACTGGTCTGGCAGAGACCAGAGAAATCCTAAGAGTATGGCACCTGGACACCCTTTTAAGTCAGTACTAAAGTCACTCCTGAGGTTCATGCTTCAGTCAAAGATTAGACAGGCCCATGAAACAAATAATAATATATATAGCTCAACAATATATATGAGACTAAATGAACACACCACCCCAGGGGCAAGGACGTGAAGGCAGGAGGGGACAGGAAAGCTGGACGAATGGAAATGGGGAGCACAGAGTATTGACATGTTGCAGGGTTGGCATCCACTGTCACAAAACAATATGTGTATTGTTTAATGAGAAACTAATTTGCCCTGTAAACCTTTATCTAAAGCACAATAAAAAAAAATAAATAAAAAGATTGTTTCTAAGCAATAGATTCAGAGTTTCCCCCAGTCTCAGTGGATCCAGTAAGTCCAGTTTCCACATGAATTTGAAGTTTGTTCCCCGATTTTCCTCCTTTTGAACAGGATCCATCTCTTGGGTCCTTGATCCAAGCATTCAGTAATGGTAGCCTGGCACCATCGATTTCTTCTGGTTTCATGGCAGAGGAGGTAGTAGTTTATGAAGGCAATTAAACCTGCAGTCCGTTTACTCCTCTGATCCCTGGGTCTCCTTCTTCCTATGCTGTTCCAGGTAAATGGAAGCCAATTGCTATATGGTGTGTGGCTGCTTGCAAGCTTTTAAGACCCCAGCCACTGCTCATCAAACTAGGAGGTAAAACAGAAACTCTAGAAACAACTTTAGGCCAATTGACTAGATAGATCCACAAAGCCAGGACCCTAAACCTTTGAACCAAGAAATCTAAGCCCATGAAGTGTTTAGTTGTACCTAAGTAGTATCAGAAGAAGCCCTGGTGGCATAATGGTTAAGCGCTCGGCTGCTAACTGAAAGGTGAGCAGTTTGAATCATCAGCTGTTCCGTGGGAGAAAGGTGTGAAAGGTGTGGCATTCTGCTTCCGTAAAGATTGTAGCTTGAAACCCTGTGGGGCAGTTCTGCTCTGTGCTGTGGGGTTGCTATAAGTCAAAATCAACTCAGTGGCAACTAGTTTGGCTTTTTTTTTTTTTTTTTTAAGTTTTAAGCAGTGTCAATAGATGCAACTCTTTTTTGTTTGTTTTTTTGATTGCTATTTATACAAAACACTTTCACCTCTCCCCCCACCCACTTTTATTCTGGTGTACACTTACTAGTGAAAACAGCTGCATTAGTCAAATTGTGTCAGCATTACCCTTAGTCAATGCCAATTTTTCCATCACCATAGACAAAAATTCACTCCTTTCCATAGAGTGATTTCTCCTCTCCCTGTCCCCTGCTGCCCCTGGTAATCAGTTGTAACCATTGGTCTCTGTATAATTACCTATTCTTGTCATTTTATATAAGTGAGAACATACAGTGTTTGTCCTTCTGTAATTGACTTATTTTGCTTAGTATAATATCTTCAAGGTTCACCCATGTTGTAGCATGTATCAGGACTTCATTTTTCTTTAAGGCTGAATAGTATTCCATTTATGTGTGTGCCACATTTTGTTTCTCCATTCGTCTATTGATGGATACTTGGGCTGTTTCCACATTTTTGCTACTGTGAACAATGCTGCAATGAACATTGGTGTGCATATGTCTGTTCATGTCATTGCTTTTAGGTTCCAGGGTTTGTTATTTTTTCTTACGTGCTGATTAATTATTTTATTTTCTATATTCTCTTTCAGCTGTGGGTCCAGATTTTTCACGAACCCTCTTAAAAAGAGTAACACTTGTCAAAGTGGGAGGTGAAGTTATCATTGAGTGTAAGCCCAAAGCTTCTCCAAAACCTGTCTATACCTGGAAGAAAGGAAGGGATATAGTAAGAGAAAATGAAAGGTAATATCTTGAAATATTTGTAATATTTGGCTAGCTTGTAATAATTTGTTAGCTTCTTGTAACTAGTCCTAGAGGGAGAACTTTACCATTTTTTATTCATGAACTGAATGACTACTGGGGAAATGTTAATCAAAGAACTAAAGCTTTGGAGAAGGGATGGAAAATTAGTTGGTCTTTATAATCCTTCTCAATATTAGGATTCTACAGAGTCTTCCCAGTAGAAACTGACCACATGATCCCTGTCCAAGACTGTGAGAGCTGCCCAAAGATGAACAGCTAGAAACATCTTAACTTTAGCCTAAATTTTCTTGTAGATTTTTCCACTTTTCTCCATCCTGCCTCCTTTTGGCATACACAAATAAGTCCAGTTCTTCTTTGCTATGACAGCCCTTTAAATATTTGGCAATGGCTATTATGTCCCCTGTTGGTATCTCCTTTTTTGAGACTAAATACTTAAATCCAAAAGTCATTCTGTGTACAGCATGGTTTTGATTACTTTAACACCTATCTGAGATAACAGATTACTTTTTTTTCCTTTTAATATCTAAACTGTATACGTACTATTATAGATGAATTATATTTAGAAGACATGTTAATATACAATGCAAATATGGCAGGGATCTCTAAGACGTTTTCTTGAGTGTCACCCCTATAAGCTATCCCCTGCCCCTTTCTATAACCTACTCAATTTGCCAGAAAATGGTAATGATGCCTAAGTCTATGTTTGTCACCCATAAGATCGCATTTACCAGCAGGATACATAATGATTTTTAATTGATGCTAAAGGTCACATACTCAAGGATGCAATAGGGAAGCCTGTAAAAATCTGTATGTATCTACCCTTTACACCTGTACACCTTTGAATTTGCATATGCAAATTAAATCATTGCCCAGATTATGTTGTTCTTATTAATGATTTTTTCATGCTAACTTGATAAGGTTTATAGATGGTGTATTCACACACCTATTAAATTCATAATATACATTCCTTTCTTATATCTGGTTTATCAAGAAAGCAATGTATAGTTCATAGAATATTGACGTGGCATTCAAATTTAGAGCCAAACCTGGAGCTTGAGATACAATTTCTTACTTTACAGCCTCGATCATCAGGTTCATTTCCTCTTGCTGTTCAGTGTTTCCCAAAATGTGCTATATAAGATTACATTTAATAATTACGTATTTACTTTGATGTAAATATAATTTACATATATATCTGTAAATTTGTGTAGCTTGTGTATTATACATAAAAATGTGTAAATTTGTATATATAAATCTGTGTATTTTGCAAATATACAAAATATATTTGATGAACTATCATTGAAGTATAGCTAGTACATACTACATGTATTGCTTAGAATAAGGCTACATTTAAAAAGTTTTAATTTAAAGATGATATAAAGAAAAATATTAAGTAAATAATAATGTGAGTAACAGACATGTCAAAAACCATGAATGATTAAAGATAGAGTAAGTAACATTGTAAATCAGTCAGGATAGGCTAAGCTATGCTACTGTAACAAACAATCTACATATCTCAGGGGTTTAAAACAAACAAAAAAAAAGGCTTTCATTCACACTGCATGACCATCAGGATCTGCTGGTGGCTTGGCTCCACACTGTCATTTCTCTCTCACTTGATCCCAGGCTGTGGGAGCAGTGCTTTCTGAAACGTTGCCATCTCAGAAGCAAAAGCAAGTGGCCAAGCACACACTGGCTCTTAAAGCTTCTACCCAGTAGTAACACGTCACTCACACTTCGTTGGCCAAAACAAGTCACATGGCCTTGCCCAAGCTCAGCTCAACAGGGAAATACAGTCTTACTACATTCCTAGAAAAAGAGAGACAACCCAATATTTATGAACATTTTTAATGACTACTTCCCACTGCTATAATCACTGTTACAAGTGATTAAATACCTTTTGGAAAATGGTATTCCATATTAAGAATTTGACTGATAAGTGAATTTAATTGATTGTTTTCATCATTTGTTTCTATTCAGACTTTATTCTCTCTAGTCCTGATCCGATTAATAGGGTTCCAATATTGCTTCAACATTTGTTTTGCACTAAAGATTCATTTAAACTGAGGAAACCTCCCCATCATTACCCAGACTCATGATATTTATCACCTCCACCTCCACCATCACCAGGCATGTCCCAAACTATCAACATTAGTTCTTCTTTCTCCGCATGGGTGCTGTTATCACATCTCTGTTCCTCCCCTCTACCTCTCAGAATCTATTAAGCAGATAGACCAATTCCGGTAATGTGAATGCATTTAAAAGCTGGCCAGGGGTAATATAAAAGAGAGTGGTAAAGACTTCAGTATGTGTCCCATCCAACAGAGACCCTGCCATTCAATTCTGACATATTGCTGCCATGTGGAAGTACAAGTCAGAGGCCTTCGGTCTGTTCATTTTTCAAGAGAAGCTGGAAACCTACACTTGTATATGAATTCTCTTAATCTTTAAATGTCAGAAACTACTTTTTAAATTTAATTTTAGTACAAAATGGGCCAAGTAAAACACATCCATGCGCCAGGTATACTCCATGAACTACCGGTTTTTAACTTCTGAGAAAGGCATAGGCCCAATTGAGCATAATGTAATTTCTGAAAAGGGTGAGAATTAATGAGATTTTACTATTTTTTCTCATTAATAGAGAAAATGTTCTGCCATTTGTCTTTTTTTTTTTTTTTTTCTGGCAAAGGAGAAACACAGTTAAGTGGATGAGCAAGGAAAAGCAATCATAGGTGGAGCTCATGGTGGAAAAATTCAAGAATCACTCTTTTAGAAAAGGACTGACATGGTAGATAGAAATGGCCAAATTCTTTAACTGCAGCCTGGTGTTGAATAAGAGTTTTCAATACACTGGCTTGTTAATCTTAATTCTCTTTTGTGATAATGGCATCTTAAGGATCAAAAGACACCCTTTAACCTTTGAATAATCTGTATTAACCTCACAAGTACAAAATATTGGGAGAATATATTATAAATATCATAAATAAAACTTCACAATCAAGCATCCTTTTTTGTTAATGTTCTCACTGTCTTATCTGTTTTGAAAGACTTTGCTGAATTCTATTTATTACATGATAATTCCCCAATTTTAACTCATCAACTGTTGGTTTTACCATAAAGTTCCAATAGTAACTCATCAACAGCTGGTTTTACCATAAAACTATAAGAAACAATTTTAAAAAATCAAAAAGTTTTTATCTTCCATGTTTAATTATTTGGTGAGATTATAGTTAACTCAGTGGATATATACTCAGAAATACTGGTTTAATGTTAACATGTTAATTATTTTAAAAATATGTTTGGACATTCTTATTCTGGTCTTTTATTCCTTTAGAAATTGAAAGCATATATATTCACAACGGATTTATTGCTACTAAGCCCGGCATATAAATGAAAACGAATACTCAAACAATTTTGTAGCTTTATTATTGTGTAAGCAGCGTATCTATATACATAAGACGTATCATTTTGTCTTGTATACTTATTCAGCAATCAGAACGTAGGCAATATTGGACATTTAAAACAGGGAAGACCTGTTATAAAGCCCAAGTACTTTAGCAACTTAGGAGACTAACCCAAATAGGACACTAGTCACCATCAAAGCAGTTAGAATCATTTGAATTATTCGAGCAATTAAGTCTACTAACTTACTGTGGTTGATTATATTGTTTACGTTTAGGTTTTAAACAGAAGGCACTTTAGAAACAGATGAGGTAGGGGTTGAACTACTAGAAGCAAAAACATTAAAAGGCAGAAATAGCAGAATCATTTATTTAAAAAAATTAGAATCCTAAAATTAGAAAGAGCATAAAATTACTATATCAATTAGGATAGACTCTTTTAGTTGCAAATGATAGAAACTCAACTGAGAACAGGCTTAAATAGAGAAGTGAACAGATAGGCTCACATAACTGAGAAGGCCAGGGATGGGCCATGACTTTAAATGTGACTGGGTTCTGGAGCTCACAGAGTGGCCTTAGGGCTCTGCCTCCCTCCTTTCATCTCTCACGAGCACCTTCCTTCGTGGGGACTACATTTTCCAACAAGCTCTCCTTTCCTGTGGTATGCTGGCTACCGGCGGCCCCCATGCTTACTGTCTTTTGCAACTTCCCACAACAGTTCCAGAATAGATTCTAACGGACTGAATTTGTAGCCAGCAAGTCCAAAGTAAGGGTATCCTAGGAACGCCGGGGCTTGGGGCTGGTGGCCTGAGTGGGTAGTGGGAATCTCTGAAATTTTAGCCAGTTGGTCAGAAGTGGATCCCCAAACTTGTGACTGACATCTGAAGTCTTGGGGAGACTTGGAAGTCTGAAGGACTGTGCTCTTCTAACTTGTGAGATTTGACTGAGCTCCAGGTGGTTGAGAAGAAGAGCTGCATTTGCAGTTGGTATCAGAGAAGACATTTAGTATTCCTGTTGGGAGATATACACCATACCTGCCTCGGTTAACGGCCTTCCCTGAACCAGCACATTCAAGGGGGATGCAACGCACTGATTAGGCAGACGGGTCATGTACTTATCCTAAGAGGCACATGGGGAAGCCCTACCTCAAACCACATGGACTGAGAATGAGACAAGTAGTTCCACAAAGAAATTCAAGGTGCTATTACTGGAAGAAGCAGGCCCTGGGTGGTGCAAACACTTAACGTCTCGCTATCTTACATGTTTTGAAAGACTTTGCTAACTTTGCTAACCGAAAGGCCGAAGGTTCAAGCTTACCCAGAGGCAACACAGAAGAAAGGCCTGGCGATCTACTTCTGAAAAACGATCCACTGAAAACCCTACGGGACACAGTTCTACTCTGACATGCACAGGGTTGCCGTGAGTCTTAATAACCTGACAGCAAGTGGGTTTTTTTTTTTTTTTTGGTTCCTACCAGAAGAAGAAAGGACCCTTTGGGTGGCGCAGATGGTGAAGTCCCTGACTACTAACTGAAAAGCTGGCAGTTTGAACCCACCCAGAAGCAACTTGGATAAAAGGGCATTCTGCTTCCAAAAAGTCATAGCCTTCAAAACCCTTTGGAGTGCCGTTCTACCCTACAACACGTAGGGTCATCGCGAGTCAGAACTGACTCGACAGCAACTGGTTTGGTTTTTGGTTTGGTCACCAGAACAGGGAATGGACACTGGGCAACCCACAATGCCAGAGTCCACCTATAGGCACGTGGCTCGGCTTCCATTCCAGGGCAGGTGTCCCCACAATGGCTGGGCCCTCCTCCTTCGCTGGTTACTTCTAATGATGGAACCCTGTTAGATTATCTCTTCATAAACTACGTCCTTATAAGCTACGCTTCCTGTTTTTGGTTTTGCTTCCTTATTTACAAATCTAATTCTCCTTCTGCCCTCTTTATGCTGGCAGGCTACTCTCATGTCCTCTTTCAGCTCTTTTCCAGGCCCACTCGTTTCTGATGACACTGTTTGGCATCCCTTCACTGTGCTGGCCATTTCCATCAATGTCTTTCTGAAAGCATGTCACGCAAAAATCAAAAACAGTGTTAATAAAAGAATAGCTTTACTCATCTCTGCAGCAAATGGTGATAATTATTATTATTCTGTAATGGCTCTAAAGAGGGAAAATTATCTTTAGTGAGCTTAGATTAGTAAGGCAGGCAAGTATATAATACATCCAAAAAAAAGACCACCCCACACCCCCAAATGGTTATTTTTAAAAATTAACTTGGTGCTTAAAGGAGTGAGTTTAGTTGTCTGGAAGAGCCACTTAGGCAAAATATTATACTTCTCACTGAAGCTGAAGAAATGAGTGAAATGTGACTCTAGTTAACGTTGTGTAAATAAAGACTTCTTGTTCATGCTTGAGAGCTTCTCTCCTCCCCCTTTTAGACATTAGGCTAATACATCGTGTCAAGCTAACAGATAATAACTAGGTAAAGATATGCCACTGAATATTTCTGAAAAGAATCTCAAACCTAGACAGCCCACATGTCAAAGGCATGGTTTTAGAACAGCGGCCCTAGTCTCTCTGTCAAGCTAGCCCACTCTAACTTCATTCAATGAACAAAGCGTTTATTGGGTGCCTGCCACGTGCTTGGAGCCCTGGTGGCAGAGTGGTTAAGAACTCGGCTTATAACCAAAATGTCTGCAGTTCAGATCTACCAGCAGCTCCTTGGAAACCCTATGTGGAAGTTCTACTCTGTTCTATAGGGTTGCTATGAGTCTGAGTGGACTCGATGGCAACAAGTTTGGGTTTTTTTGGTTTTGTTTTTGTGTCATGCTAGGCCCTCTGCTAGATACTAGGAATAAGGAGAAAAGGAAGGCATAAACTCAACTCTCAAGATGCTCAGACACCATTGTGGGAACCTAGTACCAAACAATAATATAAGTTTTTCAATAATCCTAGCACATACGTTGTAAAGGTGATGTATTAGGAACGAGCATTGAAAATTCTAGGCCATCAGCCCAAGAGACAGAAAGGGCCACATAAACCAGAGACTACATCAGCCTGAGACCGGAAGAACTAGATGGTGCCTGGCTACAACCGATGACTGCCCTGACAGGGAACACAACAGAGAACCCCCTGAGGGAGCAGGAGAGCAGCAGAATGCAGACGCCAAATTCTCATAAAAAGACCAGGCTTAATGGTCTGACCGAGACTAGAAGGACCCCCGTGGTCATGATCCCCAGACCTTCTGTTAGCCAAGACAGGAACCATTCCCAAAGCCAACTCTCCAGACAGGGATTGGACTGGACAATGGGATAGAAAATGATACTGGTGAGGAGTAAGCTTCTTGGATCAAGTAGACACAGGAGACTATGTTGGCATCTCCTGTGTGGAGGGGAGATGAGAGGGCAGAGGGGGTCAGAAGCTGGCTGAATGGACATGAAAAGAGAAAGTGGAGGGAAGGAGTGTGCTGTCTCATCGAGGGGGGGAGCGGGAACAATTAGGAGTATATAGCAAGGTGTGTATAAATTTCAATATGAGAGACTGACTTGATTTGTAAACTTTCACTTAAAGCACAATAAAAATTAAAAAAAAAAAATTCTAGGCCATTAGATCATGGAGGCCTTGTTTTGTATGTCTATAGAGTTTAGACTTGAACTAGGGAACCCTGAAGAGAATTGGGGGGTTTTATGCAAGGAAACACACAGTCAAGCATGCTACAGGCGGATTGCTCTGCCTGCAATGTGGAGAAAGGATCAGGGTGGAGAAGATGGGGGAGGCAGAGGCCAATTGCTGGCAGTAGTCTAGGACAGAAGTTATAAGAGCTTCTCGAATGGTGTCAGTCTCCTGAGAGTGGAGGAGAGAAGATGGATATGTGAGCTATTAAAGGATAGAATTTAAAATGCTTAATGACGTATTAAGTAGAAGAATGGAAAAAAAAAAAAGGAGGGAAAAAGAAAATGACTCCTAGGATTCCACCTTCAGCAGCTGGTGGATGGCAGTGTTGTTTGCCACACAGTGAATATAGTAGGAGCAAGTGTGAGAGGGGAAAACAAAGAGGTTAATATTAGCATGTTGAACTTGAGGTTCCTCCAAGTGGAAATGTCATTCAGATGGAGATTCCCATTTAAGTGTCACCTTCTCAGTGAAGCCTTTTCCCAATGCTGTACTTAAAACTGTAAAATTCCCCTCCCTCTCCCTCTGCTTTACTTTTTCCATAGTATTTATCACCATGAAACCCTGGTGGCCTATACATATTTGCTTCTTTATTTCATTACCTGTCTTCCTACCCTCTACCCAATCAGAGTGTAAACTCCATGAGAACAGGAATTTGTGTTGATGAAGGACATGTGTGGGGGTGTGTCTGTTTGGCCTGATGTTGTTTTTAGTTGCCCTCGAGCGATTCCAACTCACGACGACCCCATATATTGCAGAGTAGAACTGTTCCATAGGGTTTTCGAGGGTGTGATGTTTTGGAAGCAGATTGCCAGGCCTGTCTTCAGAGGTGCCTCTGGGTGAGTTCAAACTGCCAACCTTTTGGCTAGCAGTCAAGTGTTTAACTGTTTGCACCTCCCAGGGACTCCTGTGTTTGTTTTTGTTGTTGTTATTAGGTGCCATTGAGTCGATTCTGGCTCATAGCAACCCTACGTACAACAGAATGAAACACTGCCCAGGCCTGTGCCATTCTTAAAATCCTTGCTATGTTTGAGCCCATCGTTGCAGCCACTGTCAATCCATCTTGTTGAGGATCTTCCTCTTTTTCACTGACCCTCTACTCTACCAAGCATGATGTCCTTCTCTAGGGGTTGTGTTTATTTTAAATAACATAAATTTAGTATTTTATAGTTCTGGAGATGAGAAGTCTGAAATGGATCTCACTGGGCTAAAATCAAGGTGTTGGCAGGGCTACCTTCCTTCTGGAGGTTCTAGGGGAGAGTATTTCCAGCTCTAGAGGTCTCTTACTTATTTGGATTGTAGTCCTCTTCCTCCATCTTCAAAGCTAGCAATGGTGACTAACATCTTTCTCACAGTGAACCTTTTCTGACCTCCTGTTCTACCTACCTCTTCTACTTTGGATACCTCTGGTGGTTACATTGAGCCCTTCATGTGTGTGTATTTTGTTCTGTAACACTAATACCTAGAATACTGCCTAGTATAGAGTAAGTGCTCAGTAAATGAGTGTCCAACAGGAAGTTGGAAATACGGGTCTGAGTTTAGGAGAGTGAGACAGAGCACTAGATACCATTGGCATATAAGAAACTATGGCGTGGACAAGTTTATCCAGAGTTTTATGGGATGAGAAAATCTATGGACCCAAGGTAGGAAGCCTGAGAAACAGCGACATTCAAAGGATGGATGGAAGCAAAGACTAAAAGAGGGGACTCAAAGCAGTAGGAGAAAAACTTGGAGAATGTAACAAAATAGAAACCAAGGGAGCAGGAAGGTTCAAGGAAGAGAAAGTGCTTGATGCTTCCAAGAGGTCCTGCAAAATAACAGCCCAAAGACCACGCAGAATTTAGGAACCTAGCCATCACTTTGAGGGGAGCACTTTTAGGCCACTGTGGACAAGTTTTAAAGACTCTGTAAAACTTTATAAGCATCTACATCCTTAGGCATCCTTCCCAAACTGAAATCTATGCCTGATCCCCCACAGTATAATCAGATCAATTCTAGCATTTTGTGAGAACATCCAGCTCAGACAGGAATAGCATTTATGTTCACGTGTCTCATCTAGAGACATTGAAGTCTGCCTCCGAGGTGAAATTAGATCAAGGCCCTAACTTGCCTCTTTTCCCAAAGGCTTTTGGAAGAGTTGAAATTTGTGTAACACATGGAAGGAAATCCCAGCATAGGGCTCCAAAGCTCCATGCTGTATAAAAAAGGTGTGAAACCCTGGTCTGAAGGCACTTGCAGTCTGGGAGACAGAACAAAAGTGATGGCAGGTATTTGCCCAGAAGGCCAATCCAGTCCTAATGTGGAAAGAAAAGTTTATTGCTTCAGGCATTCTGTTTCTCTTCCAGAGGCTGAGTGTCTATATATGTGTTCTTAATGAGAAACCTGCCCTCAGGATATCTCTTACAGTTGCTGCAAAGCTATACAGCTCTGTTATTAGGAATTCTGCCCTGGGGAGCAATTATGTTATTGCAATAATTAGAGGCAGTTCATCTCCATAATAATGGAAATCCTGCCTTGGAGGCAAAACATCAAAGCAACGCAAGCATCATTGCTCTAGATAGAATCTGTTGCCCTGTTTATTAGTAGTACTGTATCATTTTAATTTTACATGTGCAGTTATGAAAATAGAGCTTATCCTGCACTCCAAATTCAGACCTAGAACTTTCCCCCTTTACCTCAGGTTGTCTCTGTTAGAGCCATGGTACAAACAGTTATTGCTTTCAGCTCCCCTGAAGTATTGTTCTAAGAGTTTAGGAAGATTTGTTTTTAAATGTCTGTAATGATACACAGACCCAGTTCTATGTGAGACCCCATGACTTAACCTCAGCAACAACCATTTCTATCTCAGTTATAGCATTGTGGTCAGTGGTTAAAATGATGGCAAAATTCAGGCAGTACTATCTGAGACTTACCTGACCACCTGTTCTATTCATATGGTTGAAGTATTACTTACGCCTCAGGGCATGCTAAGAAGTGAACTAAATTTATATATTGTTGTTGTTAGGTGCTATTGAGTCATTCTGACTCATGGTGACCCCATGTGACAGAGTAAAACTTCCCCCATAGGGTTGTCTAGGCTAATGTTTATGAGGAGCCCTGAAACACATAGTTTAATCTTTATGACAGGAGTCCTGGTTTGCAATGGTTAAGCTCTTGACTGCTAACCAAAAGGTCTACAGTTCAAACTTGCCAGCTGCTCCATGGGAGAAGGATGTGTCAGTCTGCTCTCATAAAGATTACCAAAAACCCAAACCAAACCTGTTGCCATTGAGTTGATTCTGACTCACAGCAACCCTAAAGACCAAAGTAGAACTGCCCCCATAGGGTTTCCAAGGAGCAACCTGTGGGTTCGAACTCCAACTGTTAGGTTAGCAGCCAAGTTCTTAACCACTGTGCCACCAGGGGTCCTTCTGTAAAAATTACGGCCTAGGAAACCGTATGGGGCAGTGTTACTCTGTCCTATAGGGTTGCTATGAGTCAAAATTGACTCAATAGTAATGGGTAATCTTTAAAGGAATAGATCTCCAGGTCTTTCTCCAGCAGAGCTGCTGGGTGGGTTTGAACCACCAAGCTTTTGGTTAGCAGCAAGCACTTAACCATTTGTGCCACCAGGGCTCCTTATTTTGTATACAGAACTATGTAATATAAGATCCCCAAGCTAAAGGCAACACTTGAGTTCGAACCACCAACCTTCTTCAGTTACTAGCAGAATAATGAACTGTTTGTGCCACTCAGGCACTCCACTGAAATGAGAAAGAGAAGTAAATTTGGTTGGAGGTTTGAATTATCTTCCTTTTATTCTCTAGAGAAGTGACTTGCACCTTCTGCTAGGGGGAGCTTCTTTTCATGCCCTCAAAGCCTTGAAATCAGAGCAAGGGGAGCTTGAAAGGTAAAGATGCTGAAAGTCAGAGATGGTAGGTTGGAAAGGAAAGTAGATACCTGAACATCTTCCCTAATTTTCTAGAAAACTAATAAAAGAGTAAAGTGATGGGAAATCTTCACCCCTGATCGAGGATCTCTGGTTTACACTGTTTTACATTCAAACCCAAACCAAGCCCATTCCCATCCAGTTGATTATAACTCATAGTGACCCTTAAAGGACAGAGTAGAACTACCCCAAAGAGTTTCCAAGGAGCAGCCGGTGGACTCGAAATGCCAACGTTGTGATTAACAGCTGACCTCTTAACCACTGCACCACCAGGGCTTCATTTTACATGAGAGAGTTTTATTTTAACTTTATGATTACAAAAGGGTCAGTTCAGTTGAAGGAGGAGAGAAAAGATAGAAATCCCAAGACTTGCTTCCTAGGGTTTTATAAAATTCAGCTTTTGTGACAATATACACACATGAAACAATTTAGAAACCACTGGTGAAGTACAAATTAACATAATATAATCCAAATAGAGAACACAGCAGGTCTTAAGAAACTCACAGGGAAGAGGCTCTCAGAGTCAGGCAGGATCTGCCAAAATTGGCTTCCAACAGGAAGTGAGTTTAAGCAGTTGTTAAGGAGAGTGATCCATAGAGAGAGGCAGAGAGGGAAGGGAGAGCTCACCATGTTGGAGCCTATGTACATGCAAGACCAAGGGACAGGCATGAGCAAGTCACGCATAAGAAACGAAGGGAAGAGAGACCCAGCCAAATGAAAGACTTCTCTTCTGAAGAGCTGGGATGGAAGTATAATCATTAAAGGGGAGGGTGCTATAGATTTCTTAATGAGAGATTTCTATTGTTGTTGTTAGTTGCCTTCACATCCATTCCAACTCATGGTGATTCCAACTCATGAGACCTCCGGTCGGGTTTGAACCACCGCCTTTCAGCTAGAGGCCAAGCATTTAACCATTTGTGCCACCCGGGGGCTTCAAGAGATTTCTAACATTATAAAATCATGTTGATGGATATAAAATAATAGTAACAGGAACAGTGTGGGTCAGCTTGGCTATGAAGAAGCTCAGGAATCTCTAACCATTAAGATGAAATGAGGCTTTGATCTCCCTACATGTTACTGGTACATTCATGTATACACAAACCTGAAGTCTTTGGGAATCCTTGGGAATTTAGGTTTCTTAGTCCTTTGGCTCTTGTCATGTATTTCTTAGTTACCTTGTGGATATCATTTTTATCTCTATAAAAAAGGACACTGAAAAACTGGACACCGTCAACCCCCATTTAATAAGAAGAATAATAATAGTAACACCTAGATTTTTTTTCAGTCCTTGCTGTGCCCTGTGCAAAACACAATATGTGTTTCCATTTAATCCTCACAGCTTTTTGAGATTAATCCTGACATTAATCTATCTTTTAGATAGGGACACCAAGGCTCAAAGAGAATATTTACTTTACCTAAGGTTGCAAAGTTTGAAAGAGTTAGAGCTGGGGTTCGAATCCAGGTCACACTTATTCCAAGCCCCTGTCTTTACCCAAGCATCCCTGGTGGCACAGTGGTTAAAGCACTTGAGTGCTAACCAAAAGGACAGCGGTTCGAACTCACCAGCCACTTTGAGGGAGAAAAATGTGGCAGTCTACTTCCGTAAAGATTTACAGCCTTGGAAACCCTTTGGAACAGTTCCACTCTGTCCTATAAGGGTCACTATGAGTTGGAATCAACTCGATGACCGTGGGTTTGGTTTGGTTATGGTTGTCTTTATCAGTTTTGCTTGAAGAAGGAACAAGCATAGATGCTTTTCTCTACTGCAAAAAGAACCTGGAATCTGGTGATAAGGCAGTAAATTGTTAGTAAAAGTAAAGTACTGCTTTCATTGCATCTTTTTTAAAGTGGTGGAATGTTGTTGATGGCTTTAATATCAAAAGATGACTGACCAGAAACAGCATCTCCTGTTATTCATTTCATATTTTCTGTATATATCGGCAGCCTTCAGATCCCTGGATTTATAGATTCCTGGGGGTGGGGGGGGGTGGTGATCGGTCTCAGGGCTGGATTACAAGAACCATCTAAGCCTCTTGGAGAAGAGGTAAATTAAGTCCTCCAGCTAACTCAGCAGTGCCTTTGTTCAGAGAATATAGCTCTGTATCATGTAGTGGATTTAAGTGATGATGAAAATATTCAAACCAAAGTGGCATGTAATTAAGAGCAATTAGAACTGAAGTGATGTGACTAGATATTAAAACCAGACAGGCAGTACTTTGTGCCTACTCAGTTAAGAAGGCAGGTAATTCGGGTTCCTCCTAACTTTCTCATCTGTGGAAATAAAATCTGCTAGACTGTTTAGATGTAACAATGCCACGTCGGTATTGAACGTCTGGGATCGTATACTATGTTTGACCTCTGTATTTCTGTCGCATAGTTTTACCCACATATTTCAGTCACAGATATGCCAGAGTTAATTAGATCTCTACTAGTAAATATCCATCATGGTGTTTCTAAATGCCTTTTGCCAAATGATCTAATTAGAGTAACACTTGGCTCTCTATATAATTACAACATATGGCACCTAGAGGGTACATATAGTAGAATTATAGGTTGCCTGATGAGAAACCCAGGTGGTGGGTAAAAGACTCTATTAAACAAAGTTACAGTCTGTGTGTGTGTGTGTGTGTGTGTGTGTGTGTGTGTGTGTGTTTAATGTATACAATTCCTCCTACTATTCTCTCTGGAATAAGAAATATTTTGTATTCATCTGTCCTACCCACATGAAGCAACATAATTATGTCATAGAATAGGAGTTTTGTGATCTAAAACAAATAATTTCTCCTTTTAGCATAAAATATTTAACCCTCCCTGTCTCTAAAAATTATCACATGTAATAAGACAGCAAGGCTGAAAGCAGTTCTTTGTAAAATGAATTATTGGATGGAATGCATTCCTCCCTCCAGGCAAGATCACTTACCCAAATGGCTGCTAAATAAATACCAAAAATAGAAGCGAATCCCTTGACTGAAAAGAAAAAAAGGGTTTTTTAATGTCTATTTATAATCTCCCCACCACCTGCCTGTCAGTTTGCCCTACTGTGAAGGCTTGTGTGTTGCTGTGATGCTGGAAGCTATGCCATCGGCGTTTCAAATACCAGCAGAGTCCTCCACAGTGGACAGATGTCAGTGGGACTTTCAGACTAGGACAGACTAGGAAGAAAGGCCTGGTGATCTACTTCTAAAAATTAGCCAGTGACTCTCTCGCTTTGGACACATCACCAGGAGGGATCAGTTGCTGAATGATTTCATGTTTGGTGAAGCAGAAGGCCAACGAGGGCAAGGGAGACCCTCTGTAAGATAGATTGGCACAGTAGCTGCAACAATGGACTCGAACATGCTGGTGATTGTGAAAGTGGCACAGGACCAGGCAACGTTTTGTTCTGTTGTACGTAAGGTCATCGTGAATCAGAGTAAACCCCACAGCAGCTATCTGTACATCTGTGTATATTTGTAATCCCTGGAACTTGACTAACCAGTTTGGGTAAACGATGAGTTCAGTTTTGATTTGTTGAACTGGGAAGACTTATCATGCAATGGTGTAATGGCCCCTTACACAGTCTCTAAAGGGCTAATTGTGCACATCTTTTCCCAACTCCATATTCAGTGATGTCATATCAGTAGCTTGAAATTGGCCATAATGGAAGTATTAACACCATGGAAACTGGCACCCATCAGGACGTTTTTCTCAGGGAGCCAGTTAAACATTTACCAGCACACCACCCTTATGGGACATCTGCAGCTTAGAGTTGGCAGTGTCAGTCTGGAATTCATGGGAAGGATCAGGACTAAAACAAAGCTTTCCAAATCAACAGCTCAGAAGTGAGGCGGGTGAATGAGGTTCATTGAGGGAAAACGGAAAAACAAAAGCATTGTGGACAGAGTCTTCTGAATGGTGTAAAGTGCCTAAGAAATAAAAAGAAACAGAAAAATTCGTCAGAAAGCTAAAAGGAAAATCAGGAAATTGGGGAGTTATGAAACTCTAGGTAAGTTGCTGTTAGGTGCTGCTGAGTCAGTTCCAACTCATGGTGACTTATACACAACAGAAAGAAACACTGCCCAGTCCTGTGCCATACTCACAATTGTTGCTATGCTCGAGCCCATTGTTGCAGCCATTGTCAGTCCATCTTAATGAGGGTCTTCCTCTTTTTTGCTGACCCCTATTTTACCAAGCATGATGTCCTTCTCCAGGGACTGACCCCTCCTGATAACATGTCCGAAGTAAGTAAGACATAGTCTCACAATCCTTGCTTCTAAAGAGCATTCTGGCTATACTTCTTCCAAGATGGATTTGTTCATTCTTTTGGCAGTCCAGGGTATGTTCAATATTCTTCACCAAAACCACAGTTCAAAGGCGTCAACTCTTCTTCGGTCTTCTTTATTCATTGTCCAGCTTTTGCCTGCAAATGAGACAATTGAAAACACCAGGCTTGAGTCAGGCACACCTTAGTCCGCAAGGTGACATCTTTGCTTTTCAACACTTTAAAGAGGTCCTTTGTAGCAGATTTGCCCAGTGCAATGCGTCTTTTGATTTCTTGACTGCTGCTTCCATGGGTGTTGATTGTGGATCCAAGTAAAATGAAATCCTTGACAACTTCAATCTTTTCTCCGTTTATACACGATGTTGCTCATTGGTCCAGTTGTGAGGATTTTTGTTTTCTTTATGTTGGGGTATAATCCATACTGAAGGCTGTGGTCTTTGATCTTCATCAATGAGTGCTTCAAGTCCCTTCACTTTCAGCAAGCAAGGTTGTGTCATCAGAATAAACAGGTTGTCATGAGTCTTCCTCCAATCTTGATGCCACATTCTTCATATAGTCCAGTTTCTTGAATTATTTGCTCAGCATATGGATTGAATAGTTATGGTGAAAGGATACAATCCTGACGCATACCTTTCCTGACTTTAAACCATGCAGAATCCCCTGTTCTGTTCGAACTGTAGGTAAGAGAGTATCACAGATAGGCAGTGGCTGGCCAACAGTGTCAGGTGTCACCAACAGGTCATAAAGAATGAGGACCATGAGCCCTATATACTTGGAGATGGTGAAGTCAAAAGTAACCTTGAAATAAACACTTTCAGTAACATCATTTCTACTGGCTAAATGGCAAGGAGTTGGATTCAGTGGCTACTTTTTGCAGATGTTAGGTTAGGAAAAGAAGAATATAGGATAGACTGGAACGATGTAACATATTTGTGGCAAGGATTTCATTAGTATGGGGAGATTGGAGCATATTATAGCATAAGGGAAATCACATGGTGTTAAAGAAGTAAGGGAGGGGAGATGTTTCTTAAGAAGACAGAGGTGGATTGAACCCAAAATCAATTATTGTGGGGTAGGAGTGAGGACCTGTCTTCTACTCTGAATGTAGGGAGATAGGAGGATGGGTATGGGCACCAGGAAACTAATCATAAACAAAGGAGTTGAGTAATTTCATGTAATATGGCCATAACCTTTACCTTGATCTGGATAAAATGAGAGCCAAGGTTACCTTTTGAAAGTGTGGATGTGGGGATTGATTGTGTGCCTAAAAGAAAGGGAGTTCTCCACTGTTTTGTATGGTCAATGTGATAGAAATGAGGTGAGATTTGGATTGCACTTTTTATATTTTCAGTCGCTTCCACACACATTGACTTTCCCACATACTGATTTGCTCTGAAGGGTTTTATTCTGAAAGACATGGTTTGTTCCAAAGGATGCATAAAGTTGTTATAGAAAAAGTAAGGCTGATGGCTCTGAACACCAAAGAAAATGTTTTTCAGGTGAGTTCAGTGTGTCCTGACTGAGAGAAAAAATGATGCAGAATTAACAATTTAAAATTATTATTACCCAAAGTGTACCCAAAATTCTAACAAAAAAGACTAGACTTACTGGCCTGACAGAGACTGGAGAAACCCCGAGAGTATGGCCCCAGGGCACCCTTTTAGCTCAGGAATGAAGTCATTCCTGAGGTTCACCCTTCAACCAAAGATTGGACAGGCCCATAAAATAAAATGAGACTAAAGGGACACACCAGCCCAGGGGCAAGGACGAGAAGGCAGGAGGGGACAGGAAAGCTGGTAGTAGGGAACCAAGGTTGAGAATGGAGAGTGTTGACATGTCATGGGGTTGTAAACCAATCTCATAAACCGATATGTGTACTAACTGTTTAGTGAGAAGCTAGCTTGTTCTGTAAACCTTCATCTAAAGTTCAATTAAAAAGAGAAAGTATTACTGTCCTTTTTTCACTTTCTCAAGGACTTTCACTTCTCTGGTTACCCCTGATGTTTTCTAAATCATCAAATGCTACCTCCACTTTCTAGTGGATCATTGTGGTCAAAGGACATGCATCTTCATCATCCACCTTACCACTTTGCCTCTGCTCTCTACCTAGGTGATCTCATCCCTTCCCATGGCTTTAAATATCATCAATATGCTGACAACTCCAAAATGTGTGTCTTCAGTTCAGGATTCTACCCTGGTAATATAGGCTTAAATTTTGCCATCAAGTCAATTCTGAGTCATGGCCCTACGTGTTACGGAGTAGAGCTGTGCTCCATAGCATTTCCTCGCATATAATCTTTACAGAAACTGATCACCAGCTCTTTCTTCCATGGCGTCACTGGGTTGGTTCGAAACGCCAACCTTTCGGTTAGTAGTCAAGCGCAAACCATTCACACCACCCAGGGACCTAAACACGTGCTTTCCATCCCCGAAACAGAACTCATTTCTGCCACAGACCTCCACCCTGAAACCTGTTCTTCTCTCAGCATACCATCTCCCTCTGTTTGCTCAAGCCAGAAAGACCGACACCATCTTTGTTTTCTTTCAACATCCCACATAGCTAGTGCAGTAGTATATGTTATCACTTCTGCTTCCAAAGAATATAAACCCCAACTCCTTGTTTCCATCTGCATTGCCAGTACCTTGGCCCAACCACTGTCATCTCTTGCTGGACTGTTGCTCTAGCACCCTAACTGGTTTCCCTGCCTTTATACTCATCCCCTTCCAATCTGGTCTCTACACCACAGCCAGAGTGATCTTTTTTAAAGCGTAAATCTTATCACTAACCCTTCAGATAGAAACTAAGCTGGTGATCCCAACTTCCAAGGCACTGCATGATCTGGCCCTTATTGTATTATTTTTGTTTTTCATCCTCATTAATTGCAAGTGCCAAGAGATCCGAGGCCATGGATACCTTATTTTCCATTGTATCATCACTGCCTACTTTCTTGTTCAAGTCCTTCTTCACGTTTTTCTGAATCTGTGACTATGAATATGTAACATTTGTATCTAACATTACATTTATGAATATGTAACTGTGCTGTAAGCTTGGGAGGGCAAGAAGCGATTTCATTCATCACAATTTACCCAGCATTAGCACAGGAATACAATTTAAAGGTTTAATCAATAGTTGTTGACTAAATGAAGAAGGTGATCAGTGAATTCACAATTTGCCTCATTTCACAAAGGATCTGAGTCTGATTACAAAAAACTCAAACACTAGAAAAGATGGAAGTAAATAATTTAGAGAGCTGGAGTAATGAGAAGTTATCAGTAGAAAAATTAAAATGTCAGAAATGAAAGTAGTGTATGGAAATACATCCAATATAATTCATAAATTTGTACTCTTTTTGCTACTGAAAGAATGAGAGAAACATACTTAGAAAAGAGCTACACTGCTTATAAGATTAAAAATAAAAAATTGCTTTGCCTAGTAGTAGAATCTTCCCCATAAGACACTATGCAAGGTTCATGATGTCCTCAACAATTACTACAGTAGACACAAGATTTCATAGATGTCCCTTATAATTTTCATATATTTAGGTGACACAAATGGCTAAGCACTGAACTACTAACCAAAAGGTTGGCAGTTCAAGCCCACCTAGAGGTGCCTCAGGAGTAGGCCCTGGCACTCTGTTTCCGAAAGGTCTTAAAATCTTATAGAGCCTTTCTACTCTGCACACCTGAGGTTGCCATGAGTCAGAATCAACTCGACGGCAAGCAACAATAACAACATGTAGTGTTGAAGAACAATTTAGTAAGTTCACTTCTGTGAGGTAGGGCCAAGCATAGGGTATTTTACTGAACTGGCTTTATCCAAGGGCAAAGTTTTATATATCTAGAGCAGTATTTTCCAATGGTACTTCTTGGAGTTGGGTAGGGAAGTCAATATATATTGTATAAAAAAGTATTCCATGATCAAATACATGTAAGAAATGCATGTTAAACATTATGTATTACAGGTCTTTCCAGAGCCTTTAATATGCTAATTGCACTGAGATACTCCAAGGATCATGTTTCCCGAATTTACCTGGAAATAAAATTTATTGTACAGAATATCTCAAGGGACTAGTGTTTTAGGGGTAAACAATAACTCTTTGATCTAACTTAATGTTTGGGGTACATTTATTCCATCAGTAATTCATTCTCGTAGCCAGAATTGTAACAAGGGTTGGTTAGCAGCAAGTTCGGGATTGTAATTGCTGTCAAGGATACAGGACGCAACTATTCTGTGTCACCAATTAAGACAGGTCTATGTATAGACCAAAGATAGTCATTAAGGCGAATGCTGGAACGGTACAGTTAGGGTGGTATGAAGGTGCAAGGCACATGTGAGAGTCAGTAACCAGGAATCAGTGAACAGGGCTAGCTAGCATTTAGCCCATGGCTGATGCTTCTCCACAAAGTCAAAGATAAGGAGAGCTTGGTAAAGGCTACAAATAGAATAAAGATTTTCCTGACATATGTTTCCACAAGGCTATTAGACATCATAACTGAGTAGCTGAATCAAAAGCAGACCTGCTCTTCCTATATAAAATAATAGCCTGAGAGGTTCAGGTCTAAAATTAGCCAAGGAAGAACTGAGCTTTGCTCCGGGCTTGCTCAGGTGTGAAGAGGATGAAAGTTAAAACACAGTCAAGTAAGAAGGAACACTCAGCAGTTTCTTAGCAGTTTCACCATATTCCTTGTAAATTTAGCATCCAGCAGTTTATGTTCCTTAGGGAACACTTGGGCATAAAGGCCTACCCATTGCCATTGAGTTGATTTTGACTCACAGCAACCCTATAGGATAGAGTAGAGCTACCCCATAGGGTTTCCATGGAGCGGGTGGGGGATTTGAACTGCCAATCTTTTGGTTAGCAGCTGAGCTCTTAACCACTGTACCACCAGGGCTCCCATAAAGGTGTAGATATGCGTTATGCAGATTGTTAGGTTATACCTTTCTAGAATTCTAAATGATGTTTATAATGGCCACAAACAATTCCCTAGCAAATGGCTTGGAAGTATTTGTAATGCTGGGAGGGAATGCCCATATTATAGACTTTGCCTACAGATGTACATATTTGTAAATGTGATTATATAATAATGGTAGTGTGGCTCCATAATTTTTTTTTAATCCATTAGTAAATTATGCTTCAGAAGTTCTGAGTATTCCATTCCTAACAACCTTTACGTTTATTACTCAGACAAGCATAATCACAAGCAAAGAACATGGCCCAAAGAAAGACTGAATTTTTTTAGTTTTGCTTTGCTTTGCTTTACTTTTGCCCCATACCCTCAAATACTAATAGAAATGACATACCAGTTTTGTTAAATTTTATACTAACAGCAACTTTTTAAGGTACATAGAGTAGAAATTATACCTTTTTTCATATTATTGAAAGAACTATCACACAGAGTTTTAAAAATATATATAATTAAATCCAAATAGCACGTTTTTAGAGCTGAAAGTAATATCCAGCCTAGAGCTCCTGAACCAGCTCCTTCTCTACAAGACCACATTCATTTCCTCTCTAATAATCATGTAATGCCACGTTCCTTGATGTTGGTGATGAAGCTTTTATCATATCCGTTTCTCCACTGAAGAATTTAGTATTTACTTGTGAATACGTAATGCATTTTGCTCTCCTTGAATACTAGACTCAATTAAGCACCTATCAAAAACAAAGCAAAGTAAAACATAAGAAAACTATGTATAACAAGAATAGTTTCAAATTTCAAATGACAGCAAGCATACTTAACAAATATTTGAGGCAAATGAACTGAGTACAGTAGTAAAGTTTCAACATTCCCTTGAAGCTTGCTGAAACTTTGTAGAAGGTTCAGTAGTCTTAGCTTGGGTATCCTGTAAATATACTCTGAGATGGAGAGTGACAAGCAGAAGGTTTACTGGGGTACGCTCTCTGATGCCACACCTGTAGGAAGATGAGGAAGGCAGGACTGGGCAGAGGCAGAAGCTTCCCTGCAGTTGAAGCTTCAGCCAATCCCACTGAGAGTTCTTGAGCTGAGATGGCCCTTCCGAGTTGTCTCATTTTCAGGCAGAGAGTCTGATCTTTGAATCCCTGTATCATCCAGTCACTGGCTTCAGACCATCCCCTGGTAAGGGCATAACCTTGGGAGACACATTCCCCCACTGCAGAGGGTGATTCAGTGAGACACACAGCTGTGAGCTGTCAGCAACCCATATTCTCTGGTTCTGCTTTGCTCTGTTATACTTTTGTCCTGTACCGTCGGATACCGATATAAATTGCATTGGCCTTGAGGAGGGGAGCTGGGTAGATCATATAACTGATCATATTAATTTTTACTTAATTAATCATGTAATTATAAGAAAACATTGTGTTATACCTTTATCATAGAAAGGAATGTTGGACCTACTTATCATCAAAAAAACGTCTTATGTTAGCCAATCAGTAGTACACAGGCTGCCCAGAGGAATCTGCTCTGCATTGCAGGTCAAGTTCAAAGCATAAATTGTAATCAACAGGCTCTTTTTGGATGGACAGTAGGGTATGATTCTTTTATCTTGATTCGTTCTTCCAACCCTCTCCTTAGAGGGCAACTGAAGGAGTCACCTACACAGCATCACCTTTTTCCAACCCTTGGGGAGACTCTCCTGTGAATCTCCTCTCTCTTTCTTTTCTCACGTACTTTGTCTCTTATATACCCTCTCTGCACCTCCACTTGCCAACCTTTACCCTCTCTTCCTTGAGTTTTGGCCAAGATCATTAGTCATTTAATTCAGTTTTTTCCCCACCTAGATAAATCAGTAAAAGACTTCTGATAGGAAGGGAGGGAGGAAAGAAGGGAGAAAGGAGGGAAGAAAGGAAGGCAGGCAGGCAGACAGGCAGGCAGGCCTTAAGAGAATCAAACTTTTACACTGGACAAATGAGATAACTTCTTAGCATAGATCCTATGGCTTTATGCAAAAGAATCTGCATGTTTTCTTTATTTTGAGTTGCACGAAAAAAAGAAAAAGAAAAAAAGCCCCTTTAACTAGCCTAACTTGGTATATACTCACTGCCCAGAGGGTGGATTGGTGCCAAACCCAAAATAGAGGATGAGTTCAAACAAACAAACAAAAATCTGTCGTACATGTATGGCTACATTCATTCAAGTTCATTTGGGAGTTTACCAAAGTGAGATAGGAGATTCAAATCCTGGAAATGTTCTCTACAACTTACATATGCAAGGAATAATAAGTATATGATGAGTAGCATCCAGAGATTATCTTTTCATGTAACTGTCACAGTCTCTGGTTGTGAGAATTTTAGAACTAGATGAAGCTTTAGCAATCCATAGACTGGTGGTTTTAAAACTATCTCTACCCCCAGCATACCTGAGGCTGCAATGCATTCCAGTTGTTCAAAATGCTTCATTGCACACCGATTGCCAGAGGAAGTGGGGATGGGAAAGCAGCAGAGGGAGAAGTGAGTGAGCATATTAGTTTATGATGTATGAGAATCTCTAGCAAGGGTATGGTTTAAAAAAATTCCTCCAGAACATTCTGTCATGCATGGCTTCCCAGCTACCCATGGGAATCACAGGTTTCCCTAGCACTTTGTTTTACATTTATGAGAAAACTGAGGTTTCTAATTATTGATGTGTACATGCTCATGTAACAATCTGTCCAAACCAAGAAGACCCCCTGCCCTTCTTGCTTTGGCAATATGGTGGAATTAATTACCTTTTTTTTTTTTAATTTTTATTAAGCTTCAAGTGAACATTTACCATTCCAATCAGTCTGTCACATGTAGGTTTACATACATCTTACTCCCTTCTCTCAATTGCTCTCCCCCTATTGAGTCAGCCCTTACAGTCTCTGGTTTCGTGCCAATTTTGCCATCTTCCCTCTCTCTCTATCTTCCCATCCGGAATTAATTACTTTTGTGTGTGGCCTTTCTAGCCATGATCTTGTAACTCCTACCCAGGTGATTGTGTGAGAGGGTAATTGTGGCCTACCAAGCAGATTGGTCAGTTTTGCCTTAAAAGAGAGCCAATTGAGAGCAGGGAGGAGGACCCCACCACTAAGGAAGGAGAGACCAGCAGAAGAGACCTGGCAGCAGGAGACAGCATGGTGGGCTTCCTGGCCCACAGAGAGAGAAAGCTGAGTGCCTTTGGGCAGAGACTGAGGGTCAGGGAGAGGTGTGGCTTCAAGCACAGCTGGGAAGAGGCTATTCTGCTGGACTAACTGTATCTTGAGTGTTCCTGAGCCTGAATTGTACTGTTATTTCCCTAATAAACCCCATAATTGTGAGTATAGTCTGTGAGTTCTCTGTGGCCATTGCGATGAATTATTGAACCTAGTAGAGAGTACTGTGGGAGGGGCAATTGGTGTCAGAATTGGTAAAGATGGGGGAGAGAGGAGGTATGTCTGACCTCCACCTCATAGGAATCAGCCTTGGGCTGTTGATGTTGGTTCTTCTTCCCCCTTGTGGGGTTGGAAGAAGTCAGATACCTCCCCCGAGCCATTTTTACAGGTGATAAAACATAGCAACTGTAGAATTTACAATCCCAGAAAGGTAACCTCAGAAGGTCCCAAAACTCAATGAGTTCTGAGGTCACTGAATCCAGCTTGCAGAAAGGTTTTCTTAGGTGAGCATGTTATACTGACCAGCACCATGCTTATTTATTTTTTATGTTAGGTTCCAACAATTAAAAATTGAAATATGTCACCTCATGCAGATTTCTGATTTCTCTTTAAAAGTGGGTGATCTGGAATAGTCAGCTTATATTTCTGTATGGCAATATTTGGCCAGGGCTCGGAATCAGTTACCTTTTAGCAAGAACGTGATTCTCCAGTTGGTCATAAAACTATTGTGCCCCCATATTAAAATGGAGTGTCAGTTTCCATTTATTACTGCTTGTGCATTGTATTTCTTACAGTAGTTTTATCTGAAAGATGAAAACAAGAAAGCTTGGCCAAAAGGGCCACACATTTCAAGAAAATATAAACCAAAAAACAAAACAAAACAAAAAAAATCGCTGTTGTCAAGTCAATTCCAACTCATAGTGACCTTCTAGGATTGAGGAAATATAGGAATTGGCATTTCTAAAGCTGAAAGAACTGAAAAAAAAATTCACACTTCAAGTTGCAATTTCGAAGGATTCTGAGAGCAACATATTGAACAATGCAGGAAATATCAAAGGAGAGTAGAAAGAATACACAGAGTCACTGTACAAAAAAGAATTGGTCAACGTTCAAACATTTCAAGAGGTGACATATGATCAAGGACTGATGGTATTGAAGGAAGAAGCCCAAGCTTCACTGAAGGCATTGGCAAAAAACAAGCCTCCAGGAATTGTCAAGATACCAACTGAGATGTTTCGACAAACAGATGCAATTCTGGAAGTGCTCACTTGTCTATGCCAAGAAATTTGGAAGACAGCTACTTGGCCAACTGACTGGAAGAGATCCATATATGTGCCCATTCCAGAGAAGGGGGTCCAACAGAATGCATAAATTATCCAACAGTATCATTAATATCACATGCAAGGAAAATTTTTCTGAAGATCATTCAAAAGCAGTTGCAGCAGTACATTGATAGGGATCTGCCAGAAATTCAAGGCATATTCAGAATACTGGCTACAGGAATGAGGGATATCATTGCTGATGAGAGATGGATCTTGGCTGACATATGTTTACCTGTGTTTCATTGACTATACATTCAACTGCGTGGATCATAACAAATTATCAGGTGCCTCATATGCATGCGAAAGCTGGACAATGAATAAAGAAGACTGAAGAAGAATGGATGCCTTTGAATTACAGTGTTGGTGAAGAATATTGAATATACCACAGACTTCCAGAAGAACCAACAAATCTGATATGGAAGAAGTACAGCCAAAGTGACTCTTGGAAGCAAGGATGGCAAGACTTGATCTCACGTACTTTTGCAATGTTATCAGGAGGGACCAGTTCTTGGAGAAGGACACCAATCTTGGTACGGTAGAGAGTCAGCGAAAAAGAGGAAGTCCCTCAGTGAGATGGACTGACACAGTGACTGCAACAATGTGCTCAAACATAGCAACAATTGTGAGGATGGTGCAGGACTGGGCAGTGTTTCATTCATAGGGTTGCTGTGAGTCAGAACTGACTCAAGGGCACCTAACAACGACACGTTTTGTTATGCTTTTAAGGGATATGCCTGTGTTTTCAAATGCAAGCAAAGTGTGCCATGAAAAATTCTCACCCTGTCATCCACCTCATTCATTTATATTACTAACTGGCTCCTGTAGGCAATGGCCTTTGTAGATTTCAGTTTAGTCGTGTTCGTTTGTGTTACAGATGATGACTCTGGCAAACGAAAAGGTTTGGAATCCCTCAGAATACCTGTGGAAATCTGAACAAGAACCTGCTTCCTGATACCTTGTACAGTGTTCTTTTTATTTTCCCACAAATGGTTAAGTAGTAGAAACTCTGTGTTTTGTCTTCCCTGGAGATTCTGCTAATCCACTCACAGTAATTTTTTTTCCTTTTTGACTTTGTTTCCTCTGCCATATTCACATGCATGACAGGCTGTCAATTATCCCTCTTTCCAGATGATATTAAAATCTGAACATAAAAGCTGCAGCATGATCCCTCTCCCATTATAAATACCAGGCATCTAACGACACCCAAGTGAGGGTTCTCTCTGCTGTTTCTCCTGAGCAGCTGATTGTCAGCCTAACACGGTGCCTGATAGATAAAACAGAGAATTAAACTTGCCTTTTAAACTAGGAAATTCTTTTCTAATATTATTGCTCATATTAAGCTCCTGTGCCATTAGAGCTGTCTCTTTTAAATGAATGTGCACTGGGTGCACTGTTTATTCAATTTAATTGTAGGAGAAAAGTCATACAAGGGAAATGGTTGTTTGAACTGGTTTTTACTAGTCACAAGCCATGTGAATGAACGCCCAATTAAATCGTGGCTCAATAGGACTTGTATAATAGTAACATCTGTTACCTTAATTACACAAGTTACTATATAAAGGAGCCTTCATAGCTCACTTTGTTAGAGTAGGTTCTGACCTAGAAACCCTGGGAAGGTTTGTTCTCTTTGTGGGAGTTTTTATTGTTTGTTGTCCCCAGTTGGTCCCATTAGATTACAGACCTGACAAGATCAGTGGTATACAAGCCTACACATATGTTGAAGCCCACAGAGCATGGGGAGAGGAAGGAACTGAAGTTCATGAAGCAAAGTGGAACAAATAAAATAGGAAACCCCTAAGTAGGAGTACTTACTCTGGTGTACGTGGGTATTGGGACTTGGAGGGAAATGATGGTGGCAGAAGCAGGTAACCAGAGAAAGCAAAAAGAACAAATATTTATTATCCATTACATGTCAGGCACTAAGGAAGCCCATTACCTACAAGTCTACAATCCTGTAAACATATTTTTGAAACCCAAAAGCTCTCAAAACAAAGAGTTTTATTTCTCTCTCTCTCTTTTTTTTTTTCGTTAAGTTTTCAGCAAACTAATTTGGTAGCAAAACCAACCTGAAGCTATTTATAGATTTTTCTCTTTATTTACTTACCTCATGGTTAATTGCAGAAACGGTAATATATTTGACTCTAAAAGATGTCCTCAGGCTTCCCTTGGGATGTTGTGTAAAAAAAAATATGTACCATAGTATATTTCTTAATATTAGAAATTCTGAATTCCAAAGCACAACAATCCCCAAGGGTTTCTGATAAAGAGTTATGGATTAGACCATCTTAAAGAAGATAAAACAGACTGAGGCTTAGCAACGTTAAGGATCATGCTCAAGGACACACAGCTAATAAACCCTTACAGTGGCTTCCCGTTCGCTTTGAATACAGTGTCTTCTTGCTATATCCTGTCATGTCCTACATCCCTGCTTATCTCGCAAACTGTATCTGCCACTTGCCAGCTCTTTCACTTAGCTATAATCTCACTGGCTTTGCAGTTCCTCAAAGCTGTGCTTCTAACTGGTTCAAACTGGTTCCGTCATGGCCATTAAAGCGAAACTGGAACAGACTCGAAGTTTTATCATTTGGGTGTTCTGGAGCAATACCAGAATGGAAGAAATTACTAGTTGAAGCCCTGGAATGGGAGACTTGGAAGAGGCATAGTGAGTCTGTTCAGGAGCCTGATGGGTACGATTCGAGTATTGGCAGGACTGTGGAGAACAACACACATTTAAAGCCATGTGTTTGGCAGCCATCTTTGAGCAAGGCGCTGCTGTTTGACTCTGCTCAAGATCTCAGGGCAAGAGATTTGGTTGCTATGTCATGCGTATACTGCCCTTGTTTCTATCAGGGCTTTGACCCATAATTTTTCCCTTTCCGATTATCTTCCTGGTTCCCCCCAATTTTTAAAAATTTGAGTCTGTTCCAGTTTTACTTCCTCAGCTATGACTGAACCAGGAAGAACCAGTTTGAAGCCCTCCCTCAAAGACCTCAAGATCTTTTCTGGCTCAAGGCCTTTGCATTTGCTTTTCCCTCTGACTGAAACACGCTTCTCCCTGATCTTCGCATGGTCAGCTCCCTCTTCTCTTAGATCTCAGCTGAAAGGCTACCTTCATGGAAGACCGTGAGCACTTTCAGAAGGACCCGGATCCTGTCACATAAATCAAAAATAGTTTGGCGGAGAATGAAGTGGCTTTCTACTGGGTTCATAGATGAAATGATAATAAGAAAGAATATGGATATTATGAAGTTTGTTTCTTTTTTTTGCCCAACATCTAGTCTCCCTTTTTCTGTTAAAACCTCATTAGTCTTCCTTTCAGAAAGTAGCTTTTGCCATTGTATTCAGTCTTCTTAGGTTTACCCGTTCATATGCCCTGCCCTCCTCTATTCAGCAAATGGTGCATGCGTGAGTTAAGCCAGGCAAATTCTGTCCTTCATTCAGGAATCAGAATTCTCCAATGGGCAAAGGATGGGTAGATCAGTCATTTTGATGGCAGCTCCTTGGGGGACTTCCCATTAGTTTCTACCCTCTAGGTCCCCAGAGCTACAACTGGTCATTGTCCTTTCCAAGCCCTATCTGTTTAGCTCTTCTTCAGTTCTGTGAGCTACCCCCACATCCTTTCAGTAAGTTCCCTTTCTTGTGTAAGTTAACCAAAGTCAGTTTCAGTTACATACAACCATAAACCCTAATGTATATAGATGAGTAGATGGATCATTCATAGCAAGATGTTTAATTAACCTTAGAAAAAAAATAACCCTTTAGTGGCATTTGGATATTTATCTTAGTTCTTAAAACTGATTATATCTTACCCCATTTGACCTACACAACTTACAACTTACTAATTGGAATCTCCAAAACCCTTTGGGGTGAGTTTGAAACTCTTTACTTCACAAAGGAATTTGCATTCAACTAAACTAGTCACCCACCTCATTAGGTGCCTTGTCCAGGACTAATGGAGTTGTTGAGCATGCAGGTTTGCAGGAATCCCTGTAATTAAAATAGACTTGTCCCCTCCAGAGTGTCTTTTTTCTCACAGAAGAACAAGCAGGGGAGTTTGAGGCTGCCCATCCCTGCGAGCATGTGCTCAGCAATCTGACACGGAGTTTGTGGAATTTTTTGGATGGAAGCTTTTGGCTACATTTGTAAAGACTCAGGTTGCCTGGCAACTGTCCCCTCCTGGAATGAGTCATTGTACTTTCATGCTTCGTTGATCCTCACTGAAGGAGATTTGGAGACAGCCTGAACCTGGCAAATGAGTTTGGGAAGCCCCCTAGCTTGTTATATAAGCATCTTGTGCTCAGCAGTCAGCCCTGCCACTGTCTGTGACAAGTAGCAGGTTCCCATCCCAGTGCCATCCAGATGTGATCCTCTGCCCACCTCTGTGCATGACATTCAGCCTCAGAGATGCTGGAATAGACCGTCTTTCAGCAAAATGAGCTGCCATTGCCCTAATGGCATTGTGTGAGCTAGACAAGAATATTGAAGGTAATATGGGATGCCTTACTTAGTCTCCTGTGCAAGCCCGTCTCTTGTGCAAGCCCCCTTGACAGTGCCTTGTGCATGTGGGGAAGAAAGGATGTCCCAGCGTTCTTGAATGAATTGGTTTCAACTCTACTTGGAAGCCTTCCTGAATCCCAAGATGATCTAAAGTCTGTCATAGCCCCATGCACTTTTCATTTATAGCATTCGAAGCTGAAATTATTTGTTTAGAGCCTGTCTTCTAAGCTAGACTATAAACTACATGAGGACAGGGACCCCGCTTGTCTTGGTTATTGTCATATCCTTAGCACTTAACACATTATTTGGCACATAATAAACATCTAGTAAATATATGACAAATGAAATCCCTAGCTGTGTGAGCTTGGGAAAGTTAGTCCATCTTTCTAAACCTCATTTCTCCACCTACACAACGGTGATAAACTTTAAAGGATTGTATGAGATAATCCACATAAAGTGTTTAGAGCTGTGTCTGTCATTGTTATAATTAATAATACAAATCAAAGAATGAATCTGACCTCTACTTTCAATAAGAGAAGGCTGGACAGCTACGTGAATTTGTTCATGTACAACTGGCCTAAATTAATTGTTTATACACTTCTACACTGTGTTCTCTATGACCCCAAGAAACATTTTAACTTTCCAGATGAGAGCTCTCACAAGGAAAGTTTCATTCATTCCTATGTGAATATCAGAACAACAAATTTGGCTCCTCTCTACAACAGTTTCATTTGTTTACTTTCATTGCCAGGTCTTTTTTGCAAGTGTCTAAGAGTAATAAGCGAGAATGTGCACCTCTAATGATTTTACCTTCACGACACTATTAAAAAAAAAGAGTTTTGTGTTGGAATGCCAAAGTTTTATCCCCCAAACTGGCCACATCTGTCCTGGATCTCTTTGCTGGGGATACAAATAGGTGAACCAGAGGACACTTTACCAACTTAGCATCTGCTACAGGAAGACAAATGAGTAAGTGGTAAAACCGTAGTACATCTGTAGATTTTACTTTTACTTCAGAATGACATAAACTCTATCCACCACATCAAAGATCCACATGATCTCAAAGTCAACATATTCAGATCATATTTGCATCATTTTGCCCTTTTCTCAAATACTTCCCCACCACGCACCCCATTTCTATGAAAGGCACCACCATCTACCAAGGTGGCCTAACTAGAGGACTTCAGCTCCACTGCCCTTAAACCACTCTTGTTATGGTTAATGACCTGCTGATTGTCATAACTAATGACCAGCTTTCCTTCTTCAACTTGACCTCTCAGCAGCATTTGATACAGGTAGTGAATCACATCTCCTTTTCCAAAACCCTTGCTTCACTTGACATCCAAGGCCCTGTAGTCTGCTTATTCCTTCTGTCACCCTAGCCACTCCTTCTTAGTCATGTATGTTGGGTCCTCCTCCCCTGTACAAACCTCTAAATTGACCCTGGGCCCAGTGTTGGGACTGCTTTTCTATCTATCCCCTCTTCCTAGGTAACTTTATCTACTCTATGGACTTGTAAGTTTCTGGGTGGTACAAACAGTTAATGTGCTTGGCTGCTAACCAAAGAATTGGAAGCTCAAGTCCACCCAGAGGTGCTTCAGAAGAAAAGCCTGGCAATCTATTTTTCAGAAAACAAGCTATTGAAAACCCTGTGGAGCACAGTTCTACTCTGACACACACGGAATCATCATGCATCAGCATTGACTGGCCACTGGTAGTGGTGGATGGCCTTATAAACTATCTGGATGCTGGGGAAGTCCAAGTTTATCTCTCCAGCCCATATTTTTTCCCCAGAACTCCAAAGTGCTATATTTAATGGTCTATTCAACATTTTACCTATGTCTTTGCTATTCACCCTCAGCATAAAAATTTCAGACTTCAGTATATGAACTGCCCTCTCCTCAGTTAAAGGAAAAGAAAGCAGTCAGACTTTGTTGGCCCTATTGATTTGGAGGACACATGTTCTCCAAATCACTTAGAAGGGTTTATTGATTAGTTGAGTCATTAATTCATCAATTCATTCATTCAGATATTATTTCATGACTACCTCATGTGCCAATTACTATGCTAAGACTCTAGATAAAAATTTTAGAGCCATTACTAAACAATAAGTAATTCCAAATTATCTTGATAGCCTAACAGTCAGATTTTAGTTTCCATGGTACAGAGTGAATGAAGGATTTCTGAGTCACTTATTCCCAGATTTCCACTTACTTCTGTAATATGCATAATCCTTTCCAAAATAGAGACGTATTTGGATGTTGTACAAGATAATTGCATCTTTGTAAATCTGACCTAAGGGAGGTTGAGATTTCATTCTAAAACCTTATCTTGATTGCCTGGATATCACCCAGCATCCTTTGGTCCCTCTGCTTGATGTCATTATGTCAGCTTGTCTTTGGGAGAGAAAGAGGAAGCTTTACCAAAATGAACAAGGCCTTTCACCTTCTCCCTTTGGGTTACATGAAGAAGCTGTTTATGAGAGTTGTCCCCCAGTGCCCACTGGGAACTTGTAGATCAATTACTACAGACAGACAGTAGGTCTGGTCTTTCTCCCTCTTTCCACATATTAAATTGTCACTGTGTCAAATGTCTTGTCATCAAATATGGTGCTGCAAGGAAATTGCAATTATATTTATCAGGTTTTTTTTTTTTTCCTCTGACCTTTGGATTTCATTCCGCCTACAGAGAATCCCTCTAGGTGATTCAGAAAACATGTGTCATCCAAATCAATAGGGCCATGAAAGCCGGCTGCTTCCTCCTGCTTGCACTAAGGGGGAAGGCAGTTCATATATTGGAAGCAGAATTTTTTATGCCTAGGAAGAATAGCAAAGACCTATATAGCTTCAGTGCATTTATTCCTAAAATGTAGTAATCTTATAGTCATGAAATCTAGGTCTAGTAAGTAATTATAACAACACTGTATAGAGTTTTCTAGTGTTTTCATCCTCTGTGCCTGGTATTAATTTTGAGCTTTTGTCTCTTTGGACAATTTTTATTTAGATTTAAAGATCTAGGCTCTTGTTCTCTAATCATTTTCTCTCATCTAAGCATTATTACTGTCATCACTAGATGGGTTATACACCTAATGTTTAACCACAGCCCCCAATCACCTGGAATATTTTGAGGTGATGCATGGCAGATAACAGCAGGTAGGTTCTCCAGCAGTACAACCTCATTTTAATATTTGCTAAAGCAGAACTAATCAAGAAGGCAAATCTGCCATGAAAAGTCCTATAAAACATTCCAAAGTTAAATGAACCATTAAAAAAATAGTAGGCAGAAGAGACGGCCAGGTGCTCACCAAAATCTAAGAGTTGAACTTTAAAAGTCATACTTAGTGAGCAAGATTAGATGCAAAATCAGCCTTAAAGATTAAATATTCCCCAGGATTCAAGGCTAAAATGCATATAAATCTTATTTTTTTAGCACGTCTAAACTAGCAGCAGAATAAATGGCATTTGCATGTGTCAGTCATACGGGTGCATTGGGCCTTTTCTGAGTGTAAGCAAAAAAATAAAAACAAACTCAGCTCTGTGTCCGCCATATTGGCCTCATTCTCAGACCGGTTTTCCTCTAATGACCAGAAAATGGCTGCAGCAGCTCCAGACTTCAAATCTTCAGATATTTGGTTCCTGCAGCAAAGAATGTGAATCATTTTCCCAAAAATCTCAGAAAAAGTCTCATTGTATCTCATAGGGTTAAATTGGGTCCTGTGATCATCCTTTAACCAACCACTGTGGCCAGAAGACATTAAATACTGTGATTAAATGCAGGGTGGCTGGTGGGTTCAAACCACCCACCTTTTGCTCAGCTGCTAAAGGAAAAGTCAGTGTTTCAAACCCATCAGCCGTTCCACAGAAGAAAAGAGCTGGCCATCTGCTTCCATAAAGATTACAGCCAAGAAAACCCTATGGGGCAGTTGTACTCTGTCACACAGGGTCACTGTGAGTCAGAATTGACTCAAGGGTACCCAATAACAACTATTAGATATAGGGTTAATGGATGTTGGGCATAATTGTCCATATGAGAAGGAATGGTCAAAACTTGAAAATATTAAGAAATCAGAGAGGTTATATGTACCCACATCTAAGTAAGTGAAAGAGATGTTACTTCTGGGGAACACCATCAATACTTGTTGCTAGATGCCTTCGAGTCCATTCCAACTCATAGCAAACCTATGTACCATAGAACAAAACACTGCCCAGTCCTGCACCATCCTCACAGTCGTTTTTATGCTTGAAGCCATTGTTGCAGCCACTGTGTCAATCCATCTCTTGAGACTCTTCCTCTTTTTCACTGATGTCCTTCTCTAGGGACTGGTCCCTCCTGATAACATGTCTAAAGTATGTGAGATGTAGTCTTGCCATCTTTGCTTCTGAGAAGCATTCTGGCTGTACTTCTTGCAAGACAGATTTGTTCATTCTTTTGGCAGTCCATGGTATATTTAGTATTCTTTGCCAACACCACAATTCAAAGCTGTCAGTTTTTCTTCCGTCTTCTTTATCCAGCTTTCGCATGCATAAGAAGCGATTGAAAACACCATGGCTTGGGTCAGGCACACCTTAGTCTTCAAGGTGACATCTTTGCTTTTTCATACTTTAAAGAGATCTTTTGCAGCATATTTGCCCAGTGCAATATGTCTTTTGATTTCTTGGCTGCTGCTTGCATGGATGTTGATTGTGGATCTGGAAATGAAATCCTTGACAACTTGACAATCATCAATACTAGGAACAGGTTTTCTCCTAAAGGCCAGCAGTCTTTGATTCACTCTCAGAACGGTCCATGTTTTAGGCTGGGTTCTCTAGAGAAGCAAAACCAGTAAAGTGTAAAAATATATAGAGAGAAAGTTTTATATGAAGGAAATGGCTCATGTGGTTGTAGAGGCTGGAACATCCCAAGTCCATTGGGTCATGAGAGAGGCTTCTGCTGATTCACATAGCCACAGGGGCTGATGAACTTAAGATCGGCAGGTCAGAAAGCAGGGCTCTTATTCACAGGCTGCAAAGATGTCCGAATCCCAAGATCGGCAGGCAAGACCGCCAGTAACCTGCTAGCTTAAGTCCCAAGAACTGGAGGTCAGACAAACAGGAGCCAGCTGCAGGATCCAGAACAAGCAAAAACCCATGAGCCTTGTTAGAATGTCCATTTATATTTGATGCGGGTCACGTGCCCAAGGAAACTCCCTTTCAACTGATTGGCTACTAACAGTAGATCCCATCATGGAGGTGATCTGTAGATTTCTAAGGGCAATATTTCTCTAATGGGATGCTCTTGCATTTTGAGTGTTTCTTTATTGTGTACAGCTATACCACACTTTGCATGATTACCATCTGAGGCCCCAAGCATTCCTAGTCATTGTGAAAACCAGAAAGCCACAAAGGTGCACACATAGTGAAAGCTATTGAGGCAGAAATTAAGATCAAAACTCTAAGTATCTATACCAGAGCCTTTCCCCAGACCATGCTCAGTACGATATATAAGAGCTTAAGGTTAGCTATAAGCTATTCCTTCGTGAACAGGAATAAATATCATTACAGGAAACTACGGCAGTATCTTGACGTCAAGAAAAGAATATAATCTTTTGAAGCCCTTTTGGGTCAAGGAAATTAGCTTCTAGGGAGAAATATATTAAGAACAAGTAGTCAGATAATATTTTCAGAGCAAGTTTTCAAAAGGTAGTATATTTTCAGTTATAGCCATAATAACTATAGCTTGCCTGTGAAAAGGTCTTTTTAAATAAAAATACCTAATCATATTTCAATATGATGGGACCAGCAAGTCCTCAAAGTCACACAGGTGTTTGTGACTTCTTCAGATTGGTCATAATTTGAAAGCCCTTTTCACATTTATACCTCTCCACATATTGTGTGAAAATTGGTGAGGCTTTAGAATTGGTATATACAGTCTAATTATTATTTTAATGTAAATAATTTCTTTACCATTAGGTTGACTATCTGGCCAACCCCACATTTGATTTCAAGAACTGATTCTTTTGTTCTGGACCCATACTAATTCGTGAATGACTGATTTATCAAAAAGAAGCCTTCAACTCATCAGAAGTAATTTGGATTCATAAAAATCCTTTGGTTTATCCCAGAGGTAAATTCCCCCAAGGACTTTTAACACCTATTAGTTCTTTGTGTCACTAGCTTTGAGAGTTTCCTGTCAGTTGAGAGGAAATATGTAAGAAAATGTTAAAATCAGCTTAAATAACTTTCTGGCTCTGTTTAACTTCGCTACAACTTCAATGAAAGTATTTCAAGTCAGCATTTCAAATTCAACTGCCAAGGCTCAGGTTATATTTCTTGGACTCAATCATACGTTCATGAAACACTGCAGCTATATCTTCAAAGTCCTTTGAAAATCTGTCTCCTGATATCTTTAGAAGAAAATATTCCAAAATGAAATGAAGAACTTCATTTTCAGCTGAATTTTCCTTGCATCTGTCAACTTCATAGGTGTGGGTTCTGAATTTTAAAATATTCCTCTTTTTGAACCGATGGAGGTTGTAAAAGGCGACATCTCTAGTGAAAATTGGTTTGAGATAATCCCCTATAAAACTTTTGTTGAGGTGTACAGTTGTCGCTTTGGTTCACAGTAGAACCAGGAGAATATAATATGTAATAATGACTGATGCCCCTTTAAAAGACAGTACCTCTCTTGTTCATAAGTGTTTCAAATGTTTATAGGCCTCTCATGGGCAATAGCAGTACCTTAGATAGATACAAGTATTTATTTTTTTGTTTGGAAATATGTTGTTGTTGTTGTTAGTTACTGTTACCGTCAGTTCAGCTCCAACTCATGATGACCCCATATGCAACAGAATGAAAAGTTGCCCAGTCCCTCACCATATTCATGATTGTTGGTATGCTTCAGTGCATTGTTGCCTTCCAACTTAGGAGGCTTGTCTTCCAGCACTATATGGAACAATATTTGGTTGTGACCCATGGAGTCCTCGTTGGCTGATTTTCAGAAATAGATCATAAGGCCTTTCTTACTGGTTTGTCTTAGTCTGGAAGCTCTGCTGAAACCTGTCCATCATGGGTGACCCTGCTGGTATTTGAAATACCAGTAGATAGCTTCCAGCATCATAGCAACACACAAGCCACCACAGACAACAAACTGCCAGACAGGTGGTGGTTTGGCAATATAAAAAAAAAAAAACCCATTGTCGTCGAGTCAATTCTGACTCATAGCAACCCTATAGGACAGAGTAGAACTTCCCCACAGGGTTTCCAAGGAATACTCATGGATTCAAACTGCTGACCTTTTGGTTAGCAGCCAAGCTCTTAACTACTACTCCACCAGGGCTCGTTGGTAATATACTACTTCTTAAAAAATAATAATAATAATAAATAAACACTTGAAGAAGCCTACAAGTTATATGCAGTATGACTATTAAATACAGCATTTAGACCATGTAGAAGGGAAAGCATACATTAATAATACTTTAGTTAATAACATTATTCTTTTGAGCTTCCCAGAATCCTAAGCCAAAAGGGAAATCAGTGAGCTACTAAAGCTCATCATCTAAAGAAATTTCTTGAAGGTGGACAACTTTCTCCTGACATTAAATTATAAATGAAATTTATTACTTGGGTCCAGTAGTAGGTAGATTGCAGTAATGGCTCATGTTTTTCATGCCTGCCTGTATCTATGCCTTTTGGTAGAGCTTTTCAATTTTGATTCTAGGCTTGTTCTGGCCAGTGGAATGTTAGTAAAATTAATGGAAGCAAATGCTTCAAAAAGTGCTTGCACATTGGAACTTGCCCCCTTGCTACTCTGAGAACCGTGTCACTACCATATGAACACGGTAAGGGAAGCCTGATGGATGAGAAGGGACACTTGGCCCAGTCGCCCTGTCACCCAGCCAATGGCTAGCTGAGCCAAACACTTGTTCTTTTAAGCCACTGAGTTTTAGAGTTGGTTGTTACACAGTGATAGCTAACTGATACAGATCCTCATACCAAAATCTGTTGACCCATTGTCAAGTCAATTTGAACTCATAGTGACCCTATAGGACATACAAGGGATGTTTAAGAATATAATAGACAGTGTCTTATACTGTAGCTTTTTTTTTTTTTTAATAGTGTTCTATTGTGTTTTTGGTGAAAGTGTATACAGCAGTTTAGTTCTCATTCAACAATTTTTACACAAGTTGTTCAGTGACATTGGTTATGTTCTTTCCAATACATGAACATTGTCATTATTTCCATCCTGGTTGTTCTGTTTCTATTAATCTGGTTTCCCTGCCCCCTTAGATTTTCTTCTATATTTTGGTCTCATAGGTGATTTTTTTTTTAGAAGAGCACAGTACTTACAGGTAATATTCATTATTTTTTGAGCCAATTTGTTATTTAACTACAAGGTGACCTCAGGGGTTTTGGTTGAAAGTTAGAAGAGTATCTCAGGACAGTTTTCTCAGGGAGTCCTCCAGTCTCAAGCAGTCCAGAAAGTCTGTTTTTTGTTTGTTTTTTAGAAATTTGAGGTTCTGTTCCACGTTTTTTCCACATTCCATCAGGGTCCATCTATTGAGGCCCTGATTAGAATGGTTGGTAGTGGTAGCTGGGCACCCATCTAGTTCATCTGGATAGATCAGGCTGTGGTTTGGGTATACTACTTGTCCTGTAGGTTTTTCTTTGAGTCTTTGGTTTCCTTCTTTCTCTTTTTCTCCAGGCGAGTGGGGACCAAAAGTTGTATCTTAGATGGCTGCTCACAAACTTTTAAGAACCCAGACACTACTCAACAGACTAGATGTAGAACATAATTTTATGAGCTATATTATGCCAATTGACCAAGATGTTCCATGAGACTGTGTTCCTAATCCTTCAAACCCAGAATTCCAATACCATGAGGTGCTTGGTTATGTCTAAGAAGTATCTGTAAGTGTGCCCCCATGTGCTTTATTACATATATGAATATATGTGCATACAGTCACTAGATGCATATACATATGCATGCATCTATATTTATACACATATATACATAAAAAAATAGCTATGCACATATATAGGAGCCCTGGTGGCACAGTGGTAAAACACTCAGCTGCTAACCAAAACGTTGGTGGTTTGAACCTACCAGCTGCTCAGAAGGGGAAAGATGTGGCAGTCTGCTTCCATACAGATTTACTGCCTTGGAAACCCTATGGGCCAGTTCTGGTCTGTCATATAGGGTCGCTAGGAGTCAGAATTGACTCGATGGGAGCTGGTTTGGTTTGGTTTATACACATCTATGCCTACATACATACATACGTATATACCTGCCCGTATATTTTTGGGGTATTTTTGCTGTTATTTCAAAATTACATATGCCATATCAACTACCAACAGGTCCTTTTTTCTTACGTACTATTTAGTGACTTTGTTTACCATCATCAAGCTGTGTATACTTCACCCTTGTTTGGTATTACCTTTTCCATCACCAGAAATAACAAGTGTCTACCATCTAGAGATGAATCCACCTCTGGCCCCTTGCCCCATCCCTGGTAACAACTAATGAACATTAATGTCTATTTACTTTTTCATGTCATTTCTCAAAAGTGAGGACATACAATATTTGCGTTTTGTTTGTGTGTGCGCAATTAACTTATTTCATGCGATATAATGTTCTCCAGGTTCATCCATGTTCCAAATGTTTTGGGAACTCAATTTTTCACTGAGTAGTATTCCATTTTATGTATGTACCACCTTGTACTTACCCAGTCATCTGTTGATGGGCTCTTAGGTTGTTTTTGCTGTTGTAAATACTGCTTTAATGAGTATAGGTGTGCATATGTCTGTTGGTCTCGCTTCTATTAGATCCCTAGGGTATATACCTAGGAGTAGAATTTCTGGGTCATATGGCAGCTCTACCTCTAGTTTTTTGAGGAACTGCCAAACTGTTTTCCACAATAGCTGTACCAGTCGCACTCCCACCAGCAATGGATGAGGGTTCCAATTTTTCCACATCCCCTCCAGCACTTATTATTTATATACAGTAGTTTTTTAGTAAGTATAGGATTATCATCATTTAACAAATCCCTTGAAAGCATAACTTAGACACAAATACCCAAACCACCAAACCAAACTCACTGCTACCGAGTCGATTCTGACTCATAGCAACCGCATGGTGTTTCTGAGGCTGTAAATCTCTAGGGAAGCAGACTGCCGCATCTTTCTCACTTGGAGCTGCTGATGGTTTCGAACCACTGACATTTTGGTTAGCAATCAATCACTTTACTGCACCACCCAGGTTCCTTACATGCAAATACCTTATATTTTCCTCAGGGCCTACTATATAATATAAACTATTATCGAATTCCTGCTAGAGATCAAACCACCTTGCCTTTAGAAAGTAGCCATCCTTTCAGTTATGCACAGCAGTGCTGTTTAATGGCTGGGAAAACAAAAGCTAGTATTGCTCTCAAATGCTTTAAACAGGGCCTGGAGAGAAAGAAATTGCCAGACTTTGGTTTAGCCATGGTACCATGCTTTGAGGATGAAAACAAAGCCATCCACACAGAATAACCTTTGAGAGACATTTTATTAAAAAGGGGAATTGGTCTAGAAATCATGATCTAACTTTTTCAGTCCATTTGATATTTGAAGTTTTTCCATTTCTGCTTTTAGTAGCACTTCCTCTAAAAATCCATTGCCTTTTTCTTCATCAAGGTCTATTTAAGGTAGAGGAAAATATAGTGGCAAAAACATCTCAAAGACGATTATACTTGAAAATTTAAGTTATTTAAAGGATGTTATTTGAGCCTAGAGAATTATTGAATCTCAGGACTTTAAAAATCATTTAGGCCAACTCCAACTGATTCTTGAATTCCCCCTAAGAAAACCCTAACCTGTCTAGTGTTCTTCTACTAAAAATATCCTCAGTAATGGAAACTCATGGCCTTTCATGGAGGATTGTGCCCCGTGGAGGATTTCTAGAGTATAATGTTTATGTTTATCCGTAGAAACAATCTTTAATCATTGGGTCTTAAGCCAGCCCCTGATGTAGCAGAGGAGAAATCCCAGCCTTCTTTACTGTAACAGTCTCCCAAATATTTGAAGACAGTGGCTCTTGCATCCCCAGGTTCACCCAAGCCGTTTGTCAGCATTCCTTGGCTTCAATTAACGGAAATAACTCAAGCTAACTCAAGCAAACAAGAATTTTATTGGAAGGATATTAGGACTTGGAAAACCCATAGAGGAAGCAGGTTTGAAACTAAATGGGCCCCAGGTGGTACTCTGGGGCAGGGACGCAGGAGCCGATGAAGCTGTTTCTTTACAGGAATAGTTTGATCAAGCTGCCACTGCTGAGTTAAATAAATGCCAACGATGTTGATGTTCTTTGTCCTGCTGTTCCAGGGGAAAGCAGGGGTATCTGTTGTAGCTTAGTCACAGGCCAACCCTTAACCAGGAGGAGAGAAAGCCCCTGACTACTGCCACACCAGATTGAATCCAGTGTGGGATGAGATGCCCTCAAAAGAAAATGTGGGCTCTATTAAAAGAGGAAATGGATGCTGGGTAGTCGAAAAACAAACAAATGTTGAGCACCACCCTTTCTTCTCTCTTCATGTGAAGTGGCTTTGAGTCCCCTCCCTCTTCTCATTATATCCAACATCATTGGTTGCTCTCTTAGACACAGTTTAGTTTTTCCATGTCTCCCTTAAGTGGGGGTGCCTTCTAGCTCCAGCTATGACCTGGTCAGCAAAGAGTATGGTGGGGCTACCTTCTCCCTTATTCTGGGTCCCATATATCTACTGTTGTTGTTAGGTGCCGTCGAGTTAGTTCTGACTCATAGCGACCCTATGCACAACAGAGCGAAACACTGCCCAGTCCTGTGCCATGCTTACAATCGTTGTTATGCTTGAGCTCATTGTTGCAGCCACTGTGTCAATCCACCTTGTTGAGGGTCTTCCTCTTTTCCCCGACCCTGTGTTTTGCGAAGCATGATGTCCTTCTCCAGGGACTGATCCCTCCTGACAACATGTCCAAAGTATGTAAGATGGAGTCTCGCCATCCTTGCCTCTAAGGAGCATTCTGGTTTTACTTCTTCCAAGACAGATTTGTTCGTTCTTTTGGCAGTCTATGGTATATTCAATATTCTTCGCCAACACCACAATGCAAAGGTGTCAACTCTTCTTCAGTCTTCCTTATTCATTGTCCAGCTTTCACATGCATATGATATGACTGAAAATACCATGGCTTGGGTCAGGCACACCTTAGTCTTCAAGGTGATATCTTTGCTCTTCAACACTTTGAAGAGATCCTTTGCAGCAGATTTACCCAATGCAATGCGTCTTTTGATTTCTTGACTGCTACTTCCATGGCTGTTGATGGTGGATCCAAGTAAAATGAAATCCTTGACAACTTCAATCTTTTCTCCGTTTATCATGATGTTGCTCATTGGTCCAGTTGTGAGGATTTTTGTTTTCTTTATGTTGAGGTGTAATCCATACTGAAGGCTGTGGTCTTTGATCTTCATTAGTAAGTTTTTTTCAAGTCCTCTTTACTTTCAGCAAGCAAGGTTGTGTCATCTGCATAACGCAGGTTGTTAATGAGTCTTCCTCCAATCCTGATGCCCCGTTCTTCTTCATATAGTCCAGCTTCTCTTATTATTTGCTCAGCATACAGATTAAATAGGTATGGTTAAAGAATACAACCCTGACGCACACCTTTCCTCACTTTAAACCAATCAGTATCCCCTTGTTCTGTCCGAACAACTGCCTCTTGATCTATGTAAAGGTTCCTCATGAGCACAATTAAGTGTTCTGGAATTCCCATTCTTCACAATGTTATCCATAGTTTGTTATGATCCACACAGTCGAATGCCTTTGCATACTCAATAAAACACAGGTAAACATCCTTCTGGTATTCTCTGCTTTCAGCCAGGATCCATCTGACATCAGCAATGATATCCCTGATTCCATGTCCTCTTCTGAATCCAGCCTGAACTTTGGGCAGTTCCCTGTCAATATACTGCTGCAGCCATTTTTGAATGATCTTCAGCAAAATTTTGATGACGTGATATTAATGATATTGTTCTATAATTTCCACATTCGGTCGGATCACCTTTTTTGGGAATAGACATAAATATGGATCTCTTCCAGTCAGTTGCCCAGGAAGCTGTCTTCCATATTTCTTGGCATAGACGAGTGAGCACCTCCAGCGCTGCATCTGTTTGTTGAAACATCTCAATTGATATTCCATCAATTCCCGGGGCCTTGTTTTTCACTAATGCCTCAGAGCAGCTTGGACTTCTTCCTTCCATACCATCGGTTCCTGATCATATGCCATCTCTTGAAATGGTTGAATATTGACAAATTCTTTTTGGTATAATGACTCTGTGTATTCCTTCCATCTTCTTTTGATGCTTCCTGCGTCGTTTAATATTTTCCCCATGGAATCCTTCACTATTGCAACTCAAGGCTTGAATTTTTTCTTCAGTTCTTTCAGCTTGAGAAACGCCGAGCGTGTTCTTCCCTTTTGGTTTTCCATCTCCAGCTCTTTGCACCTATCATTATAATACTTTGTCTTCTCAAGAGGCCCTTTGAAATCTTCTGTTCAATTCTTTTACTTCATCAATTCTTCCTTTTGCTTTAGCTGCTGGACGCTCAAGAGCAAGTTTCAGAGTCTCCTCTGACATCCATCTTGGTCTTTTCTTTCTTTCCTGTCTTTTCAGTGACCTCTTGCTTTCTTCATGGATGATATCCTTGATGTCATTCCACAACTCGTCTGGTCTTTGGTCACTAGTGTTCAGTGCGTCAAATCTATTCTTGAGATGGTCTCTAAATTCAGGTGGGATATACTCAAGGTCATATTTTGGCTCTCCGGGACTTGCTCTGATTTTCTTCAGTTTCAGCTTGAACTTGCATATGAGCAATTGATGGTCAGTTCCACAGTTAGCCCCTGGCCTTGTTCTGACTGATGATATTGAGGTTTTCCATTGTCTCTTTCCACAGATGTAGTCAATTTGATATCTGTGTGTTCCATCTGGCGAGGTCCATGTGTAAAAAAAAATGTGTATAGTCACTGTTTATGTTGGTGAAAGAAGGTATTTGCAATGAAGAAGTTGTTGGTCTTGCAAAATTCTACCATTCAATCTCCAGCATTGTTTCTATCACCAAGGCCCTATTTTTCAACTACTGATCCTTCTTCTTTGTTTCCAATTTTTGCATTCCAATCGCCAGTAATTATCAATGTATCTTGATTGCATGTTCGATCCATCTCAGACTGCAGTAGCTGATAAAAATCTTCTATTTCTTCATCTTTGGCCCTAGTTGTTGGTGTGTAAATTTGAATAATAGTCGTATTAACTGGTATTCCTTGTAGGCATATGGATATTATCATAGCACTGACAGCGTTATACTTCAGGATAGATCTTGAAACGTTCTTTTTGACGATGAATGCAACATCATTCCTCTTCGAGTCGTCATTCCCAGCATAGTAGACTATATGATTGTCCGATTCAAAATGGTCAATACCAGTCCATTTCAGCTCACTAATGCCTAGGATATCGATGTTTATGTGTTCCATTTCATTTCTGATGATTTCCAATTTTCCTAGATTCATACTTCGTACATTCCAGGTTCCGATTATTAGTGGATGTTTACAGCTGTTTCTTCTCATTTTGAGTCGTGCTACATCAGCAAATGAAGGTCCCGAAAGCTTTACTCCATCCACGTCATTAAGGTCAACTCTACTTTGAGGAGGCAGCTCTTCCCCAGTCATCTTTTGAGTGCCTTCAAACCTGGGGGGCTCATCTCCCAGCACTATGTCAGACAATGTTCCACTGCTATTCATAAGGTTTTCACTGGCTAATGCTTTTCAGAAGTAGACTGCTGGGTCCTTCTTCCTAGTCTGTCTTAGTCTGGAAGCTTGGCTGAAACCTGTCCTCCATGGATGACCCTGCTGATTTCTGAATACCAGTGGCATAGCTTCCAGCATCACAGCAACACACAAGCCCCCACAGTACGACAAACTGACAGACACGTGGGGGATATATCTATTAATGCAAACTAAAGTTTTCTTCACATTTTTGGCAATCTTGTCATCCCATTGACTCGAACTGAGTTTGAACTTACCTAAAACTCAGTAATTAATTTTCTTAACCTTGCTCTGGTCTATGCCGTGGCTTCTCCTTTCCTGAGTACATCTTCTCCTCTGCCAAGAATGCACCCTCTGCTATCTGCTTTTGCCTAATTAACTCTCACTTTTGCTTCAGATCTCGGCTGCATCTTCACTTACTTAGGCTTAATTCCCCTTATTATAGAGCCTTATAATACCATGTACTTCTTCTTTATAGCAGATATTATAAAGTAATTTTACATTTATGCATATGATTATTTGGGTTCAAATTGGTCTTGAGACAAAATCTCAATTTCTTATTACATGACCTAGCCCAAGCCTCAGCAACCAAACTCATTCTTAGCGCTCCCTCCACCCCAACCCACAAGCCTTCTTTCTGTTCTTAACACACACAAAGCTTGCTCCTTCCTTAGGGGCTTGGCACTTACCATTCTGTCTGCCTGGAATTCATGCCCCATTCTTCACATGATGGCTCATTCTCATCAATTAGATCTCAGCTCAAATAATACCTCCTCAAAGAGATGCCTTTCGTGATTAACCTAAAGACAATACACCGTCCTCTCTTCCACCAACCCATCCAAAGTTCATTTCTATGATATTAGTGTCTATGTTTTCCTCTTAGCACATATTGCTAAATGAAATTATCAGATGCATATATTTGTTTTACTGCTTATTATCTTTCCCCTTCTATTAAAATGTAAGTTCCTCGAGGACAGTGACATTATTTGTCTATTTTACTGCTGTGTACCCAAAGCCTAGAAGAATGCAGGCCCATGGTGGATGTTCAAGAAATATTTGTTGAATTAGTGAATAAAACCTGGCCACACAGAATGAATGGTCTTCCCCAACACAGCTTAAGCTCCATGAGGGCAGAGACCCTATCAGTTTTGCTCACCATTGCATCTCCAGTCCGCTGCCTGTCATTTGTTGCTGTTGTTATTAGCTACCGTAAAGTTGCCCAGCTCATGGCAACCCCACACACAACGAAACAAAACACTGCTGAGTCCTATGCCACCCCCGTGATTCATTGGGAATCAGACCATTGTGATCCATAGGACTTTCCTTGCTTGATTTTTGGAAGTAGATCTCCAGACCTTTCTTCCTCATCTGTCCTAGCCTGGAAGCTCCTCTGAAGTCTGTTCGGCATCATAACAACACTCAAGCCTCCATCACTGACAGGCTGGTGGTGGCAGCACATGAAGTACTTTGGCTAGGAATCAAACCCAGATCTTTCATATGGAAGGCAAGAATTCTACCACGGAACCACCACTGCCCCCTGCCTGTTGCATAATGAGTTCTTATTACATATTGGTTTAATGAATGAAACAATACATATTTGCACAGTTAATGTTTTTAAACTTCATATGTATTTATTATATATTTAGATATTATATTTATATTTATATATTAAATATCATTCGTTATTATATTTACCCCAATATTTTTGATAATGGAAATTCTCTAGGAATTTAATTCTGTCATATAAATAGTTGTTTCTACTTCCTGATTGGACCCTAACTGGTACACAATATGTGAGCTAGCCCTCTCAACTTTGTATCATTATGCAAAAGCTCTCCCTAACCTCATCTAAGTAATCAGCAACCCCATCAGAAATTTGGCCAGCA